>NC_135351.1:34195643-34820643 GCF_023851605.1 Tamandua tetradactyla
TCAGGTTCATGTGTCAGCTTGGCCAGGTGGTGGTACCTGGTCATCTGGTTGGGCAAGCACTGGCCTATCTGTTGCTATGAGGACATTTCATGAACTTAAATCATGATTACACTGGCTGCATCCACAGCTGACTGTGTTTTAGTCACCTAAGGTTGGTATCTTCTGCAATGAGTGATGCTTAATCTAATCACTGGAAGGCTTTTAAGGAGGATTCAGAAGAGAAAGTTACTCTTCCTGCTTCAGTAAAGAAGTCTCTCCTGTGGGGTTCATCCAGACCCTTCGTGAGAGTTGTCAGCTCACAGCCTGCCCTATGGATTTTAGACACTCACATCTCCACAGTTTCCCAGCCAGCATCTCCTAACAGTTCATTGAGAACCTTCATCAAAGTTACCAGCTTGTGGCCTTCCCTACAGACCTTGGACTCTACATCCCCACAGTTACGTGAGACACTTTTATAAACTGTATATCTATGGAGATCTCCTGCCAATCCTGTTTCTCTAGAGAACCTTAGCTAATACACTCTCTAATGATGTAGATTAGTAACTCTAATGAGTTACTGCTTCTGTTTGTCAAAATTAAACCTTATAAGCAAGTACTGGCCAGATTGTTGCTGTGAAGATATTTCATGGATTTAAATCATTAGCCAGTTGATTGCATCTACAGCTGATTACATCTAGAATTAAGGAGAGTATTTTCATCAATGAGAGAAGTCTGAACCAATCATTTGAAGACCTGACCAAGGAACTGATTATTTCAGCAGTCAGAAAGAAGAATTTCTTTATCTATTTCAGTCATTCAGCTTTTCTTGGAGAAGTCATAAAACCTTCATCAGAGTTCCCATTTTGTGGCCAGCCCTATGAAATTCCCACTTGCCAATCCCCATGGTTGTGTGAGTCAATTCCTATAATAAATCTCATAATATTTTTTTTTAATTAAACCTTTCAAGGTTTAAGGAAAAGCCAAAGAAGGAAAGAAGATTACAAAAGAGACAGCAAAATAGAAGTATTAGATTTCATCTGAGAACCTTATCAATTCCTTGAGCATTTTGTCTTTAAGATCAGGAAAGATTGCTCCGGAACATGGCTGCCTGGGGAAACCTGAGTCATTCCATTTAAAATCCATTCCTGAAAGTCAAGTTTATTTACTTCTCCTAGGAGAACTTACAGCTGTACCTCTGCCCTCAGCTTGGCCCCAGACTAGCTGCCATAGTTCCTTATTGCCCCCTCTGACTTGCCCTAAACAGACTGAATATTCTTCCAATCCCTCCTGTCTAACATCCGCCTATTCTTTGGCCCATCAACTTTATATTGGAGCTGTATAATGGAATGTCTGGGACCCATTGCATACCAACATTTGGAGGTCAGATTGGGAAAGAGGAGCTAGAAGAGATGAAGCATCAGTGAAGTAAAAAATAACGGGAGTGGTATCCCAGATGCCAAGAGAAGACGTGTTTTAAGGAGAAAGTGCTGCAGATTTGACAATGAATAGATATTTTATTGAAAGAGGCGAAATGAATGGCCAAAACTAAATAAAAATTAAGTGAATAACAGAAGTCCAGATAGTGATAAGAAAATAAAACAGATGTGGCGAGAGAGAATGACAGAAGAGGAGGATGGTGGTATTTTGTATCATGAGTTCAGAGAAGCTCTCTTTTAGGCACTTGTATCTGAACAGAGACTTAATTATGTGAAAGAGTGAGCAGTGAGGGAAAGAACATTCCATACTGAGGGAAGGGCTGTGCAAAGGCCCTGAAGCACAGATCATTTCAAGAAAGTGAAGTAGAGGGAGTTAGGAAAAGGTGGTAGGAGAGTTTTGCAAGGATCAGATAACGTAGAGTAATGGATTTTTCTCCCCCAAATGCAATAGGAATTAATGGGAAATTGACTATAGGGAGAACACAGAGGAAGCAGGAAGCCCAATTAGGGCGTGCTGTTAGTCCAGGCTTGGCATGATGGTCTCTCATTCCAGCAAGGAACAATGGTGGTAAGTGATCAGATCCAAGGTAGGTTAGAAAGGCAGATCTAATGGCACTTGCTGATGGATTGGGGGTGGAGGGTAAAGAAAAGAAAGAAATCAATTATGATTCGTAGTTTGAGGACCTGAGCAAAATATATTATAGTTTGCTCAGGTGAAGAAACTTGGAGTTGGATCAGCCTTGGATGGGAAGATTAAGACTTCTGTTGTGGATATGTTACATTTGAAATGCATATTAGACATCCAAATGGAAATGTAGAGCACTCGGCTATTTATCCAAGACTGAATTTCAGGGGAGAGCTGTGGCTGAAGAAAATAGATGAGCATATTGACATTTAAACCTATTACACAGAATAAGGTCAGCTAGGAAAGGTGTGTAGATAGAGAAAAAAAGAAGGCAGAGAATTGAGAGCTGGTAAAATCAGGCTGGGGAGAAGGGGAAGAAGCTGTTAGTGAGGTAAGAGATACCAAAAGAGTCATATCTCAGAGGACAAAAGAAGAAAGTGTTTCAAGAAGAGAGTAGTCAATAGTGTCAAAAACTTCTAAGAGGCCAAGCAAGGTGGGGAAAGAGAATTCGCCACTGGCCTGAAAGTTGGAGGAGAGGGGTTCCATTTATAAAATATGTATTTGTAGAGTAGTGGGGATGAAAATATGATTGAATTGTTATAATAATTAAGGATATAATGAATACACACAAGTCATCCTAGGGCTTTTCCTAAAGAAGAGCAAAGAAATGGGCTAGAGGTGGATGTGGGGTAAAGGAAGGGTTTGATTTTTATTTAAGACAGGGGCTATTATGCTTGAAGCCTGGTGGGAATATCTAGTTGAAAGAGATAATATGGCAATGCAGGACAGAGGGGCCATAATTGTGGGAGCAGGAGAAGGGATGGAATCTGCAGCCTGATAGGAGCACAAAGTCCATTACTGGAACAAGAGGGAATCTGACGCACATGCATATGTAAAAGTTGGTCAATGTAGTGATGGCAGGATGAGGTCACTCCTCTCTGAATGCTTCTATTTTTTCAGTGATGTAGTAAGTGAGCTCACCACCTGATAGCAGAGAATGGGAAGGTGGAGTTGAGAGTTTGATGACAGAGGAGATGATATAAACTTGCCGTCTCAGAGATGAGGAGAGCAAATTCCACAGAAAAAAGCAGCAGACTTCATTAAGATTTCTTTCTCTACTCCTTTTCATTGCTCATAGCCAATCCTGAACACAGATTGTTCATTATCTAAAACACGTGATTTTTGTTCAAAACTGAGAATTTTTGTGTAAACATATGCTTCAATTACTCATTTGTGTCATGTGCATAGAAAAGTTGTTTCTTTCTAGTGTAGGAAAAGCCATACCAATCATATGGATAATTTATGTGAAACACTTGTCTTAGTTTCCCAACTGCTATGCCAAATACCCGACTATAGATTGGCTTAAACAAGAATGCATCATTTCACTGTTTGGGAAGATGGCATGCTCACATCCTCATGGTGAACTTCTGGTGCTGGCTTGAGGCATTCTTGGGGTTCCTTGGCTTGGTTCCTCCCTCTTTTGCATGGCAATGTCCTCTCCTTTCTCCCTTCTGGGTTTCTGCTGTCTTCTGGCTCTTTTTATAAAACCTCTAGTAATTCAAATTAAGGCCCCCCTCATTCATATGGGCCACATCTCAACCACTAATAACATCTTCAAGAGCTCCTCTTTACAACACATTCACAGCCACAGGGACACGGATTTAGATTAAGAACCTGTCAAAATTGGGGTACATAATTCAATCTAATATAGGTCATATTCCATTCATCCAAGGCAGAGGTGGCACAAGCCAAATACTCTGCTGAAAAAGGAGCCATTTTTATCTGTGTGGTGATGTCTGGAGATGTGAAGTGGACAAAATGAAAAGTCTTTATATTAACAGTAGTGCATTAAATTTTTATTTTTCTTTTTTTTTTTATTTTACATTTGCCAGAGCATCTCACTAACAAGGGATGCCATGATTCAATCTCAGCTACTGACATTTATGTTAAAAAGAAGGCTCACTTGGAACATGGTAGGAGACTCCAGAAAGAACTGATTTAAACTCAGAACTTTGTTTTATTGGCCCTTTGGGGTCCCCAAAGGATTGTGATGCAACAATTGTACCTCAAATTTAGTTAGAATCAAAAGTGTAACACACAAAGCCATTGGGACAAATAAGTTACAAATACAGGCAACATGATTAGCATTCTTTTCATTTTGTATTTGTTCTTAGTTTAGGCAGCTTTGAAATAAAGCAGTATCCATTAGGTCAATAAAGATATGTGAGAGAACAGCGTTTAAAGGAAATCTGCCTGGTTTAAACAATAAGCAGACATGATGGTCTCCTGTTAGGAAATAAAGAATAAATTCAGATAAAAAGTAATCATGGAGATGGTGGGTGAAGGTGAAGTCTCATCGATGTGCTCTGTGTTGTTTGTAAATATTTTGTTTACTCATCTGATCCCTCTGGAACTTAGCAGTTTTATGTGAAGAAATGACCAGAATTTTTAGAAAGCTATTTTACACACTCACAAATCCTACAGCCCCCTGACAAACCTTCATATTCTCCCTTTGGAAATATGATAAACTTGTTTATTCCATGTGTCAGTTTTTCATTTCTGATTTTCTTCATCAAGTTTGTTATTTCTTTATGTAACCAAGCTGTCTCAAGCATTATGGATGGCCACAGTTGCAAAGAGAAAGCAAGGATATGAGTAATAATAAAGAATAATAGTTTGCATAATGCAAGGTTTTGTGAATGGTACATAAGATCAAGCGGTTATGTTAACTTTAAACTACACTGCACTTTACTAAAATATGTCTCCTCAATCACTTTTAAGAAATAAAGTATGTTTTCATCTCTGTGCAGTACATGTCATACACTCCAGTGCTAGGCATGAAAATTGAGGATGGGTGTGTTCAGGGCACAGTATGTGACCAAGGCTGGAAACCCCTTCAGACCCAGCTCCCTTGGGCTGCCAAGAGAAAATGGCTGGGCAGGCATGAAGCTGGGACAGGAGAGAGTAACATAAGGAGAGTCAGATTTTCTTTGTCTCCCTTACGCCTGAAAAAGCCATAGACTGCTGACTCTTGGTGGTCGAAGGATTTTTTTTTTCAATAAGCAATGAGGATAATATCAGAAAGCTCAAAATATCTCTATTTTGGGTGGTACAACAGTGGCTCAGTGACAGAATTCTAGCCTCCCATGCCAGAGATCTGGGTTCGATTCCCGTTGCCTGCCCATGCAAAAAAAAAAAAAAAAATTATATATATATATATACATATATATATATATATATATATGGCAGTTATAGGTGCAAAACTCTTAAGCTGTCTGCTCCTTCTTATTGGGCCAATAGTAAGTAAGACAGACTCATTGGAGTGTGTAAATATCTCAGGGAGAATCTTGGAGTTACCATTGGAAGTAACACCTGGGAAAGAGGGAGCACATTTACGTTACAGGTAGACTCAATTCTCAGAGTATTTGATGTAAATACTATATATTTTATGATGAAATGAGACAGATCAGTTAATCCATTACCCTTGAAGTAGTATTTTATTATAGGAAGTCAGTAAATATTTGCAAAATAAAATCTCTAAATTTTTTAACACATCAGAAAAGAATATGAAAGAAGTATACCAATCTCCTGAATCGTGGTATTAAGGAGATTTGACTCTTTTCTCTTAAGGAAAGAGTCAATTCTTCATACATCATGAGAACTCAACACTTTTAATTGAATTAAAGAATGCTGTGATTTTAAAGAAATTGTTGAAATAGTTTGCATTATTAAGCATCTCTTCAGTACACCAATCTCTTTAATATTACAATAACCAGGCATCTGGTTTGATGAGGATTTTGTTGGATAAATCCCTCAGTTTCCTAAGAAAATTTTAGTGTTAAAATTAATCTGTACATTTAGACCCATATACCGTTCTAAGTTGAAAATACTCAGTAAACTCACTAAATGTGGATATTTTCTCAATTATGCAAATAAGAAAATATGTGTACTAAGCTAACAAATTGTTTCCAAAAGATAATAATTCATGTGTGCTCAGCATTTTGCAAAGCATCCTCATGCATGATCTCATTTGTTATTCATTACAACTTCATGAGTTGGGAATTTCCCTATTTGATAGATAAGTTAACAATATCTCCAAGAAGATAATTAACTGAGACATCAGTAAGAGGCTAAGATGTCATTCTTCTGAACCCAAATGTCATGTCTTTCTCACCCTAATGCTCAGTCTGACATAACATAATACTATAAGTGTGTGACAAAATGGAAAATAGAACACAAGCAACCTTCTTATCCCAGGATTTCCCCATTAGTCTAGCCTAGCTTGCTTTTAAGCTCCACTTGAACCCTTTCTTTACATTGCCTGTAAGGAGTGATCTGCCCATGCAATGGATGTGTGTATTTATAGTCAGCATCTAGGACATAGTCCTAGCCAAACTTCACTGGGTTCCCAGGCAGATGTTTGCACCTGATGGTCCTGCCCTACTAGTCACAGCCAATTGGTCCAGAAGTAAATGGCTCTTCCAATTGAGCCCATCAGATTCCTTCTGGCAGAAAATTGGACTAAGGGTCATAAGAGAGACCATCAGTATTTGCTTTACTTAACTTAAAGCATGTATCTCCTGAGCTGTGGAGTGACCAAGTTCCTCTCTTCCTGGTTTAGAAGAAAAAAGAGGCACAATTATCAAGAAGAGAAAAGATAAATTCCTGACCTTGAATCTCATGAACTACCCCTATTTTTGCTTCAGCAAAAGCCACTAAGTTTCATTTATTTGCAACCAATACGTCCTCTAAACTCAGTTTAATAACTTTAGTCTCCAACCCTTGAGCAGAACTTCCAAAATTCATTTGGATAGATGACTAATTATGGGTTATGATGGTTATTTTCATGTGTCAACTTAGCTAGGTTATGACGTCCAGTCTGAATATTATTTTACTGTTATGTATATGAATATTTCATGGATGGAATTGCATCTATAGTCAGTTGATTGCATCTATGGCTGATGGCATCTACAATTAACCAAGGACAATGTCTACAGCAATGTTGATCGCCTCCTTATCTAATCATTTGGAGGCCTTAAAGGGAAAACTGAAGATTTCAGAAGTCATAAAGAATAATTCCTGCCTCTACTTCTGCCCTTGGGAGTTCAATTTCACCTTCATTGGAGTTTCCATCTTGCAGCCTGCCCCTATGGAATTTAGGTTTGCCTATTCCCATAGTAATATAAGCCAGTTCCAATAAGAAATCTCTTAATATTTCCATATTTTCACATGAAAAGTTCTATTTCTGGAGAATCTTTACATATGGGTAGACAATGAAAATATAAAGTTACCATAGGTCATGATAAAATTAAAATACTGAAGGAGGATGGCCTTACTTTACTTTTACTTTACTAATACAAAAGAACAAAGCAATTTCCTTTATATCAATTACTTTAGAAACTATAAATAGTCTTCAACACAGAGGGATAAACAAAGATCTGGAAGGAATCTGAATTTTATACATGCTTCTATAATTGACCTGACAGATGTGTTCATTTCATTTACATCTCTCTCTGTCCTTTTTGACTGTGCTGTTATTACAAATAGGAATTATGTCTTCTTCATTATATCTCCAGTTCCTAGCACAATTTAGATACATAAGCAGCATTAAAAATTATCAATCAGTACTGTGTCAAACTTTAGGGACACCCAAATTAATAGGCCATGCCCTTGACCATGAGGTTTACTCTTATGAAGCTTATGTAGGTAGCATAGAAGCTTAGACTACCTATAGGCATGCCTAAGAGTTACTTATGGAGGACCTCTGTTGTTGCTCAGATGTAGCCTCAGTCTCTCTAAGCTCAACTCTGCAAGTGAAATCATTGCCCTTCCCCCTACGTGGGACATGACATCCAGGGATGAAAATCTCCCTAGCGACGTGGGAGAGGACTTCTAGGGATTAATCCAGACCTGGCACCATGGTATCAACAATTACATCCTGATAAAATGGTGGAAAAGAAGTATAATTAATAAAGTATCAGTGGCAGAGAGAATTGAGAGGCTACTCTGGAGGTTGCTCTTATGCAAGCTTCAGGTAGACCTTGCTACTTATCATAACCTGCCAACCCCCAACCAGGACCATTCCAGCCAGTCCTAAAGAAAACCTAGGGCAATTTATAAGATTCCACAAGGGTTCCATGCACTAGAGTAACTTTCCAGAAAACTACAACCTCCATATGGGTCCCTGGTGCAGATAAGTCCTGAAACCTAGCCCATCAGATAGTTCCATCTCCCTACCCCATAGCAGTGACAGACCCTTCCAATATCAAAAATTTAGATGCCATAGCCCAAACAATCCCAGTGAGAGGTATGGAAAGATCTAAAGTGATGGTGGAATTATATATAAAAGATAGGACTTAACAAATGAATATGAATGCTGAATCATTAAATTGATATCTCTTTTAGTCTCCAGTATTTTAGAGCAGCTAGAAGTAAAAACCTAAAATTGTGAAACTGTAACCCATGTCAAAGTCTGAAATATGTTCTACAACTAATTGAGATGCTGTGCTTGGAAATTTATAGCTTTTTTGTATATATGTTATGTTCACAAAAAAAGAAGGAAAAAAAGTTGATTGTGATGATAAAAATGTATTTAAGCCCTCTAGCCTCCTAAATCTTGGAGCAGCTAGAAGGAAAACTGTGAGAGGATTGTATGATAGCCCATGACAAACTCTGGGATCTATCCTGTAAACACTTTTTGAAGAGTGCTTTGAAAACTATTGTTTTTTTTTTTCTTTGCTTTGTATACATGTTATACTATACAATAAAAAAAGTTTAAAAAATTAAATTAAATTAAAAATTTTAAAAATATATCAATCAGTGTAGGAGGCTCAGTATAGTGTTGCTGTATGATCCTGCAACCCTGTTACTAGGTATATATTTGGAAGAACTGAAGGCAGGGTCACAAACAGACATTTGCACACTAGTGTTTCTGGTGTCAGTATTCACAATTGCCAGTGATGGAGGTGGCCTAAGGGTGCATTGACTGATGAACAGAAGGGCGAACCGTGATGTATACATGCGATGAAATATCTAGTGGCTGCAGAAAGAAATGAAGTCATGAGGCATGCAACTAGGTGTATGAACCTTGAGGACATTATGTTGAATGAAATAAGCCAAAAACAAAAGGATAAATATTTTATGTTCTTACTAATATAAACTATAATGTGCAAGCTCTGAGAATTGAATTTGAGAGAACATAGGTTATCAGGGGATAGAAAGTGGGCAGAAACTGGGCAATTGATGATTAAGGAGTACGAAATGTTCAATGAGCCAATGAGGCTCATTGTAAAGGTTCTTAGAGTATTAGCTCTTACTGGAGTCACGTGTATTCCCGAATTTTAACTGTTATATCCAAATTCTGAGATGCTGTGCTCTTTGTGTAGAGCCTGGTAGTTCCTTGGAACTTTAAGTCAGCATTACTCCACATAGCAACTGTTAAAGAAGCTGAAAAAGAGATCAGATTTCAATTAGCGATATGAATGAAATAGACACGGTCAGGACTAAGGTAAGTTAGAATATAGGGTAAAGGATGAAATTGTATTTTAAAACTTCAACTTCTGTGTGAGACCAAAGGAAGAAATGTTTATTCTGTCCAAATTTTAATTTTCTGTAGCACACTAATCTAACCTGTCTGGTCATTATTTAAACAATGTAATTACATGGAACCTAGAATAGGGAATGGGATCTCGTTATTCTGTACTAATATTCTGTATTAATATAGTACCTTGATACATTCCAGAATATTGGGGGCAGAAAATCAAAAATATATATATTTGCAAAATTTCCTTCAGGGACTGGAGAAAAATATGAAACTATTAAACTTCACCACCTAGGGAATTTCTGATATTCTCTCAAGCATTAGGGACTCCCAGTTTAATAGTCAAACCTACTATCTTGAGGCTTGACTTTATGAAACTTATTTCACAAATGCAAAGCTAAGCCTACTTATAATTATGCCTAAGAGTCACCCCCAGAGAACCTCTTTTGTCACTCAGATGTGGCCTTTCTTTCTAAGCCAATTCTGCAAATAAACTCACTACCCTTCCCACTATGTGGGACATAACTCCTAAGGTATAAGTCTTGCTGGTAATGTGGAACATGACTTCCAGGGATGAGCCTGGCCCTGGCATCATGGGATTGACAATACCTTCTTGACCAAAAGGGGGAAAGAAATGAAACAAAATAAAGTTCCAGTAGCTAAGATATTTCAATTAGATTCAAGAGGTCAGCCTGGAAGTTTCTTTTACACAAGCTTCAGCAAGATATTGCAAATTACCACAGTATTCCAGGCCCCAACCAACAGTATTCTGAAAACTCTAAAGAATACCCTGGGTTCTATCTAAGACTTTATAAAAGTTTTAGTTAGTAAGCTTACTTTTTCAGAAACTTAAGGCTTCCAGATCTTTCCTAGGCAGATAAGTCCTGAAACACAGAGTTACCAGTTTCTCAAAGAACATCAACCAGTTTCATTCCTTTACCTAAGGTCAACACCTCTTTCCAGCATGAAGAAGATAGAATGGTTATTGCTCAGATATCCCTGAAGATTGAGAAAATGATCAAATGAGAGCGAAGAGGTGTAACTGTGAAATTAGCTTTTAACAAATGATTATGACCACTGACTCGTTACACCGATATTTATTTTTAGTTCCCAGTACACTAGGTTAATCACAAGGAAATATCTGAAATTGTTGAATTGCAATCCAGTAGCCTAGATCTTTGATAATGATGGTATAACTATACAGCTTTTCTTGTGTGACCGTGTAATTGTAAAAACCTTCTCACTGACGCTCCCTTTATCCAGTAAATGGGTAGATAAGCAATAAAACAAAGACATGCATGAAAAAATAATGACAATAATAGGTCATAAAATGGGGGAAAATAATCCTATGTAAACTATAGACAATAATTATAGTACTACTTTAATAATCTTTCATCAATTGCAATATAGTAATTATTGTTAAAAAAATAGAATTACATATAAAAGTGTTGTCATCAAGTGTAACAAAATTACCACACAAATGCAAGTGTTGGTGGTGGGGTGGTGTACGGGAATCATGGATTTTATGCATGTAAAACCACAACATCTCTAATAAAAAATTCTTAATTAAAAAAATATTATGTGTTAGGTGGACGATGGATGGATGGATAGATGGATGGATGGTTTAATATCACAGATACACAGATTCACAGTGAAATGAGCACCAGCCTAGTGAAATTCCTGAAACAGAGGTCAAAATAAACCCACCCATCTTTTTACCCAACCCTTCCTGTGCCTAGATCTCCACTTCATACAGGACTTATTAAAGAGTGTTGGGGAAAGACTGGTCTAAAATCCAGAGCTTTTTCAGACTCAGAACCAACCTGAAGAGTGTGAGAAAAGTGAGAGTTCAAACCAAAATCATTTACTAGACATAAGCCCCATGCATGTCTGCAGGAGTCAAGGAATCCTAGATTTCCAGGCAAATACCTAGGTCAATACTGAAAAATATTGTGTTGCTTTTTTTAAGGTCTGGTTTTTAACTTTTTTTCATTATCACTTCCACTAATAACTCACCTGAATTTTGCCTACAATGTGCTTAATATTTTATATGTTCCTATTTACTCTTCATATCAACCCAAGCAGTTCAACATTATTAACACCAGTTTACAGGTGAAGAGAACCTGAAGTTCAGAGAGATCAATAGTATATGCAAGGTCATATATAGCCCAGATATGAAAATAACTCTAAAGTCCATTTTCTTTCCACACCACTGGGCCTCTACCCTTCCTCTTCATTATATTTAGCACATTTCTATTGTAGCAAGAAACTACATTAGAAATTATGGATAACAGTGAACCAAGCCAAGTCCTGTCCTTAGGAAGCATACAAACAATGTGGAAGGAAAGGTGTGTGCACACAAAGCCGACCATGGAGAGGGCTGACCAGCAGGGTAAAGCACAGCAGCCATCCAGAAATGATCCCTGGGAAAGATGGTCAGAAGAGACTTCTTGGAGGTGATGGTGTCTAAACTAGTCCTTGATGAAAAGGCGAAGATTCCATAGAAAGAAATTTGGGATATTCAAGGCAAAGCAAAGAGAGCAAAGAAATTCAGGAAACAGCAAATATACATAAGGGAACAGCAAATAGCCCAGTTTGGATGAAGTACACATGTGAAGCCAGCCCTTTTACTCACTAGATATATACTCTTGAGTACATCTTTTCACTTCCCTAACTGAAGTTGCTCTTATCTATAAAATTAGAAAAATAACACCTAGTTCAGAGAATTGTTGTATGGGTTAAATAAGGAAATAACACAGTTGCACTGACATTCGTTGAATGTATACTGTATTTTGTAGATGGTGTAGACTTACTAGTTCTCAACCAAGGGCAATCCTGCTCCCCTCTCCAAAATTTGTGGGAACATTCTTCTTTTCACAATGACTGGGAGGTTATCCTGACATTTAGTGGATTGATTCCGCATGACTAACTGTCTTGAAAATTTTGAGACATAACGATACAATGAATGTTTCCTCCAAAAGGCTAAATTGTTCCCATTAAGTAACATGGGCAACAATAAAAATTGGAAAAGTGAGATGATGCCAGATCACAGTCAGTTTTGAATACAAGGCTACAGAGTTCACTCGGACAGGCAGGGAGGGGCTTCTGAACTTCTCAAGTAGAAAGTAACAAAGGAAATGCTTTCAGATGATTAGCGTAGCAGAGGCTCATATGACAGATGGGGAGTGGGGAAGAACTGGTGGGGGTATTACAAATCGGCAGAGGGTTGCCACTGCCTCAGCATGAAGTACTGAGGCCTGATGGGCTTATCAGCCATAGGCCTCCTCTAGCCCTTGAGATGCTTGTGGCAAATTAGGAAGTAAGCACCTCTTTTGGTCCAAGGCATAGAGAAGATGACACCTTTATGCAAATTACAAAAAAATTAAGCTCACCTTTCTCCAGGTGGACGCAGCCTTGTGTAAGGGCAAATAACTTGAATTTTAGCCTCTTTTACTCTTGAGGAAGAGCATTTTTCAGTGGCATGGCTGATACAAGGGGGGTGAAAAGGAAGGGTCAAATCCCAGGGGAATCACAAAGGAAGAGTTCCAAAAATAGGTGATTGAATGCATCTGGGAAAAGGAAAGGGGAGGAGCTGGAGCTGTTTCCTTTTGTGAAGCCTGCCTAACTTGTACATTGGTGGTACCATTATTGGAAACAGGTAAGTAGAAAATGTTTTCCAGGTGAGATTATAAATATAGCTGGTCTCACAGGCTATTGGTTACAACATAGCACAGATATTGAGATGAAGCAGGATATGTAGCAGAGTATTAACAGCTAGTCTCCAAAATTTCTAATGATTCAAACACAATAGAAATTATTTTCATCACTGTTGCTCTTGTAACAATCCTAAGGTCAGCCTTTCTGAGTAGGAAATGCTTCTCTTCCACATTGTAAGCCAGGCACCCAGGCACCCTTCCATCTTTTGCTTTGCCTTTCTCCTGGTTCCTTTCATTATCACCTTGTGTCCATCAGGTGGTAAATAAAAGAGTAGAGAAAGAACACCCACCTTGACCCAAAAGTAGCACACATATCACTTCTGCCCACTTATCATTAGTCAGTCATATGATTCATACTTGACTGCAAGGGAGGCTGGAAAATGAAATCTACTAGGTGTCCAGAAAAATGGGGACATGGATTTTGGAGAATAGTCAGCAGTCTCTGACACAGTGAGCCTTCCTTTCGTAGAGCACAAGCTCTGTGAGGACAGGGAAGATGTCGGTCTTCTTTACCCTATCTTCATCTCCTCCCCCAGTGTCTGGCATCTAAGAAGAGTACAACATTTGACAATAAAGGTATAGTTGGAGCTAAGGGTGTGAAAAAAGAGAAACTATGCAAAAGAAATCAATGAAAGAAAAGGCTATTTTAACAATAAAAATTATTTATTTTTGATAATATGGCTACTACCTTTTGTAGCATTTGGGGTTACTATATGTATCAGTTACATGTCTAATTTCACACCAACCCTTCAAGGTAATTGATTTTTATTAACCACATTTGAAATATAAGAGAAATCATGCCTCTAAAAATTACACCACCAGCAAAGTTCAGAGCCAAGATTTAGCCCCAGATCTTCCATTTCTCCATTCCAAGATCCTTCTAGAATACCGTCTTCCATTTAGTTGGGGGGCAGGTCAAGGAACCTTGTGCTCTAGAAGGAGAGAGATGTTTCAAGAACACACTGAATTGTCACAAAGGTAAGTCAGGTAGCTTAGGAGATTTAGCATTTCTGGGTCATTTGGGGGACCTGAGAAGAGCTGCCTGAGAATTCAAGCACCACCCTGTATATAACAGCACTGAATGTCAAGCTCTGTTGCTTCATTCAGCAAGCCTTCCAATGAGAACTCCCAGCTGTTGTTGCCGATCTTAGCTTGGCCACTATCTTGCCATAACTTTGGCTTTCCTGTCTCCTATTGTGACTTTTACTATATGATAGCCTGTTATCTGTGTACCTTTCTCAACTACCACCTCTGCTGATGTCACATAAATGTCACTTGCCCCTCCACAAAGAAGAAGCTGGATTCCTCCCCAAGTTAGGTTCTTACCCATGCTTCGAAGTTCCATTTGGTGAGAACTCTAGGAAACTTTCCTTTTAAAGGTTCCCTCTCCACCACCACTCCTATCAATTCTTCCCTGAACTGTTTTAAAAGTCAACTTCTGGTCTTCTCTTATCCATTCTTCTCTTTCCCTTTAATGCATCCTCCACAACAAAGCTGAAGTGATTTCTTTTTTTTTTGAATGCCCATAAGGTCTGGTCACCTCTTTGCTTAGAATACTTCAAGAACTTATTTTGGCTTAGAATAAAGATCTAAATCCTTAGCAAGGCTTTGGACTCTGCTTAATCCAGACCTGACCCACCTCATGGGACATTTGTCCCCAGCCTTCTGTGCCCTGGACACATTGGACTTCTCTCAGGTCCTCACGCATGCCATCCTTCTGCCCATTTCAGAACCATCATGTAGTGCTGACCCCAGTCCTTCTTTCCTGGTTGACTCCTATTCCTTCTTCGTATCTCACCTTCTTCATAAGGTGCTTCTCTATTGCTGAGATGAAATCTGTCCTCGCAAAGCCCCTTCTGCTTTTCCCTCATGATACCTATCACAGCTATATTTATATATTCGTGTGTGTGTGATTATTGGATTGATGTCTATTTCCTCCACTCTTGTGTGGCCAGTACTAGCACATTGCCAGTTAATGCTCAACATGTATTTGTTGAATAAGGAAATGAATGAGCTTACCATTTCAGGAAATACATCATTTTTCCTTGGGAGAAAGTAATTCACCATTTAGAAACCTTAGGAAAGGACTTTATATTTTGAATAATTTCATGAAATTCATTCTTATTTGCTACTCAATGTTTTTATTTTAAATGGGAATTTCCTGCAGTTAAAAATCAATAGGCAAGTATAAATCACAGTAGTAACAACAAAAATGAAAACTTTTGACTATTGGCGGGGTTCTTTTCTGAGTGTATAAATTTGTATGCTTTTATGTTTATTAGTAAGAAGATGAGATTTTAATGTGCTTTTCTTCTTATCTAGATTTACAGAATTTAAAAAATGTATTATCTCTTTGTTCTTCAAGTTTTATTTTTCCTTTAAGGGGTTTTAATCCAAAAGTTTAGTAAATGAAGTATGTTACAGTTCGTGAGCATATTTTAAGACTTTTGGGAAGCACTCAAAACAAAAGCTATTTTGAGGATTAGGAAACAGCTTGTCTGAATATTGCCAAGTGAATTTGGAATAACCTTTCTGTGGGATGCAAGGAAAAAGAAAAGCAAGAGCTTCAACATTCTCTGCTCAAGGTTACAAGGGATCGGGAACAAAAAGTTTTTCTCATCCTGTTAATACTTGGACACACAGATCATAAAAACAGTGTCTTCTTTCATTTTTAAAAAAAATTGTAGACACATCCAGGAAAGCTTTGACCTTTTTGCCTTTTAGCTTCTCTGGGAAGGTCCTGCATACATCTTGACCGCGTTCTCTCCTTCCCAACATTTTCCTGTGTATTTAAGAAGTGTTGGATACCTGAGTACCCCACTGTGTATGTTAGAGGGAGTTGGCAGGGGGAGGGCAGGAAGGGACGCCAGATGCTGCACATGTAACGGTCACTGCCGTGTCAGGACGTCTCCTCTCAGTTGCCAACTGAAGGAGAAAGTAATAGAGGGGGTAAAATGCTTTGTTCATAACACAGCAAGTATAAAAACCCTTCTTACAAGCAGGCAAAGATAAATGGGTGCTGGCAGAGTCACGCCAAACAGTCGAGGCACAACAAATCCTTAGGCAAAGATGACTACAGCTCTTAAGAATTAGGAAACTGACTCAGAAGATCTCGAAACAAGTGCTTTGCTCTATAATTAAAAGCTTTAGAACCCCAAGTACCACGTTGCTCTTATGACAGCACTAAGTACTGTAAGAGTATTATAAGAACTTTAAATAAGCTGCATATATAAAGTTATAGACATAAGTGTATGTGTGTGCATACACACACACACACACACACACATGCACACACATATACCTATCTTCAAGGATTAAAGGAATGGCCACAGACAGAAATAACACATTCCACAATCTCAACCCTAGAACTGAAATGATTCTCAGGTTAAACTAAAATGCAGTGTGGCAGGCAGCACCTACTGGAGAAAAGCAACACTGCACATTCAGCCTTTCAGAACTCGGCAATGCCTTTCTACGTGGAGAAGAAAAGACTTGCCAGGACCTGTGCAGTAGACTCACAGCATTTTCTAGAAAGATGGTGCCAGTATGGCCCAGTGGGACAGAGAGGTTCCAGAGAGAAGAACAGAGCTGGAAAAGGACATCCAGAAAGCTACTAGTTAAAAGGAATTATCTTTTCAACACTAACACTCCCAGCCTATGGCAGGCCTGGGGATGGCACAGCCTGTCCACCTCTTCTTTGTCCAGTGTTTCACTGTGCAAGAGGAAACTTCCTCCTGCAAAAATGTATCTCAGCTCCTTAAAAGTAACTTAAAGGGAAAATGGTTAATGCATTTAGTTTACAGGTAGGACCCTATAAACTCAACCCAGAAATGGTGAGAATGTATTTATTCAATGTTACCAAATATACAAATAAGGGTATAAATATATTTATTAAATGCATACTAATTTTGAAAATTGAAAACTAATATACTAAAGCAAATGGCTGGATAAGTAATATTTTGAGGATATTTAATGAAGCTCTACTTATAATTGACAAAGCACAAACATCACATGTAGCAGCAGAGGCAAGCCGTGATAGGTCAACGCTAATTAAAATCCAATGACATTCTCAATCTCAATTTGATCAAGAAACTATATCAACTCATGTCAACCAAAGGGCCTTTTCCTCAAACCTTCTTTAGAAGGAGCAATAGTCTCACCTCCTTCATCTGATGATTCAAAATCAGAGACCAAGTTCCCAAAATCATACACTTACTTGAGTAACAAAATAAAGAGAAAACTCATGCCACTCGGGATGCCTGAAATTCAGATCTTTAAGACATAGTCTCTGGCCTGTGCATATATCCCCTAAATCCCATTTTTCAAAAATGTTTCCCTTCCTTAAAGTAGGCAAAAAATCCACTATTTCTTCATATTTATGTAGTACCTACCTCCTTTCGTTTGTTTCTACTTTAACCATTTGTAAGTATTTTGATGGTTGAATAATTGATATTTATCATCAAATAAATAACAAGGTTAAAATCTGCACTGGTTAGGGTAGACTGAAGGGCTGTGACAATTAAGCCTGAAATTTTTTGTAACTTCAATGCAATAGAGGTTTATTTCTCACGTAAGCAACAGTCCAGGCTGGCATTAACCCCAGAATGCCTCTCACCTCCCTCCACCCTGAGGCTGTACTATCCTCCAGGGAAGCACGGTCATCTGAATCCAGCTGGACACGAAAGCATGGAAGACCCCACACGCATCCCAGAAAAGCCCCAACCCAGATGTGACATAAGTCACGCCCACTCAAAAGCCAAGGGACAATGGCAAGTGAAGCCCAGGCATTACAGTCCTGTCACTGAAAAAGGAGACAAGGGGCAAGGTAGAGAGCTGGTAATCTCTGCCACAGTCAATCTATCAATTCCACTACTTAAGGCTTGTCTTAAGCAATGGGGAAAAAGTCAAACCTATGGAAAAATGCAGTTTTTTCCTCCGTTGGAGTAATTCAATTCATTAATTATTTATTGAGTGCCTATTCTGTACTAAACCCCATAATACTCAATCCCTGACTTCCTGGAGCCTACATTAATTAGCAAAGAATTTTTTTTTTTGTATGCTGTATGGTGGGGTGACATTTCATTCTTTTTCCATGTGAATAGCCTGTTATTGCAGCACCATTTGTTGAATTTTGTTTGTTGTTTGGTTTGGTCTTGTTGGTTTCTTTGTTTTGCTTGTTTGAGAAATGCATAGGCTGGGAATCGAGCCTGGGTCCCCTGCATGGCAGGCGATAATTAGCAAAGAATTTAAAGGTGGGTGTAAGTGGTATAAGTAAAATTTTTTAAAAATCAGAGGCATACTTAAAGCTTACTAAAATTAACTTAGAACCACCCAAGCATAAAATTCCTGCTTTGCTTTTTCAACTTAGTCAATAAGTGAATACACATGTGCTGTGCACAGAGCGTGAGCAGAGCCATGCCCACCTGTGCCCTTGGCACAAACATATATGGGATTCACATCCTGACTGCACAGGGTTCCCTCTCTAGGTAGGTTAGGATGCATCTAGTAACACAAGGCAGTATAAAGTTTCTTTTTTAAATTTTAAAATGTACAATTGCTACTGCTAGATATCTGAGCTAATATCATTTCCTTGCTATAGGTAACCCTGATCTCTTTCTTTTTATTTTTTGTTTTGTTTTCTGCTGTGCTTTTTATTTATAAAGAGTTTCTCTGTCCCAACGTACTGCTTTGGCATCAAATATAGGAATGAGTCTTTGTTTCCTCTGCCACCAAGTCTTGTTGTAGACAAAGCAAAAAAATGCTACAGCCTTGGCCTAATTACAGCTTAGCCCAATGAGTACACACTGAGAAGCATCAGCCCGAATCAACAGGCCACCCACCAAGAGCGTGAAAGAGAAGACACTGGTTCCTCCCACAGGGAACGGGAAGAGCTTTTGGTGGAAACATGAGATAAATTGTGTTTTACCACTGGCAAGTGCCAATAGTGCCTAGCGTGGCAACACAGTGTTGCATAAATATCATTGAAGGCCAGGTAGTAAAAAGAAATAGTGGTATGACGGATGTATGGCACAGAATCTCCATCCCTTCCTCCCCTACCGCCCTGCCTTATTCCTGAAGGAGCAGTTCTAGGAAGAACCACATGGAGAAAAAAATAAACTTGTTTATGGGTACACAACTGGGCTTTTCAAGTTAGGATTCAAAATATGCTTAAATAAAAAGGTTATGAGATTCTACATGGGTTTCAAAATATGAAAAACATAATACTTCTTTTCCGCTACCTTCTCACTCTCTAGACAGTTTTCCACTTAGCAAAAGTTCTAAGTTAATTTTTAACTATGGGCTTATAGTTTGCCAGTTGGAAGAAAATGAAAATTTGCGGACATGTTACAGATAAGTGATTCTCAAATGGGACTTAGAGGGAGGAGATATCAGAAACTCTACAGAGATAATGGAACTAGGAATGTGTAGTTTGGAAAGACTCCCCAAACTGACTCTAAAACCCTCCTATCTGCATCCCCATTTAGAACTACTCTTTGAGTTGTTACTTACTAACATGAGGTTGGGAACATATTGTTATCATAGATGTGAGAGGCCAGGACAAATGGGTAGAATCCTTGTGAATGAAAACAATAACCCACTCAATTTTAGTTCCTAAGAAGTTACAGAAAAGCAAGTGGTAGCAGAAAGAGTAGTCAATGAAAGGAAAGTGTCTTTAAAAGGCCTATGGATGAAATGAGAAGTGATTCTTGCTTTACCAATTAGAAATTGCATGTTATTGTAAGAGAGACCTCAACATAGTGATTGTAATGGATTAGTTCATGTGTCAACTTGCTAGGTTATGGCATCCAGTTGTTTGGTCTGGATGCACTGGTCTGATTGTTACTTTGAGGTTCATTCATAGATAGATTTATGTAACTAATCAATTGACTGCATCTACAGTTGATTGCATCTACAACCAACAAAAGAGATTGCTTTCAGCAGTGAGGGGAGTCTCTTCATCCAATCAGCTGGAGGTTTTAAATCCTTTGAACTGAATATTTCAAAGGGCAAAAAAAGGAATTTCTGTATCTACCTCAGCCATACAGCTTCTCCTGGGGAATTCATTGAAACTTCCATCAGATTTCCCATCTTGTGGCCTGCCCTATGAAATTTTGGACATGCAAGTCCCCATGAACATATGAACCAATTCTTATTATAAATTCCTTTATATGTTCATATTTATTCCATCAGTTCTATCTCTCTGGAGAACCCTGATTAATACAGATTTAGTATCAAAAGTGGTTCTTAAGAAGCATAATCTTAAGGATGAGATTTCTGGGTTGGCTCTGGAGTTTTTGGAATTAATTCTTTAGTCTGATTAGATAAAAGAACACTAATGACTCAATTTACAATTATTAAGATGGCACCGAAAGTCTATGGCATGAATTGGCAATAGACATACACAAAATATCACCATTAGATATAACTAACTCAAATCTTTACAAGAGGCAAGGGTAAGGATGACAGTCTACTGGATAACTTAGCATATGTTTGTGAAGTTAAAAAATAAAACGATGTCAGCTAGTTGTTTCCTAAATATGCTGGAATAAGTTGTTAAAGAAAAGAACAAGCTCACGGCTTCAAATTTCCAGCTCAAGGGCTGCATGAATGATACGTGTGCCCTAAAGAAATTCTTATTTCTTGTAGCCGCAGACTTGAAATTTCTGAAAACCAAATGCAGACTCTCATCATGCAAGTAACTGAAGTAAACACAAATTTAATTACAAATCTCTGGAGGTGTCTGCTACACTTAGGGCATTGATAGAGAAGGAACGGGATCCTGAAAACTGAAATGGGAATATATGGGCTGATGATATGGTAGGGACATTGAAACCCCAGATTCTTCTGACTCATCTTTGCCACATAAACCCATAAGAGTCTGCCCTGAAGACTTAGCCATCCTGCCTCCATCTGAAGAGATTACCCTTGTTCACCAGATGAAACTGCTGAAGAATGCCCTGAGGTAGTTGGTTGGCAGAGCATTGCTAATTCTTCTCATAATCTTTCTCCACCACCCCTCTTTTCTTCCATACTGAAGTTCCAATAGGCCCTGAAAGGTGAGGTACAAAGTGTGACACATGAAGAGGTGCACTATACCCCAAAAAGGCAACGTGATTTTTCTAATATACAGACGGAAATCGGGGGGATATTAAATATGTGAGATAATGATGAAAGGAACATAAATTTGGATCAAGCTGAATTTCTTGCATAGACCCACTAAGCAGAAGTTCTCAATTCAGTGTTGTAGTTCAAGGGGTTAGAAAGGGCTCTAACAATTTGTTCAGTTGGTTGGCTGAAGCATGGATCAAAAGGTGTCCTATGTTGAAATGCCAGAATTTCCTAGTATAATGTAGATGAAGGGATCCAAAGGCTTAATGAGGATGATCAGATCCGGGGTTGGCAGAAGCCAAATGGTGGCACTTAATCACCAAAGACAGGTGAATATGACTGCTATAATGGACAGCAGAGCAAAGCAGTAATCTGAGCAGTCTGACTCACAGAGACCTATGATGTTGGCTGATTGTCCATGAGGAACCTAGAAGTGAAATAGATGGGTGAAATACTAAATTCTAACTTGATCTATATAAGCAGAGGAGTTCCAGGTCAAGTGAACAAGTCTAACATGAATCACACAAACTGAGTCACGGCCCCTCATTCAGTTCCCAGACTTAGGATGCTTTGCCCATCCAGGTGCCCTTGGGGAAGGATCCTGCAACACCGTCAAAAATTTATACTGCTGGGCGGGCCGCGGTGGCTCAGCGGGCAAGAGTGCTTGCCTGCCATGCCGGAGGACCCCGGTTCGATTCCCGGCCCCAGCCCATGTAAAAAACAAACAAACAAACAAAATATAATAAAACAAGAAAATGTTTAAAGATGTTTCCCTTTCTTCCTCTCTTCCTTCCTTCCATCCTTCCTTCCTTCTCTGTCTTTCCTTCCCTTCCTCCCTTTCTCTAAAAAAAAAAAAAAAATTTATACTGTTTATCTTCTTCCTAGGCTTCTCCCAAGGAAGTCACAACCTTTTGCTAGGGCTACAGAGCATTGGGGAAACAGAAATAGATATTTGGGGGATTATTCAAAATGTCTAATAAGCTCTGACCTGACATTAATTAAAGCGGACCACCAGATATCACTGTGATCCACCAGAAGAGGGGCTTATGAAAGCCAATGATCAATGTATACCTTTAACCTGGACGTTTTGACTGAGCTCCAATCCCCTATATACAAGTAGCCACTCAACAACTCCATTTAGATGTTAACTCAGTTTCCTAGAGCCGCCATAACAAAGAACCACAAACCAATGGCTTGAAACAACAGAGATTTATTGTCTTACAATCTGGAGGCCAGAAATAAAATAACCTATCGGGAAGAAACCTTTGCTGGCTCTTCCAGTCACTAATCTTTGCTCGTAGTCCTTGGGCTTCAATCTCTCCCTCGGTCATCACATGTTTTTCTCCCCTGTCTGCGTTCAGTTCTCTACTTCTTTTAAAGACACTAGCCATCCATTTTGGCCTCACCCTAATTAATAATATCCTCAGAGACTCTATTTCCAAATAAAGTCCTATTCACAGGACTGGGAGTCAGAATTGAACACTTCATTCGGGGAAACCCAGAATAGCTGTCTAATTGTCAACTCAAATCTCAAATCATACCAAAACTGAACTCCTGGTGCCCCTACGCATACCCAAAGCCTGCTCTTCTATCACGTCTCCATCTCAGTTAATGCCCACCACATCTGTGTTAGTCTGGATAAGCTAGGCTATGCTGCGGTAGGGAACAACTTGAGAGTTTTACTGGTTTCCAACAACAAAAGTTTGCTTCTCACTGTATGGCCTCTGCATATCTGCGGCAGTTGTAATCCACATTGGCTTTGCAGAGCAGCCTCTATCTAGAGCATTGCTGGTTTTATGACAGAGGGAGAAAACAAATGCTGACTCTGAAAGCTCTGGTCCCTTTTTATAGGCTGTATTAGTTAGGGTTCTCTAGAGAAACAGAATCAACAGGGAACACTTGCAAATATAAAATTTATAAAAGTGTCTCACGTGACCGTAGGAACGCAGAGTCCAAAATCCACAGGGCAGGCTGCGAAGCTGATGACTCCAATGGATGGCCTGGATGAACTCCACAGGAGAGGCTCGCCAGCCAAAGCAGGAATGCAACTTATCTCCTCTGAGTCCTCCTTAAAAGGCTTCCCATGATTGCATTTAGCATCACTAATTGCAGAAGACACTCCCCTTTGGCTGATCACAAATGGAATCAGCTGTGGATGTAGCTAACGTGATCATAACCTAATCCTATGAAAGGTCCTCATTGCAACAGACAGGCCAGTGCTTACCCAATCAGACGAACAGGTACCACAACATGGCCAAGTTGACACCTGTCCCTAACCATGACAGTCCACCCCTTGTCAACTTGGCACCTATACCTTAGATTTCCAAATGAAAACAAAAATAAGCACACATTTTTTCTTTTACCTGACAATACTCAACTGTCCTGCATATAACTGGAAACACATTAAATCTCTCCAGAATAGGGTGCAAATCCTTGGACAACATTCATTCTTAAACTTGATATCTTACAACTTAAATAGTATAACACAAACAAAACAGCATTACAGTCCTCGTTTCTGTAACTGATCACGTGGTCGAAGTTCATATTTATCACTACCTTCTTCCACTACCCATTCCATGTTCCCTTTCCCCTCAGCAAGCACTTCAGCTGGCCGTGGTTCTTTGCCTGGTGGGGTGACCCAAACCTTCATTCCTGAAGTCTCAGAGCCATTAGTGGTCCTGCCTGGATTGTGTTGTTGCAGTTTTCCATTGATTTTAATCACAGGGCATGGTAGTACTAATAGACGCCCCAGGGGATCTCCTATATTCCAAGAAAACTCTTCTTTACCTCCATTATGAAGTTGCAGTCCTACTTCCTTCTGATAGTCAGGGTCAATTACCCCAGACAATAATGTAATTCCCTTCTTGGTGTGTTGATCCAGAGGCATAAATAGCCCAAAGTGGCCAGGTGGCAATCTTAACTTCCAGTTCAGTGGTATCACTGTTGTTTCTCCTGGAGAAAGCACACCCCGTTTTGGAACTAAAACCTGTAGACCAGCAGAACTCAGGGTAGCAGGGACAGGAAGCAAAAATTTTCCCAGTGGATCACTAGGAGTAATAGTGAGTGGCACCACACCCATTTCCACCCCTTGGTTCCTGGACCCATGGATCCTGGCTATGGGAGAAACAGCACCATACAGTGGACGCTGATTCAGAGCATACACAGCTTCCTGGAGAACATTACCCCAGCCTTTCAAGTTTTTGCCACCTAGTTGGCACCGTAATTGAGTTTTCAAAAGGCCATTCCACCGTTCTATCAATCCAGCTGCTTCTGGATGATGGGGAACATGGTAAGACCAGAGAATTCCATGAGCATGTGCCCATTCCCGCACTTCATTTGCTGTGAAGTGTGTTCCTTGATCCGAAGCAATGCTATGTGGAATACCATGGCGATGGATAAGGCATTCTGTAAGCCCACGGATAGTAGTTTTGGCAGAAGCATTGCGTGCAGGGAAAGCAAACCCATATCCAGAGTATGTGTCTATTCCAGTTAGAACAAATCGCTGCCCCTTCCATGAAGGGAGTGGTCCAATGTAATCAACCTGCCACCATGTAGCTGGCTGGTCACCTCGGGGAATGGTGCCATATCGGGGGCTGAGTGTGGGTCTCTGCTGCTGGCAGATTGGGCACTCAGCAGTGGCTGTAGCCAGGTCAGCCTTGGTGAGTGGAAGTCCATGCTGCTGAGCCCATGCATAACCTCCATCCCTACCACCATGACCACTTTGTTCATGAGCCCATTGGGCAATAACAGGAGTTGCTGGGGAAACAGGCTGACTGGTATCCATAGAACGGGTCATCTTATCCACTTGATTATTAAAATCTTCCTCTGCTGAAGTCACCCTCTGGTGTGCATTCACATGGGACACAAATATCTTCATGTTTTTAGCCCACTCAGAAAGGTCTATCCACATACTTCTTCCCCAGACCTCTTTGTCACCAATTTTCCAATTATGGTCTTTCCAAGTCCCTGACCATCCAGCCAAACAAACGCACCTCTGGCCAGTTTTCCTTCCAAGCAAAATGAACAACCAGGTGCACTGCTCGAAGTTCTGCCCACTGGGAGGATTTCCCCTCACCACTGTCCTTTAAAGACACCCCAGAAAGGGGTTGTAATGCTGCAGCTGTCCACTTTCGGGTGGTACCTGCATATCGTGCTGAACCATCTGTAAACCAGGCCCGAGTTTTCTCTTCCTCAGTCAATTCACTGTAAGGAACTCCCCAAGAGGCCATAGCTCTGGTCTGGGAAAGAGAAGGTAATGTGGCAGCAGGAGTGGAAACCATGGGCATCTGTGCCACTTCTTCATGTAACTTACTTGTGCCTTCAGGACCTGCTCTGGCTCTATCTCGTATATACCATTTCCACTTTACAATAGAGTGCTGCTGTGCACGCCCAACTTTATGGCTTGGTGGGTCAGACAACACCCAACTCATGATAGGCAACTCAGGTCTCATGGTAACTTGGTGGCCCATGGTTAAGCGTTCAGTCTCTACTAAGGCCCAGTAGCAGGCCAAAAGCTGTTTCTCAAAAGGAGAGTAGTTATCTGCAGCAGATGGTAAGGCTTTGCTCCAAAATCCTAAGGGTCTGCGTTGTGATTCTCCTACTGGGGCCTGCCAAAGGCTCCAGACAGCATCTCTATTTGCCACTGACACTTCCAGCACCATTGGATCTGCTGGATCATATGGCCCAAGTGGCAGAGCAGCTTGCACAGCAGCCTGGACCTGTCGCAGAGCCTCCTCTTGTTCAGGTCCCCACTCAAAATTGGCAGCTTTTCTGGTCACTCGATAAATGGGCCGGAGTAGCACACCCAAATGAGGAATATGTTGTCGCCAAAATCCAAAAAGACCAACTAGGCGTTGTGCCTCTTTTTTGGTTGTGGGAGGGGCCAGATGCAGCAATTTATCCTTCACCTTAGAAGGGATATCTCGACAAGCCCCACACCACTGGACACCTAGAAATTTTACTGAGGTGGAAGGCCCCTGTATTTTTGTTGGATTTATCTCCCATCCTCTGACACGCAAATGCCTTACCAGTAAATCTAGAGTAGTTGCTACTTCTTGTTCACTAGGTCCAATCAACATGATATCATCAATATAATGGACCAGTGTGATGTCTTGTGGGAGGCAGAAACGATCAAGGTCTCTGCGAACAAGATTATGACATAGGGCTGGAGAGTTGATATACCCCTGAGGTAGGACAGTGAAAGTATATTGCTGACCTTGCCAGCTGAAAGCAAACTGTTTCTGGTGGTCCTTACTAATAGCTATTGAGAAAAAAGCATTTGCCAGATCAATAGCTGCATACCAGGTACCAGGGGATGTATTGATTTGCTCAAGCAATGATACTACATCTGGAACAGCAGCTGCAATTGGAGTTACCACCTGGTTGAGTTTACGATAATCCACTGTCATTCTCCAAGACCCATCTGTTTTCTGCACAGGCCAAATAGGAGAGTTGAATGGGGATGTGGTGGGAATCACCACCCCTGCATCTTTCAAGTCCTTAAGAGTGGCAGTAATCTCTGCAATCCCTCCAGGAATACGGTATTGCTTTTGATTTACTATTTTGCTTGGTAGGGGCAGTTCTAGTGGCTTCCACTTGGCCTTTCCCACCATAATAGCCCTCACTGCACGAGTTAGAGAACCAACGTGGGGATTCTGCCAGTTGCTCAGTATGTCTATGCCAATTATACATTCCGGAACTGGGGAAATAACTACAGGATGGGTCCGGGGGCCCACTGGACCCACTGTGAGACGGACCTGAGCTAAAACTCCATTGATCACCTGGCCTCCATAAGCCCCCACTCTGACTGGTGGTCCAGAGTGACGTTTTGGGTCCCCTGGAATTAATGTCACTTCTGAACCAGTGTCTAATAATCCCCGAAATATCTGATCATTTCCTTTTCCCCAATGCACAGTTACCCTGGTAAAAGGCCGTCGGTCTCCTTGAGGAAGACTTAGAGGAAGGTCAACAGTATAAATTTGTGGCAGTGTAACAGGTTTCTTCCCCATAGGGACCTGGCCTCCCCTTCATTCAAGGGGCTCAGGGTCTGTAAACTGTTTCAAGTCTGGAAATTGATTAAGGGGCCGTGATTCTGTGTTTTTGTAATTCAGGTTAGACTTCTGTTCCCTTGACCTAGAACTCTTTTGTTTATACAGCTCCAACAAGAATTTAGTAGACTGCCCTTCTATTGTATTTCTAGGCACCCCATGATTTACTAGCCAATGCCACAAATCTCTGCGTGTCATATAATTTTGATGCCTCCTTTGAGTTTGTTGTCTATTATAATACCCACGTCTACCCTGTCTTTGGTGATTAAGTACTGCCACCTGGCTTCTGCCAACTCGGGATCCTGTCATCCCCATTGTGTTTAAGGATTCCAGCTCAGTGACAGCAGTTCCTACAGTAATATCTGACCTACAGAGAATTGCAACCACAGAGCTCTTGAGGGATGATGGTGCTAGTCTCACAAACTTATTTCTCACTGTTCTGGTAAAAGGTGCATCTTCTGGACATTCCTGGGGTGTAAGAGCAGGCTTTGCATGATAAATCCACTCTAACATCCCAATCTCTCTAAGCCTCTGGATCCCCTCATCTACATTATACCAGGGCAGTTCTGGCATTTCAACCTCAGGTAATGTTGGCCACCTTTTGATCCATGTTTCAACCAACCACCCAAACAAGCTGTTAACACCTTTTCTAACTGCTCTAGCTATAACATTGAATGCAGAATCTCTGCTTAGTGGGCCCATATCAATAAATTCAGCCTGATCCAGCCTTATATTCCTCCCACCATTATCCCACACTCTTAAAATCCATTGCCACACATATTCCCCTGATTTCTGTCTATATAAATTGGAAAACTCACACAGTTCTTTTGGAGTATAACGTACCTCCTCATGTGTGATACTTTGTACCTCACCTTTAGGGGCCTGTTGGGACTTTAGTCTAGTTATAGGTCTAGAAGAAATGAGGGGTGGTGGGGGTGGGTCATGAAAAGAATTAGAAATATCTTCCAAGCCATTTGCTTCAGGGCTTTCATTTGCAGTTTCATCTGGTGAAACAGGATTAATAACTCTAGGGCTAATCCCTTCAGGAGGAGGTTGGGTGGCCAATTCCTCAAGGCAGGCTGAAGGTGGGGCGGCTATGTCCTCAGGGCAGACTATTACAGGGTTATCTAAAGAAGGCTCAGCATGGTCTAGGGTTTCAACCTCACCCCCAACATCATTATCAATCCATATGTCACCATCCCATTTTTCAGGGTCCCACTCCTTTCCAATCAATGCCCTCACTTTAACGGCAGACACCATGCAAGACTGAGATTTCAGTTTACGTTGTAAAGTTGCTACTCTAACAATAAGATTCTGAGTCTGATTTTCAGAGATCTCAAGTCTATGGCTACAGGAAATAAAATTTTCCTTGAGGATACTCATAGAAACCTCTACATCTTTCAGACGGCACTTAAGCTTCTTGTTTGAAGCCTTAAGCCCATCCCTTTCACCCTTTAATGCAGACAGTGTATCTAACAACAACCAACCAACATCTCTATAACTCTTATTTCTACAAAACTCTGTAAAGGTGTCAAGAACATTATCCCCCAGAGTCTGGCTTCGTACAAGCGAAGCATTAGGAGAATCGAATGATGATATTTTGACTATCTCCTTTGCCAACTCAGTCCATGGATTGGGAGTGTCATTCTGATTATGGGAATCAGAGTCCTTAGAGTCTCTGAGCCCAGTCAGAGTAGAAAACCATTCATAAAAACCCATTTTTAAGATTCTGTTCCTTAAGAACCACTCCTGGTACCAAGATGTATTAGTTAGGGTTCTCTAGAGAAACAGAATCAACAGGGAACACTTGCAAATATAAAATTTATAAAAGTGTCTCACGTGACCGTAGGAACGCAGAGTCCAAAATCCACAGGGCAGGCTGCGAAGCTGATGACTCCAATGGATGGCCTGGATGAACTCCACAGGAGAGGCTCGCCAGCCAAAGCAGGAATGCAACTTATCTCCTCTGAGTCCTCCTTAAAAGGCTTCCCATGATTGCATTTAGCATCACTAATTGCAGAAGACACTCCCCTTTGGCTGATCACAAATGGAATCAGCTGTGGATGTAGCTAACGTGATCATAACCTAATCCTATGAAAGGTCCTCATTGCAACAGACAGGCCAGTGCTTACCCAATCAGACGAACAGGTACCACAACATGGCCAAGTTGACACCTGTCCCTAACCATGACATAGGCCAAAACCAATCATATGGCCTCCTGTATTCAATGGGAAATCGGTGTATGATCATCCCACAGGGAGGGACCCCACACTGAGGGAAACTGAAACATTTGGTAAAGAGTGAAACAATCTATCATTTCATCCTGCTGGTTGTTCTAGCTAAAACTCTTGGTTCCTGTGATTTCTCGACTGCATCAATACATCTGGCCACTTCTGTGTCCTAGCACCCTGGTCCAAACGACCATCTAAAGGTTCTGAGCTAATCTCCCTTCTCCCACCCTTGTCTTCCTAGACCATTGTCCATTCTGTACCCAAAAGCAATTATTTTAAAACAAAAGTCAGATCCCACCATGCTTCTGTTCAAAACTCTCTAACAGGGTAAATTCTCACTCAGGGTAAATTTCATTCTTTTCAACAGCTTCAACAGAAGTGTGACATCATCTTCTCACCTAGCATCTCTCTGACTTCATTGTTCTCTACTTTTTCTCTGAGTCATTCTTTTCCAGCCACATACGCCACTCTGCTGTCCTCAAATTTTTCAACTATGTTCCAGCCTCAGGACATCCGTACATGTAGGTTCCTCCTACTGGAATGCGCTTCTCTGAAATATCTACATGGCTGTGCTAGTTTGAAACTGTTATTCACCCCCCAAAAGAGCCTATATCCTTTTAATCCAATCTTGTGGGGATAGACCTATTAGTGGGTGGGGTGATTAAGTTATTTCCATGGAGATGTGATCCCATCTGCTCAAGCTGAAGTCCTTTAGGAGAGGGACATTTTGGAGAGGACACAGAGGTTTGGCAATGCAGAAGGAAGTAGCCTCAGGAGACACCAGAAGCTAAGAGAGCCATTTGAAGCCAGAAGCCTGCAGAAAAGGACAGCAGATGTCACCATGTGCCTTCCCATGTGACATGTGACAGAGGAACCTGGATGCCAACTGCCTTTCTCCAAGAAGGTATCTTCCTGTTGGTGCCTTAATTTAGACATTTCCACAGCCTTAGAATTGTAATTGTAACTTAATAAATCCCTTTTGTGAAAGCCAGCCCATTTCCAATATTTTGCATTCTGGCAGCTTTAGCAAACCAAAACAATGGCTCATTCTCTGATCTCTTCAAATGTCACCCTGGCCATGAGTTTTTATCATGCCAATTCATTTTGAATTGCAACCCAGCTCCTCATCTTGGCAATCCCCATCCCCTTATTTGATTTATCAGTTTCCAGAGCGCACAGACCTATGGGATGTTCTTGTATATTTTTGTTTATTGTCTCTCTCATCCCTTTAGCATGTACATAGCTTAATGGGAGGAATTTTTATCTATTTTATCCACTACTATTGCCCTAACGTATAGAACAACATCTGGCTCAGTGGACACTCAAAAAACATTTATTAATGAAGAATGAAAGAAACAAACTATTGAAGGCTTTGAGAACTCAAACATAGAAAGATGTAACTTAAAATTGTAGAGATAAATACAGTAAATGTAATAAAGATTGTGTATTCATATAAGCCCAAGATGCTTGCTGAGCTATTTGTCTCATATTAAAGAAAATAAAAAAGACTCTGAGGAGAAAAATCTAACTAAAATTTTCATTTCCAAAGCTATACTAGTAATGATCAAGGTAAAACTGTGAAATTCTTTGATTTATTGCAGTCTGCTTAATTTAAATCCACATTTGAAGGTATGGATTTGAATTCTCATCTCTATTAAAGAAGAATAAAAAATGTAGGCCATTTCATAAATTGCTGCATCACTTTTGGTAGAAAATCAAAATTCATTCACCTCTGATGTCAGATTAAATGAGTTTTAACTGGATTATTTACCTGCTTCCTAGGCTGAAATTGGCCTAGACCAAGGTTTCTCAAACTCAACACTATTTACATGTTGGTCTGGATAATTCTTGGTTGTGGGGTCTACCCTGAGCAACATTTGTGGCCTCTACCCACTGGGTATCAGTAGGACCCCCTCCAGTTGACAACCAAAAATATGTCCAGACATCCAGCCCAGGTGGGGGGCAGTGGGGGGAGGGGTGGAAATTACCAGATGAGAACCATTGCTGTAGGGTGTGATACCACCTCTAGAGTTAGCGCTCCTATGGCTTCAAGCTGTGACCCATGAAATGTATTGAAGAATTAAATCAGAAATAAAAGACCAAACCAGGAAGGCAGACTCAGTACAATAGGGAGATGCTGACAAAGCTCTCCTTGAGAAAAGCACCCATGACTTTTATCTGGAAAAGATAACATATTATTAAGCCATGTTGGTCACTAATGCCTTATTGATAGCCTGGGAGTAGAAATCAGGACCAAGAGGAAAGAAGAAAAAAGTGTTAACAGGGAAAAAAAAGAGAAAACTCCAGATATGGGGAGGGGCCTCTGCAACAGGGAATCCTATTTTTTCTGGGGTGGGGGGGGAGGTGCATGGTCTGGGAATTGAACCCGGGTCTCCCATATGTAAGGCGAGCATTCTACCACCGAACCACCCATGCACCATAGGAAATCCTATTTATATGGAGAGCCGCAAGAGGTCTTGGGCTGTAGTGAGACGGAGTAGATGAGCCTCAGGGGGAAAACGCTACTTATCTACAATTAGTTTAGGATCGATTCCAAAGAATGGCATTGAGTGAAGAAAAAGTAAAACTGAAGTAATAAATTAAAAATAACATAACAGGTTGGGCCACGGTGGCTCAGCAAGCAGAGTTCTCACCTGCCAGGCTGGGGACCCGGGTTCGATTCCCAGTACTTGCCCATGCGGAAAAAAAAAAACAAAGAACATAACAATGTTTAATCAACATTAAGTGACTGATTTTACTATTCATTCTTATGGTTTGTACTTACATGTTTCAAATTTAAAAGTATTGAAAATGAAATTATTAAACACAAATAGGAATCCAGACATAAGAGTCAAGTCTGAAATACTTTTACAATCTACTTTGAAGTAAACAAAGTACAGAAAAGGTAGGGTTTAACAAATGAGTACGATTACTGAATCTTTATATTGATATTTCTTTTAGTCTCCAGTATCTTAGAGCAGCTAGAAGTAAAAACCTAAAATTGTGGAACTGCAAACTATATCAAACTCTGAAATCTGTTCTACCACTAATTGTGCTGTGCTTTGAAATGTATTGCTTTTTTTGTAAATGTTATTTTTCACAAAAAAAGAAAAAAGGTCAATTGTGATGATAAAAAATATTTATTCTTCTCGCTGCCGATGTTCTGGAGCAGCTAGAAGGGAAAATCGGGGATGTCGTATGGTAGCCCATGACAGACTCTGGGAACTGTCCTGTAACTACTTGTTGAAAGTGGTTGAAAAACTGGCATTTTTCTTTCTTTGCTTTGTATATATGTTATATTATACAATAAAAAAAGTTGAAAAAATGGGAATTCAGACAAAAGAGTCAAATATGAAATACTTTTACAATCTACTTTGAAGTGAACTCCAACTATTAAAATCTTTTAAAAATTCACTTTTCAAGCCTTTTTTTTTTTCTTCTTTTTCTTCTTTTTGACATGGGCAGGCACCGCAAATCGAACCAGGGTCTCCGGCATGGCAGGCAAGAATTCTGCCTGCTGAGCTTAATTAAGTCTTTTGCTATTAGAAAAAAATATTTTTATTTTATTTTCTCTGGTGATTGTTAAATTCTCATATTTAATGCTTTAAAAAGCTAGTAAGACAGTGATGCCAGACAGAAATGTTTTACAATATGAGTAAAACAAGCAGATATTTTAAAGCACGTGGTGATTTTAAATAAGGAGATTGATTTTTTCTACTTACAAAGAAATTATATTGTCAAAATATTATATTCTACATTTCTTCCTCTCTAATAAAGATATTCTAGCAGTGAAATATGTACCATTCCTAGAATTATAATCAATTTTTCAATTATACATAGTAATTGGGGTAGAAATTCTATTCCATGGTGGAATAATTTTTCCCCCATGCAATTTGCCTTTGTACAATATCCACACCAAGGAGCAGAGTGAGTGCCTTAGGTCTCATTTTTACACCAACAAACTGTAACAAGACTAAAAGTAAGAAACTGAATGGAAAGTTTTCAAAAGTCATTCATCTCTTGGATTCACAAACTGAATCACTATTTTCAAAAATTAAGCACTAGTCACAATGATAGGTACTTTAAAATACTTTCAAACTGACATCTAAATATAAATTCACAAGTTGAAAATATATGTTCCTTCATATGTTTCAAAAATTCTTAAAATATGCTTTTGTTTAAGGTTGGTCACTTTTACATTTATATTTGATACTATAATTTAAAATATGATTTTTGAGTGGAAAAAATTAGCTCATCCATCAGTATTGTGAATTGAGATTTTGGGTTTAAGAAGAAAATGCACTGTGAACATGGCCCAAGTTCTTCTCAAGTGTCCATTAATCAGGAATATCCACTTGTCTGCCAAGCCAATATTTAAAGAAAATATATTAAGAAATGGAGCAAAGAGAAACAGCCAGAGCTTCCTGCCAAGCAGCTTACAATGTGCATATTCTTGAGTGATTTTTAAAGTCCCTGCTTTCATTAGTTGTATTTCCAAATGTTTATTTCATCTTATTGACTTGTGTATAACTCCCAGGGCAAGAATGTATCTTTGCCTTGTTAGAATTTCTTCATGTGCTAAATGGGCTTTTACTTTCTTTGGCTAATTCTTGAGCCAATTAGAGATCTGCAAGTTCTCAGAACACCAACTTCAGCACCACACCCATAGGAGTGGGTTAGATTGTCTCGATGTGCATCCCATTTGAATACCAGAAAGAGCTGTTTTTGTTTGACTTTAGTCAGCACTAGTCAATTCAATTGTTTGTCATTAGAGCTAACAACTGCTCTGAAGTAGGTGTGCGACATTCTGTGGGAGAGGGAAAAGTGAGCCAGAGGAATCATGAGATGCATAGCCAAGTGTAGATGCAAATTAGGAGGATGTCATGCTAGCTCAAAACCACAGACAGAACGGCAATAAGTAGTTTTGACTGCGCAGTGATAGAATATTCAAATGTTCACTGGACATCTCTCTCCAGCACTCCAACGATGCCTCAAATACAAAATACCTCCGTTCGCATTATGAATACACACACATCCTTGCCGAACAAAAACAAAGCAAAAAGCAAAACCAAACCTATGCTGTGTCCCCTAATCTCAGGTAACGTCACAAACCCAAGCCACATCATCTCCAGTTCCTACCCACCAAATCTTCACAGCCATCAGTCACCAAATTGGGTTGATCACGCCTCCAAATGCTTATCAAATAAACCTTTTCCTCTCCACTTTTCAATGTCATTGCTTAGTTTTGGACTGTCGTTTCTTAGTCACATATCACAACATTCTCCGCCATGCAGCCTGTATGCTTGCTTCAAAACACAACTTTCTTGCAATCAAGAAAGTACTTAACCGGTTGTCTTGAGATGAGACTTTGTTACCTTTATTCATCCTTCAAGACTCTCCACACCTCCAGACTTTTAACAGAACTAATTCTTCTCCTTTTAACATTCCCCTATTAATACATTTATATTGATGCTGTAGCATTACTACGTGCATTAGAGTTAGATGAAGGTAATTTGTATCTCTCCTACTAGCCACTGCTTTCTATTGAGAACAGAACTTGTCTTATTCAACATTCTATGTCCAGCCCCAGTAACACCTCATGAGTGCTCAATAATTATTTTCAACTTAAATAATGGAGTGTCCACCAGACAATAGCTTAAACTACAAAGTACCTAAAATTAGCAATCTGAGTAAATTTATTCATGATAATAATTATAAGATTTTATTTGATTTCAATGTTTTCACAATCTTTATCCATGCTTTTCAATACCCTCATAAGCTAGGCATGAATTTATATTAGGGGAAATCCAGGGAAGAAATGACTTCAAAGAAAATCTTCATTCATAGCAGGTGCATTTGGTAAACCTCAACTCCCCATTCCAGACAGCGTGGACTTCTTGAGGGTTATACGCCTTATACTTTATCCCACTTCAACGTGGAAGTGAGTGCCCATCAACCAAACGGCTCAACATTTGAGCAGTGTCACAAGTTGATAATAAGGAAAAATTAATAGAACTCATTTTCTGAATGTTGATCCTGTTCTTATTCCATATTGATTTTTATATCACTGAGTAAAAGAATTCATCATGGTCCATACACATTTTAAAGTCTTATGCCGCATCTTTCACCAATAGCAAGAAATAGCAATTGACTGGAACTTTAATGATAATACATTTTCTTTTCTTTTTATCAACATGAAAAAAGTATTGTTTGATTACCTCTTGTGGTAGTTAGATTCAGTTGTCAACTTGGTCAGATGAAGGCACCTAGTTCTGCTGCTGTGGATTTGAGCCAATGGTACGGGAACCTCATCTGTTCCTCATTATATTTGCAGTCAGTTAAGAGATATGCCTGCTGTAATGAATGATGTTTGATTTAATTGGCTGGTGCTTAAATGGAAGAGCTCAATGTAGCTCAGCATACCCATCTCAGCACTTGCAGCTCAGTCCAGGCCTTTGGAGATGCAGAAAGAAATCACCCTAGGGAAAGTTGTTGGAACCCAGAGGCCTGGAAAGAAGGCCAGCAGTGATCACCCTGTGCCTTCCCACATGAGAAAGAACCTCAGTTGAAAGTTAGCTGCCTTTCCTCTGAAGAACTAATGAAACAAATCCCCTTGATGGATTTTTTTCTTAGGTGCTGTGCAAAACAGGTGAAGAAACCTATTTCCCACCCACTCTGGACTTCAAATCTAGCAAGCAGCTGTTGTAAGTTACCAACTATACCCCAAAAAATATTTAAGCATTCATATTGCCTTCCAATAATAATAGTTAACATTTAGCACTATTTTAAATATTTTATACATATTTATTCAATTAAACCTTGCAAAGATCCTTTAAGTTTAGAATTATCTTTTGCCTCATTTACAGATGAGGAAATTAAGGAACACAAAGGCTAAATATCAAATCCAGACTAAGTGATTCAAGAATCCATACATTCATCACTATCTATGCTTTGTGGTGTGTGGGAAGGGTGAAGGAGGACACGTGGGGCTTATGGATACTAGCTAGCGGTTCAACACAATTTTACTATTCAGTAACAATTTGTCTTTCCCTTAAGTGTTTTTTCCTTTCTTTCTATTTATAACTGCCCTGTGTATATGTATATGTGTGAATGTGTGTGTGTGTGTGTGTGTGTGTGTGTGTGTGTGTATTTTACTCTGGTCTCCTGAGTCTTTCTTCTAGATAGGAGAAATTTGCAAATATGCAAAAGCTACAAATACATTATGGAGAGGAAAAGAGTAAAGAAAAGTTTAAATATTCTAGAACTCTTAGAAATTCCAAGTTCAGATAGACTGAGATTAAAGGAAAATAACAACCATTTTAAAAATTATCTTGGCAACCCACGAGGTGGGACTTGGATACATTAACAGCAAATTCTCCGTTTCAGGAGAAATTGAATGTTCGTTAATGCTTTGAACCTTTTCCCATGAGCAGTAAAGCCTGAGCAGCCCCTTGTCTTCTCACAGCCTCAAGTGAGAACTGAGCTGTGGCTGGCTGGCTGGAGAGGACAGAGGACCGGGCAGCCGGGTGGCTCTGGAAGACCTGCCATTTAGCTTGTACAGTGCAGCAGCTGTGGCCTGTTTTCACTAATATCTGACATGTTTCTTTGGCCACTCGCCAAATTGTGCTGTACCCAACACTTCTCCCATCCTTCCTGTGCCTTTGTAACTGCTACTTGAGACTCCAGTGGGCTCCAAATCAATCCCCTCGGCCCCTTCCTCCCCTGAACATGCAGGCTTCCCACCCTAATTAATTAACCCAACACCAACTCCATCCGGGACCTTCCCACACTTTGCCCCTTCAGGCAGCCCAGAAACATCAGCACATTCCTGACTTCATCACTTGTCAACTCCCTTTCTGTTAAAGACCAGTGTCCCCTTTCCCTGACCCGGCCTTTGATTTGATCTCACTTTAAAGTATCCCACTTTAAGAGACAGTAACAAATGCTGCCTTTTTCCTGTTTGGTTTGTTTATTCATGTTCTCCCGGCCTATTATAATTAAAGAGCAAGGGACTTAAAAGAAGAGCCCAGAGGAAGATAGTTTATACATTCGATATGTGGACAGACTCAATACTATATTTGTAATGAAGTTTTGCTTTGCCTCTTACTAGCTCTGTGATCTTGGGTAAGTTTGAGTTCTTGCCTTTCCTTCGCATACTTATTGAGTACCCACTGCTGTGCTAGATTCTGTTTGAAATCTGAAGACGCAATTTAAAAAAAGAGACAAAAATATGTGTCCTCAGTGAAGCTTACATTTGAGAGAGAGAAGAGGAACATTAATAAATAGATGAGTTTAAAAATATATACTATAGACATCTAGAAATATATATATAAGGGCTGAGGAAAAGTGAAGAGGGAGTACTGAGATTGGGGTAGGACAGAAGGTGACAACTTAGAATAGGGTAATCAAGAATCGTCTTTGAAGAGGTGATGTTTGACCAAGGACCTGAGAGTGAGCCATGTGACTCTCCAAGAGAAAAGCATCTCCTGCAGAGGAAACATTAAATGCAAAGGAGCGGAGGCAGGAGCACGCCTGGAATGTTCCAGGGCCAGCAGAGACACATAGGAGAAGGAAGAGCCAGAGTAACAGGAGACTATTCCAGAAAGGACCTTGCAGGGGATGGTTGGGACTCTGGATTAAAGTTGGATTGAAATGGAAAGTCACAAGAGAGCACTGAGCAGAACAGTAACATTTTCCTACTCACTCCTAGGTAAAATGAGAATAATTTAAGAATGGGTAAGATCAGACTAGCTGCTCAAATCCCAGCATCCCCACCTGCTGGCAGTATGATTTAATTATTTAAACACCCTAAGCCTCAGTTCCCTCATTTTAAAAATAGAATTGATAGTAGTTCCTGTTTTATAAAGTTCCTATGAAAAATAAATTAAATTGTATTTGTCAAGATGCTTAGCAGGACAGCCCCTTGCATGCTGGCAGTATTTATTATCAGGCTGTGAAATCATGTGTGTGGAAGGCTTCGGATGGCGCACAGCATAGAGTGAGCACTTACCTGTCATCTGTTGACATATATGGGTATTAAAAATTACGAAACCATTAGTTGTTTTGAAGTAACTTTTTAAGTTTTAAAATTGTCGAATATAGCATGTTGAAAAAAGGCCGGAGTAGCAAAAGTTCATGGATAATTTTCCGATGTCACAGAGGATTGATTTAGCATTAGTTGAGTGCTGCTCTGTGGAAGGCACTCTGCTAGGCAATGGGAAGGCGTGTGTGAGAAGTTGAAAGGGAAAAAAGATAGGGAGATGATAGATTGGATAGACAGGTCTATATGAAAAGAGAGACACAGATAGATGGGTAAGACAGACAGACAAACAGGCAGACAGACAGCCTGATAGACAGATGGGATGGGACAAATGGATGCATGGCTGGCTGGATGGGTGCGTAGAGAGGCAAGTAGATGGATAAAACAGAGAGACAAAGGACAAATAGATAAATAGGTGATAGATTAGATAGATAGATAGATAGATAGGTTAAGTGGAAAGATAGAAAGGAATAGAGACAGAGAGAGATAAAGAGATAGATGATAGAGAAAGAGAGACAATAGGTAATAGACAGATAGGTGCACAGTTACGTAAATATAGATAGGTAGATTATAAATGATAGTGATAATAGGTAGATATAGAAATATATACACATTTGTAAAAAAAAAAATTAAGGAGGGGAAAGCATGAGTTGAGACTAGTTTCTAAGTTTACTGACACATGTTGGGTGGAAAAATAAGAATTTGATTCCTGAAGAAAAGGGTAGTGATCAACTTCCTGGACTCAAACTCCATATGAGAACAGCGCCTGTCAATTCCAGTGTCTTCTCCCTTTGGCTGTAGTTGGGGTGGGGCCGCTCAGCGGTGCAGCCCAGCCACACTCATTACGCAAAGGCGGAGCAGCATGGACCTCCTTCTCCTGGGACCTGGGTGGCCTTGTAGACTGGGGTGGACCTTGTGGCTCCCCCTTACCCACCGCCCTGCATGCACAGCCCCACAACATATGCACGTGCCCAGAGCCCAACTCCCCATGAGGACCCATCCACACATCCTAATCTGGTTTTAATAATCCACCACAGGAAGAAAGGAGAGAAAGGTTAAGGTAGAAATCCATGGTAGAGAAGGCCTGGTACTTTCCTGCCTTCCACATGCCACGTTTTCAAAGGACAGAGCAAAACATTTTTATTCCAATTTTACCTAATGAAAAAACAAAGACAGCCTCTTAAAATCAGATGAGGGGAGGTCCACGGTGGCTGAGCAGGCAGAGTTCTCGCCTGCCATGCCGGAGACCCAGGTTGGTTTCCCGGTGCCTGCCCATGTAAAAAAAAAAAAAAAAACAGAAAACCAAATGAGAAGTTAACTTTGCCTTATTGGCAGGTTTGTTTGTTTTTTAAATGTGCCATTCTGTGCAAGTCAAAGTAATTTTAGAGGATCTAAATGGTAAAAAGATGATGATTTTCACATATAATTTTGAACAAAAATAGGTTTATATTCTAAACATAGTTTTCACTTTCAAATTAATGCAAAGGTTATATGTTTGATGAACTCAAAACCATTTCTTGTTAACCTCTGTGATTCTCTGTTATTTATTGCCTTCCTTCCTTACTTATTTATTTTGGTGTCCTGCCTAGCTGGTGCCCTTCACAGCCTTTGTCTGTCTGTTGGGGAATCCAGAAGTTATTCTGTCCACCCAAAGCCTGTGCTCTAGAATGCAGCCTCGCCGACTTTTCCTCTAGTACAGCTAAAAATCAGGCATACTCTTTTAATGCATTTCAATGAGAACCATCAAACCATCAAAGGAGGTACATAAAGGCAAACAGATATGGCATTTAGATGCTTATTAGACAGAGTTGTATGATTAAAATAATAAATTGCAAAGCAGCAAGAAATAGAGCGTGCTTTTTTTTTTTTACACAACCTTGAGGGTTCAATTAGAAAAAGAACGCTTGGGAAGAAAGTCAAGCTTCTTACTTCTCAGGTAAGGGAACTGTCCTTCCTAGTCCCTCTCCACCCCACAGGGAAGCTGGAGGTGAGTGTGGGGACGAGGGTCACATAGGGGCACCTTTAACTTGGCAATTCACAGCTTCTACCTGCTTCCTAGTTTAATCTCATGGGGATAAAGATTCAGATGCTCTGTTTTTTGTTGTAGTTCCTGCCAGGTAAGGCCTCAGGAATTCTCCCTATCTCCTCTCCTCCTTGGATTCACTGGGAGTTCCTGGTTTGGGGTCTAGTTTTGATATGTGTATCAGTTTCCTAGTGCTACCATAACAAAGTACAGGCAAACCTCATCTTATTGTGCTTTGTTTAATTGTACTTCACAGGTAGAAATCTTTGCATTGCCTTTTTGTAAGAATATGTATTGAGATATCTTCATGCACCATACAGTGCATCTATTTTAGCTTGTATGTGCTGCCAGGAATACAAGATACCAGAAATGGGTTGGTTTATATAGAGGGAATTCATTAAGTTACAAGTTTGTAGTTCAAAGTCATAAAAATATCCAAAACAAGACATTTAGGGAAAGAAACCTTGACTCAAGAAAGGCCGATGGATCTAGAACACCTCTGTCAGGTGGGAAGGCACGTGGCTGTCATCTGCTGGTCATTTGGCTTTGGTTTCAAACATCTTCCCCGGGGGTATTTTCTTTCTGCAACTCCAAATGTCTCTGTCTGTGTTGGCCCTGAAGCTTTTTCCAAAAATGGTTTCCTCTTAAAGGACTCCAGTAAACAGATTAAGACCCACCTTGAATGGACTGAGACACATCTCTATGGAAACCGCATAATCAAAAGGTCCCAGTTCTACCCACACTTAGGTGGGCCACATATCCCTGAAAACAACTTAAAAATACCCCACCCAACAATATTGAATCAAGATTAAAGAACAGGGCTTTCCTAGGATACACAACAGTTTCAAACCAGCACACCATTCAGAGTATAAAATCCAAGGCTCACAATATCATCACATAGTTGTGTATTCATCACCATGATCATTTTTAAAACATTTACATCACTCCAAAAAAAGGAAAAACAAAAACCCCATGCATCTGTACCCCTTACCCCTCCTCTCATTGACCACTAGTATTGCAATCTACCCAATTTTTTACCACTTATCTACCCCATTATTTATTTCTTTATTTGTCTTTATTTTTTTACTCATTTGTCCATACCCTGGATAAAGGAAGTGTCAGCTACAAGGTTTTCACAATCACACAGTCACACTGAAAAAGCTCTATAGTCATACAATCATCTTCAAGAGTCAAGGCTACTGGAATACAGTACAACAATTTCAGGTATTTCCTTCTATGTATTCTAAATACACTAAAACTAAAAAGGGATGTCTATATAATGCATAAGAATAACTTCCAGGATAATCTCTCAACTCTATTTGAAATATTTTAGCTACTGAAACTTTATTTTGTCTCATTCATTTCTTCCTCCTTTTGGTCAAGCCTTCTTGACCAAATCCCATGGTGCTGGTCTCACCCCCTGGAGTCATGTCCCACATAAGGCGGACAACAATGAGTTCACCTGTTGAGTTGGCTTAGAGAGAGAGGCCACATCTGAGCAACAAAAGAGGTTCTCTGGGAGGTGATTCTTAGGCATAATTATAAGTAGGCTTAGCTGCTCCTTTGCAGGAATAAGTTTCATAGGGGTGAGCCCCAAGATGGAGGGCTTGGCCTATTGACTTGGTTGTCCCCAGTGCTTGCAAGAATATCAGGAATCCCCCAGTTGGGGAAGTTTAATATGTCCTCATTTCTCCCTAGTCCCTCTGGTGCGGGGCAGGGGCGGGGGGCAGTGCAAATACTTTTTTATTCTCTTTCCAATGACTCTGGGTTGAGAGACTGCATTTTTTTTACAAATTGAAGGTTTGTGGCAATCCTATATCATCCAAGCCTTTCAGCACTGCTTATTCAACAGCATGTGTTCACATCATGTGTCTCTGTGTCACATGTTTGTAATAATACAGTATTTCAAACTTATTCATTATTATTATATCTGGTATGGTGATTTGTGTTCAGTAATCTTTGATCTTACTATTGTGATTGTTTGGGGGCACCACAAACCACGCTTGTATAAGATGGTAAGCTTAATCGATAAATGTGTGCATTCTTTTTTTTTTTTTTTTGGTATGCTGTATGGTGGGGGTCACATTTCATTTTTTTTCCATGTGACTGTTCCTTACTGCAGCACCATTTGTTGAATTTCTGGGGGGGGCGGGGAATGCACACAGTCTGGGAATCGAACCCGCGTCGGAAGACTCTACCACTGAATCTTCTTCACAGGCGAGAATTCTACCACTGAACTACCCTTGTACCCCCTGTGTGTGTGTTCCGACTGCCCCACTGACCGGCCGTTCCCCAATAACTTTCCCCCTCCTCAGGCCCCCCTATACCCTAAGACACAACAATATTAAAATTAGGCCAATTATTAACTCTACAATAGCCCCTAAGTGTTTGAGCGAAAGTAAAAGTCAGAAGTCTCTCACTTTAAATCAAACATTAGAAAATATCAAGTTTAGTGAGGAAGGCATGTCAAAAGCCAAGGCAGGGTAAAAGCTAGACCTCTTGAGACAAACAGCAAGTTGTGATTACAAAAGAAAAGTTTTTGAAGGACATTTAAAATGCTACCACAGTGAATACTCAAATGACAGAAAAGTGAAACTACCTTATTGCTGATAAGGAGAAAGTTTTAGGGGTCTGGATAGAAGATCAAACCAGCCACAACATTCCCTTAAGCCAATGCCTAATCCAGAGCAAGGCCCTTGCATGAAGGCTGAGAAAAGTGAGGAAGCTGCAGACAAAAGATTTGAAGTTAGCAGAAGTGGGTTCATGAGGTTTAAGGAAAAAAGCTGTCTACATAATATAAAAGGCCAAAGTGAAGCAGCAAATGCTGATGTAGAAGCTGCAGCAAGTAATCCAGAAGATCTAGCTAAGATAGCTGAAGGAGATGCACACTAAACAGCAGATTCTCGATGTAGATGAAACAGCTTTCAATTGGAAGAAGACACCATCTAGGATTTTCATAACCAGAAAGGAGAAGATAATGCCTGTTTTCAAAGCTTCAAAGGAAAGGCTGACTCTCTTTTCAGAGTAAATCCACTCTGTCTGTGCTCTATATGGAAAAACAAAGCCTGGATGACAGCACAGTTGCATACAACGTGGTTTATTGACTATTTTAAGCCCACCGTAGAATCCTTTTGCTCAGGGTAAAAAAGATTCTTGCTCATTGACAATGTACGAGTTTACTCAAGAGCTTAGATGAGGATGCACAATGATATTAATGTTATTTTCATGTCTGCTAATACAACAGTCCATTCTGCAGCCCTTGGATCAATTACTAACTTCAACTTTCAAGTCTTATTATTCAAAAAATACATTTAGGAAAGCTATGGTTGCTATAGATGGTGATTCTTCTGATGGAACTGGGCAAAGTCAATTGAAAACCTGGAAAAGATTCACCATTCTAGATGCCATAAAGAACAGTTATGATTCACGGGAAGAAGCCACGATAGTAACATTCACGGGAGTTTGGAAGAAGTCGATTCCAGCCCCCATGGAGAACTTTGAAGCATTCAAGATGTCAGTGAAGGAAGTAACTGCAGTTGTGGTGCAAATAGCAAGAAAACTAGAATTAGAAGTAAAGCCTGAAGATCACTGAATTGCAGCAATCTCATGATAAAACTTGAACGAACGGGAGTTGCTTCTTATGGGATGAGCAAAGAAAATAGTTTCTTGAGATGGGATCTACTCCTAGTGAAGATGCTGTGAACATTGTTGAAGAGACAACAAAGGATTTAGAATGAATATCACATAAACTTTGTTGATATAACAGCAGCAGGGTTTTAGAGGACTGATTTCAATTCTAAAAGAAGTTCTACTGTGATTAAACTGCTATCAAACAGCATCACATATTACAGAGAAAACTTTTGTGAATTAAAGAGTCAACTGATGCAGCAAACTTCATTGTTGTCTTATTTTAAGAAATTGCCACAGGCACCACCCACAGCCACCCCAACCTTCAGCAACCACCACCCGGATTATTGAGCAGCCAGCAACATCGAGGCAAACAAGACCCTCAACCAGCAAAAAGTTTATGACTCATTGAATGCTCAAATGATGGTTAGCATTTTTTAGCAATAAAGCATTTTTTAAGTAAGGTGTGTACATTTTTAGACATAACAGATTACAATATCATATAAGCATAACTATTATATGCACTGGTGCACTGGAAAACCAAAAAGATTCTGTGACTTGCTTTATTGAGATATTCATTTTATTGCAGTTGTCTGGAATCGAACCCACAATATCTCTGAGGTATGCCTGTATATGAATTTTTCCCAGGGGTTTCTAACCTGTGATCTATGATCTATGGATCAACCTCACCGAATATTCAAATTTTGCAAATACATATACACTTCTCTGGAAAAGGGTCTACAGCTTTCATTAGATTCTTAGAGGAATCCACAGACCCAAAATTTTGAAAACCCATTTTAGAAGTAAAAGTGTATTTCAGTGCTAAACTTTGTTCTCCATATTCTCTTCCCTTTATGTCTGCTTCTTTACCCCTTAAGATATTAATTTGTTGTCGACATTTTGGATGAGCGTTGTAAAACATTGGGAATAACCTCTTAAGTGCAAACAATAATCAGATGTGATAGCATACAGCCCTATTTGAGACTGACTTGTTTAACATTTAAGTGGCATTACATCTCTTTACAGAACTGGCTTAGAATAAGCATCTAAGCATCATAACCATGTTTTTGCCTCATGGACTTTTGCTGTCCATGAGGCAAAAACGTAACACATTTTTTATTTGAAGGCATTCACAAACGATGTGCAAAGTATCAATATTGGCCAAAAGCTATAGCTGAGCATTGTGTTAAAAAACAATGTATGCAAAAGAGAAAAACAATGTATGTTTTAAACTAAAAATTATTCAGTAATCAGTTTTTCATTTAAATTATTGAATTAGGAATAAAATCAAGAAAAAACATGTTTATAGTGTTATGCTTTAAGTGGTAGCTTTCAGTTTAATATCCATGACAGATAAAAGTAAAATTTTTTTTAATTTAAAAATTGATCCACAACAGGCAGTCCTGCAGGAGCAAAGAGAACTCCCCTATTTCGATTAACAAGAAAACTGTACTGCTGGCAGCTTGGTGAGATGCTGAGAAGTAAAATTAATGAAACAAATGTGTAGTAGGACAAATGATACTACGCATATGTTCTGAATTCTTCTGCTTAATGTTTTACTGCAAATAAAACTGGTTATCATCTAGTTCAGGTCGGATAATGCCATTATAAAGATGAATCTAATATAAGCAAGGTATTTGTTCATTCAGTGCCAAGATATAAGTTATTCTAGAAAAATATTATGTACCCAAAAATAACTTTGGAATTTCTAACTACAGCACACATAAGAAATTTAGCCTGTATGGAAATGGATAATAGAACCTCAAACAGATCCAAATGTGCAATGCCTTTAAGATATAAAGGTCAGCATTACAGACCATGGCAAAACCAAATGCCTTACTTGTCCTCCTGTTAAAATACACCTGGCTTTCCTCTGCCTCTGAATAAAATGTTTTGCCACTCAACCTTAACTATGAGGCTAATACCCATCCACTTCCATCTTGGAAAAGGTGTAAAAAGATGTACATGAGTAGACACTTCTAACAAATTTTAACAATCTTCTGTCAGTTGGCGATATTCCGGAAATGACATCACAATTACAACATCCTCTTTGAACTCAAAAGTCAAGATTTAGTAACTCATTTTTCACATTATGGAATTAAGCATGTGCTTTGTTCCATGGCTCCATCAGAGGTGTATTGGTTCATTTATAACTTTACAATGACTATAAGTGTACAATTTATGAGTCCAGGGAAAGAGACACTGAGAAAGCAGTGTCACCATCTCTTAGTGTCTAAAATTGGCTTCAGGAAAGCCAATGGACCAGGGCCATGGTTTCCGAAGATTTCTCATCCCTGAGGATTCATGGATCACAGAATTAACCAGCCCACATTCCTAAGCCATGTTTCCTTACTTAGGCTGACATTAAAGTACTTCAAGCTGTGGTTTGGGTCCATTTGCTTGTTTTCATTTCCCAGCGGTGATTCCCAAATGACACAGAACTGCAAGGACAAGAGCTGAGGCATTCTGAGAAATGGTGATAAGCAATTCCTGATCACTACCAATGGAGAATCCCTCCCTCACAGCCTCACCATCTTTGACCAGGGTATGGGAATTGCAAAGTCAAAGGGCTATGGGTCAGGTGGTTCATATGAGGTCTGTGGAGAACAAAAGTGGGTGCCCCTCAGAAAACAGGCAACCCCTGTTCTGTTCCACCTATTACCTGATGAAGAGAAGACAAAGTGTGGCTTTCCCAGATTTTTTTAAAAGTCATTCTTGATTTCCGAATTTTTATGTAAAGCCTCCTAATGGTTAAATGCTGATGCTAATTCCAGATTTCTTAAATGTTATGTAAGCCTGTGATCCCAGCGCAGCAGCAAATATTTCATGAGTCTGTGACCTCTGGAAAAAGAGCTTCTGGATACCAGCTGTGGGCATACAGCCATGTGACCTTGGATGACTGACCTCATATCTTGGTCCTATAAATAAATCTAAGGTCATATACTTCAAGTAACCTCACCTGTAAGATGATGAGGAGACCGCCATAGAGTCCTTTGCAAGGCAAGCATTCTTGGATACTGCCTATCATCATCCCTCACCCCCACCCACATCCAGGACCAATTCTCAAAGTCTTCTGACCTAACCACTGACAACTTGACAAGACCCAGGATAGTTGGCTTTCTGCATTTGATATCCTTGACACTGGGTAATTTTGTTTCTTGTTTTTGTTTTTGTTTTACTACTCTAAAGGCAATGTGCTTTTAAGTATAACATCAATTGAAATTCGCTGTAGAAAAATTAGATTTTCTATTCATATTAATATTCCCTTATACCTTGATATGGATCCTTTTTCGTCTTTTACAATATGTATAACTCGTTTAGAAAAATGACATCATACCAACTGCAACTTTTTGTAGCCTGACTTTTCAACTAACAGTTATTCTGCAAACCCTGGTTCTTTAAAGGAGTCTAAATAAAATTTGTATAATAATATTAATTTCATTATGCTTTATCATAAGTACAAAAAGATGTCAAATTTGTCTAGATGTATTGTTGAGGATTTTAAAATAAAGCCTGGTAGTCGCTCCCGAAATGGCTTTTCCAAAATCACCCAATAATTTAATGATAGAATTTTTGAAATGTTAAGAAATCTAGGGTTATTAAACTGTAACAACAAAAACCTAGAATCTCAAGTGGAAAAAAAAAGATTAAAATATATTCATAGCATCATGAAGGATATTATTAAGATATAAGGACAAATTATTGGAGATTATGATAGTCAATAATAAATCTCCAGAGACTGAGGGGAAAGGCAGGAGGGTCACAGCAACCAACTCTGAAAATGACCAGCACAAGAACCAATAAATATAAGCCATATATTAATATGAAACAAATATCTGAGTAGATTTTATTATATTAATATAACATATTATACTAATTAATATATTGCACATTAATGCATTATATTACATACAAAAAATAATGAGATGTAATATATTATGCAATACTATATTCATAAATGATATAATGAAATATATTCATATTGTAATAAATTAAATGCCAAGCTCTTTGACCCCTTCCTTCTACTAAGCATCTTACCAGTTAAAACTAGCATAACATTTTTATTAATTTGGGATTTACTAGGGGTGTAATTTCTGTTCACGTTTTCCTGGAAGACACTTAGTAGTGAAATAAATGACCAGCAGGCTAATTCATAGCTGTGAAATGAGAAATCCACGTTTTGGAAGGAGATATCTTTGTTGAGTCTCCCTCCTTCCCTTGGCGTTCCTTGGCCACAAACTGACTGTGTTAACAGGAGCACACAGCCAAGAGGGGCAACTTACAATGCAGCCACCAACACAACTCTTATATAATATGTTGAGACACTGAAAAGATTTTTCTTAGAAAAGAATTTCCCTCCCTGCCAATAGTCCCAAACACTATTACAGTCTTTATTTCCAAGCAAGTTTCCTCCATAAATCTTTTTTACATAAAATCCGATCTCTTTTGAAGCAAAACTGCGGAAAAACATACTTCATGGACTTGATATGTTCAGTGAAGAAACTTACAGCTTATTCTCAAAACTACTGAAACAACCTTGGGCTCCTTCAATTCTAACAAAAATATGACTCCCCCCCAAAAAATCTATTAAAGAGGCTGTGTCACTAGTCCTACAGTCATATTCGGAAATTATTAGGCCCTTCCAAAATTATATCACTTCCCATGTTTTCATTTGCTTCATGTATACAAGCCACTGATAAACCTCTTTCCTCATGGGCACCCAGTTCCCCCTTCCCGAGATTAAATAAATCAATTATATGAAATGATCTTGCAATACGGAGGCTCACTTTCCACAGACCACATATTCTTATAAAAATTTAACAAGGAAATTTTAAAGCATCTCATCCACGATGTTTTTACAAATCAACTGTTAGTTATAAACTGACTTTTAGGTCTCAAAGAGATCTAAGATACTTCAAAGGCCTGATCTAAAACCCTAAACCCAGGTTGCTCTCAAGCAGTTTCTAAATCAGAGCATAAGTTTAAAGCTAAAAAAAAAAAAAAATGTTAAGTGTTTGTTATGCACTGCAAAAATTTAAACTGACCTCATTCTAAGAATCAGGCATTTTCTGGAATTTTCCACTTTCACTAGTTCTTTTATTTTCAAAAGCTAAAGAAGCAAATGACTATGTTCAGCTGCTTTATGCAAATGTCTTCAAACTTACTTAAAGAAACAACACATCCCATCTGTACAGGAACATATATATTAACATAGTGAGATGCATGTTAAAAAAAGAAAGAAATTCCTTACAACGTACTTCTTGCAGATGGTCTTCTTGGTTACTCTTCTTATCAGGAAAAAGGCTGATCTGTTTTCTTTTTGTATATCCTATGGGTCAGTGGCAGGAAAAAACAAATAAAAGACCATCTTGATCATTTTTAGAAGTTTGTGCAAATATTAACTACAGAAATCATGACAATCTGAACTGTTCAGTTAATATTCGGAGAAGCACAGTTAGATTTTTTTGAAACTCTGACAAATAATTAATGAAAAGCATGCACAACAGTGAGTACTTATTTTAAACTAAAAGTCATGGTATACATTTTCTCAGATGATGCTGTAGAGTGAGTTTACCCTGGTAGCTTTAGGTTATTTTAAATAAAAGCAACCAGGACTTTTGAGGGCAGTATTTCTTATTTCGCAAGAAAGATTCAATTGAGCCAAATAAATCATTCCTCAGCTTTCCACTATTCTTTCATAGGAAGAAAGAACTGTAAGCAACAATAATTTATTATTTCTTGTATCAGAACGTATTTTGACATGTTCACAACCAAGAGGAGCACAGATGATTCTTTAGAGGTTCATTTCTTCTAAAAATAAAACAATATGTACTTCTTACACTGGACATATTCCCCTCAATTTTGAAATTGCCAAGTAAAAGAACAAAATATGTATCTATTTGTTATCTTTTTATAACGTCATCTCTATTTATCGATGTAAAGTAACAGAAGAATTGAGGGACATAAATGAACATTCCTATTTTGCCCAGGAGATCCTGAAATTTTCCCATTGTGCGTGTGATATAGAGAAAGGGTTAAGCCTCATGGAGATCCTGAAGGAGAATCTATTTTAAAAGATATTCTTGTTGTGAAGTTCATTCCAAATTGATATCGAATTGAATAAATCTTTGTGCTCCCTGCATTTTCAAACATTTCCAAAATGGATGAAATGTGCCTATTTTTTAAAAGAAAAAAATTAGACTCCTATTTTTTAAAGTCTCAGGAACATGATCTACACTGCAAATTTCTAATCCAACTCTTAAACATGCATAGACATTAAAAACCCATAATTAATAGAAGCAAAAGGTGTGAGATCTCCTTCTATCAGAGAAAAATATATAACTGCTTGGTTTTCAGTTGATATTTTGTAATGATGGCTGCTAAGAGAATTCTGTAATTATAGTAAACACTGAGTTTATTCTTTCTTTTGTTTTTTTCTCTTGATCATTTACTACTAACAATTCTAAGCAAGAACTTTTTTTTTAGAACACCTGTCTGTCTCATTCTGTTAGTTACTAGAGAGTTGCAAGTTCAAATTCTTTTATATCCCCTTCTTTGCACACACACACATTAAACACAGAATGGTGTGTCTGGGTGTTCGATGGCCACTCATATAATCCTTGAACACTTGTTGGACACTCATTGTTGCTTAGACAATAACACTTCTACCTGTGATACTTCAATTCATGCAGTTAGAAAAAAATTCTTGCAGTTCAGGGCCTGCCTGTAAAGACTCAGGCCCCAGCTTCTTGCAGTGGGTAAGTCAGTGTTTCCCACAGTTCCTTTGTCCTTCCTCTCTGTGGTTTCTTCCAGGATGAGCCTCCACACGTCAATACAGAATTTCCAAAAGACTTAAATTAAAAAAGGAAACATTGTAAGTGCCCAATGAGATACGTGCTTCTTTCCCAATTACTCATCAGCTATTCCCCAGAATCTGGGCCTTGAAAGCCTGTATTGTAAAGGAGATCAAGCTGTTTAACTGTTTAGATAATAATAGTAACTAATATTCTCACAGTGCAAAGAGACAAGAGGGGAGGTGATAAGTATTTCCAAAAGCTAAAGAAGGAAATGACTATGTTCAACTGCTTTATGCAAATGTCTTCAAACTTACTTAAAGAAACAACACATCTCATCTGTCTAAGAAAATATATATTAACACATTTTCTTAAATCTTAGAATAAAATACAAATTACAAAATTAAATGATCAAAGACCATGCTAAATTTCCCCCACCCCCTTATATAGAAAACTGATGTCTGGGTTTTATGTCGTATTCATTCCATCCATCATTCTTTCATTTGTTCACTTACCTTTGCGTCTCCTTAGTTTAAATGGAAACCTACGGACAGTCTGTACAATATTTTTTGAGAGTGATGCCTGTGTTATTGATGCTTATTATACCTACGGTAAGATTAAATAACGTATCCTATTCTGAGGACAACTTATCAGGAAGTCTCCTGTCCTATAATACGTAAATCACATGGAGTTTTAAAGCTCTGTATAATTTAAAAAAGAAACAAAAATAGCTGCAAGAAGCACTAAGTTCATTTAGAACAGTAAAATGATGTCAGGTCTCATTTCTTTTCTTGCAAAGAAAATAATTCTGCACTGAGTAATCTTATGCCTCGGTTACCCGATCACATCAAACAGTCTTAGCATTCTTAATTGCACCTACGCACCTGCCTACAGGATCTGGCACCCAAATATGCTTGTTTCTGTGCAGGAGCACACTTGGAACCAAGTTCTCCAAAGCTCAGGGGAATGTTTGCTCTACAGGGTCTCTTTTGAAGCACTAGAGTAGGAAAAGAGGGCCAAAAGTTTGGGTCCATAGGACGTCAACTGACGTCTTCATCTGAATTCCCTGCCCCGTGAACCATGCTGCCGTGTTTAAAACCCTATTGTGAGACAATTAACTTCACCCACTTCCAAATCCATTGCTTGCCTATATTGATTTTTTCAAAGGAATTGCAAGGTAAGGGATACAGCTTAGATCTGGGTTGCCATCATAGATGCCTTCAATCAAAATGACACATAAGGGAAAGAGGACTGGAAAACCCTGAAGTCCTGTTAAATCTCAGTGCAATAACCCTAAAACTCACATGGCTCTAGAAAGCCTGTGTGTTTTATTTGCGCCAAATATAATCCTGGATGTGGACTGCTGTGGTTGTGAAAGACTCAGGGGTATCTTTGGGGAGGATTATGACTTTAACTCCGCTACCATAGCCAAACCTGAGTAACCAGAATCTGTTTCTTTAAACTTCTGCTTGCCAATTGAATGAAATCTACTTTATTCTCTTCGAAACATCACACAGATTGAGATTTTTGTCAAAGAATACTTTGATACTACAGAAGTGGATTTTATTTTTCAGAATCATCTACAATCATTAGTTAGATAGTAACAACCACCAACTTTTTTATTCACTCTGCACAAAGTAAACTTAATTCACCGGAATTAAATTACTTATATGGTTTCTTAGCAGAAATGGTTGCATTTCAGACATGGTAGACTACTGTGTGCTATAGATTTCGTTCCATGCGATTTTTGAGTTCCAAAAAAGTCTCAGTTATTCTAAGCAGTGCTATGTGAGTTTACTAAATATCACTTTCATAACAGCCTAGACCAGAAAGACTTTAATACTTAAGCTTGGAAGTTCTATTTGGAAATATTATACAAGTTCCACCTCTCTCAAATGATGGCTCAAGTCAAGAGTGGACAATCTTGAGCAGAATTTCATCTATAAATATAGAGATTCAAAATCCTTGGCTAGGTAAAAACAAATACAAGAAACTCATCAACATCAATAAAGCAACACTATTGACAGGTAGTCAGTAAATATCTGTTAGATGAACGTATAACCCATTTTACAGGAACATTTACAAGTAATGACATCCATTCACCTGATATAATATCACACCATGTTATCTTACAGGAGTTCTACTTTGGAAAAAACAGATGTTTTTTAAAAAGCATTTTGGAGCTGAATGCATCCCAGTTGCAAGGTAGAACATCATAAGTATCTTCCTCTCCGCACCCCCCTCCCAAATAAAGACTAACTGGTACAAATACATAGGCAAATCAAGTAACTCTTTACTCCTACAGTGCTTCTTAGAGATCGATCCTATGCACGTTAGGGAAAACAATTTGCACCCTGGTAACTCAGCAGAAAACCTTAGGTTAGCATTCAATTTCTAATTCAAGTTTGTGAGCAAATTTTGAGACTATCACATAGACCTACAGACCAAGCAATGGTTGGCAATATCTACACAATCAAAGCTGAGTAGAGCACAAATCTTATACACAAATATTCATAATAGCCAAAGAAAAAGGAAAGAACCCAAATGACCATCAACTGATGAAGGATCAAATGAAATGTAGTATATACATACAATGGAATATTTTTCAATAATAAAAAGGAATGAAGTACTGGTTGTGCACAGCATGGATGAACCTCAAAAACATTATGCTAGGTGAAAGAAGCTAGTCACAAAAGGCCATGTATGTGTGATTCCATTTACAGGAAATGCCCAGAACAAGCGTATCTAATGATGAAAAAGACCATTAGTGGGTGCCTCTGGCTAGAGATGGTGGGAGGGAGAACATGGAGTGAATGGGGTGTCTGCTAATAGATACAGAGTTTCCTTTGGGGGAGCAGAGAGAAATACAAATGTTATAAAATTAGACTGTGGTAATCTTTGACAATACTAAAAAACAACAAATTGTACAGTTTAAATGGATAAACTGTATAGTATGCAAATTATAACTCATTAAAATAGTTATAAACAAAGCAGATTTGTTATTTGAAAGCACAATTGTCTACTTATTTTTCCTCACAACTCAAATTCACAAGAAAAATATTGTTGGCTCTACTTTGCCCTGATAATGCAATTTCTATGTTTCAAATTTATTTTTTAAGTTGTTTTAATCTCCCCTTTTTTAAAGATTTAACTGGAATCCTCACCTGCCATGCCGGAGACCCGGATTCGATTCCTGGTGCCTGCCCATGCAAAAAAAAAAAAAAAAAAAAAAAAAAAAAAAAAAAAAAAAATTAACTGGGAGAGTTCCAAAGTACAAAAGACTTTTTTTTTAATCATGTGAAAGAAAGGTAATAAAAAATGATAAAATAATCAGAATTGACCTTCAATGATTATTTCCATCTTAATCCCCACTCATCTGTTGTTGCTGTTTTATTGTTTTAATGCAACAATAATTTGTCTCAACTTTACTAAAATGAAGCTTTTTTTCATGCTTGTCAGCATTAACCCGAAGCTAATCATTTACCTTGGGTGTTATAGAAAAATGATTTATTTTCAGGTTAAGTTACTAATACCTAAAACAACACCGCTACGCTCTGTCACCCGCTGCAATACTTTAGAGTGAGAAAAGAAAGTTCAGTTGGTCTAACTGACCTTGTACAGTCTGACTATCAAATAAATGCTGCAATGGACAACTCACAAATCTAAATCCTCCTACTCCAAGATCCTCCCTCATGTGCTCTGAAAGGTTCAAGAAACAGAAATTACAACATCGGCATCTAACTCCTATTTGTAAAGTATTTCATGCTTCCTCATTGGGTTTCTTAAAGTCCTCCCAGCTTTGTTAGACCTAGAAGAGTCTGTCTTTTGGTTACAATATTCATAGGCTGATATTGTCTGCCATTTCTGCAGAAAACAAACTGGGGCGCCTTATAAACAGGAAATTGCTCAAGTGACAAAAAAATTGAATTTCACTCTTGGCTGCCTGAAGGGCCCTGAATCCCTGAAATGAAACAGGACTTTTTCCTCAGGAAGATCTTACTAACCCACAGCGTGTACCTATAACTTATATTTATCCAGTATTAAAGCTACGTGGCTAACTAACAAATAAGGCAAGATTTCCAAAACTGCTTTATAAAATGGGAAGAGTCCCCCAGCCGTTCATCACCACAGAGCCAATCACAGCCGAAAGTAAACCCTGGGGTCTCTCGGAGTTGGTCCGAAATGGCACCCCGAACCAGCTGAGCTAATCTTGAGCTGCTGTGGGTGACAGGGAGGTCCAAGAAATTCTTGCCCAGGCCATCACCTCACACTATCAATCAAAACGAGGTCTGAGTACATCTATCCAGAACCTAGAGCTTGCCCAGCAGGAGACACCTCCAGAGCCCTTAGCTTCTTCGAAAGGCAACAATTTTCAGGTGAATTTTCAGATAAAATCCAGTCGAATTATCCTGTCTCTCCTAAAAGCTTACATGTTTAGAAACATAAATACAGCATAAGCTTTCTTGTTGGCATTTTGTAAAGCTGAAGAGCTCTATACACATTAATCACATGCATTCCAATCATCTGTAAAAAGTAAAATCTTGAAAACGGTGAGACAGTTCATAAGAAAACTGAGTAAGAAAAAAAAGACTATGATGGCATTCGAAAACATTTTAATACCGAGCTATTAGGCTTCGCTACTCTGGAAAGAAATATTATAATAATGTGTCTCTGTGTTCAGATAAAAGCCTCCTGACCCTCTTACCAATGTTTGGGGAAAAGAAAGTGCCTCTCCCCTTAGATTTCCCAAAAGCGACATTTCATTTCTTTCAACATCCTGGCCATTACATTCACGGATATCTTATTTTCAGACATGAAATATAGACGGGACCTGAAAATAAGTTCATCACGAAATCCACGCTACCTGCTACATCTTTCTACTGGTTTATTGGCGCTGTCATTAAAATAAAACGAGTGCCTGAGATTTGCTGCTTTTCTCAGGTTTTTTGGGTTCGTTTTTTCACTGCAATAGCGACTTTAGAAGCAAATGGAATACTTCCACGCTTTATTTGAGATATTCTGAAGTTTGCTCGGACGTCTTTACAGACGCTCCCTGCCCACGGCTCCCGGGCCTCCGCTTAACTTCGACGTCGCGAGCCCCGGGCTGCGAGGTGCCGGGGAGGGAAACCACGTGTAAGATAGCAATCATCGGGTCTATTAAGGCGGCCCCAAATCTTCCAGCCCCGCCCTCAGGATTCACAATAATTCCCGGGGCTGGCGCTCGTCTGGAGACAAGTTGATGGGGCAGAAGGTGGGGAGGGAAACGCCCCTGGAAGCCCAGTGTTAGTTTTACACCCGCTGGGTATCGGTTACACGTGCATTTCCTCTGGCGCCAGCAGGTATTTTGAGCAGGCAACCCGAGGGATCCCGGAGGGAGCGGGATGGGAGTGGGGTTGGGGGTGGGGGGCGAATGGAGCTGCGAGTTGGGGGTCAAAGCTTTCAAGATCCCGGAGGCAATCTCTGAGATCCGGATCCGGAAATCGCGGCACGAAGTGGGTCGCGGGAGCTATTTCGGATTTCGGAAGCTGGGAGCTCAGGGTGGGTGGGCGTGGGGTGCGGGGGGGTGGGGGTAGGGGGTAAACAGGGTCCCCGAAGAGAGAGCTTCAGGCCCAGGCGCCGAGGTGAAAGGGAAACCCCGGCCGGCAGGTCGTGGCGTGGCGCTGGGGAGGGACTCCGGAGGGGAGGCGGCGGCGGCGCCGGGGCCTGCCGGGGGCGCTGACGTGCGCGCTGGGGCCCGGGCTCTTCCCCGGAGGTCTGGGCCGCGGAGCCATTAACGCCCGGCCACCCGCCCGAGCGCTCAGTAAAAGTGACTGCGATTTATTTGCATTAGCCCCTATAAAGGTCTGGGGAGACAGCTATTTATCTGATGAGGGACCTTGACAAATTGACTGAGCCGGGCAGGAGAGGACAGTCCTGCCGACCCGGACCCCACCCCCAGAGGGGCGCACGCCGCGGGGAGCGCGTCTACACCTGCGCACTCGGGGTGCCCAAGTGCCCTCTCGGGGGTTGGGGGCCCCGGCTGCCACCTCCAGGCCTTCAGGGGAGGTTTCCACTCCTTCTCCAGGGGCACCCTCTCGCAGGTGCTGGGAAGGTGGCTGGGTCTGCGATCTGGCCCGGGTGGCCCGCAGGTGACCGGCCCTGGAGAGTCCACCTGCGTAAAAACTGTTTTTTGGTCTGGCAGCATCGGGGTCATAGATGTGAGAGGGGGGTTAGTGGGTTTTTGTTTTATTTTGGTTTTTGTTTGTTTTTGTTGGGTGTTTTTATTTATTTATTTATTTTGTATTTTTTTTTTAAAGCGCTGCCGAGTATTTTTTTTTAAAGCTCTACCGAGTGATTTGAACCTTAAATTTAATTCCACTTAATGTGGAATGCGGTCATAATGTACTGTCCTCAACAGGATAGGTTTAGTCCTGGCGCCCCCACCCCTGCAGCAGGTCCGCTCCCAAAAGTTTGCAGCCCTCGACTGACTTGAAAGGGACAAACCAGCACCAAAAGCATCCTTTCTGTATTTCCGAACTATCGTCTTTAATATATAAAGTACTACCTTAAAGACCTTTAAAAACCAAGGTATCTGTACTAGATAAATACCTACCAACTAAAACAAACAGGTACATTTCAAACTTAAAAGGTAGTCAAAAGATATTATTTTTCCCGCAGCATATTCTTTTAAAATAATTTATTGTTACCTCAGCATTATCCGGTCACTCAGACTTGGGACTGAGAACCTAAAAGAAGTGATTCTGAGCAGAAATTCGGACTGTTGATAACAGGTTAACCTAATGAGTTCGCTTTCCAGGATCTGCAACAACCCTTTTTGGACAATCTCTAAAACGCTGGACTTGAGCAGTGGGAGTAATTTCTTTAATTGGTTGCCATTGTTTGGGTTAAAGCCCAAGTGAGAGAAAATAATTTCAGTCACAGCCTTTGTCATGCAGTAAAAGAAAACGGATACCTTAAGTTACAAAGATGAAAGGTCAGTGCGGCCAGAAAGAAATGAGGGGTTTAGCCCGTTTGATGGAGACTATTTGAACCTGAAAATTTTGCTTGGTTATCTATCTTGCTAAAAGTCAGGGCGAGATAAAGTGTAATCTGGCTCTGATTTCTGTTGAAAAGAAAACAATGAAATGACTGCTCATTTATCACTCTGCCCCCCCCCCCCCGCCCCCTCCTCCACCTTGATTTAATTGACAAGGTAACACCAAGCTGTGTCTTCTCTGAATTGTTAGAACTGAAACCAGTCCGTTGAAGGGACAGTTCTAAATTATGAGGTTTATTACGGAAAGAAATCATAAGAAAAAAGTGTTTAAAAAGTAGCTCTAAAAACTCTAGAATCAGCAAGAACCCTAGGACCCGTCGAAGTTCTGGGTGACTCATCAGTTTTCTTCTTATCTGCATGGGTAGGTTCCCTGACCAGTAGTAGCTATTTTATGAGTTTAGTTACAGCATTACAGTTAAACTCACGCAAAGAGTAGTACTCCAGTGATTACAGAAAGTAAAATGATCAAGTCTTTTTTTCTAGTCCAGATAGTTATTTTGGCCGGCCAAATAGACACAGTTATTTAGCCAAATAGGTAAATGCCTAAATTCACAGAAGAGAAAAAATAGCTAGAATACATATATAATAAAATTCAGTCTCAATAGTAATCGTATATAATATTAAGTAATATCCCAACCATATAAATCGTTCAAGATTTCTTCAAATGCTAATAATGCACAATTTTAACAAGAATTCAATGAAACAGACACTCCCAAATACTGCTTAAGACTATGTAAATTAGAACAGCCTATAAATGTCCAGAATTATTATTTGAAAACTTTAAAGTGATTATGTGCTTTAACTTGGCAATTCTGTTTCAGGGAATTTATTTGAGGAGAAAATTAAGATACTACTTCAGGAATATTCAAAATTTTGAAAAACCTGAAATAACAAATATACACAAAATGAAAAATAATTTACCTTCATTGATATCAGAGAAGAACATTTAATGACATCCAAAGATGTTTAGAACATATTAGGTAACAAAATTGATGATTATAAAATATAATTCAATTCTTTGTAAAAATTTTATGTGTAGGAAAAAAGTTCTGGGAAGATGTGTATGAAAGTGATTTATCTCAGGTTGTGGTATTCCATTTTTATTGAAAATGTGTATATAAAATTATATATAAAAGGAAGCACAGTGGGAAGTAAGTCTTACCTTTCTTTTACCATTGTGTTCATTAGTTGTTGTTTTCCTTATTGGTTTATAAAGTTCTTGATAAATTAAAGAAATAAATCCTCTTTCTAGCATAGATTTCCAAATATTTTCCTTATTTTAAATTTGCCTTTTGACTTTGTTTTCATTTTAAGAATATATGTAGGCAGTTTATCAGTCTTTTTTTTTCATGGCTTCCAGCTTTTATGTTTGCTTAGAAATAACCCTCCCCCATATACCCACATCCATACAGACACACACACATTATATTGATGTAAACTTCTACACTTTTCTTCTAATGTGTTGTAGTTTTAACTTTTACTTTTGAATATTTAGTGCACTTAGAATATAAAAGGGTTCAAGCAGTGAAGTAGGGATAACATAATTTATAATGGGACCTCGTCAAAATTTTAAAATTTTGTATATCGAAAGAGATTATCATGAAAATATAAAGACAAACTATACTATGGGGAAAAAAAATTTAGAAACCGCATATCATGATAAAGGTATTTAGAGAAGTCCTTCAGCTCAATAACAAAAAGACAAACATCCCAATTTTAAAAATAGGCAAAAGGCTAGGCAATGATGGCACAGTGGCAGAGTTCTCACCTGCCATGCTGGAGACCTGGGTTCAATTCCCAGTGCCTGCTCATGCAAAGAAAAAGAAATAATAAGGGCAAAAGAGATGAAAAAAAAAACATGAAAAGATGCTCAACATCAGTGGCAATTAAGGAAATGCAAATCAAAACTAAAATGAGATACCATTTCACAGCCACTAAAATGACTATTTAAAAAAAAACAGAAAATTATAGGTGTTGGAGAGGATGTGGGGAAATAGGAACACTTATTTATTGTTGGTGAGAATCTAAAATAGTGTGGCCACTGTGGAAAACATTTTGGCAAGTCCTCAGAAAGTTAAGTATAGAATTACCCTATCACCCAACAATCCCATTTCTAGGGATATACCCAAAAGAATTGAAATCAGGAACTTTAACAGATATACACAACTATGTTAATAGCAGCATTATTGACAGCAGCCCAAAGATGGAAGCAACCCAAGTGTCCACCAAGAGATGAATGCATAAACAAAATGTGGTAAAAACATAGAATGGTGTATTACTCAGCCATAAATAGGAATGAAATTCTGATACATGCAACAACATGGATGAATCTTGAAGACATCATATTGAATGACATAAGCCATCACGTGTTTTTATCCTATTACAGAAGTTTCTACATAGTTATAAGATTTTTTAAATAAGTAAACATTCAATTTTATCAAATGGCTTTTGCATATATGACTATGTGGATTCTTTCTCCATGACCTACTAATTTAATGAGTATACTAAAGAGTTCCTGATACTGAGACATTTTTATGTTCTAGGGGTGAATACACTTGCATGCGCCATATTAGTCTGTCCATATTCTGCTTAATTCCAGTCACCAGTATATTGGTGAGACTTTTGCAAAGATTGTATGATGAACACCTGTGGACATATATGCACATAGTCAAATGCACTAGCATTTTTTTAAATTTGGTGTCAACTTTGTACTAGCTTCATAAAAAATTAGGACATTTTCTTTTCTCTCTGTACTCTGAAATTTGATAATAATAGAGTCATCTCTTCCTTAGAGACTATAAAATTTAATGACTTTATTAAACCCAACCTCCAGATGGGTCCCTAGACCAGATAAGTCCTGAAATGCAGAGGGCCCAGCCTTTCTAAAACATCACCTAGTTCCATCCCCCATCCCATATTATCGGCAGCCTCTTCCAGAATAAGAAAGTTAGAATGGGCATAAAAAGTTGAAGGTCGGGCAGGCCACAGTGGCTCAGCAGGTAAGAATGCTTGCCTGCCAAGCCTGAGGACCCGGGTTCGATTCCCGGTGCCTGCCCATGTAAAATAAATAAATTCCTCCTTTAAAAATTAAAAAAAAAAAAAAAAAAGGGTGGGCCACAGTGGCTCAGCAGGCAAGCACGCTTGCCTGTTGTGTCAGAGGACCCGGGTTCGGTTCCCGGTGCCTGCCCATGTATTAAAAAAAAAAAAAAAAAAAAAAAGTTGAAGGTGGAGTTATACAAAGAAGGTAGGGTTTAACAAATGAGTATGAATGCTGAATCATTATATTGATATTTCTTTTAGTCTCCAATATCTTAGAGAAGCTAGAAGTTAAAACCATAAAATTATGGAATTGTAACCCATACCAAACCGAAATCTGTTATACAACTAATTTTTGCGATGTACTTTGAAATGTGCTTGTTTTGTATATATGTTATTTTTCACACAAAAAAAGAAAAAGAAAAGGCGATTGTGGTGATAAATACCCAGCTATAAGATGATATTGTGAACCATTATTGTCCACTTTGGAGATTACATGGTATGTGAATACATAACATATGTCAATTAAAAAGAGGGGGAAAAAGGCAAAACAAAAAAAATAATAGTTATAAATATCATCTAGACCTATCCTTTTTTTTTTGGTGAGGGGAGTGGTGGTAGGTTTTGACAGTTTTCTCAATTTCTTCTAACGATTATTAAATTTTTCTTTCTCTTCTTTGTTCGTTTTACGATTTTCTTTTACAAAATCATCGGTATTTTCATATAGTTGAGCAAAGTAATCTTTTAATTTGATTCCCTAGTTATAGTCATTTCTCCTTTCATGTTACTAATTGAAATTGTATTTTAGCATGTAAAGAAATGCCAAATTTTCTATTTGCTTAGATCTTGTTTATAGATCTAATGGCATTTTAGAAACATACTCTCCATAAACCTTCTTAGTTTCCTATGTTGCTTAACTCCTACAGATTCTAATGAAAAAAAGCTATGATCTACCACATAGTTTGCATTTGCTAGGCTCTCAATAAGCAGATTTATTGCATGTATAATCCCTTTTAATCTTCACAACAACAACTACTAACATCCCTTTTTCAGAAGAAGAAATAGGAGGCCAGAGGAGTCGTGTAACTTTTCCAGCATGGAAGTGGTGGCACAAGCAGATTTCAAACATTGGCTATCTGAATTCAAAGTCCATACTGCTAAATATACTGTACCCCCTTCCAAGCTACATGTGGGCCCTACAAGTGGGCTTAAAAAACACAACTATTAATACCATAGCTAAAAAATACTCTCTAGAGAGGTGATTTTTGTTGTCATAGAGGTCACAGTAAATTTTCACACTATCCAGTCATGAGAGAAGTCATTGAGAAGCTACTCCTTTTTACATACTTGAAATGCCACGTAAGTATATGTGCCACGTTCAAGTTCTCTTCCACCAAAAACTAGTATTGGTCCTTAACTTAAAAGCAATGGAAAGCAAAGAGTTCTATGTAGAGGACTGAACTGACCAGATTCATGTTTCCAAAGACCACTCTGCTGCATAAGGAAGACAGTGTAAGGGAGATGGGGGGGGGGGCAAGAAAGGATGTGGGGAGCCCACTTTGGACCAGTTGAGCTGCAGTTTTTCAGGTGAATGCTGGTGGTAGCTGGAACAATAAGGTTGGCTGGGAAGATGGAAGAAGTAGATGGATTCCAAAAAACTATTCGAAAATAGAAACAACAGAGCTTGGTAATGGATTATCATGTATGGGAGGTGAGAAAAGAGGTGCCAAGAATCACTCTTGGGTTTCTGGCTTCTGCAGCTGATTCTGTTGTAGAGAAATGAGGTTTGCTTACTAGGGATTCATGGCCTGTAACTCCAGAAACAGGAATATCTCGAATTTGGCAATTAGGAAAATATGATCATAATTTATAAGTTAGTGCATGTATCTACACATATTACAAGTGTACCAAGCCACGTCCAATAGTTTGAGCATTTATAAGAAGACCTAAGAACCCATCTCTGAGGCAGCATAGGTTTCTCTGACAAAGAAAGGAATCAGGTTGCTGAATCATTAAATTGGTATTTCTTTTAGCCTCCAGTATCTTAGACCTAAAATTGAGGATTGTAACCCATACAAACTCTGAAATCGGTTCTACAACTAATTTTTGTGCTGTGCTTTGAAATGTATTATTATTGTACATTTGTTATTTTTCACGGAAAAAAGTCAGTTGTGATGATAAAAAATATATTTATTCCTTCTAGCCTCCTATATTCTGGAGCAGTTAGAAGGAAAATTCTGAGAGGATGGTGTTAGCCCCTGACAAACTCTGGGATCTGTCCTGTAACTACTCGTTGAAGAGTGCTTTGAAAATTATTGTTTTTTTCTTTCTTTGCTTTGTATATATGTAATACAATTAAAAAGCTTTTTTAAAAAAAGATAAAAGGAAAGAAAGAAAGGTATCGAGATGTTTTTTCACTAAGAAATATTCCTGCCAGACGGGGCAATTAGGAAGCAGTGTGAGGCAGTGGAGAACTTCCAGTCAGAATAATCGGAATTTCATCACCTGCTCCCTGCTTCTGAATGAGTAAACTTGAGCAGATAATCACCCCGAGTGTTAGTTTTCAGTCTGTAAATGGAGACAATAATATCTACCTAGAAATGTTATTATGAGATTAAATGTAACGACACATATAAAGCATTTGATGCACCTGGTATGCAGTATTCTTTCTCTTCAAATTCAAGGGGTTTTATATTAGCAAGTTTGCTTTTAATAAACCAGTAAATTCTTAGAGAAAACTAACAATTTCTTCACAACTTGGCATGACTGTTATTACTTTTAAATAAAAATAGTACCTTCAGAGGTTGCTAGTGGTGAAATGTGTTTGATATCTTGTAAATATCTAGTATCTAAGGCAGAAAGAATTATTATGAAGGAATGTAGAAACCTGTATTCTGTGAAATTACCGAAATGAATTGAAGAGATGCAAAATAGAATGTTGTCACAGTGAAATTCGGCCTTTTTAAAGACAGGCCATTCCCAGACCACACACCACCAAAAAAAAGACACAGGACACAAATTTTTAAAATATTTGCCTTGGCTTTCAACTTCTTTAAATGACACATATAGCAGAAATGTGTTCTTGTATCTGCATAAAATGGTTCAGTTTTGCCATCAAATTTATACCAGTATAGATCTCATTCTGTTAAAACAAAACTATTACGAACTCCTTAAATATTTTAGTCACTTTTAAAATATGTATTTTTGAATTTTTTTCTTAAAATAGATAAATGAATGCCATTGGTTTTATAATCATTTTGCCATATAGATGTTTTCATGATAACTGGGTTTCCTCAAACAGGTAGAATTGGAACTGCTAGCCGACAATTCACTAAAAGTTCACATTGCTCAAAATATAATGATTAATTTCTCTAGAAACTTTAGTTTAAAATATACATCTACATAATCATAAGAGAAATAATATACTTGACTTAGGGAAAAGGGATGAAAAAATATATAACCTAGGAAATCCACAACTTTTCTAATGAAGGAAAATAGAAAAGAGAAATATGACCTAGCGCTTAAAAGAAACACCAGGGAGAGAATGTAATATTATGAGTTCATACTTATTAAGTATTTAGGATGTATCAGTTGCTTTATATCAGCTCACTTCATCCTCATTACAACTAGCCTCATAAGAAGCTAAAAGAGGTTAAACATGCCCAATTCAAACAGCCCAGAGAGACAGACCCATCCGTCTGCTCCAAACTCAACCCTGCTCATCTGCCTCTCATCGGCACCCACTTCTTTCTAGAAGCCCGCTTCCCTTAAGAAGAGAAGCATCACAATAAACTAAGGATCCCTTTCTGATAAAGCCTGTCCATTTTGCAATCAACAAACAACTTTTTTATTGGGACCACACATTTAAATATGTAAAACAGCTTCAGGCAGAGAAATGCCACAGAGTTCAAAATGTATGTTAAATGAAAAGAGGTGGAGGAGACACCCCTCCGGCATTACATCAGCTGATTTACAGTTTGCAAACACAGCCTGGTGCCCTGAATAATGCTCTGTGGCTAACCCGGTGCCTGGGATTCCGGCATGATGCATGTGATGCACGGGAATGAACAAGAGGCATGGAAATGAAAAAGTCCGCAGGGCCTTCTTGTACGTTATTTGACTCATGGAAGGTCCTAATAAATGTTTGCTGAATGAAAAAGGAGGCTGAGGGACAGTACAACTGGCATGGTTGTTAGAGGTGCTGATAGCAGTGTTTTATATATTTGAGCAGAGTCCAGCTTGTAGAGGAATAAACCCTACTGATCATACTTTGTATATGGGTCAATTTATTGACTGTATAGATTTATTAAATATTCTTCTAAACATGCAGACACTACTTATACAACCAATAAATCTAACTATTTAACTTAAAAATTTTCAAACATTCCAGTAATGATTTCAAATCTATTTAATAAAATTTGTGATTTTTTTGAACTTGCAAATCGAATACATTAGATATACTTAAATCTCAGACAATGCATGCACACAAATTATCGCAATGGTTATAAAACCTCTCTATACTAACTGGGTTTAAATGTATTCAAGCCATGAGTTTAAATGTACTTCTTCATCACTCTTATTCTCATTTTAAAATCTTTCTCCAGGTTGTGGACAGACAATATTAAAAATATTTAACAGGCAGGACAGCTGATCAATCAGAAGTGGATGCTGGTGATACTGGGATAAAGTGCTGGGATTTGCTTTTCTCCTCCAGTTGGATCAGGCATTAAGCCTTAGTAGCTGGACCAGGGGGGATTTGGGAAGGGCATGAGAAGGTTGAGGAGACAAGTGGTTAGGTTGAGGTATCTACCAACCTGAATAGAAATATTTCAATTTTAACAACCATTCAAGATGACTTGCCAAATGTTCTAAGAAATGTTCATGATGATGAATATGCAACTATGTGATGATATTGTGAATTACTGATTATATATGTAGAATGGAATGATCATATGTTAAGAATGTTTGTGTTTGTTTGTTATATATTTTTTAATTAAAAATTAATTTTAAAAAAATGACTTGGGCCCCAAGTTTCATGAAGCTCCCTGGGAGGCATTTTCCTTCTTCATCTCCAAAGATCGCTGGCTGGTGCACTCTGCTTCTCTTGGCTGCACCATTCTGCTCTCTCAGAATCTTCTTCATTCTCCAAAATGTTCCTCTTTTAATAGGATTCCAGTAAAGTAATCAAGACCCACCTAGAATGGGTGGAGACACATCTCCACCTAATCCAGTTTAATAACCATTCTTGATTGAGTCACATCTCCAAGGAGATGATCTAATTAAAGTTTCAAACATATAGTACGGAATAGGGATTAGAAGAAATGGCTGCCTTTACAAAATGAGATAAGGATTAAAACAAGGCTTTTCTAGGGTCCATACATCCTTTCAAACCAGCACAAGGTTAAAAAGCTTTCTGTAGTACAGATGCCTACTCATAAAATACAACTGTTTGGTGAACGTGAAGGTTGACTACACTGGAAACCAGAGAGGACATGGGGACAAGGGTGAAATGGAACTTCATAGGTGATTAAGGTACTTCTGCTTTGTATGAACTTTTTACCCTAAGAATAAATTTTTGTACTACTTGGATGAAATGGTAATAAAGCATATATAATTTTTATAATGAACCAATAATAAGCCAGCAACCAATGTTGTATAAAGGATAAAAACCAAGGAGGATAATAACCAAGGAAAGAGCCATTATCACTTTCCCTTAGAAAGCTGTTAATGACCTGAAAAGAGCAAATTCAGAATAACAGTGAGGAAAGAATTCTGATTACAAAGGTGAGAATGGGCGAAAGGGGGGAGGGGGGCGGGTCACAAATGCTCTTCAAGATTCTCACTTGTGCCAGCGGAAAAGACTAAAGTGAACAAGTGACCCAGAGACTGCTCCAATTAAGTCCCTGTGGCATCATGTGACCCTGTGAGAGCCTTGGAGTCACCCCGTGGCTTTTGATTGGAGTTGTGGGGGATGGGCATTTCCTCTTTGTCTACCCAGGTAGTACATAAGCAGAGATGTGTCTGAACCTTCATGTAGGGCTTCTGACTCCATCCGGAGCCCGACACAGAGGTCACCCCAGCAGAAGGCAGAGAACAGTGGGGGCTGAATTCTCATGATTAGCGAAGCTTTGAATCACATGGTACTGAATCAAATATGTCTTGGACTTTCCACCTGTAAGAGTCAATAAGTTCCCCTTTTTCGCTTAAATCAGGATGTGTTTCTGTCACTTACCTTGGAAATAGCTGGAGCCCATCCCAAACACCCTTTTTTTTTATGTGGGGGGCTCTATATATTAATTTAAGAAAGAATCCTCAAAGTGAACGTCACAGATAACCCAAAAATTTTAGTGTGCCCATTAATTTCTGTATCTATGCCATAGCTCTTTCCCAGTACAGCTTGCTAACCAACACTGAAATAACACTGAGTGTTTTGAATTTCACCTCCTCTCCTTTCCTTCCCCCACCCAACCCTGTAATTGCAATGCTCGATGAACAGTGAAAATCTTCAAATGGCGAATGAGAAAATCACTGAATCATCAATGCCAAAGGCTAAAGCAGGAAACACCAACATAATCAGTCAAGTCGGCAAAAAAGGAATTGACCCCCCAACATCATCACTTTCAACAGGTTATTCTGCCTGGCATGCTGCTGAAAAGTAGATGATACGTTTCCTTTTGAATGTTAGCATTTTAAATATTCAGTCCTATTCACTATAAATATAAATCTATTTCCACATCATTTTAGAAGACACAGTAAGTTCATGAATTTATAGAACTATGCAGTTGTGTTGAATTTGTTTATGGTTTTATATCATACAACGATGTCAATTTCTAACACATGATCCACCCAAAAAATGTATACAAGTGCATATGTTAATTATGAATCTATAAAATAAACACCTAAACCTGCCATCTAATATTAATGAATCTAACCTTTTTGTACCCACAAACCCAACCCCATCACCCCCCAGATAAAAGCACTATTCTCAATTTTGTGTTCAACATTTTCTTATTTCCAATATAATTTCATTGTGTGCATGTGTCTGTGTGTGTGTGTCTAAACAATAGTACTATGTGCAGTCTTCCATGGCATGATTTTTCATTCAATGTTATATTATTCTGATTCATCCTGATGTTGAATACAGCTTTAGTGCATGCCTTTTCCCTGCTAGATAAAAGTCTTTGTTTTCATCTTGGATTACTATGTAATTCTTTTTTTTTTTTCTTTCTTTATACTTAATATAGCCTGGGGAACTATAACTGGGAAGAATAAATCCCACCCAATGTCCCTATTAAAAAACCAAAGTTGCATCATAATTTCTCTCTGAGGACTTACCATATAAAGAAAAATGATGAGTGTATCTATTACAGTCTTCCCATAATAAATTGCAGTGTTTTCTTTGTAAGAAATCCAATTACCAGACAAACTAGGATTAACAGTCATCACATTGCATTGTGGTTTTCAAAGTAAAAGGACAGTACTTACCTTGTTGTTTCTCTTTAAAATACTTAACACAGAGTTGTTAACACCTACAGTCAAAGTGCCCTCCTGTAGTTGGGTCTGTCTGTCCACAGGATGCCAGAAAACCTGGTTAACAATTGAGATGCAGAAATACATTCCAGCAATTAGAAGGAATGAAATACTAATATGTGCTACAAAATGAATGAACCTCAGAAGCATGCTATGTGAAAGAAGCCAGATGAAAGGACCACATATTGCATGATTCCATTTATATGATATGTCTAGAAAAGGCATATCTATAGACACAGAAAGCAAATCAGTGATTTCTGGGTGATGGGGGTAAAAGTGGGGATTGAATGCAAATGTTCTAAAGTTGTATTGTGGGGATGGCTACACAGTCATAAATGTTCTAAAATCATTGACTTGTAAAGGTAAGTTTTACACCTCATTGAAGATGCTAAAAAATTGAAATACTATCATAATGCCTCTAAAATACTAAATCTGGGGGAATGACTATGAAGAGGTGTAGCCTGGTTCATTTCTTTTGTTTTTACTTAATGCAAATTGTAAGTTTTGGGGGCCTTTGAAGAAACAACCTCAGTCTGCTAAGTTGCAGTAATTACGTGGGCCACTTTATGTGCCCACTTTAATATAAACCTTGAATGAAAGAGATAGGACAACTTGAGAAAAGTAGTTCGTGAAGTGGCATCTGAGTAAGAATGAGTTGTCTTGCATAGGAATTTAGACTAAGGCATAGGAAAGATAACGAAGAAGAGGAGAAATCCTGAAACAGCAGCAGATTTCCCAAGGGATCTTGTGTCACAATGAGAAAGGATTACCGGAAACTTCTATAACACTTTGTTTTCCTTCCTGGAGCCCGATTGAGGTTTCAGGAACTCATGAAGCGGTCCATAGCTACTTACACTGTCCAGTTACGCACAGCCCTCGTTTTAACTTACGGCTTTGCCTACCCTTTATTAAATCTTCTTTTCCTTTTGTCAGAGGCATTTGTTTAAGGTTTTTGTTTCCAGGGCCCCAAATTTTCAACTCTCAGTCAGGTTTGGATTGTGAGGTGGTGACGGTTAATTGAAGTAGAAGTTCATGTACCAAACATGCCTCTAAAATGAATCAACTTTAGAAAACCTGGAATAAAAGGATGATTTGCTCAAATGGATTCCACTCATTTGGATATCATTTTCACTGAAAATTTTTAACCTCAATATTACCCAAACCTAAAGCTAAAATATTTTTAAAAATTGTTTATTAAAAACTTTAAATGGGGTGGGCCACGGTGGCTCAGTAGGCAAAATTTTCACCTGCTATGCCAGAGACCCAGGTTCGATTTGGGGTACCTGCCCATGTTTAAAAGAATAAAATAGAATAAAAACTTAAAATGATGTCTGTAAATCAGAGAAAGATGGCAAATGTTTAGACCAATTTAAGCTCTTCCCCAAAGTACCTGTTTTGTCTCCATTATTTTTGTATTTAAGGAAGAAAAAAAATTGGCAAGGATTATCCTAATGATTAAAATCCCTCTCATGGTTTTGCACATATAAAGACTACGTAAGGGAAATAGGCTAGGGTAGAGTTTAAGCCTCTAATGACAAGCAGTCAAAAGAAGATATTAACGTTCTCACCATTTTCCTTGTAGAGAAAATTTAAAGGTGTCAGATTGTGCTGTTGTCTTACAAACAGCCACCAGCCTAGTTTGCACTATCTTTTTCTTTCAAGTTATATTAAAAAAGAAATCTTGTTCCAGATATTTGGTTTCTCAACAGGTCTGAGCTCCTATGGTACTCGGAACACTCCTCTAAAAACAGATATCAGTCATTTGATTTAAAAATTCATGTGTACTATAGGATGTGAAAAAAATGTTTTTTTCTTATGTTATATTTTTATTGGCAAAAGACAAAAACCACCTGCAGAGGCTCTGAAATACTATTGCTCTTTTCACCGTCACATTGTATGTATCAGTAACACTTCTAGTTATCAAAAATAAACGTCTAATACAATGTGTCATTTTTGGAATATACATCTATGTTTTATTTTAAAAAGCACATCTTAACCAAACATCACTTACTAAATACAACTAAGTAGGGGATTGCAACACACCTAGAGAACCTCTCATAAGGTCTTATTTAACACCCCTCCCATGGCTTGAGTGTTTTCTGTGTTAGAATAAAGAGTTGGCCAAGATCTAAGTCTCCTCAAACCCCATATTAAAAAAGGAACTGTGGAGGAAGTGTGGCTTACTATCTCTATCCTACCTTCAACCCACCGAGGTTCCAAGGATGCAAAGCATTAAAATACAAGTTTGTGGAAGCCAGACAGGTTATTGTGTGATGGCTCTATGTGAGATCTGGACCACGTAAGGCACTCCATAACTATTAAAAACCTGCAACACAAATAAAAAACCTTTGTTCCGACAATACTTCTTCAAGGAAGGCAAGTAAAAATACTTTTTATGTCTACCCTCAAGTTGTAGAAATCAGTCCCAAGGGCCACTGGGACTAGAATCTGATCAATAGCTTAGTATTAAATAATAATTTTAAAAAGATTATCACAAATATCATAATTAAAGGGAGAATCCATAATAAATATCTGGTCTCTTATTTTCAGAAGACCCTTAAATATATTTTACAATCTTTTTTCACAATGGAGTCCTTAATTCCAACACACTCTATTATTATTATTATTATTATTGTTATTATTATTGTTATTATTATTTTATATGCTGTATGGTGGGGGTCACATTTCATTCTTTTTCCATGTGGCTATCCGGTTATTGCAGTACCATTTGTTGAATTTTTTTATCTTTTTTTTTTGAAGTGCATGGGCCTGGAATCGAACCCAGGTCTCCTGCATGGCACGTGAGAATTCTACCACTGAACTACCCTTGCACTCCTGTCTGATTTTTAACTATGTTTATAATTATTTGATTTACTTTTCTCAAATATTAAAGAATGATTGTTTACTTAGAACAAATATTCATTCTTTTTCAATTTACATTTTTCAACATTAAGAAGAGAATTTTGTGCACTGCAAAGTTTTAGTAGATCATGACAAAGAAGAGAAATTCAGAGTTAGCGATCTCCCATTGAGTGGTGAAATGGTTGTGTAAGCAGAGATGGGATATAGCAGAATGGAGCAGTTGCCTCAATAAATCCAAGCCCTGTTGGTTTCAACTTTCCGCTAAAGAGTCAAACAGCAAGGATGCTTGCCTGAGCCCAGAATAAATTTTTATTGACCGTTTTATATTCATGTCATCTTTCAAATTAAAGTAAAGAGATTTTTTTTTTCTCTAAAGAGAAGAGCAAATGCTGACCTTTAAGTGTATGTGCAGAAGTAATGGCACAAATCAAAATAGCACAAAGAAAAAAAAGACATCAGACTAACCAGGCATCTCTCTTTTCCATAGTGAGAAAGACTATCATGACAAGGAAAAAATCAGAAATTCTACCTAACCTGCATAAATTTATGCAATGTCTCTAAGGCTATCTCTTTATTATTTATTAGACCTCCCAGGAAGATTGTGAAATCTTTAGCCAATGGAGTCCACAAGGGATAGAGAGGGATGCTAAATTTACTTTAAGAATTTCCAGATGCAATATCTAAATTTCATGCCCCAAACAAACGACTAAGTATCCTGTTTTATCCATTTTGATTTTCTTACTCCATGTAGATCCAACTTGAGTTCCTTACCCATGGTTATATGTAGTGTAAATCACAAAGCAAAACTGGAGGCTCATTTTTGACATCTCTAAATCCACTAGTCATTCATGGATATGAGAGATAAGGGCTACTGAAACTATCCACCTTTCCTTACAAGAAAGAAAGTGATTGTCAGAAATCTAGGACATGGCCATTTTGGTTCTTGGCTGGACTTTTTTTTTTTTTTTGAGGTCCAATTAAAGAAGTCAATTTAGTAGTATAGCAGCAGATTATTTTTACTGAGCATGGTTGGTTTTCTTTCCTAAGAGGCTGAAGTAATCATTTAGAATTGAACATTAGAAGGACACTAAGAGCAGTGAAGTTAAGGGACTTGTCCAAGTTCACACAACTAGTACATTATATAATGGACCAGGTCTCCTGACTTACATCTAGGCTAAAAGAAAAATCATTTATTAATATAATTCTTTCATTTTTTAAGCTGCAAAAAGTTCAAAAGAGATGTCAACCTTGTAACGATTTTAAAATAAATATACCTCATAAAAATCACTGTATATGCACTTTAATCTTTGGTGATAACTTTAAAAGGTTTTTTCTTAGTTACATGGTAATCAAAGTTGGGATTTTTAGCCTCTAGTGTTAAACACCTTGTAATATCAGTGACTTCCCATGAGATGCTTATAAAACAGGCTGTATCTTTATTCCACCATAGCCTTGACTTAATCTCTTAATGAAACAATCATTTCATTTAAATCACCAAAAAGTGGACTAAATTAGCTATAACTTAACACTGAATAGATTTTTATTTTGAGACTGAAACTAGAAGATGCTTTTCATCCAAAATAATAGAGCGCTAGTTTTCATTGAAATTGCTTCTAGCCCTAATTTTTAGGGTTTAGTTTTCAGAGAAGGGGTTGCTTTGTTTTTGTTGTTATTGAAAGTTTTATATTCTATATACCTTTTCCTTAGCTCAAAGTGAAAATGGAAAATAAAAGAGCAATGTTATTGTTTAAAAAGGGCCGTGGAAATAATAATCACAGCAATCACCACCACAACCACCAATACGTGTAAGTGTTTGCTATCTGCCAAGCACTGAGTTAAATCACTTTCCAAACATCATCTCAATCATCCCACCAAAATATTATGGGTTCCATCCCTGCTGTCACTACTTTAAAGAGAAGAACACTGAGAGCAGTAAAGTTAAGGGACTTGTCCAAGTTCACACAACTAGTACATTACATAATGGATCAGGTCTCCTGACTCACAGTTTATGGAAGGGTATTCTAATACACACTAATAGCTCAAAAGAAAGAAAAGTGAAAAACAAAAAAAAAACCATAATTCTCTTACACGTTTTCACATTTTATAATTTCATAGTGTGTGAGCTCTCCATTTTTCATCCAGCAGTTAATTTACTCTTCTATCCAAATTCACTTCAGAATTCTTATACTCTACCCTTCCAAGGCAGGTTGTTTCTTCATGGTTGGCTTTGCATTTCAGTTAAAAGAGAAAAGGAACTTCTGCATGTGCGAGGAAGAAATTTAGTATCTGCCTAACATTCTACCTTAAAATAATACTGGTGTTATCTAGAATATGTCACAGTGGCCAATTGGAATGAGCCTGGAGCAGTCAATCAATGGTTTATCTTGTCTGTGGAGCCAGCCCCCCAAAAAGTGTGGCAAATTTTATTACTAAATTGATCTAACCCATGTCTATTACTGTGTGGGAGCTGTGTGGTATACTCAAATGCGCTGGAGTAAGAATCCCTAAATTCTTCTGCTAATGGTTCTTTGGAGTTGATTTAGAGTTTCTCACTAAATGGTCCTCCTCTCTCTGGGAGGACTGTCCTTTGCAAATTTTAGGAATGAGAATCAGATGACCCTCTGTGTCATAGACCATGAATCTGAACGTAAAGCTTTCAATCCTGATGATTCCCCAGAAGAGAAACCAAGACAACCAAAGACTGACATTTCTGTTATTGTCATTAGTATAAAATCTAGAGGAACCCTTCAATGACACAAGAGTCTGCCATATCTTCTCTCTTCTTTTCTTTAAACATTTTATTTTTAAATAATTTCAAAGTAACAGGACAGTTGTAGAAATAATATACAGCCCCTACAGAGAGCATCAACGTACCCTTATCCTTCACCAATCTTAACATTTTGCCAAATTTGCAGCATCATTATATTTTTCTATCATTTATATATCTTCTGAACATCTTGAGAACAAGGATATTCATTTATGTAACCATCTAAGTGCAGTTATCAAGCTCAAGAACTTAAACTTTGATATAAAGCCCACCTTCTATATTCTAGGACCTAATTTTACCTAAAAGTATAAAATAAAGCCCATCTGGCATCACTTCAGAGAGTTAAGGGGAGAAAGTCTGAGGAAGATTTTTAAGTAATAAACCAGTAAAATATATTCACGATAATGTTGATCAAAATTATGGGTGCAATCCAAGTTTACATAGGAAACATTCATCACCCAGTAAAGAGGAGTCTTTTAATTATTTTTCTGGGTGGGGAGTGGTGGTGGTTGTGTTTATTAAAGAAGTTGTAGGTTTACAGAAAAATCATGCATAAAATACAGAGTTCCTATCTATCACCCTATAATTAACACATTGGAATTAGTGTGGTATATTTGTTACAATTCATGAAAGAACATTTTCATAACTGTACTATTAATTATAGTACATCATTTACAAGAGGGTTCACTGTGTTGTGCTGTCCTATGTTTTAGTTTTTTAAAGTTTTATTCTTGAAACATATATAGAACCTAAAATTTCCCCCTTTTAGCTACATTCAAATAGATCATTCAGTGCTGTTAATTACATTCAAAATATTGTATTACCGTCACCTCCACCCACTACAAAACTTCTCATTTGTTTTTGTTTTTTGTTTTTTCCAGTGCCCATATCTTCTCTTAATTCTGGGTAGTTTGGAAGTTGAAAATAGTAATAGGAAAAAACATTTCTGTCCATTTATCATTTCAAGTGGTAAAATATTACCAAACCTTGAAAGTATGCCAGAAAATTTAATTTAAAAAAAGAAGAAGCAGCTTCCCACCCATTCTCTCCTCCTGTAAATATACCTGTTGTGGGATCAGGTTAGTAGGAAGCAAATAAGCAACTTGGAGGACTTTGGCGGACACCAACAGTTGCTAGCAAATTGATTTAACAACCTGCCCGATTTTACCGGTCTAGGCTTGAAAATGGTGACATTTTAAAGCTGTTTCACTAAGGGTGCTTTAGTTTCCTAGGTTGCTCAAAGCAGATACCATGAAATGGGTTGGTTTTAAACAATGGGAATTCATTAGCTTTCAATTTTGAGGCAGAGAAAAATATCCAAATCAGGGCGATGCTTTCTTGCCAAAGACCAGCTGCTGGCAAGTCTTGGCTCCTCTGCCACACGGCAAGGTGGTGTCTGCTGGTCTCTCATTACTTTCAGCTTCTTTCCATGGCTTTCCCTCCTCTGTATTCATCCCATATATAAAGGACTTCAGTAAAAGGATTAAGGCCCATCCTGGGCTACATCTTAATTGAAGTAACTTCATCAGAAGGTCCTACTTACAACAGATTTACCCCCCAAGGAAATGGGTAAGCTTTAAGAACATGATCTTCTGGGGTACGTACAGCTCCAAACCACAACATTAGTTAGCTTGGGCATTAGTGGAATGAATCACTTTGATGAGTACTCTCAGATGTGTAGCCAGAGAGAAGTTGCTTAATATTTTTCAGCCAAATCTGGGCTCCAAATAATATCTGAAGTCCACTGGAACATCTTTTGGGCTAACTATAAACTTAGCAGAAGACTTGAGGTCTGCATATAAGTGATGACATTGGCTTATACATAAAGCTAATTTTCTATTGGGGTTGAACAAAATACTTAGCTCTTTATGAATAGTTAATTTTATCTTTTCTGCTGTAAGCATACAATGGAAGAGATTGTGAACTGAGTCTTTTTCTCTTTGCTAACAGAGTCCCCCAGCACCAAATTTTAGCCAGGAAAATTTAAAGACTATATTTCCAAACTTTCTTTTCAGTCATATGGACCAATGAGGTGGAAGCAGAAGTGATATGCATAACTTCCAGATCCCGTTGTTACAACCCTCTTTTCCCCTTCCTGAGGGTTGGTGAGGATAAACTGATTTCACTCAGGTGCGTGAGGGCAGTCCCCAAAGGAGGGCATAGCGACAACAAAGAGGGAGCCAGGGTGCCTGAGTGTTCTGGTGGAATACAGCCGCCTGCTCATCCTGGACACCTGCCTATATCTGCATTTATTTAAGAGAAATAAATTTGTAGCTTATTTGAGCCACTGTATTTTGTTTTTTTTTTAGTACCCCAAATGATAGCTTCCAATTTATAGTATATCTTCCATATATTTACAGTAAAACACTCACTCATTCATTCAATAAATATTTAATAAGTGTGCAATATGTATCAGCTCTGCTTTACGCTCTAAGTACACAGCTGAGAAAGACACACAAAGTCTCTGCCTTCAAAAAGCTTTCACTGTAGTTGGAGAGTGACAATAACAAAGTAAGTGAAATAGTTTCAGAATACATGAATGGTTTAAAGCGAGGGCTCTAGAGTCATATTGTGTTTAAATCCATTCTGCCATTTATCCATTATGGAACTAGTCTCCAAAGGTGGTGCCCCAGTGAGCCATGCTTTCTGATAGTCATGCTTTCATAAAGGACCCTCCTCATGAATCTGGACTGGCCCTGTGACTCATATTTGAGCAATAGAATGGGGCAACAGTGATGCTGTATAACTTCCAAGGCCAGATCATAAGAAGACTTGTACCTTCCACCCTGGTCTTGGAATGTTCACTCTGAAGGAAGCCACCAGCTACCAGGTAAGAATTTTGGCTACCTGAGACTACCAGATTGAGGAAGTCCAAGCCATGTGGAACATCTGAGTGCAGAGAGAGAAATACCCGCCCAGACTCTAGCTGTTCCAGTTATTCCCGCTGAGGCTCTGGGCATTATCTTTGACAAAGATATCATAAATCTTTGGATGAAGACTTTATCTTTGATGTCCAGCCCAGTCATCCCTTCAGATAACTCAACCCCAGTGGCCTTCTGATTACAACACGAGACACACCAAAAATCACCCAGCTGAGCCCAGCCATCCCACAGAACCAAGAGAATTAATAATAGCTTGTTTTAAGGCAGTTTTATCTATTACACAGTAATAGAAAATTGGAACACCAGCTTTGTGAATTAAACAAGTTTCTTAATCTCTCTGTGCCTCAGTTTCCTCCTCTGTAAGGTTCCTACCTCATGAAGTTATTATTGGCATTAAATGAGATCATCCACAAAATGCTTTCAAAAAGAGCTTGTCACATGGTAAGGACCTAGTAAATGTTAGCTACTCCTCTTTATTATCAATAAATAAAAGAGGCCGATGTAACAGAAAGTAGAGAAATATCCTCATTAGGATGGTCAGGGGAGTTGTGATAGGGAAGTCAGCATTTGAGCATAGCCTTGAAAAACCAGGAGTCAGCTATGCAGAGAATCAGAGGACAGGACCCAAATGGGGAGCAGAGAAAGGACAAGAGTCCGGAGGGAGACACTGGAGCAATGTCTTTGAGGGCACACACGGTCAGTGCGGCTAAAGCATGGTGAGCAGATTAGCGAGCCCTGCAGGTACAGTAAGGGATTTAGATGGAACATTAAACACAGTGGGAAGCTTGGAAGCGTTTGAGTCAGGGCATGACTTAGACCACCTTATTCGGAATACCCTTTTGGAGACTGTTTTAATCATTTTGGTGGTGTGAACCAGAATTTGCCAGAGGACATGGAGAGGGCAGATTTGGGCATGTGTTTATTGAATGAATGGCTCCTGGGCTGGCCGTCAGGTGTCCAAGTTAGGGATGAGATTTTATTGAACAAGGTCCTTCTGGTCCTTTCATGATTCAAACCCCCTAGACAGGGTTCTAAGGATTAAATCCCAGGAAGGCTCAAATCAATCTCATTTTATATAATTCAGGGTTCAATCATTACAGGTTCTTGTAAATAAATAGGGAGCAGCAGAATGTAAAATTTCTTGCTCTTATTTATTATCATCATTTGAATGAGAAAAATGATTCAATTAATGTAGCTTAGTGGTATGACAAGGCAAAAGAGGATATAGGCTCAAGTGGTCATGCTATCACAGATGATGTGTGTGACCTGCTCAGTTCTTGACCCTCGAGGGTCTCCTTGGTTTCCAGCCCTTCCAACTCTGACCATCTATCACTCTGTGGTTCTATTTTAAAAGGTTACATCACCTGGGGCAGGCAATGGTGGCTCAGTGGCAGAGTTCTCGCCTGCTGTGTGGGAGACCCAGGTTCAATTCCCAGAGCCTGCCCATGCAAAAAAAGGGGGGGGGGCTACATTACATGGAAGTATTTCTTGTTTCTGAGGTCAGGTGTCCAGGTGGGATTCACTCTCCATGCTTTGCTGCTAGTCCCAGGATCGAAGCTCCAAACTCCCCTCTGTTCAAGGCTGAAATGTCAGTCACAGGATGTGATTCTGGTACCCATCTTCTCCAGCTGGCATCTGATTTATGCCCATCAATAAGCCATAGTTAACATATAAGTACTTTCCAGGTCTCTTTCAGGTAATTCACAAGGTTTATTCTTTTTAGGAAAACTTGTGATGTTTTGTTTTCAGGTTCTATTTTAAGATACAACAAAGTCATCACTCAAGAGAGTTTTTCTAAAACTTTGTGGTATGTGTGGGAAAGTCTGTGGCACACATTTTCTATTAAGATTTTCATTTCATGGAGCAATTATTTCGTGAATAAGAAATAAGTAGCTATTTCCCTACAGAAAGGAGCTATTTTACATGAAATGAGAGAACAGAGTCAAAGCATCTTGCATGTTACTCAAGAGTGTTTTAGGGTTTTCTCCCCACTCCTTCCTAACACTGAGAAGGTCTAATAAAACTATTCTGATATTAAAAACTTAGGCCATTAAGTTGGGTCTGTAAGGTTTTTTTCTTCTCACTGCCTAGCCTCAGTTTCCTTCAGCCCACTTGTTCCTAAAGTAAACTTGCCCTCCTGGTGCCAGGGTAAAAAGCAACACCCACCTCACCATTACTGACCTCCTTAGATGCCACAAATCTCATGAACACTATGTGTTGCCCGGCTGCCAAAGTAAAACACGCCGGCACTGGTATAGTGTGTAATAAGGAAGGGAAGATAATGCCCACTTTACAAACAATTTAATAAAATAAAGTCAGACTTCACTGAGATCACAAGCAGAAGACGGAAAGCAATCAATCAGCAGCCAATAAAAGTTGGAACTGAGGCATCAATTTGCACAGAACATCAGTGAATTGTTGAAATGGCAGTGGTTACCATCAAGTAAAAGAGAACAACACATCTGGAGGTGCTTATTCGAAGAAAAGTAAAAAAGGAGAAAGAGTTGGAAGTTTTGTCAGCTCACCAGCCTGTGCCCTTCCTGGACAAGTGATGAGGAACACAAGAAAAGAGTTAAAGTTTGAATTTAAAAGTATGTATTTTTCCCCCTGGGTAAAAAAATGTAATGGCATATTAAGTCAGTTTGAAATAAGCTCGCGATGTTTTCCTTCTCAAAAGAAAGGAAACAAATTATTCCTGCCAAGCGTGACTGAATCAAATTTGAACTTCCGCAAAATTTATCAGTTGATAAACCAGGATTTAAGTTCAAGGATACATTCCATGCCTAACCCTCATTTTACAACTTTTGGAGATAAATTTTCCTTAGCATTGAAATCTTTCAAAGAGAGCCTTTTTTGCAAAAGCAAATTGTTTAGAAGCCTGTAGCAAATTGGCAGATACTTCTGGGGCATAAACGTGGTTTAAAAGTAAGGTAAGAATTTTTGGAAACTACTTAATGCCTTTAAACCACTGATTTTCCAGTTAGTGCCCTAAAGCAGTGTTGTCCAACATATTCCTCTTATTATTGAAAGAGTTAATACAGCTTCTTAAAAGTGCTTCTCTTCTCACAGAATATAGTTTATATTTTGGGAGAATTTGGCACAGCTTAAGTTACAGCAGAGCTGATTTACTCAGTCGAATCCAACAAACCATCTTTCCCACCCATTTGTCCCTAAGCAGGGATAGATACAAACAAGGGGAAAGAGTATTAATTCATATTAATCTACTTTCTTCAAGACTTCACATTACAATACCTAAATGACAAACTCTCTGCACATCTTCCTCCCAAACTGGCAGCCGTCCCAGTAGAGTTTTAGAAACACATCGAAGTTCATGATCAACCCACTAGCCCCTCCCAACTGGAATGTATCACTGCAGGCTAAGTGGACATGCAATTTAGTTATTGCTTATCTAAAGAAAAATAATTGCTAGGCACAAAAACCAGCTTGCGGTATGAAGCTTGTTTGGCTTCCTTCCAGAAATTGGTATTTTAAAATTTCAGACTGAAAAACATATACATAAAGACAGGAGAAATCTATCCAGTGGTATGAATAACTCTGATTGTTATTATCCCCCAAACAACCTGAGCAGCCTAAAACCTATGGTGTAGCAGGGAACCACTTCAAACTAAACCAAACAAAAATGAGCAAAAAACAGAAACAAAAAAAATTGCCTCCAAGAAACCCTTTACTGCTAAATAGCATAGAGATGTTAAGGCCCTAATTCTAATTCTTAATTATCACTCCATCCTGGAGCCCAGGATGTGTAGTTATTTTGCAGCTATCCCAATAGCTACACACACACATTTTACAAGTGCTGACCAACGCCCATTTTCACACAGCTCTTTTAATCTAAAAATAACTTTAACTTTCATGTTTTACATGAAAGTTACATGTAACCTTTCAAGACGGAGAAAAGGGAGTCAGATCAAAAGACAATAGTTTGGGAATCAGCAAGGAAATGTTTCACAGGCCTGTGGAGTGTTCTCTTAATGCTGTCCTGGATCTCAGATGAAATTATTCTATGTCCTTTGTTTTCATCCTAAAATTATTCTATTTCCTTCATTGTCCTCCTGGGTCATTTGTGCATGAAGACAAAGGCACTTCAACTTGATATTTCTGTCATCCCTGCTGTGGGAAGAGTCTTTTTCCTGCTTTATAACATCAATCAATCCCGCAATAAATCTTGGTGGTGGATATGGTCATTTAAATCTCCACCTGCACAAACAACAGAAAATAAGAGTGCTCATAAATCTCTGCACTGGTGATTAACAAATTTTCGATCCTCGGCAAAGATATTATGGCGGGGGAGGGGGTCTCTCACTAATTCATTTATAAAGACTGATTTGCTGACAATGTGTTTAGTTTACAGCATACAGGGAAAGCAAACAAGACCCCGCTAACAAAACAAAACGTTAGAGGTTAGTGAATTCCCAGCTGAGCCCAGGATTAGAGATATGATATCTTAATGTAGGAGAGGGGGTAGACTCTGAGCCAAAAACTCGGGAGCTGCTATTAAGTTTGGTTCTAGCCCCTCATCTTCAATACCTAACTGCAATGAAATAAAGCCTATGGAGGACCTGGTAAGAGTGACTCCTACATTTGGTCTCCTTGATTTCATTTTGTCAATTTCCTTCAGTCCCTTGGGTTTTTGTCCCTTTTATTTTCCTGCTTACTCCCCAGAAGATTTTCTTCTTCCCCCAAAAAGGTGGTTGGGGATGGGGCAAAGGGTGCCAAAGAATCTTTTCCAAAGGGTATTGGTTGCCCAGTGTTTCTCGATGTCATTTTCACAGGCAAACTCCTGGGGGCAAAAAGGATGAAAGGAGAAGGAGGCAGAATTTGTTCCTTAAGTAGGGAGCATCAAAATCACCCAGCATCTAAATCATCAAAAGGGTGTGCAGTCCAAGAGAGCCCAAGCAAGGGGATGTCTGAAAGCAACTCAGACTCTTAAGACAAGATTAAATGCTTTTCTTATTTCTAGAAATAAGTTTAGGGGAGATTTTTTATTTCATTAAGAAAGGATTATCAAGGAACAAAATAGTTTCCACACACTCCATTAACCTAACCCTGCCCCACACCTACCAACCATGTGGGTGTTCAATGGTCAGGTGTGTTTATGTCCATGCTGGGGGTTCCCTGACAGCCCTAACGGGACCAGGGGCAGATGGATCCTTTTGTGCTTTCTCTGTCCTCCCCATAAAGACTGCATGAGGCACTTGTTTTCTTAATTTACCCCAGGAAAGGTAGGAAGATATCTTGGAAAAGCCATAATAGAGTATTATGGGGTGTTGGCAGGAGGCAGCTGATCTCTGCCTGGTTTTAACTGGTGCATTCTTACAGAGGGGGAGACTTGAAAGATTTCTGGGTAGGAAGGCCCAGAAAAAGCAAAGGATTTGGTCATCTTCCCAAACTCTCAGAAACAAGCAGCAGTGACCTCTTAAGAGTGGAAAGAAAGCCTTAGGAGATGGGCAGGGGCAACCGGCTGGGGGCGGAGCTTGTTCCTCCTTGGCCTGGGCGCCAGTGGAAGAGGTGGGCTGCAGTTGAGTGGATTTGCTTTACTCGTTGGAGAGGGAGTATGTGCGCAAGAGAGTTTCCCTCCAGTTGTGAAAGGGGTCGAGCAGTGTAGCTGTGGCCTAGTAGGCCCCTCCCCTGGTCTGCAAGGATCCGCCTCTCTATTCCCCAGATAAATTCCTGGTGTCCACCAAATTCCTCAGCGCTCTCTCACACTCCCCTACGGCCACGACTCGGGGGTGGGGAAAGAGAGCGGCAGTCTCCTTCACACAGAAGCCCCCGCGCTCCACAACTCTCAGAAAGAAAGGGCTGTCACACCCGCAGCCAGACCCCCAAGTCCCAACGCCAGGGGCTACTTCAGACCCGGGGATCCCACTGGTCTCGGGATATCTCTCTCTTCCTCTCTCTCTCTCTCTCTCTCTGTCTGTCTGTCTCTCTCTCTCTCATCGCTCCTCCAAACATGTCCACCGGCTCCCTCAGCGATGGGGAGGACCTTCAAGAGGTGGAGATGCTGGAATGCGACGGCCTGAAAATGGACTCGAACAAGGAGTTTGCGACTTCCAACGAGAGCACGGAGGAGAGCTCCAACTGCGAGAACGCGTCTCCGCAGAAGGGCCGCGGCGGCCTGGGCAAGAGGAGAAAGGCGCCCACCAAGAAGGACCCCCTGGGCGGGGTCAGCCAGGAGGGGAAGCAGGTCCAGCGCAACGCGGCCAACGCGCGCGAGCGGGCCCGGATGCGGGTGCTGAGCAAGGCCTTCTCCAGGCTCAAGACCACCCTGCCCTGGGTGCCCCCGGACACCAAGCTCTCCAAGCTGGACACCCTCAGGCTGGCGTCCAGCTACATCGCCCACTTGAGGCAGATCCTGGCCAACGACAAATACGAGAACGGTTACATCCACCCGGTCAACCTGGTAAGTGACCTCGCGCCTCGGGCGGGGGCTGCTGGGCCCCCCCGGGGTCCCCGCCCAGCGCCCGCGGCCTGCCCCCGCCCCTCCCGGGAGCAGTGCGCGCTGGGCTGCGGGTGGGGGCGCTGGGTGCGGGGACTCGAACTCCTCCGCCACCCGGGGGCCAGCGCGTCCAGGGCCCGGCTGCCGGCGTCCCCACGCGGCCCGCGCGCTCTTCCCTACCATCCACCCGAGCCGCGTGATTTAGGCGGGAGCTTGACGTGGCAGCCCAACTGGGGGGCTGCGAGTGTACTCAGCTGGCAAAGAAGAGGGACCTCCGCGCCCGCCCCGCGCCATCGGGCTGTCGTGGAGGGGCTAGTGCCGCCCGACAGGGACACTGGCGGGGGCCACACTCCTAGACTGGTTGCGTTTCGCTTTTCCACCTTCAGAGCCATTGTTTACAGGTTCCCTTTGCCGTGCTGTATTTGCTTTCTCCATATTCCTTTCATTCTTCTTTTAGCTGGCGGGTAGCGCTTGATTTTCCCCTCTAATTCTTGCAAAATCCATGCCATACATTTTATTTCCCAAGTATATTTCGGCCCTCTAGTTATGGACACATTTATAACCCCCATAATTGCCCATATAAGTCTTCCAACTACTAATATATTCTGCGCTTTCACATTTTAAAATCCCAGATGTTCTAGCAAATATCAGCATAATCAGCAACTTTTCACGAATATAGTCTTGTACTAATATTAAAAGAGGCTACTCTTATCCGAGATTCAAAAACATATTAGCTTCAAAAAGTAGTGCTTTGAGTCTCATGCTTAGTCAAAGCATGTCAACAAAAGTAATGCTCACTGACCCTAACGTTTTTCTCAAATGCATATTAATATTGAAGAAATATATTTTAATCCCTGTCTCATTTGCGTTCATTTAAAAACTTCCAGGCTCTAAACAACAATTTACTAGCGCCTCTGTTTATATATGATAAGAACGGGAGGTGTCCCCTTAAAAGTCTTATCATCCAACTGCGGAGAGGTTGGAATCGTCTTCTCACATAGTTTCAGAAATTGGGGGGAGGGTACAAAAACACCCTTTGTGCTGAAAAATCTTGTTTCCCCTCGAATTACGAGCTCATTTGTTAAAATTAGATGAGTGAAGAGTAAATAGCGTCCTAAAATCTGAACCTGAAATGAAAGCGTTGCTTAGACCATGTTACAGTTGCTGCTATACCTTCATCGTTGAACAAGGAACTTAAATCCGCTTTATCATAAAATAGCAGGGAGAAGGAAAGAGAAAGCCACACCTCCTCGGCTTTAGAGGAGGGTGATCTTTAATTACGCGTGTGTATTCGTTTGTTAGCGTCATTTTTTTTCCCTCTGAAGAGCTAGCGATGAATTGAGGAAGTGTGGCCAAAGCCCCTGTTTGCGGCGGAGGGAACGAAAGTGTCTAGGGAGATAGCGGTGACTGCGGGAGCGCGCGGGAACCTGCCCACCGCCTCAGCAGGGGGCGCGAGCCAGACCAGCCTTCCCAAGGCTTCTTCTCCTGCAACTTCGCGCCCAGGTTAAACCCCTCTCTGCTCTGATTTTAAAGGTCCCCCACCACCACCATCACCCGGAACTATGCCTTGGCGCCATTGCGGCTTTCTCTCTCTCTCTCTCTCTCTTTTTTCCCCCTTTTATCCCAGTCCCGAGGCGCACGGGAACACCGAGTAAATTGTAGAAATAACCAGTCTTTCCATCCCACCGCCTCCCCTCACCGCGCCCCCCTCCTTCCGCGCCACTTACCTCCTCCACCCTCTTCTCTCCTGCAGACGTGGCCCTTTATGGTGGCCGGGAAACCCGAGAGTGACCTGAAAGAAGTGACCGCGAGCCGCTTGTGTGGGACCACGGCGTCCTGACCTTGGAGGTGCGAGCCTGGGAAAGGCGCGCTCCCGGGGGGCAGCGGCCCCGGGAAGGCGACCCCTGCCCTCGCCGCGCTCTGTCTCTGCTTCCCCCTCACGGCGCTCCTCCCTCTCCCACCCCGCGAGAACACTTTACAGCGACGAGGAGATTCGTTTCCAAACCAGAGGAGATCGATTGTACTTAGAAAGATTCCCATCTATTTAACTTTATTAACTCCTACCGTGAATGACTGACCCTGCGAGCCTTGCTGGTCCAAGTGCAATATGTAATTATAAATCTATAAATAGATAAGAAGAACCTATCAACTTGTATCTTTTGTACAATATGTTGTAAAATGTAGATCATAGAATAGCTGACTTTGACAGTCACATTTATAAAGTAATTCACCTAAAGATATATATATTTTTTTCAAACGAGTTTTGCTACTTTCGAAAATAAATCTTTCTTTATATTGCTAAAAGCCCTTTCGTTGGTGCGGATTTTTTTTTCCTTTGGGATGGAAAGTGGGGAACTACAGGCAAATGTGATTACAAACGCGGTTCTTTTGAACCTCAACCCAAATTCCTCGACAGAGAAAATGTCTAAATATGAGTTCCATGACGAAGGTGCAGATTCTATTTTGCAGAGACCTTAAAAGAAGCTCTTGCCTATCATATTTGCAGGTTATTTTTCTAAGACAATTAGAAATGATATAACTGTAAACAAAGAATGGACAAGATTAAAGTTATAACAGTTGCGTAGTTTAAGAGAAAACACACACACCAGAAAAAAACAATCAGCTTTCCACGTACTCCGCAGTGTCATGCTGACACCGGCAGGAAGGTGAATTCTACATGTGATAACTTTCCAGGCGTGGGAAGGGAACCTAAACAACCCAAGTTTGCAAGCTATAGCGAGGAAACCTTGGCGCTGCGGGAAATGTACCTTCTACAACCTTTAGGATGTATCTTCCGATTTCAAAGTGCTGCCTGCGACGTACATAATAAATTCCTTCTCATTATTTAATTGATTAATTCTAACCACAATAAATGTGACTGCCTAGGTTGCACGTGCGGTTTAGCTCCTGCGTCCAGCTCCCCGCCACGACTTCCGGAGGGCTGGGTTTTAGTTTAAACATCTTCCAGGCTACGGAACAGCTCGTGGGGGGAGATTAAGTTGAGATAAACAGAGAGCCGAGGCCCGGGAGCCTGGGCCGGGGCTCCCTCGCTGCCCCAGCGCAGCCCGCGGCGGCCGATGAGCCAGATGCCACCGGGGCTGTTTAATGTTCGGGGTTATGACCGCAGTGTTTACACGACGTCTCGGTTATTTATACTGTTATTCCTCGCAGAGGGCCTGGAAACTTCCGCTTCGTTTGCCCTTTCTTTTCGATGTTTTCTTTCTTCTTCTTTTGCTCCGCTCACTTTGGTACCTGGACTAAGAGCCCCCTCGTGCCCACCGCCCCCCAGCCCTCCACTTACCTCCCACCACCTCCAAAGGCTGCATGCGGGGTGGAGCCCGCGCGGGAGGCGAGAAAGCAGCAGGCGCTGCGGGTGCGGACGCGGGATGCGCTGCGGCCCGCGCGCTCTCCTCGAGGGACCGCTACCACGGTCCCGAGTGCAGGTCTCCACGCTCCAAGGGCTCGGGATCTGGCAGCTCCTGGCCTTAGCGTCTGTCGTTTGCGCCCCGGAAGGGCTTTTCCAAGGCCATCTTCCCCAAAGCTGGGTTTCTGTGTCACTTCTACCAAAACACCCGTGCCCTCGCCTCGACCTATCCAGAGCTCCAGCCGGCTCTGAGTCCCAGCGCGACGCTCCCACGGAGGCCTTACACACCAGACGTCCCAAATCTTGCGCCCTTTACCCAATGGGGCCACAGAGAAGAGGTGGCCTCTGATTGCTCACTCTCCCACCACCCCAAGCTTCAGACGGATTTTTTTTTTCCTTCTCTCTCGTCTCCTATAATTTGAAGCCTTTGCTTTAGGCGTGAACCTAAGAACACTGCAGCTGTGGGTTTGAGCCCAGGTTCTGCCTCCAGCTACCTGTTTCCTGAAAGGGAATCCTCTTTTGTCATTTCCGGAAACAGGGATAATGATGATGATAGTAACAAAAAATAATCATAGTTATATTTTCCTCTTTCTTCTCACAAATCTTGTTGGGCTTTAAATGAGAGCCTATCTCTGCAATAGTTTAGTAAAGGAAAGGCTCTGTGCAAATGGTGGTTCATTTACTAAATGGCCCAAAGTGAGCTATCTGTTCTAGACTCTAATTCATCAGAACTGAGTGTCACAGGCAAGAAGCTCACATGGTATATGTTTATCATGTACAGAAGAGAGTCCTTTTACTGCACAAAACACCTCTCTTTGATGCAATGCCTAAAGTTGAAATTTTGAAGAAATGTTGAAAGTTGCAACCCGGTTCTCGCCCACCTTCCATCCCTACCAAGTGCTCTCCAAATGTGTACAGATCTTTCTACCAACTTAACCATTTCCTAGAACTCTAGAATCCAGGGGAAAACATCGGAGAGCAAAGAAAAGGCCTGGGACAGCAAATAAGAGAAGGTGGATACTGGTGTCTGGCAGTGGGTCGCCCAGTTCTCTCTGAGGCCTGGTCCACAGCGGGGCTTGGGTGCACACAGACCCCTCGGCTGGTCGACCAGATGGCGTGACCAGCATGATGGGAACGGTTGGGTTGTGGCTAGCACTAGCCCTGGGAACTTGACAATGACCTCCACATCCCCAATCACCCACATTCTGAACATCTCTCCTCCCTCCTCCTCCTATACCAGAACACAGAGTGTCAGCACCCCTAGCCCACCAGAGCCCACTTCCCTGTGCCTGCGATTTGCCTTGCATCTACCCCAAGAGTGGGGAAACACCCAGCCTGGCCCAGCTCAGCCCAGGTACAGGGTGTTGCCCGATCCAAATAGGAGTGGGGGATTTCTTTTGCTGCAGCCCTATATAGTTGAGGGTGAGTGGTGGGGAGTGTCCTGGCTGTGTCCTCCTAGTCATGGAAACTATCTTAGAAGATGCTTTTGGAAACAACCAGGAGATGGAAGCACCCAAGGGGCTTCTGGAGAGAGAATGAAGTATCTCAGGCATGTCTGCAAATCCTCGGGAGGGATCCAGTGATGTTTAAACTACTGGAGATTGTGCAAGGAAGTCTCTCTCCCTCTCCCTCCCTCCCTCCCTCTCTCTCTCTCTGTTTGTATCTCTCTGTCTCTCTCTCTCTCATTGCTTGCAAGACTTCCCACAAGTAACTCGGTGTGCTTCTATTAGGCTTTCTTACTGTGAAAACCTAGACTTCTCTCAAAGAAGGGAAGTCCCAAACAAACTCCAGCCTCCTTTGGCCATATTTAGTGATCAGTGGAAAACTTCCTACCAACACATTTAGATCAGTGGCTCTTCCGTGGGTCTCAGAATCACTTGGCGGGCTCCTGGAAGCAGATTTTTGGACTCCACGCCCCTGAGAGTTTGTATTTAGAATATATTCCCAGGTGATAGTGATTTTGCTAGTCCAAGACCACACTTTGAGCATCACTGTTTTGAGTTCTGCCTCTTTTGGGAAACAGAGTTAAGGCAGAGAGACAGAAAACGCCTGAAAAGGAAATTTAAGAGGCTGCATTTTGCGGTCTTTAGTTTAATTTTCTATTCACTCCACGATGGGAAGCAGTGGATGATGCTTCAATAACAGCCTAGAAATCAAACCACGAATTCTTAGAATATGTGTGCGCCCCGGGTGTGTGGAGAAGGATGCGCTCATCCTGTGCTCCCCAAGACAGATTTCAGTCCTCCGGGGATGAATTAAAGACCCGGGTGGGTAAGAGCCGGGCTGCTGTCCGCCCCTTTTGTGACTCCTAAAGGGGAGGGAAGTCTCGGCGTCCAGTACTCACTCCTCCTGAGACGCCTTAGCTGCGCAGAGGCCAAGCCCAGGCTAGATAAATCCTCGCCATCACGCCTGGGCGCGGGGCCGGGTAGGTTGGTTCGCTCAGATCCGGGGCCCAGGGCGTCAGGCAGGTGGGAGATCGTCCTGGGGGTGGGGGTGCGGGGATGCGGCGGTGGGGAGAGCGGGGTGGAGCCGGCGGGTAGGGAGGGACCGGAGCACAGCGGTGGAGAAGGGAGCGGCTCCTCCGCGCGGCTTCTCTGCTCCCGAGGAGAGGTTAGGCGGAAAGAGGAGGAAGGAGCCCGGCAGTTCAGACCAGGAGCCGAGCGACTGCCTCCCGGGTCCCGGTACCTTCCGGGCGCCATCTCCACCGCAGCCCTGTGCTTGCGCCGCTGCGGTCCCGCCCCGCGCAGAGACGCCGCGGGTCGCGTTTCTGGGGTGTCTACCCCACGCGGCGGGGCGCTGGAAGCGCAGGCGGGACGCGGCGGTTTCGCAGCACATTCTTTCTCAGTTTTGCAGCTTTTGCTCCAAATGCTGGCTCTCCCGCGAGGAACTCGTGGCGTGCCGGCTCGTCTGGTTTTCCTGTAGGCGTCCTTGACCTTTAGTTCTGGGCAGGCTCCCTCGGAGCATCCAGATGACCACCGGTGACAAGGCTTGAGATCCCCTCCCCAGGCAGAGGGAGGAGACGGGGTGAGAATTGGCGGAGAAAGACTTCCTTTTGAATGTAACCGAGTTTTGAGACCAGACTCCTCCAGAGAATCCCGCCACCGCCGGTGGTACCCAGCTCGCAGTGTGACTCCTGTCACCCCAAAACTCGATAAATGTTGACTCATGAATGAATCATAAACTCTTTGAGGTTATGGAGAAGCAAGTAGCATAAGAGAGGGCAACTGGAGCAGAGATGACAGGGGTTAGCTGTGGTTAAATTGAACCTGAACCTCTTACGCTGACTTTTAGATGCAAATTTGAGAAGATAAGAATAAAGCAAGCAGTGGGTGTGTGATGTTTAAACTGCTCTTTCCACCATTCAGATGAAATCTGTTCTTTCCCTTTCCAGTGGAAGATGTCATGAATTATTTCGAATTAATGTGAACTTCAGGCCAGACTCATTAGCTTAAAAAAATCCTTTGAATAATGGGAATAACCCAAGACACTTTATAAGAATAAAATGTTCACATGATCTCATTTTAAAACTAATCCAGTTGGTGATAAATAATTGGTTAACTTTTATTTACGTAGGTTAGATCCTGGTAGAATGGCAAGAGCTTTGCACCGAGCCCTTGGACAAAATTGTTGACCTTTGCAGGACTTGGGTTTTCCCATCAGTTAAATGTATAATAATTAAAAGGTATAATAATGACTGCTTTAGTAAGATAATGTATGTGAACAATGCCTAGTATGTAATAGGTACTAATTAATGTTATTTTCTTTCCCCTCTTCTCCCCTTCTTTTAATCATTAAATTATAAACCAAGTGCTGAAAATAATTATATGATCATCCTGTGTCTTTCCAATTAATTTGTTTCCCATCCAATATCTTGACCACCCCTGAGAAGCAGCCACCTCTAAGCTTTTCTTCTTCGCTCTTGGGTCATTTGTTAGCAAATCTCATCTAGAATTATTTTTCTTCTTTTACACTCTATGTAAATGCCACCATCTTTTGTTGTCCTCTGATCTATTATTTCCAGGTATCCATTTCCTACTCAAAAGTTCCTTCTCTGGCCATTAAAAAAAAAAAAAGAGCATACTTTCTCTCCCCATCAAGGAATAAATAAAATCCAAGATTTCTCTAAAGCCAGTATAATTTTTCAAACCAGCAGGGTTACAAATAACACAAATTTACTCAATCTGGGTCAAATTAAAAGGGGAATGAGTTATTGTAAGGCAGTCCAAGCAATCTGGCTGACATCTTCAGGCAGAAAGTAAACAGTAGCCAAGACTTAGGGAAAATCCACTGGCAAGTCAAGAGTGAAATTTGTTCTCTTCCTCTGGGGCTCTCTGAGACCTCTGCCAATCTTCTGTATTTTCTCCTCTGAACGCAATTTTCTGTGCTCTGTGCTCTCTGCTCATCATGAACTTCCCATTTCATTTTATAGGGGCTAGGCTGGTTAAGTTGCTGACTTTGGTTCTGAAAAGAACATTCAGGTGCGAACTCCACTATCCAAAATTTCCATCTCAGCATCTCTTAATTTGATGTTCAGTATAGGGTCCACTATTGATGTATTCTAGCAAGCTATAATTTGATTCTCCAAGTCAGCTGTTCCATTAGCTGTAGTCACCTGAGGACGGATGGACAGGAGGGGCAAATCTTTGATATAGGGTCTCTAGGTGAGGCAAGAATCCAAAATCTGCTTGCTACAAATGCAATCTAATGCAATCATGCCTGTGGCATGATTTTATTCTATTATACCAATGGTGAACATCTTGTATTTGAAAAAACATGTTCACAGCTCTTATTGTATCCATGATGTGGGAAAAGGGTAGAATAACAACAACAGAAAACATATTCATATAACTTAGATGATTTTCTGTATTGACAGAACAATTTTATTGACATAATCACCATCACTTTTTAGCCAATAGAACGCTATTAGTGAGCATATTTGAGAAACACCACCATTGATTCAACTTTACTAATTTTCTTCATTCATTTGCACCTCACAGATATGCTCTATCATATCTCATCTTCAAAACAATACTTCCCAGGTGATATTATCATCCACACTTTCATGTAGGGCAATTAAGACTCAGGGAGGGGAACTGAATCAACAAAGCTTGGTGGGAAGTGAGAGACAGAAAACTTAGCATAGAATTATTGTGTTTTATTGCCCCTGAAATGGTCTTTTACCTGAACATAAGAGAATCTTCATGGTAAAGGAAATTAAGAAAGATTGTGGCCAGAATAAAACATACCTTTATCTTAGTGTCATACGATAGCTATAAGAAAGAATTACTGACAATAGAAGGATGACAAGGCTTGCCTATCACTTAGCTTTTTAATTCTATACTTATTTTAAAACCTCCTTTACACTTACTAAAATCTCTTTCCCTATATCATTCTTAGAAATGATGCTGAAACTTGTTTCACATTCAGAATCTAATTCATTCTGAATCATTTGTAATTATTTTTTTACCAGTTATTAAAATCCTTGTCATCCATTATGTATCATTTAGTTTTTGTCATCTAATAAATGACCCCAAAACCCAATGGATTAAAACAGCAAACATTCATTATTGCTCATAAGTCCGTGGGTCGGCTGGGTAGTTCTGTTGATTTGGGCCCAGCTTTGTCGTTTTCTCTAGGCTTGCTCACCCGTCTGTGGGTGGCTATGAATTTGGCTCGCTAGCATGAAATGGCCTCACTAGATGTCTGGTGGTTTGTTGGCTACTGGCTGGGGCTACTGGCTGGGGGTGACTGAGCTTCATGTGCCATCACCCAGCAGGCGAGCCTGGACTTGTTCTCATGGCAACTGAGCAGGGAAAAGATGCTCACAAGACCTCTTGGGCCTTGGTTCAGAATTGGCATAACATCCCTTTTGCTGTGCTCTGGTGCTTAAAGCCAGACACAAGTGCAGCCCAGATTCAAGGGATGGGAAAATAGATTCTACCTCCTGTAAGGAAAAGTTGCACAGTCACATTCCAAAGAATATGGATACAGAGAGAAGTAGAGAATTGAGACCATTTTTTATAATCAGTCTACCTAAAACATCTTCACATTCAGAGTCTGGCTCTTCTGAATTATTTAACACTTTAGCATGTCAATGCATAATGATTTACCACCTAATGTTGTCCTTTGGGTTATTAAAAGCCTTTCCTAAAAGAGTGCTTTTTTATAATCACTGATTTTCTTTCAAGCCGCTGGTATCCATTCTGTTGGTTTCAAACCTGACCATTCCTTGATCTTGTTAGAAAGGAAGGTAAAGAAAATATCAACATAGATTAGTCGCACCAAACTTCCTTTCTTCAGGTTTCTAGAAATTTGGAAGTTTCTGATTCTGTTTACATTGTCTGGCAAGTGTAGTGGGCTGAATAGTGGTCCCAAAGTCATCAAGTCTTAATCCCTAGAACCTGTAAAAATGAACTTATTTTGGTTAAGGATCTTGAGATGGGAAGATTACCTTGGATAATCTGATGGATAAACGCCATCACAAGTGTCTTTATAGGAGAACATAGAGGGTTTAGGGGAGTCACAGACATCTGTTAAGGAGCCTTAAGTCATTGTCCAGATCTCATCTGCCCCACCTTCTTCTTTGGGGAAGTCAGAAACACAAGCTAAATGACCATTCTTGGCCTTCCCGCTGCCACGCCTCCTCTTCTGTTGTGTGCCCTTCCACAGGCTGCAGAGAGGTTAAGTCTAATGAAAAGGCCCAACCAGCCCATAGTCCTGGAAACCAGGAATAAGCAGCCCCAGATGCTGATCAGAACAGGAAATCTCAGTGGCAGGACACCCTGCCTGTAGGTGTATTAAAAACACTCTCAAACCAATAGATTAGTGTCTCTTCTCTGGCTCGAAGTGGCATGAGGAGCTGCCATCTACCAACTCCACCCAGAGCAGTGTCAGTTTTCAGTCACCAGCAGAGATGGGATTTCTTGCCCCGCTTCTTTGGATTCTTTTTGCAGTGTAAATTACAAGGAAATTATTTGTCCTTTCTGGACTCTTTATTCTGTGCAAGGAATAAAGGTATCATTTGCTGAAAATTTCTGTTGTGCCCTGAGCTCAGCAGCCTGCTCCACCCAGCCAGCATTACAATGCAATAGAAAGTGATATGTAGACAGGGGCAGAACCCACAAAAGAGGGATGCTGGCAGCCATCAGAAGCTGGATGGGGCAAGGAACAGATTCTCCCCAAGCGCCTCCAGTGGCCCTGCCGACCTCTTAATTTCAGCCCAGCAAAACTGATGTTGAAGTGCCCAACTCCAGAGCAGGAGAGTTTCCATTCTTTTAAGCCACCAAGTTTGTGGTCATTTGTTATGACAGCCTTAGGAAATGAATGCAGCAAGTGATAGGCACTCCTTTGCATGTATCTCAGTAAAAAAATGTAACCACAGGTCACTTATTTGTGGTTTTTGCCCTTTCTTATGTCCTGTGCAGCACTTAGATGTTATTTTGTAAGAAAATACAGAATTATGGATATTCCTTGTTCTAGTTTGCTAGCTGCCAGAATGCAATATACCAGAAATGGAATGACTTTTAAAAAGAGGAATTTAATGAATTGCTAGTTTACAGTTCTAAGGCTGAGAAAATGCCCCAATTAAAACAAGTCTATAGAAATGTCCAATCTAAGGCATTCAGGGAAAGATACCTTGATTCAAGAAGGCCGATGAAGTTCACGGTTTCTCTCTGAAGTGGAAGCGCACATGGTGAACACAGTCAGAGTTTCTCTCTCATCTGGAAAGGCACATGGTGAGCACAGCGTCATCTGCTAGCTTCTTCTCTTGGCTTCCTGTTTCATGAAGCTCCCTGGGAGGCATTTTCCTTCTTCATCTCCAAAGCGCTGGCTGATGGACTCTCTGCTTCATGGTGGTGCAGCACTCTCTGCTCTCTCTGAATCTCTCATTCTCTAAAATGTTTACTTTTACAGGACTCCAGTAAACTAATTAAGACCCACCCAAATGGGTGGAGACACATCTCCCCTGGTCCAGCTTAACAACCACTCTTGATTGGGAGACATCTCCAGAGAGATGATCTGATTACAGTTTCAAACATATAGTATTGAATAGGGATTATTCTGCCATTTTACAAAATGGGATTTTGATTAAAACATGGCTTTTCTAGGGTCCATACATCCTTTCAAACCAGCACACTCCTCCAATAACAAATGCATCTTCTCTGTTTCCATGCCTTCCTGTGAACAAAATAGCATTTTTACATACTAATCAGTGGGTAATTTTTTGAAGGCAACTTAACCCAGATATACTTCAAACAGGCCCATGCTAAGATGTATCCCAATCTCAGAAACGTGAAAATTATGCATCTGAGAATAATGACATACAGTGACTCATTTCACCCCATGCATCCCCCACTGAGTGTCCACTGTATGCACAACCCTGTGCTACACACTGGAAATGGATAAATAAGATGCGTCTTCCTGATCTCCATCTTGGGTCTTCTTTAGTACATGTAGAATCTCTGCAAGGACCTAGAAGGGCAGGTCAGCCTTGCATCCTGGAAAGCACCAATGATGCTGGCTTCCCTCATTGCACTACAGCCATTAAGCTACAGATACTTCGGCCTGCCATTCATAAAGCCATTCCAGCATGGAGTACTCCAGACAAACTCATCTCCCAGTGGTGGGTGGGGGTCTGGGGAGGTGATTTTAAAGTGCTCTTCCTACATCCAAAGTGATTACCCTGGAAGCTCTTTATTTCATAATCCTGAAAGTGAATTTCAGGCCATTTGGAGATGGATTATGTAAGGTAGATCACTATTCTGCTACCCAGAATTCTGCTATACAGCAGCTATTTTGGAAATATACGTGTTTGGTCCAAAGCAAAAAAATGTGCAGGATGTGTTAGATGAGTTAGCAGAAATTTATTTCTATTACTGAAAAATTAACACAAATCAGCTCTGCTCTATGAGAGCTATATATACACCCAAGATCAAGTTTTCATTTCTGTGCTGGTTTCAAACTGTTATGTACCCTAGAAAAGCCATGTTCCTTTAATCCTAATCCAATCTTCTTTTGTGGGGGCACACCTGTTTGGGTGGGATATTTTGTTTAGGTTGTTTCCGTGAAGATGTGACCCACCCAATTGTGGGACCTTTCGATTAGATTAGTTCCATGGAGATATAGCCCCACCCATTTGGGTCTTAATTACTGTAATCAAGTCCTTAAAAATGCTCATGGAGAGCAGCTGGAAGGAAAAATGAAAAATCATGGAACTGTAACCCATATCAAACTTTAAAAACTGTTGTATAACTATTTGTTAAAATGTCCTTAGAAATTTATTGCTTTTTTGCATGTATGCTATTTTTCATAATTAGAAAAACGTTAAAGGGCGGGCCACAGTGGCTTAGTGGCAGAGTTTTCACCTGCCATGCTGGAGACCCAGGTTCACTGGTTCGATTCCAGGTGCCTGCCCATGCAAAGAAAAAAAAAAAAAACGTTGAAAAAATTAAAAAGCTCATGGAGAAAGAAAGAGCTCAGAGCTGACACAGAAAGCAGAGAGGTAAAACCAGAACACAATCATTTAGAGATGCTAAACTAAGAAATGAAATCCAAAGTTTGCCCCAGAGAACTTACGAAAAGACCCTCAGACACTTAAAAAGAGAAAGCCACTGGAATCAGAAGCTGAAAGCAATGAACCTGGAGCAAGGACAAGCAACTGCCAGCCACCTGCCTTCTCAGCTAACAGGTGTTCCACATGCGGCTGCCTTTCCTCTGAGAAGGTGCCTTCTTGTTGATGCCTTAATTGGGACATTTTCAGGGCCTTAGATCTGTAAACTTGTAACTTAATAAGTTCCCCTTAAAAGCCAATCCATTTCTAGCATATTGTGTTCTGACAGCTTTAGCAAACCGAAGCAATTTCCTACCTGCCAAGCTTGCTGCTTCATCTTCAGGACCTTCCTCTCCAACAATATTCAAACCTCCCAAACCCTTTTGTGTCCAACATCAATATTTACTCTTTCTTCTCTTTTGAATATTATAAACTCACCGAGTATATGATGTTGAATTCCATTATCTTTTTCACATATGTGATGGTTTCCCTTCAGGAAGGGAAAATAGAAGAGGATTCCCAGGACTCGATTAAATTTGCATTTTACTCTTTACTCCCTTCTGCCTCAGAATTCGAACACAATAATTCTGGGTAGGAAACTTAGGTTGTGTCAGATCCAATAAAGAAGGAAGGACCTGTTATCTCAAGATGCGACACTGGTGCATGCTGTATTTCAGCCAGGGCCCAGGCTCTTTTTTTTCTTTCTTTTAATTAACTTGCTTTTTGATTTTTGCTGATTCTAAAAATAATCCATGATTATTTTAAAGCATTTCGAAAGAAAAAGTTTACTTCCAGAGAGATAGACTAAGATTCCAATATTAGATTTCTACTATAAATACAGTTCATATTCTATATTTGGTTGCATTAATGTTATAAAATAAGCTTTCTATCACATCCTAAATATTTTTTGGAAAAAGTGATCTTTATGGATTGGGAAACCTTCCATTTAATGCATAAACCATAGTTTATGTAAATAATCCTCTATTTTGGAACATTTCCTATGATAAATAATACTGCACTGAACATCTTAATATATCCTTATGTCTTTGATTGTCTCTTGGATTGTTTTCTTTAAGAGCTAGTCCTGCAAGTGATTATTTATAAATATTGCCATATTGCTTTCCAGAAAGGCTGTATCCATTTAAACTCTCCACAGTAGTGTATGAGAATGCTTATTACAATAAGCCTTTGTGAGCATTGAATATTATTCTTCTAAATCTTTGTCAAAGATACCTTATTGTTATTTTTCCAGTCTGGTTTCAAACCTAGACTTGGTAACTTTATTCATGAAGCTTTTACAAAAATAAATAAGTAAAAATAAAAATAAACACAGTTTTCTGCCCAAAGAAGTGTCCAAGAACCGTGCGAAAAGACAGTTCAGACCGGTTTATTTGGGTCTTCTGGCTGCCAGGGATGCTGACAACTGGCCTTAGGCACCACCGCCCCCTAGAGGCTCCGCTGAATGGTCTGGTCACTGTTTCCTTTATTAACTTTGTTAGGAAATGTTGAGGGACTTAAAGAACCGGGACCCAGGGGCGCCCCTTGGTTGGCTCAGGCTCACTAGTCCTTTGAGAAACAGCGTGAACTCTGCTCAACATCAGAACTAATGCACGTCCGTGCCTGATGACCTGTTTCCCAAAGCAATCTAGACTGGAGGGGACGGCTGTGGAGTCCGCGGAAGAAGCGTCACCTTGCAGAAAAGAAGAGTAGCTGCGCGCAGCAGGGGCTGGAGATGGAGGAGGAAGAGCGCCTTGGCGCGGGGGAGGTGAGAAACTGGGTGGGACCTGCTCCTGGGCTGACGGCTGCGGTGCTGAAGGAACGGGGTCCCGGGAGAGCACCCTCCAGGCTGAGTCTTTGAGCCAGTCGCAGAGCGAGGGGATTCTTTATAGTTGGTCGTGAAAAGACCCCCAGAGATCTGTTCCAGGAAGATCAGCAGAGAAGGGGAAGCAACCCTTGGGGCGTCTTCTCTCCCAAGAAACTGACACTGGTTCCAGAGGTCAGTCTTTCCCGCAGCAGGGACGTGGTAAGCGGGCCAGAGACCACCCCTCTGAGGACTGTGAGGGGACATCCCCGACTCTCCAACTGGGCTCCTACGGCCAGTCCACCAGAAATTCCTGCATTTTACAACCCCATATGGGGTCGTATTCCTAGGAATTCATGAGGCAAAAAGAGGGCACTCACTACTTGAGCTGGTGTGCTCAGAGCGCTGGGTTGGGTGCAGGACAAATGGGGCAGATTTGTTCTCATCCATCCTGGAAGCCTTTTTCACCTTTATCAAATGTGTGGTCTGATTTCTGTTTGTTGATAAGGGAAACTTTTTCATTTATAAAATTAAAAACCTATTGATTTTGACCACTATTAATAATGGAGGGCAGATCCTTGCAAATAGTTTTCTGTGCTTAGGGAAAGAAAAATCCATAAACATATATGCTAACAAGTATATATACACATACATACATGCATGCATACATGTGTATGTCACATGTTGACTTAACAGTTTCAACATCATAGGGATAAGAACATAAACCAGTTTTATTTTTCTACCACTACTATGCTATGTCAAATTTCCATTTCCTGATGAGGAGCAGATCCCTAAGGATATTTTAGGTAGAAAATAAAGCATTCCCAACCCTTTTTTTAAGGGCAAATTCAATATTGTCCATTGTTATGGATTGAATCATGTCCCCAATGATGACATATTCAAATCCTGACCCTCAGTCCTGTGGGTGTAAACTCATTTGTAAATAGTGTCTTCAAAGATCCTATTAAGATAGTGTGCTGGTTTGAAAGGATTATGCACCCTAGAAGAGAGGTGGCTAATCTTAATCCAATCTTGTGGGGCAGCTGTTTCTTTTAAACTCTATTCAATGCTGTATGTTGGAAATTTAATTAGATTACCTCCATGGAGCTCTGAAACACCCAACTGTGAGTATTAACATTTATTAGAGGTGTGTCTTGATTAGTTTACTGGAATTCTTTAAAAGAGGAAGCGTTTTGAAAAATAACGAGACAGCCATGAAAATCACAGAGCCCATGCAGCCAGAGACCGTTGGAGATGAAGAAGGTATATATATGTTCCTGGGGGAGCTTTATGAAACAAGAAGCCTGGAGAGAAAGCTAGAAGATGTCACCATGTTTACCATGGGCCTTTCCAGTTGAGAGAGAAATCTTGAACTTCATTGGCCTTTCTTGAGTGAAGGTAACCTCTTGTTGGTGCCTTAATTTAGGCATTTTTATAGACTTGCTTCAATTGGGGCATTTTCATGGCCTTAGAACTGTAAACTAGCAATTTATTGAATTCTCCTTTGTAAAAAGTGATTCCATTTCTGGTATGCTGAATTCCAGCAGCTACCAAACTAGCATAGATATAGCATGATTTTCCATATAGAAGATACCAAGGAATGCACCAAAATCCAACAAACAAACAAAAACACCAAATGAACTCCTAAAATTTATAAGTTAGTTCAGCAAGGTTGAAGGATATAAGATAAACATATAGAATTCAATTGTATTTCCATATATCAGAGATGAACATAAGGACACCAAAATTAAAATACATTTACAATTGCTAAAAAATAAAAATGAAATACTTAGGTGCAAACCCAGTAAACCATGTATAGAGCTTGTATGCTGAAGATGTCAAAATGTTGATGAAAGAAACCAAAGAAGACTTTTTTTAAAATGGAGAAATATACCATGTTCATGGAGTGTGTAGTAGGTTGAATTCTTTACTAAGAAAGAAACATGTTCTTAGTCTTGATCCATTCATGTGTGTATGAATCCACTATAAATAGGACCTTTCAAAGATGTTATTTTAAATTAAGGAATGGTCCAATTGAATGAGGTTGGGTCTTATCCCTATTACTGGAAATTTTATGATGAGAAATCCAAACGTAGGAGAAGAAGCTGGAAGTGAAGGGAACCCGGAAGAGAAAGGAGAAGGCATAACCATGTGCATTACCATATGATAGAAAAGCCAAGGAACACCAAAGATTGCTGGCAGCCAACCCAGAGCACCACAGTCTTTTGAGAGAAAGGGCTGCCTTGAGGAAACCTCAATTTAGACTTTTTCCAGCCCCAAAATCATAAGCCAATAAATTATTGTCAGTTAAATCAACCTATTATTTGGTATTTATCTTCGTATCCTAGAAACTAAGACAGAGTAGAAGACACAACACAGTAAAGATGTCAGTTTTCTGCAACCTCATATATAGGGTTAACACAATTCTTATATGTTTTAGTTTGTAAGCTGCCAGAATGCAATATACCAGAAATGGAATGGCTTTTTAAAAAGGGATTCATTAAATTGCAAATTTACTGTTTTAAGGCCATGAAAATTTCCAAGTTAAGGCACCAACGAGAGGTTACCTTCACTCAAGGAATGCTGATGTTGTCCAGAACATCCCTGTCAGTTGGGAAGTCATGTGGCTGGCGTCTGCTGGGGTCTTTGGGTTCTGGACACATCTCTCAGCTGGGAAGACACATGGCAACATCTGCTACTTTCCTCTCCTCACTTCATAAGGCTTCCCTGGGGGTACCTTCCCTCTGCATCTCCAAAGGTCTCTGGCTATGCGAGCTCTGTTGGCACTGTGGGCTCTTTTGATCCTGTTGGCTCTGAGTTTTTGCCAAAGTGCTTCCCTCTTAAAGGGCTCCAGTAAGCAACTCCACCTTGAATGGGTGGAGACACATCTCCATGGAAACCATTTAATCAAAAGTTACCACCCACAATTGGGTGGGTAACATCTCCATGGAAACAATAAGAAAGTTCCTTCCCAGCAATACTGAAAGAGGATTAAAGAACTTGGCTTTTCTTGGGTACAAAACGGTTTCAAACTGGCACACCATCAAAATCCAACAATTTTTTTGTAGATGTAGACAAGATAATTATAAAGTTTAAAGGAAAGTCAAAGGAATTAGAATAGCTAAAACCATTTAGAAATAGAAGAATAAAATGGGAAGAATCAATCTATTTCAAGACTTATCTTTTAGCTAGAATACTCAAGGCAGTGTGAACTGACAGAAAGATAGACACATAGATCAATGCTACAGAAGAACGAACCCATAAGCAGACCTATACAGATATGCCCAATTGTTTTGTTTTTGTTTTTGCATGGGCAGGCACTGGGAATCAAACCCAGGTTTCTGGCATGGCATGTGAGAACTCTGCCTGCTGAACCACCATGGCCCACCCCCAACTGTTTTTAGATAAATGTACAAAAGCAATTCAATGAAGGAAGGATAGTCTTTCCAACAAACGGCCATGGAGTAATTGGACAGACATATGCAAAAATAAAGCAAAAAATAAAAACCTCAACCTAAATCTCACACCATATAGAAAATTAACGCAAAATGGACCATGGGCTTAAATCATAAAATGTAAAATGCAACTTAAAAAACATAGGAGAAAATCTTTAGGATCTAAGACCAGGCAGAGTTCTTAGACTAGACACTAAAAGCATGATACAAAAAAGGAAAAAAATGATAAATTGGGCTTCTTAATAATTAAAACTTTTGCTCCATGAAAGAACCCTGTGAAGAGGGCAAAAAACAAGGTGCAAACTGTGAGGATATATTTGCAAACTATATATCCAACAAAAGACAAACATCTAACATATATAAAGACCTCTCAAAACTCAACAGAAAACCAGTAAACAATTTCATTAGAACATAGAAGATACGAAGAGACATTTCACTGAACAAGGTAATACAGATAACAAATAAGTACAAGGAAAGATATTCAACTCCATTAGTCATTAAGGAAATACAAATTTGAATCAAACTGAAATATCACTACATGCCTCTCAGAAAGGCTGAAATAAGAAATGCTGGCAAGGATGCAGAGACACTGCCACTAATACTTTGCTGGTGGGAATGTAAAATGGTACAGATAATCTGGAAAATAGTTTGGTAGTTTCTTTTAAACAAACTAAACATGCAGTTTCCAAATGACCTCGCAGTTGTACCCCCAGATATTTATTCCAGAGAAATGAAGGCATGTCTTCACACACAAAAAAATGAATGTTTATAGGAACTTTATTTTTAATAACCCGTAACTGGAAACAAACCAGATGCCTGCAACTCTTCCTGAATTTCAGTTGAGAGAATCAACCAAAACAGAGACTAGCCAGAAGCATACACATCCTAGCTGCTAAAAATTTTTAAATCTGTCCTTGATTATAAAGCCACGTAGCAGAGAACTGGCTACCACATAAGATTGTCTGTGGGTAGGAAATCATTTACTCAATTCTGCTGGGTTATATACAAAATATGATATAAAATATCATCATTTATTGATGTATATTATGTGTTACTGTGTTTATTCTGAGTATTGTCAAGAACATTATATATTATCTGACAAAGTATGCTCACCAATTTCACTGATATTCCGGAATACCAGCCATGATTGTGTTTCTCCTGCCAACTGGCCTGTTTTCTCTTTTTAATACTGTGAAGGATATAATGCATCACCTTTTTGCGCATATGTTTAAAAGATCATGGACAAATCATAGCTGGAAAGATCATAGTGAATATTCAGCAAATACCAACTCCAACACAGGCTCCTTCTTAACCCTTTCATTCCCCTTTTCCTTTTTCATACTTCTTCTTTCATTTTTTTTAAATTTTAGCCTGGCTTGTATTGTTCATATGTACAGGTTGAACAATGGCCTTCCAAAGAGGTATGTGTTCTAATCCCTGAAACTTGTGAATGTGTTGTTATATGGTACGGTCATCTTTTTGACATGTCAATTGGACCAGGTTAAAGTTTTCACTTGCACAGTCAGAAACTACTCTAGGTGTTGCTGTGACGGTATCTTATAGTTTGGTTAACATCTGCAATTAGCTGACTTTAAGTAAACAGTAATTCAGGATAATCTGGGAGCATCTGATTTTATCCATTGAAAGAACTTAAAAGCAAAACTGAGGCTTCCTTAATGAAGAAGAAATTCCACCTGTGAACAGCAGCTTCAGCCTGTGCTCTGGAGTAGACTTAAGGAATGTCTCATCTATTGTTTCCACACAGCAGTGTGTCTAGTCCAGGAACTCAATTCCCAGCAAATGAAGTATGGGAATGGGCACATGCTTACAGAATTCCCTGGTCTTACCATGTCCCTCATCATCCTGAAGCAGCTGAATAGATGAAATGCTGAAATGGCCTTTTGAAGACTCAGTTACAGCACCAGGTAGGTAATGTCTCGTGGGGCTGCAGCAAATGTTCTCTAAGAGTCAGTATGTGTTTGTTCTAAATGAACATCCAATCTATGGTACTGTATTTTGGATGTTACGTGGAAGTTCTTTGGGTGATGAAATACACAGATAGCCAGACAGCTGAGAGTGCATGAAAGAAGCCAACCTTGTTAGTTCAATGACCCTGGAAGGGGAGAGGTAGAATGAGGGCAGCAGGGGGGCCCGGGGCTTATTTAACCTAGGATTCCAAGAGGGTCAGGAGAGGGGCAGGGAGGAAGCCAGAGTATGGGCCCCAGGCTCTTGCCTTTATTGTGACTCTGAGGGGAAGAGTAGTGCTTTCCCATGGATCTGGGAATGGCAGGTTTAAACCATATGATGTGAAAAGAAGCAGCAGCAAAGGCCAGTTGGGGAAGTTGGTGGCATATTTTATCATCCAAGCCATACGGAAGCACATGCCCTGCTAAGAAATTATGCAGTATGAAGGACAGAAGTGGTGAGGGCTATTTGGGGAGATGGAGGGCTGCACTTCTCATCGAAATCACATGGAGGTAGAGGCCTTGCTAGTACTGGTTATGTCCAGGTCAGGGCTAACTGGGGTGGTCACTCAAAAGAGGAACTGGTGACTAAACCAAGCAAGATGATGAGGCACTAAATATAATTTATTTTGTGCCATTATAAACTATTTCTCCAACAGTCCAGGAACCAAGGAGTAGAAATAGTGGCATCACTTAATATTACCTTTAGCGATGCAATAAACTTTTTTTGGTTCCTGTCCCACAACCTTATGCTCTGCTGGTCTAGTGGTCTTAGTTCAAAAGGGAGGAGGTCTTCCCCCTGAAGACACAGCAATGATTGCAATGGACTGGAAGTTAAGGCTGCCACCTGACCACTTTGAGCTCCTCATGCCTCTGAATCAACAGGTGAAGAAAGGTGTTATTTTACTGGCTGGGATGATTCATTCTGACTACCAAGGGGGAAATTGGACTGCTACTGTACAAAGGAGGTAAAGAAGAGTTTACCTGGAATAAAGAGATCCTTAGGGTGTCTCTTAGTACTACCATGCCCTGTGATTAAAGTAAGTGGAAAACTACAACAACCCAGTCCAGGCAGGACTACCAATGAGCCATACCCTCTAGGAATGAAGGTTTGTGTCACCCCAGCAGATGGAGAGCTACATTCATCCAAGGTGTTTGCCAAGGGTGAAGGGAATACAGAATATGTAGTGGAAGAAGGTAGCTATAAATACCAGCTATGACCATGTGACCAGGTGTAGAAATGAGAACTGTAATAGGAGTATTTCTTCTTTATTTTTTTGAATATATACTTATATATACATACATACATATTTATATCATGGAAATATTTTTGTTTTCTTTCCTCTCTTCTCCCCTTATTATCTAACGTAGGATGAATTAGTGATAGCTAAATTTACCTCATGGTATTTAAGATATATGATATCAAAAGAGACAAGTAGATTTCATCCAAGGATTTTGCATCCTTTTCCTGGGAAAGGATTATATGGTTTCTATTGTATAGAAAATAATTGTATCATGTTAGGTGGGTGTATGACTTTGTTGTTGTCTTTAGAGATTAAATATGGTTTAAAGAGATGTGAATGGGTGCCATGTTGACAAGAGGTGGACTGTGATGGTCTTTTTATATGTCAACTTGGTTATGTTAAAGGCCCAGTTACTTAAACAAATACAAATCCAGTTATTGCTGTGAAATTACTTCATAGATGTGGATTAAAGTCCCTTATCAATTGACTTTAAGCAAGGAAGATTGTCTGGATAATCTGAATTATCTGGGTGGGCCCGATTCAATCCACTGAAAGGCTTTAATGGCAGAGCTAAGGGTTCTTGGAGGAAGGAGAAATGTTACCTGTGGACAGCACCTTCAGTCCTTGCCCCAAAGCTCTAGCCTACACTTTCTGATGGCATTTGCTGTGGATTTAGACTTATCCAGCCAGCCTCCTCAATCACATACACTGATTTCTTACAAGAAATATCAGTATCTCCTATTGGTTCTGCTTCTCTGGTTGAACCCTGACCAATACACATGACAAAAAGAATTAAAGCCGCAGATGGAATTAAGGTTGCCAATCAGCCAACTTTATGATAAGAAAATTATACTGGATTATCTGGGTGTGTCCAAGCAAACCCATGGGTCCTTAAATGTGGAGGAGGGAGACAGAAGAGTCAGTGTCCTAGTTATGTGATGTGGGAAATCTCAACTGGCCACTGCTGGATTTGAAGATGGTGGGGCCGCAAGCCAAAATACTGGTAGCTCTGGAAACTGGAAAAGACAAGAAAACAGATTCTCGCCTAACGCTCCCAGAAGGATGGAGCCCTATCTTGACTTTAGCCCATTGAAACCCATTTCAGATTTCTGACCTCCAGAACTGCAAGATAATACATTTGTTTTAAACCACTATGTGGCTTAAACTTCTTACAGCAGCCACACTAGAAATGAATAAACCAAATCTATGAAGCTGTCTGAAAGTATTCCTAAAACAAGGGAATGAAAATACATATAAATTTAGTGCTTCCTCAATTTCAATTTAAATATAAAATTTAAAAATTATAGAATTGCTCGAAGTTATGCTTTGTGAAAGAAGAAATTTAGAAAATAGTTTCATCATTGGGATTAGCCTTGTGTAAGAGAATATTCAAATTGAAGTTTCTATGAAGACTTCATAGAAACTTCATACTTCATGCCAGTATGATATAACTGGCATAAGACTCAAAATAGAGTCAGATATGAAGACGTAAAAAAGAAAATGGTCTGCAAATTTGACTTTATGACTGTTGGCCCCTCAACCAAATAAAAAAATGTAAAAGGAACAGGAAAGTGTAGAAAGAAAGTAGATTTTGTGAGAACAACTTTGGAAGGAGATACTGTGTGTGGTTTGGGACTGAGCTGCCATCTCTTGGTGGGGAGTAGGAGCCTTTGGGGCTACTGAGGGAGCTTCAGATGCTGTTTCTGCAGCAGCAGGAGGGTTGTGTAAGGTCTGGCTCTGCCTCAGGCCATAAACATAACTTCCTCCATGGCAAGACCAAGAAAAGAATGCTGTGCTGACATCTGTATGTCCAGAGCTTGGCACCCACAGGAGAGAGAGCAGACGAGGAGTCATCTTGGGTCTAATCCAAATGGACTACTAGAGAGGCAGAGGGGCCCAGGTGGTAAGGTAAAAGTCATCAGAAAGAGCCTCAAGTGGCTACCTGAAATGTAAATACACCTATGTGGAACAAGGGTTAATGCTCATAAGAAGGGGACTGCAGACATCTGTCAGGCCGAGAATGTTGGCCAGCTTATAGTGATGCCTTCTTCAGGCTAGATCCTATCCACTCTTTTATGAATCTCCAGACCATCCTTTCCTGTTTCAACATTTGAGAGGACGAAATTGGTAATGCTTGAGGTAGAGGAAAAGGAAAAAGGGGGAGAAACTGAGATGAAGCCTACCGTGTGTGCCTTTTCCACTTCCACTCTCAAGTGGGAAGTTGAGCTTCCCACTCAACCCAAGCTGGGGAGTTGAGCTTTAACATATAATGTAGTTCAGAGTTGGTTTAAGAGCTTGGGGTTGACATTCTAAGACTCCCTGATCCACGGAACTGTCTACTATCTAAGAATAATACTAATTATGAGATCTGCCAAGTTTTCATCTGGGAGAATATGAACTTTCCTCCCCTCCCCCAAATACTTTTTAAAGAGGCAACAAGAGAGTGGGGAAACAAATGAAAAGAAGTATCTGGTCTACATCAGCATATCCAGTTATGTTTATTATAGGGACTTTCTATGACTCACAACACACTCAAGCTGGGTTGGAAAATCAGTACTAATGCTTTTTCCCTGCAATGGTCTGTTTCTGTTTCCACACACAGTGGGTTACCTGGAATCTTCTCTTATAGCTATCCATGCAGTGTCTAGTGTATTCTTTCTTTGCAATGTTTTTATATAGCCATTCCTTCCATTCCAATTGCCCTAATCTCCCATGCCTCATTTTGGTCCAAATTGCTTCATTTTTTGGTTACTGTAATAATTTTCTCATTCCGAATCTTTGTTTAGTTCTTAGACTCATTCTTGAATTCAATATGTCCTCCTCTGAATCTAAATCTTCATGGAACACACTGTGCCTCTTGTGTTTCTTGGTCTGGCATTCAAGACCTTCCACGATCCCATTCTAACTCCTTCCCAGCACTTCTTCCCTATCAAAATGTTTGCTGTTAGCAAACAGGAATGCCTCTGCATCTAGTCCTTTTGCCTAGAATATTCCCATTATTGTAGGCATATTTCAGTTTTGTAAAATCCTTCCTTGAAGGTCTAAATCAAATGGCACATTTTCCATGAAGCTTTCCCCAGTCTCCTCCGCTGGAAGGTGTAAGCAGCAGTGTGAGTGAGGTGGATTCTAGAATGGTACAAATTGTTCTAATTAAATCAACTTATAACCAGAAAAGGCACAACATTTGCAGGCTCCCATCAGTGTTGACTGTCGACTGAAATTTATACATCTGAGTCAAGAACGGGTTGTGGTTGGCATGAAGAAGCCAAATTTTCATTGTATGGTCATAACTTCCCAGAAAGATGTGAAGGACAGAGAAAATTTTATCACAAGAATGTACTTTATTGGTAGAAAAAAAAGGTTGATTGTGTTTTCAGAGGTAAGGTCAAGGACCACTTTTATAGCCAGGATCAAATTAGAGGACAGGAACTATATAGTAGTTTGAACAAGGAAAGATTATTTTTAAAAAAATGATTGAACATTGCAGAGGATTAGTTATTAAGGGAGAATGCTAACAAGTACCATAGAGTTGAGGGAGGGTATTCAGAGGGAGCAAACTTGGAAGAGAGGTCCTACCCCAAGGCTGGTCTTTAGGCCACACTGGAGGAATCCACTGGATGGAGAAGTACCCTGGATGGAGGAGCAGTCCTCTGCAGGAAGGAGAAATCCCCTGGATGGAGGATAAATCCGCTGATAGAAAAGAAATCCGATGGAGGAGAAGTCCACTGTAGGGAGAAGTCCACTGCAAGAAGGAGAAGTCTACTGCAGGGAGGAGATGTCCACTGTGGGGAGAAGTCCTGAGGAGCTGCTGGGTGGAATTGTATTCTGTTGGTCACCAGTCAATGCTGGCTGGAGCCTGACTGCAGTAGCAGGCTGAGAGGCTCTCAAAAGGACCAAAAAGAGGAGCCTCTTCTACCTTCAGTGTCCCTCCAGCACCCCCTGCTGACAAAGCTCAATATGGTGTGAGCTGGAAAAGAGAAATGCCTAAAGCAGGCAATCAAAGAGGATTTGGAGCTAAGGGGCAATAAATTGATAACTAATATACCACCAAAACAATTACTCCTATGTTCTTATCTTTCTAGTCTTACAAAATAGTAATCAAATTCCAGGTTTCTTCAGCGTCAACAAATTCCTAGGGGAAAGAAATATTTATTGAAATGTTCTTAAGACGTGCTTACATACATTCTCTCTCAAGTGGGATTACCTAATGAGCACCATATTACATAGTAAGCTATACATAAGTACTTGCTAATATTCTTATTTTTGTCTTACATGCAAGGAGACTGGCACTCCAAGACACACAGCCAGTAAGTGACAGATCAAAAAACCTGAGACCATCTTCCTAGAGAATCGGTGCTGTGTTCGCTAACTCGGCCTGAATCTGTCACCAAGGAACTAATGATTTCGTGGAGTGCTAAGAAAAGTCAGGTTCTAGGCTGAAAATGTGGTGCCTCAACTAAGTTCCTGCCTCTGTGAAATCCACCAGCGGTTACTTTTTGGATGACACAACTTTTCTGTGAATTACTAATAAATGCAACAGAAGTAAGGTTTTTCTCTAGGAAATGTAATAATTTCACCGTGAGCCTTCCTGAAACTGGTGTACACATCTCTGCTGCCAGGCGGTTCTGTTAGCTGACCATTCTTGGAACACTAATTAAGTGCTAGACATAGAAGACCCACTTTTCAGATGAAGAAACTGAGGACTGTTGAGGGTAAATGACTTGACCAAGCACACCACCTAAGCGGTTAGCACTAGAACTAGAATCAAATAGGTCTGACTCCAGAGCTCCAGTTCTGAACCTCTCTGTGAGGCCAGCGCCCATATGGTTGCCCTTTGCTTCCCCTCTGTTATGCTTTTGTTTTTACTACAAATATTATAGATTTTTTATTTTTAAAAGTAGCAAATGGGACTAACTTAGTTTTCGGCTGCTTTCAATTAATAAAGGATACTGCTCCTTTAAGAGGATAGGTTCATTTAAGAAGGTCAAGCTGTTTTGCAGAGGGGCAGCCCATCTCCAAATCTTTTAGATTAGCAGGGAAAGAGTTATTGATATGGTGACCCTGCCCATTCTCTTTAATTCCAGGTGGTAGGGTGGTCATGGGGTTACTCCGCATGATCAATTTGCCTTTGTCTAGGACCAGAATAGCAGCTGATGTAGAAATATTTTTTTACATATTTTACAATATTTTTGCTTCTTACTCCAGGTCTACTTGCTAGGAGGGTTACACCCACAGTGCACGCCTCTGTGTAACTCAAGCTGTGAGCCTCCCTCATGCTTCCATTTTGTGTTTAACCAGAAATAGATCCCGGCGCACATTTCTGCAACACTCAAATTACAACAGAACATACTTTACCACTGAAAGCAAAATAGCGAGGCTGACTGAATATATGCAAAATAATTTTACTTGCTTCACTTAGCAGTCGTTAAATGCCACTTGATTAAATTATCTCATTTATGTCACGTGACTAGCAAGCCAAAATTATCTGATTGTGAAACAAAGTAGGAATGAAGAAAAGGAACTTGTGAAATCTAATATCCTAACACGGATTACATATATGTTTAATAAATAATATAAATTACATAATTTAGTTTTATAAAATTAAATTGTTTATATCTAAGACTATTTTTAAGATAAAGCATACATGCCTAAGGGCCTTTTGTGGGCCTCAATCCATAAACACCTGTCACAGACTTTTGACAGCTCCATGGTTAGGTGAAGCAACTCCACCAGGGAGGTTACTATTGTAACCTGGGGAGGATTCCATTTTCTTGTAAATCTCACTAAGTGAGTCATGGTAACCGCAATGATTAAGTTCATGAGTCAACTTGGCTAGGTGATGCTGCCCAGTTGTTTGATCAAGTAAGCCCTGGTTTGATTATTGCTGTGAGGATATTTCATGGATTTAAATCATCAGTAAGTTAATTGCATCTACCATTGATTACATCTACAACCAACAAAGAAGAATGCCATCAGCAAGGAGAGGAAACTCCTCATCCAATCATTCAAACGCCTTAAAGGGAGAACTGAGGATTTCAGTAGTCAGAAAGAAGAATTTCCATTTGTACTTTAGCCAACCAGCTTCTCCTGGGAAACTCATTAAAAACCTTCATTAGCATCCCCAACCTGTAGCCTGCCCTGTGGAATTTGGATTTGCCGATCCCCGTGTGAGCTAATTGCTATAACATACCTCATAACATTTATATACTATATATCTCCTGTTGGTTCTGTTTCCCTGGAGAACCCTGATGTAGAATAACAGTTACAAAAGGCTGGTAATTTCAGTTCTAATGAATGGAAATTCATCTTGTCTAATTTCCCCTACTTACCGTTTATGCAACAGAACACACGGTGGCAGCCTTGTTCTCTCCCATTTCCTTTCCTGTCATTTCACAGCAGGGATCTTCATTGTTCCTGAATAGGTATCATCATCCGTGGCAGAACTGTGTTAGTTCCCTAAGGTTTCTGTAACAATGTCCCACAAACCGGATGACTTACAACTAGAGAAAGGTATTTTCTCACAATTCTAGAGGTGAGAAGTGTGAAATCAAGGTGTTGGCAGGGCCATGCGGCCTGAACTCTGTAGGGAAGAATCTGGTCCCTTCTTCTCCCTGGCTCTGGCAGTCGTCAGCAATCCTTGGTGTCGCTTGGCACTTCAACATCTGCCTCAGACCTCACATGTGTTCTCCCAATTTCTGCCAGAGCGTCATCTCCCCTTCTTATGAGGATACCAGTCATGCTGGAGTAGAGATCACCCTACTCCGTATAACCTCATTTTAATTTAACTAATCCAGTCTGAAATGATCTTACTTCCAAATAAGGTCACATGCTGAGGTCGTGGGGGTTAGAACTTCTACATGTCTTTGGGGGGAAACAGTTCAACTCATAACATCAAGTTTTGTAGAATGAGGTTTGAAAGAAACTAGTAGGAAAAATAGGGTGGAACTGTGTTTCCTCATTTACAAAACTGGATTAGATAATCCCCCAAATCCCTTACAGTTACAATTTACAGTTCCAAAACTGATGCAACTCGGAACCTGAACCTGTTAAAATTAGGCTTAGAACTGAGAGGATGATGGTAGACAAAGTCCTCAGCAGCTGGTGAAAAAAACACACTCCCGAGAGTAGTAAAGAAGTGAGGGAGGCTGAGAGGTGGGATGTTCCCAGCACTTTCCAAGTGGAACATACAAAAACAAGAAGCTAATCCAACCTACTTGAAAGTTGGTGGGTTTCCAGGACAAAAGGAATTGAGGAAGATTGTGAGCAGTTATAAATGATCTAGAAAACACTGGTTAAGCATTTTTTATCCATACCCTAGAAAATGTGCTAAGATCTCCTTACCTATCAAACTGCCATCTCAGAGGAAAACTAGAGAGATCCAATTGTTAATGGAATTCACTTTAACAGCTGCTTAGAGGAGAAATGTAAATACAGCAAACTAATCAAGGCATAGTTTCAGTGGGGGAAAGCAATACCTATCAATAATATTGTAGTCTGTCTAAAAAAAAGATAAGTTAACAGAAGGGTAACATTCTGGAAAGTATCTAGAAAAAAGAGGGTCATAGAAGAAGAATTTGTAATGTCTTTAGCAGCATTGTTCAGGAGAGGAAAATCTTGATCACCCCGCATATATATTTGGACCATTTGAAGTGTATTTACTTTAGTTATGACACATACTTCCCCTGCTTTGATAATGTTTTCCATTTGAAGTATTTTTCCTTGGACAAACTTCCTGATCAATGGTTATTTTTGCTATTGAGAAAATCTCTCAGTTTGAATATTTATTTGGAGACAATATACCAAAATATTTAAGGATGCAAACTTTGGAATCAGACAGAGATGTTCACATTTTTCTGCCACTGGAGCAAGTTATTCAACTTTTCCTCATCTTCTTAGGGATACTAACATACATTATAGGGTTGTTTTTGAGAATTCATTGAAACAACAAATGCGAAGTGTCCAGCAGAGCTTCTGACACACAGCAATACCCAATATATGGCACCTATTTTACCTGTGATTGGTCACCTTATTGAAGTTTCATTAGTTTTGTTTTAATTTGGTTGTATTGGATTTTCCAGACAATACCATCATATGCAAATAAAAATCATTTTACTCTGTGGTTATTACTAATATTTCCTTTTTTTTTCTCCTTATGCTGGCTAGAACTTCTAGAATGAACACACACAAAAAATGATGGTGATAGGAAGTTCCTTGACTTATCTTGACTTTAATGAATATGCTGCTATTGAAAGCATGACAAATAATACAAACGTGGGAGACATCACAAATGATAAAAAAAAAAAATCTGACTTCTCATCCCATCCCCTTGCCTCACAACAGAAGTAAAAAACAGTTTCCTCAGAGTCGAGATATTATCCTGGAGGTTATTCTTACGCATTTTATAGATATCCCCTTTTTAGTTAAAGGTTAATTAGAGAGGCTAGAGGGAAGTGCCTGAAATGTAGAGCTGTGTTCCAGTAGCCATGTTTCTTGGAGATGAATTTATAATGATATAGCTTTTGCAATGTGACTATGTGATTGTGAAAACCTTGTATCTGATGCTCCTTTTATCCACGATATTGAAAGATGAGTAAAAAATATGGACTAAAAATAAACAAATAATAGGGGGAACAAAAGGTTAAAATAAATTGAGTAGATTGAAATACTAGTGCGCAATGAAAGGGTGTGGTAAGGGAGTATAGGGAAAAAATAGGGGGAACAAAGGTTAAAATCTATTGAGTAGATGGAAATACTAGTGGTCAGTGAGAGGGAGGGATAAGGGGTATGATATATGTGAGTTTTTATTTTTTTTTTTATTTCTTTTTCTGGAGTGATGCATATGTTATAAAAATCGATCGTGGTGATGAATATGCTACTATGCGATAATATTGCATAGTAGTATATTGATTGTACACCGCACATGGAATGTTTCTTTGTTAAGGATGTTTACGTTTATATGTCATTTTGGTTTCATAATGCAACATAAATTAAATTAAAAGAAAAAACGGTTTCCTAAATTTTGCGTTTAAAATACCTTTACTTTTTTAAAAGTCGTTTTTATTTATTTTTTTATCCTTGCTGTACTAAGCTTTACGTGAGCTTAGTTTTGTTTGTCTTTGAGCTGGTATCAAACTCTATGCAGTGTTTGCAACTTGCTCATGACACTCAATATTACATTGCTAGAATGAACCCATGTGATTGCTTATGGCTTTAGTTTATTTACTTTTCTGCTATACAATATTCCTTCGTATAAGCACACCCACAATTTATCCATTCTCCTTTCAAGAGACATTTCAGTTGTTTATAAGTTTTTCCTATTGTGATGATAGGGCTTTGAGTGCCCCTATACGTGTGCCCTGGGTGTCCAGAGCTATCCTGATGACCACTAAGACTGACCTTTTTCCTTATGTTTTATTCATGCATTTGTTCATACTAGCATGTTACCTCTACTGTGAAATGCTTCTTCGTATGTTTTCCCATTTTTCTACTGGGAAAAATTGATTTATAGAAATTTTTCATTTAAACTGGATACTACAATAACTTTGGCATTTCTGTATGTTGCAAATAAATCCTTCTCATTTGTAGTTTGTTTTTCTATTTCATTAAGGTGTTTTTCATGGGCTGGGATTATTAACTTTAATGTAAAATTAAACTATTTTATGATTAGTGCCTTTTTATATCTTGTTTAAGAGAAACTTCCCGGGCCACGGTGGCTCAGCAGGTAAGAATGCTTGCCTGCCAAGCCCGAGGACCCGGGTTCGATTCCCGGTGCCTGCCCATGTGAAAAAAAAAAAAGAGAGAAACTTCCCTGTCCTGAGATTATAAAGTTATTATTCCATTATTCTCTTACTTTAAAAGTCTTAAAATTTTGCTTTTCACACTTAAGGCTTTAATCAACTTGGAAGTGATTTTTCTGTATGGTATAAAGTGTCCTATTTTATTTTCCTTACAGATGACCAATCTTACTAATACCAAACATCATTTGGTAATATCAATCCTTTCCCCATCGTAATGTAACCTCTGACACATATATCAAGTTCCCCTATTTGAGTGAGTATATTTTTTGACTCTTTATTCTGTTTTTACTGGTCAATTTAACTAATCCTGTACCAAAAACTCATCATTTAACCATTCAGCTTTGTAATGATTCTTATTAACTGGAAAGAAAAGTATCACACTTTCCTCCAATCTTGTTCTGCTTCAAGAGTGTGTGTCAAATTCCTCTAAAAACTTTGTAGGGATCTCAGCTGGAATTGTACTCAATCTGTAAGTCAATTTGGGAAAAAAGTACTTACTTTATATATTGAGTTTCTCCCAGAATCTGTAATGATACCCCCTTTTTTATATTCCTGATAGTAATTATTTGTACATTTTCTATCTTTTACTCCATTTCAATTAAACAGATATTTGTAAATTCATTCGTCATTTCATAGAACCATTTTTTTGGCTCTATTTCTTCTCTTGTATGATTGCTTTTCATTTAATTAATTTCTCTTTAAATTATGTAAGCTTCTTTTGCTGGTCTTAATGTTTTGTTGAATGCTAATTTAAGCCTTCCTTCTTTGCTTATTACGCATTTGAGATTTTCTTTTTTGGATTTCTTTTTCTGCTACTTCACTAGGAAGTTTTAAGATATGGGTTTCTTTTTATCCATCCTCCTTGAAATTCATTAGGCTTTTTCAGTCTGTGCATTCATATCTTTCACCTGTCCTGGAAAATTTTCAGGCATTATCTCTCCAGATATTCTGTCCCATTTTCTCTATCCTCTCTTTCCTGAATTATGATTAAATGTGTGTTAATCCTTCCTTCCCTATTCTTCTATTTTTCTTACCTTCTATTCTATATTTTTATCTTTCTGTTTCATTTTTTACATTACTTTTCTGACCTATCTTCTAGTTGATTAATTTGTTTTCAAGTGGGGTTCAATCTTCTGTTAAAACCATCAACTGAGTTCTTAATTTCAGATACTGTATTATTTGGGTCCATTTGATTCTTTTTTTTTTTCAAAATAAAAAGTAAAAAAAAAAAAAGATCAGATTTCACTCACCCTTCTCCATGAAAAATAGGACATTCTTTTTTTAATTCAATGGATTGTATCAATGTCAATATCTTGATTGTGTTTTGCAAAATGTTGCTATTGGGAAAAATGATAAAGGCTACACTGAATCTCTTTGTATTTCTTTTTTTTTTTCTTTTTCTTTTTCTTTTTTTTTTTTGTTTACCGTGAGCTATGTCTTTTTTTTAAAAATCCTTATTATGAATAGTCAATGTTAAAAGCGTGAAACATATGGAAGTTGTTGCTTGTGAAGTCATTTGCTTTCTCTAGCTGCAGAGATGCAACATCTAGTTCAGTGCTATATATGAATACAGATTTTCTTCCTGGGCCATATGATTTGGAGTTTGCTCTCTTTACAAGAGTCATAATAGGGAAATCATGCTATATCTAACCTTTTGTGTCTGGCTTATTTCATTCAGCATTATATCCTCTGGGTTCATCCATGTTGTCACATGCTTCAGGACATCATTTCATCTTACTGCTGCATAATATTCTAGCATGTGTATACACACCACATTTTGTTTATCCACTCATCAGTTGAGGGGCACTTGGGTTATTTCCATCTTTTGAAAACTATGACTAGCGCCACTATGAACATTGGTGTACAAATGTCTATTCGTGTAATTGCTTTCAGCTCTTCTGGGTATATAACAAGTAGTACTATTGCTGGGTCATAGGGCAACTTAATATTTAGTTTTCTGAGGAACTGCCAAACTGTCTTCCGCGGTGGCTGTACCACTATATATTCCCACCAACAGTAAATAACTGTTCCAATTTCTCCACATCTTCTCTAACATTTATAGTTTCCTCTTTGTTTAATAGCAGCCATTCTTATAGATGTGAGATATCTCATTGTAGCTTTGATTTACATTTCCCTTACAGCTAATGAAGATGAGCATCTATTCATATGCTTTTTAGCAATTTGTATTTGCTCTTTGGAAAAATGTTTATTCATATCTCTGATCCATTTTATAATTAGGTTATTTGTTTTTTGTTTTTAAGTTGTGTAATTTCTTTATATACACATGATACCAAATGTTTATCTGATATGTGTTACCAAATATTTTCTTCCATTGAGTTAGCTGCCTCTTCACCTTTTTGACAAATTCCTTTGAGACACAGAAGCTTTTGATTATACTATTGATCTATTTTTTCTTTTCTGGCTTGTGCTTTGGGTGTAAAGTTCAAGAAGCTACCTCCTATCACTAGATTTTGAAGATGTTTTCCTCTAGGAGTTTTATCATACTGACTCATATTTAGGTCTTTGATCCATTTTGAGTTCATTTTTGTATAGGGTTTAAGATAAGGGCCCTCTTTGTGTTAATCAGTATCTTTTGAAAAAAAAATCAAATGGACCCAAACAATACAATATCTGAAATTAAGAACTCAGTTGATGGTTTTAACAAAAGATTGAACCCCACTGTTGGTTATCAGTATCCAGTTCTCATGCCCATTTATTGAAAACATTATTCTGTCCAAATTCAAGAGATTTGGAGGCCTTGTCAAAGATTAATTGACCATAGATTTTATGATCAATCTCTGTGCTCTTAATTCAGTTCCACTGATCAATACTTCTATCTTTGTGCCAGTACCATGCTATTTTGACCACCGTGGCTCTATAGTAAGCTTTAAAGTTGGAAAGTGTTAATAATCCTCTTCACTCTTCCTTTTTAAGACGTCTTTAGCTATTCAATGTTTCTTTCGCTTCCAAACAAATTTGATAACTTGCTTTTCCAAATTTTCAAAATATGTCGTTGGAATTCATTGATATTGCATTGAATCTGTAGATCAGTTTGGGTAGAATTAACAGCTTAACAACATTTAACCTTCCTATCCATGAGTATGGAATATCTTTCTATCTATTAAGATTTTCCTCTATTTCCCTCAGCAATGGTTTATTGTTTTCTATATACAAGTCCTTTACATCCCTGGTGAAGTTTATTCCTAAATACTTGATTATTTTAATGGCTATTTTAAATGTTTTTTTTTCTCAATGGTCTCCTCATCAATGCCATTACTTATACATAGAAACATTACAGATTTTTGTATATTAATCTTGTATCCCATCACTGTGCTGAATTTGTTTATCAGCTCAAGTAGCTTTATCATAGATTTCTCAGGATTTTCCACATATAGGATCATGACATTTGAAAATAATGAAAGTTTTACTTCCTTCCTATTTGGATGCCTTTTATTACTTTCTTCTGCCATATCACTCTAGCTAGAACATCTAGTACAATATTGAATAATAGTAGTGACAATGGGCACCCTTGTTTTGTGCCCAATCTTAGAAGGAATGCTTTCAATCTCTCACTGTTGAGAATAATGCTGGCTGTGAGTTTTTCATATATACCTTTTATGATATTAAGGAAGTTTCCTTTGATTCCTACCTTTTGAAGAGTTTTTACAGAAAAGGGTGCTGACTTTTGTCAAATGCTTTTTCAGCATCAATTGATATGATCATGTGATTTTTTTCCCTTTTGATTTGTTAATGTGATGTATAACATTAACTCTCTTGGGTTGAACCACCCTTGCATTCCTGGTACAAATCCCACTTGGTTGTGATGTTCAATTCTTTTAACATATTGTTGGATTCAATTTGCTAAAATTTTGTTAAGAATTTTTGCATTCATATTCATTTAAGGAGACTGGTCTTTACTTTTCCTTGATTGTAACATCATTGTCTGGTTTTGAAATTAAAGGGATGTTAGTTTCATAAAATGAGTTCAGTAGTGTTGCTATTTCTTCAGTTTTTTGGAGGAGTTTGAGCAGAATAGGTATTAGCTTTTTTGAAATGTTTGTTAAAATTCCCTTGTAAAGCCGTCTGACCCTGGACTTTTCTTTGCAGGAAAATTTTTGATGATTGATTGAATCTCTTTGCTTGTAATTGGTTTGTTAGGATCTTCTATTTCTTCTTGAGTCAGCATCATTAGTTCATGTTTCCAGAAATTTGTCCATTTCATCTAAGTTGTCCAGTTTGTTAGCATATAGTTAGTCATCCACTTTGTCATTTTTTGAATCTGCTATATAATTTTTTCCTGCAGATAATTCCAATTAATCTTTTATTTTTTAAATAAGAAACATAGTTGTTTTATTACCTGTTTCGTAACCTGCTAAATCCAAATATTAAGTATTTGTGGTTTTGTTTCTGTTGTCTATTAAAACTGCTGGTTTTGCTCATATAATCATCTTTTCTTATGTGCTCATGTTACTTTATTTTATTTTTTATAGTCAAAAAACTTATATTTAGAATTTGCCAGCTGAACTCAGTTTAGATGATCCCAATTTTGTTGGTAACATCCAAAGCATCATAGTCAGGAGCCAGTGGAACATATGCCTTCTTCGCTCCATCAGACCTGATCAGAGTGTTGACCTTGACCACATCAATGTCATAGAGCGTCTTCACAGCCTGTTTGCTCTGGTGCTTATTGGCCTTGACATCCACAATGAACACAAGTGTTTTGTTGTCTTCAGTCTTCTTCAGGCTGACTCAGTGGTCAAAGGGAACTTGATGATGGCATGGTGGTCAAGCCTGTTTCTCCTGGAGGCATTCTTCCAAGGATATTTGGGTTGTCTTCTGAGATGCAGCGTCTTGGGCTGGCAGAATTTGGGTGAAGTGTGGATCTTCTTTTTGTGGCTGTGGGTGTCTTTCAGTACTACCTTCCTGGCTTTCAAAGCTTTTGCTTTGGTTTTGGTTTGGGGAGGGGCAGGAGCTTCCTTCTTCGCTTTGGCACTATCTTCATGCAAAGGGTTTCTGAAGCTGGTTCCCATGGACTTACACAGCCAGGTCTCACCAAAGATGCATGGTGCTTTTCAGTGTGCTCATTTTAAGTCTGGATATGCATGTGCTAAGAATTGTACTCGAAAATTTATTTATAAGAATAATTTGAAGGCTAATAAGCATCTACTTTCCTAGAGAAAGGGTCTGTTTGTTTCTGCTAGGCATCCAGGGGTACTATTGGTGTGGGAGGAACACCTAAATATAAATTAAAAGCCTGAAATTCCCTGAACCACAGAGGTGATGAAAATAGCTGTAAGAAGGCAAGTTAACTGTAGGTATATTCCTACCCTCAGGATATAGGCCTTTCATATCCCACCTTAGTGCCAGTAGGACCTCCTACTCAACTTTCCACCTTATACAACCCCTGGGCATTTGTTGTCCCCTTCACCTAGTGAGAACATCACAATAAAAGTTCAAACTCTCAGTTTAGCAGATACCCAAAGAACAAAGGCACCTTTTAATGCTTATTTATGTCTCTTGGTTCTTCTTGTTCTTAATTTTGGTCTCAGTTTCCTATTCTCTTTTCAGTTCATGCTCTTATGAAAGGCTTATAGATTTTTTCCCCCCAGCATTTTTAGTTATTTTTAGCAGGAAGTTTGGCCAATTTCTAGAATCCAGAAGTCCATTTTTTTTCCTTCCTGAGTTGCTTTAGCTAAGTTATTTTTTTCCTAAGAAACTATCCATTTCTCAGAATGCTCAAATGTATTAGTATAAAGTTATCCATGGCAATATCCTTTCTAATCGTTGCTATATCAGGACTTACTTTTTCATTACTGATTGGGTTTATCCTGGTTTTATCTCTTGCTTTTCTTGGTCAGACTCACCTGAGTATTGTCGGTTTTATTACTTTAAAAAAAAAATCAATAGAATCCTCTCTATTTTCTCTGTTTTCTATTTCCCTAGTTTCTGTCTTTATCTTCGTATTTTTTAAACTTTCTTAGCATTTCTTCAGTTTTTCTTTTTCTAACTTGTTAAGTTGTATGTTTAGCTAATGAATTCTTAGGCTTTATTCTTAACAAGTTTGCAATTGTGCTAATTAAATCCCCTATATATCTATTAATTTTTGTCTGCTTTATCTATCAATAGTTCAGAGAAGTTTAACCACATTCAAGTATATATATACTCACTCTGATTTATTCATCAATTTCTCATCATAAACCTATAACTTTATATTTCATTTTTTTCTGATATTAATTAGCTACCAACTTTTATAGTTAGTATGCACCTGGAATCATTTTCATTTTTTAGCATTCAACCTTTGCATTCATTAAAAATAGATAATAAACTTTTGCAGACAATATACGGTTTTTTGCTTGTTTATTTTTTATTATAAAAATTGTAGATACATGGAAAAATCATGCTGAAAACACAGAGTGTGCTGGTTTGAAACTGTTATGTACCCCAGAAAAGCCATGTTCTTTCAATCCCAATCCAATCTTGTGGGAGCAGAGCTTTGTTTGGGTCAGACCTTTTGTTAGCTTGTTTCCATGGAGATGGGACCTTTTGATTATATGGAGACCCCACCCATTCAAGATGCTTCAGTTAGTTTACTGTGGTCCTTAAGAGTTCATGGAGAGAGAAAGAGCTAGAGCTGAAATAAAGAGCAAAGAGATGAAACCAGACACAGATGTCTTAGAGATGCAGAAGGAAAGCTCCCCAGTAGAAGCCACAAGGACCCATGGGATCTGAGAGAGCCATTTTGAAACCAATCCAGGAGGGTCAGCAGACGTCTTCCCATGTGACAGAGGAAGACGGACGCTGCCTTTTCTCCGAGAAGATAGCCTCTTGATGATGCCTTAATTTGGACATTTTCATGGACTTAGAATTGTAACTTGTACCTTAATAAATTCCCTTTATAAAAGCCAATCCAGTTTTGTTTTGTTTTGTTTTGTTTTTACTACTATTACTTTTATTTTTTTCTCTATATTAACATTCTATATCTTTTTCGGTTGTGTTGCTAGTTCTTCTAAACCGATGCAAATGTACTAAGAAACGATGATCATGCATCTATGTGATGATGTTAAGAATTACTGATTGCATATGTAGAATGGTATGATTTCTAAATGTTGGGTTAATTTCTTTTTTTCTGTTAATTAAAAAAAAAATAAGAGAAGGGGTAATTGGAGCTGAAGGGATACAGACTGTGCAACAGGACTGGATATAAAAACTCAGAAATGGACAGCACAATACTACCTAATTGTAATGCAATTATGTTAAAACATTGAATGAAGCTGCATGTGAGGTATAGGTTTTTTTTTCTATCCATTATCGTTTTAATTCTTATTCTGTTGTCTTTTTATTTCTTTTTCTAAATCGATGCAAATGTACTAAGAAATGATGAATATGCAAATATGTGATGATATTAAGAATTACCGATTGTACATGTAGAATGGAATGATTTCTAAATGTTTTGTTAATTTTTTTTAATGAAAAAAAAAAAAGCCAATCCATTCCTAGTACATTGCATTCCGGCAACCTTAGCAAACTGAATTAAAGAGTTCCCCTATACCTCCCTGCACTGGTTTGAAAGGATATATGTCCCCTAGAAAAGCCATGTTTTAATCAAAATCCCATTTCGTAAAGGTAGAATAATCCCTATTCAATACTGTATGTTTGAAACTATAATTAGATCATCTCCTTGGAGGTGTGATTTAATCAAGTGTGGTTGTTAAGCTGGATGAGGTGACAACATATCTCTGCCCATTTGGGTGGGTCTTGGTAAGTTTCTGAGGTCCTATAAAAGAGGAAACATTCTGGAGAATGACAGATTCAGAGAGAGCAGAGCAGAACGACATAGCCACAAGAAGCAAAGTCCACCAGCCAGTGACCGTTGGAGATGAAGAAGGAAAACGCCTTCCGGGGAGCTTCATGAAACAAGAAGGCAGGAGAAGAAGCTAGCAGATGACACCGTGTTTGCCATATGCCCTTCCAGATGACAGAGGAACCCTGATTGTATTTACCATCTGCCTTTCCAGATGAGAGAAAAACTCTGACTGTGTTTGCCATGTGCCCTTCCAGATGAGAGAGAAATCCTGAACTTCATTGGCCTTCTTGAACCAAGGTGTCTTTCCCTGGATGCCTTTGATTGGACATTTCTATAGACTTGTTTTATTGGGCCATTTTCTCAACCTTAGAACTGTAAACTAGCAACTCTTTAAATTCCCTTTTTTTAAAAGCCATTCTGTTTCTGGTATATTGCATTCCAGCAGCTAGGAAACTAGAACACTTCCACACCCACTCTTCCATATTATTAATGCTTTGCATTAGTGTGGTTACTTTGTTACAATTTATGAAAGAATATTGCTATAATTGTATTACAAACTATGGCCCATAGTTTGCTTTAGGGCTCACTGATTGTGTTGCATAGTCTTACATTAAAATTTTTTTTTATTGTGGTAGTACATATACAAAATTTCCCATTTAACCATATTCAAGTATATATTTTAGTGCTGTTAATTATGTTCACAATGTTTTATTACCATTGCCACAATCCATTATCAAAACATTTCTATAATTTCAAATAGGAGCTTTGAGCATTTTAAGCCTTAACTCCTTATTCCCTAGCCCCACCCCATCCCCTGGTAGGCTATATTCTGACTGTGAGTTTGCTTATTCTAATTATTTCATATCAGTGATATCATATAATATTTTCTACTATGTGTGGCATATTTCACTAAACATGATGTCTTCAGTGTTTGTCCATGTTGTTGCATATATCCAAACTTCATTTCTTTTCATGGCTAAATAATATTCCATTGTATGTATTTATCACATTTTGTTTATCCATTCATTGGTTGGTGGGCACTCAGATTGCTTTCACCTTTTAGGAATTATCAATAATGCTACTTACATCAAGGGCAAATATCTGAGTTCCTGCCTCACTTCTAAGTGAGATTGTCAGGTATGTTAGTTTGCAAGCTACCAGAATGCAATATACCAGAACTGGAATGGCTTTTATTAAGGGGAATTTAATAAGTTACAGATTTACAGTTCTAAGAAAGTGAAAGTGTTCAAATGAAGGCACCAACAAGAGGTTACCTTCACTGAAGAAAGTCCAATGTGTCTGGAACATCTCTGTCAACTGGGAAGTCATATGGCTGGTATCTGTTGGTCCCTTGTTCCTGGGCTCTACTGCTTTCAGTCTCTATTCCTGTCGGGGTCCCTCACTTTGCTTCTCTGGGGCTGGCTTTCATCTCTTGGCTTCCCTTGCCTCTTTCCAGGTTCTGGCTTGCTTAACATCTCATGGCAATGTCTGCTGGCCTCCAAGCATCTCCAAACATCTGTGTCTGTTTTCCATGTGTCCACGTCTGTCAGTTCTGATGTGAAGCTTCTGTTGGCTCTGAGGCTTCTGTGGTTTCTATCACTTTTATTGTTTCAGCTCTCCAAAATGCTTCTGCTTTTAAAGATTCTAGAAATCTGATCAAGACCCACCTAGAAGGGTCACATCGCCATCTAATCAAAAGATTATACCCACAATTGGGGGTGTCACATCTCTGTGGATATAATCTAACAAAAGTTTCCAGCCTACAGTATTGAATCAGGATTAAAAGAAACAGTTGCTCCCACAAGATTGGGTTAGGATTAAAACATAGCTTTTCTAGAGTGTATAGTACTTTCAAACTGGCACACCAAGTCATACAGTAATTCTACTATTAACTTTCTGAAGAATCACCAGAAGGTGGGGCCCATCTAGTGATGAAATCCCTCAGCTTTTGTTTATCTTGGAATGTCTTAATTTCCCCCTCAGTTTTGAAAGACAGTCTCACAAGATATGAAATTATTGGTCAGCAGTGGTTTCCTTTCAGCACTTTAAATATTTTACCCTACTGCCTTCTTGCCTCCAAGATTTCTGATGAGAAATTAGCACTTAGGATTACTAGGACTCCCTTTTGTTTTTCTCCTGTACTTTCAGAAGTTTCTCTTTGTCCTTGGCATTTGAAAGTTTGACTAATATGTGTCTGGGCATGGTTCTCTTCAGGTTTATCTTGTTTGGTGTTCATTGAACTTCTTGAATATTCATATTCATGTCTCTCATTAAATTTGGCAAGTTTTCTGCCATTATTTCTTTGAATAGTCCTTCTGCCCCTTTCTCTCTTTCTTCTCCTTCTGGAACTCCCATAACGTGTACATTAATACATCTGATGGTATCCCACAGATCGCTTATGCTCTGTTTGCTTTTTTTATTCTTTTTTCCCTTTCTGCTCCTCAGCCTGAGTCATTTCAAATGTCTTGCCTTCAAGATCACTGATTCTTTCTTCTGCCAACTCCAATCTGTCCTTGAAACCCTCTAGGGTTATTGTGATCTTCACACTCTGATATTTCTGTTTGGTTCCTTTTAAAATTTTTATCTCTTTATTGGGATCCTTATATTGTTCATTCATTGTTTTCTTGATATCCTTTAGCTATTTCTCTTTGTTTTTCTTTATCTCTTTAAGCATATCAAAGATGATTTTTTTTTTAGAGTCTTTTTCTGGTATGTCCAAAGTCTGGCCATCTTTGTTGATGGTATCTGGATTTTTATGTGTTCCTTTGTATGGGCCATCATTTCCTCTTTCTTTTTCCTGTATTCTTTCATTGCATATTGTACATTTTAAAATTTTTAAATTGTTAACTCTGCGATTTAGTTCCAGAGTTTTCTCTTCCTTTTGTGTCTAGCTCTGCAGGTGATATAGCAGAGATTTCCTTGCATGCCAGGAGTAATAAAACAAACAAACCAATGCAAAATCACTTTTCGCAGTCATTGCGAACTGGCTCTGCCTTGGCTGGTGCTCTCCTTCAGAATTTAGCCCTTCTATCAAGAAAGTGAAGAGCAGGATTCACTCTGACATCTCAGAGCCTGTCTTGCCCTGGTCTTATGCTCACTACGGGGGCTTAAGAATTCCTCCATATATAGGAATTCAAATGCCTTGTCCACTCCTTATGAAATAGACTCTCATTCCCGCCCAGAAGCCCTGTTGTATGACTTGAAGCAGGTAAGGCTTTGCCCCAGGCCGTTTTTACTTAATTGTTTCTTATAAGCTACTTCTTCCTGCAAGATACATTTTTGGAGGGTGAGCACAAGACAAGTTTCCTGGTTCTGTCTTGCAGGCTGCCACCTCACAGATGGGCACCCACACACAGACACCCCAGTATGTACAGAGTCACCCCATAGGGGGTGACTCTGTTCTTTCCAAAGTAGAACCAGGGCCCCACAGTGGGAGCACAGGCTGGCTCCAAACTGCATGGTGGGGTGGGGTGCCTGGGAGGGACCAACAAGGGTGCCATGAGACTTGCCTTCTGTTTTTAAATCTTGTTTCCTTCATTTGATTCTTGTCCAGTTACTGTAACTTTTTAACTGTTTTCTGGTGTTTTGAGGAAGATAGCTCTTCCAGTTTTTCTAGTTGTTCAAAGATTCTGTGGGAAACATCTCACACTGCCATCTTAGTCAATCAGAACTGTTTATATTTTAAATCCAATGAAAAAATTTTTGTCCTTCTCTGGTAAGCTCAATATGTTTATACACAGAACATGGTTGAATTATTTTTCATGTATTATTGTATTTTCTGTCTTTTTACTGGTGAGTTCAATCCATTCACATGAACTATGCTTACTGGAAATTTAGGACTTGTTTCTATCTTACTTTGTACTTTCTATTTGTTTTATTTTTCTGTGCTTCTTTTTCTCCTTTCTTGACTTTCTTTATATTTGTTTACATATTCATTTTCTTCTTCTATTTTTGCCTTCTGCTAGACAGGTTACTTATATAGTAATTTTATTCTTTTAGGATTAGTAATATTCTTTTAGTAATCATATTTAACAACTCAAGGTTTAAAATTAAGCACACCTTAACCCCTCTTTCGAACAACACAAGTCTTCCAGACACTCTTCTTGTAACAACTTATACCCCCAAACTTAACTGAGTTGCTAAGTATGATACAGTTTCCAGAATGAAAATAAAGTGGGTAACTTTTCTACCACTAAAGGGTGAATTTCATTTCTAAATAATACTTTTACTTAATATATTTCAAAATAATGTTGTTTAGGACATACAAATTTCTGGCAGCTTTATCTTGTGAATTATTTATCAAATGACCAACCAAAATAGCTTCCAGTAGGTGATATAAAGACCCATATTTACCTCTGTGCCCCTCCAAACATCTATTAAAATGACAGAGAAAATACAAGCAGAAAAATAAATTCATAGCAGCACCAACATCCTGGATGAAGTGTCAAACAGAAATCTAAAACAGTGGAAAACTTCTGGAGCATATAAATTAGATGTCACATTAGAGTGCTGTTTCTGAGGAGGGCAGTGGGCTGGTAGGAAGAGGGGAACAAATGGAGACCACTTTGTGTGTGTGTATGTGCTTGTTTGTGCGTGTATTTTCTGAATTGAAACAAAGATATGTACTCATATACCATCTGTGTAGAAAGTTACATAATCATCTATAAGCAAACTAGATGGATACAGATTCAATGATAAAATCTAACAGAGCCAAGGATCTTTTTTATCATCTTTCAATGATAAAATCTAACAGAGCCAAGGATACATATGACAAATGCCATAAAACAGTGCATTATTTATGGCTTTTTAGTGTGTTTTTATTTCTGGCAGTAGTAATGTTCTTCTTTTGCAAAATTTTCTATGATATGCTCTTGCATTTTCTTTTCCAGATGAAATTTAGAATCTGAATAATTCCATAAAAGGTAGTTCTGCCCATGTATTGGGATGCTGTTAAACTTACAGATAAATTTAAGATGAATTAATCATTATGCCACTGGGTCTTTCCATGCAAGCAGTTTTACATGGGCTTCTCTTTTTCTCTCCATCTTCTGTCTCTGCTTCTCTCTCCATGTCGGTTTTGTCCTCTGTAGTAAGCGTTATTCTCTTCCTTGCAGAGGAGAATGTCAGTTTATAGCTCTTAAGTCACATCTTCCCAGTTTCACCACCAGAAAAGGAAATTGCTCTTTTCCCCAGTTTCTACCCCAGTAAAACCTTGGGCAGGACACTCCTTGGCTGGGCTTGGGCACATGTCCACTTCCAAATCAACCACACAGCCAGGAAGGTGGTGTAATGCATCAGTCTGAGTCCAATGAAGAGATAAATCACACAGTAATTTGGACAGAGACAGTATAACATAAAGAATTATCCCCTATAACAGGGGATTGGAATATTGAGTGACTGGCTATTAAGAAGTAAAGAGAACTCTAAAGATCATAGGAATAGCACAGATAAGGAGCAGCCGCTAGGCTTAAGGCTGAGATGGCGCACCCGGGGAAGAGCCTTCTCCCCTCTTTACATGGCTGAGATTCAGACCTGTTGGAGAGGGCATGACTGTGGCTCTCTGGATGACAGAGGACTTGCCATGATGTTTTGCAGACATAATTGGCTGGAAATCTCTCCTTCTAGTGCTAAGGAAAGCAGTTCACAGGGACGTTTCTCACTGGGGGCACTCTGCTACAAAACCACCTGAGGGAGAGGGGATGGCAGGGACAGGGGAGAGAGCTGCAGGAGATGGGCACTGGGGAAGCTCATGTGTTGCAGGAGGCATATACACTAAGGGAACCTGCCTGACTATCCAGCTTCTATATATGCTCTTCTACAAAAAAAAAAGAAAAAAGAAAAAAATACTGTGTTTCTACCTGGCAAGATACAACCACGTGTAGTTCTCATCTTGCCCTTCCTCCAGAATGAGGACATACAAAATATTATGCATTATTCCATGCATCACTGGCTATATTAATCAAGCCTTAAATTCAGTCATAGTACCACCGAATATTCTGTTACCTAAAGACTAAATTGTAAGGTTAATTTCTAACAATTTGAATATATAATAAAAGTAGAAATCAATGATAAGGAGAAAATGGGGAATAAATACAAATAAACACATATAACAAACCAATAGGAAATATGTAAAGACATTACAGTCTTTGTCTCTGTAATTGTTCACAAGGATATAATTAATTTCTCTAGCATCCTTCTTTCACTACCCATTCTGTATTTCCCCTACTGTTAACTAGAACCTCAGTTGGTTGGGATTCTTTACATGGTGGAGTGACCCAAAGACTTGGAGTACCTCAAACATTGTATCTTTTATTTTTGGTTACTGAAGTTTTCCATTATCCTTAATATCATACATGGATGCACTAAGAAGAACCCCAGAGAATCCCCTGAGTTGTAGATCATTCTCCTTGCCTCCACTGTATAGAAACAAAGCAATTTTCCCTTGGAAAACAGGATCAACCACTCCAGCCAGTAGACTATTCCCTGTTTCTGATTTTTGGTTCAGTTGCATTAGAAGTCTAGGTGATAGTCTTATCTTCCAACTTACTGGAACCATTGTTGTGTCCCCTGATGGAAGCATCTCCCCCTGGGGACTAAGATCTCCAAACCAGCAGTGGTCAACGTTGCCAGGTAAAGAAGGAAAAATTCTGAGAATGAATTATTTGGTAAAAGTATGAGAAGAGACAGTCCCACTTCCATTTCTTGACTCAAATGTGTTTTGGCTTGGGGGAGATAGCACCATATAATGGTCTATGGTTCAAAACAACCTATAAAACAGAATCCCATCATTCCCAAGCATTGTCTCCTAATTGGGACCAGTACTGAGTCTTCCGTAAGTCATTTCTTCTTTCAGTTAAACTAGTTGTATCTAGATGATTGTGTATGTAATAAGACCAGTTAATCCCATAGGCACAGTCCCATTGCTGCACTTCCTTCGCTATGAAATGAGGTCACTGATCAGATACAACATTGCATGGAATGTCCTGGTGGTATATAAGGCATTTTTTGAGTTCACAGATAGCAGTGCAAGCAGAAACATTATGGTCAGTGAAGGCAAATCCATTTCCAGAATATGTGTTTATTCCAGTGAGGATGAATCTTTGCTCCCTCCATAATGGAAGTGGTCCAAGGCAATCAATCAACCACTAGGTTGTTTGCTTATGACCTTGGAGAATGGTGCCATATCAGGGACCTAATTTGATCTCGGCTGGCTAGTTAGGCACTCAGAAGTAGTGTCAGCCAGGTTAGCCTTGGTAAGGAGAAGTCTGTCTTGATGAACCCATGCATAGTCTCTATCCCTACCACACGGTCATTTTTGCATCATTCATTGGGCAAGCACAGGGGTGGCTAGGAAAAGAGACTCATTGAAACCCACAGTATGACATTTTGTTCACCTGATTAAGAGTCTTCTCTGAAGTGGATACCTTTAGTGGGCATTCATAGGACACAGATACCTTCCCATTCAGAGAAGTACACCCATAGACCTTACTTGTCACAAATCTTCTAATCCATATCTGAGCACTGGACAAACCATTAGCAACCACCCATGAATAAAGGTAGATCTCTACTTCTGGCCATTTCTCATTCCAGACATGGTGAACAACCAAATATATTGATCAAATTTTGCTCAATGGGGGGATTTTCCTTCACCACTGTCCTTCAGGGTCACCTGTGAATGGGGCTTGGGAAGCCTCATATGCTACAGGAACTGCACACAAGAGGAGTCATCAGGGTTGTAGGAACCTAACAAACGGAGTACACTGGAACCAGGAAGCAAAATCCTTTCCTTTTTGCATGCTCTTTCCAGCATCCTTTAGTGACTAAACTCAACATTGTGGTAGCTAACAAAAGAAGAATATTTACAGAGTCCAGATCCATTTTCACAGAGAAGGCAAAAAGACTGAATTTGGAACTGAGAGGCAATAAATCAATTAGTTATATGTACTATGGTTGGCCCAGCTTAGGTGAGAAATCTGCCTTTCCACCAATTGCCTTGGCTATTGCAGCTCCTATTTTGAAGGACATCTTAAGATTGGTAGTAGGGAAAGAGAAGAGTTGTTCCCCAAATAAGGGGAAAAAGGTACTATTTTCAAAATAGGAGAGGACTGTTAGGCTGACAAAAACAATAAACAGCCTCTACACTTGAACCTTTGGCAGCTTAGCACACACATGGGCATGCACACACCCAAATAGTTTTCCCCATATTTCCAGGTCCTCTTAACACAAAACAACTATGGATTTTTGGGTTTGTTTGTTTTTTGCATATTCCATGTGCAATTGCAAATGTACTTAATCCACATAACATCCAGCCATTGAATCCAGCTCCAAATTCAGGATATTTGAGTCTTGTCATTCTCAATGAAGTCCCAATGTTGCTAAATGTTGAGTAATGAATCTACCCCCAATGCACCAGTAGGCAATAAGGGGGAAGAAATGGGATAGAAAAACTAAAGAGAAATGGCAAAAATGAGAAGCATATACAATGGATGTGAGTGTATACTATACCCTACCAGACAAGGGCAATAAGGAATCACTAGGTTAGCAGAGAATTTAGATCTTTGATCAACCAATCAAATGCAAGATTTCTTTGTTCCGTTGACCTCCAAGACTTTGCCTTACAGAGGTAGTGAGGTGTTGGGAATTGAATTATATCCCCCACAAAAGATATGTTCAAGTCATAATCCTTGTTCCTGCAGGAGTGAACCAATTTGTAAATAGTACTTTTGAATACGCTAAGGTGAGATGTAAGGAGAGGTCAGGGTGTGGATTCCTATGAGGATAGAATCTTTGAAGACCCTACTTTTAGATGAGGCCAAATTGAATCTGATGGGCCTTAATCCATATGGCTGAAGAAATCTAGATAGAGACACAGATGACTGAGCAGGAGAAGTAGAAACTAGAAGAGGAAGCCACCTGCCAGAGGCAGAGATGCAAGCCAAGGAACCCCAGGATTGCAGCAAGCCAGCACCCAGAATGCTACTGACTCTGGGAAGGGGCACGGCCTATCAAGACCTTGATTTTGATTTTGTACTTACGGCCTCCAAAGTGTAAGACAACAAATTCTTGTTGTTGAAACCAACCCATTATATGGTATTTGTCACAGCATCCTTGGAGAACTAAGACAGAAGAAACCTCCTGCCTGGGACTACCCTGGCCACCTACTTCATCTTCCTACAGCTATAAGGCCTGCCTGGAACATTGCCTTTGAGACAGCACAATGGGAGGTGCCTTTTGCCAAGTTGAGGAATACTTGCAATACCTTGAAACTTTATTTGGCTGCCAGTCCTGTCATTATGATTTGGGGGAAATCCATTAATGTGCTATCAGAAATCTCATTCAATTGTGAACTTTGAATATGCACCTTGCTCTCCCAGTTTCTATCTCTTGGAAACAGGCCTGGTAACTCCATCCATTTCTCTAGATTATTGTTCCACAGTTTTCACCACAGAGTCTGTCAGACTCCATCCCTTAAGTGGTACACCACTCAATTGGGATAATGCCCTCTCTCAGTTGGAAGGGGAACATGGCAGATGTCTGGCCAGAGTCCTGGGAAATGAGGCATACCTGATCCCAGTTTCCCTGGATCTCTGCATTCTTAGTTAATGCATTAAGTTTATGTAGGGCAGAAAATTTAGCTATTTGAATTCATAGAGTAGATATTATCTGACTTTTTCAGTGTAGGATAACAACCACTGGCAGAAAGTACCTCTCTTAACAAAGCTGCGTAATTATGCCACTACTGCCCATCTCTTTCAGAAAGACCACGCTGAACCACAGTTTGTCTCTCTCATAGTACTAACTGAGGAAGGCAAGAAATAGCCAAAATATTCCAATTGCCTTATTTTTTAAAAATCATGTTTCTTAAAGTTAGAGCCTTACTAGGCATAACAAATAGCAATCTGAAAGTTTTGAGTGCCTCTCAAACTTTCTGGTAAAGGATCAGATTGTTTGGGACTTTTTCTTCTTTTTTAATTACTAACCCACCACCACGGGCAAATGCTTTTGTAAAATACAAAATGGTATGCTTGGATTTCATGGCAATGTCAAACTGCTGAAAGTTTCAAAATGCTTCTCTCAGTTTCTGTATTTATTTCATCGCCGACTACTAGTTTTCAGTAGCACTGGTCTAACCCACAATGTCTGATACTTTCCCAGCCTGGGACAGATGGCTTTTCAGTCTCCACCTCACCTTGACTAAGCCAGTTCTACATTTTCAGATCTGACAATTGCATTTCCTCATTTCAAACTACCAATTTCTGTATTCATTGAGATTTGTTCAGACCATAGACCACATATTTGAACCATACAATGTGTTGTCTCCCAGCTGACACCTGAATGGCACATTATAAGACCAGTGAGGCCCATGGGCTTTGGCCCATTGTCTGACTTCTATCACTGCGAAGTGAATTATTTGGTCAGAGGAATGCTGCATGGGGTAATGTGACAGTGTAGAAGCGTTCAGTAAGTCCACGAAGAGTGGTTCTGGAAGCAAAACCAAATCCAATTCCACAATGAGGAACTATTGTAGCAAGGCAAATTGTTGACCAATCTGTGAAAAAAAGGGAATTCAAAGTAATTAGCATGCTTGACATCAAATAGTTTGTGGATCCCCTTGAGGAAGGATGCCACGTGAGAACTTCATAATTGGTCTAATTGGTCGCTGATGCTGCAAAACTGGCTATTCTTCAGTGACAGTAATCTCAGGAATAGATTTTTTCCCTGCCACCTCCTTAGCAAATCAGACCATATCACTTTCAGCTTAATATCTGGAAGAAAATTCAAACTCCTATGGCCTACAAGGCAGCAAACTGCGGGTTCAAGGCCTAATTTCTCTCCAATTTCATCTTACATTGCTCTTCCTTTTGCCTGCCCCCCGATGCCCCAGCCACACTAATGCCAACCTCAGCAAGCTTTTAGCACATTCTGTTCCCTCTGCCTGGGACACTGTTTGAGCATAACTCCCAACTCCATTCCTTTTCCATTTCAGCTCCTCCTAAAAGTCTGCTCCCCACCTCTCCATAGACATTTCTAATCCACCCTGATGTTTCTTTTCTTCATTTCACCTTAAAAGCCCCTATAATTATTTAATATTATTCCAATAATGCCAGTATAGCAACGCAAAGAAAGTGGGAATTCCACAACTCTAGGGAGCTTTTAAAGGTTTAGATATTTTTCTAAATACCCAGAGTGAGATGCACAAGATCAAGAGGCATTCTTGGATGATTCATAAATAAATCCTCAAATGGTTGCAACCACTCAAATCCCCTAGACTTCAGCTCATGGTTTCTCTTTCAAAAGGACAGTGCCCGTTATCATTTTTCATCTTCGGTTCACACCCAGCTCATGGTTTCTCTTTCAAAAGGACAGTGCCCGTTATCATTTTTCATCTTCGGTTCACACCCAGCTCATGGTTTCTCTTTCAAAAGGACAGTGCCCGTTATCATTTTTCATCTTCGGTTCACACCAATCAAAGGCCAGGCACCCAGAAGCCCGCCTGATGTTCCTGTAATAACGAAATCCGGGCTTCGCGTTGGCCTCGTGCGGGAGCAGAGGCTTACGAAGGGAGCCGGGCTCGGGAGCACGGGCCCGCGCCAGCCTGGGACGGGGGGATCCGAGGGTCCCGCGCTGCTCCCCGGGCCGTTACAGGAGCGTGGCTGGCGCGCGCCGGGCCTCGCAGAACGCCCGGAGGGGCCCCCGCAGGCCCCCGGCACGGCGGTTCAAACTGGCGAGTGTGCGCCCCTCGCGGTGCCCGGGTCATTCCAGGGCGACATGGGCGCAGAGCCGCGGAAGAGCCTCGGTAGCCAGACGCCCGACTTCCACGTGAGCGCCCTCCTACCCCGGTCTCTGCTCACCGCCCCTGCTTGGCCTGCAGCGACCCCTTCACCGGCCACTTCTGCCGCCTTTCCCTTTCCTCCCCTCTCCCGCCTGCCGCCTCTCCTCTCCCGCCCCCGATCTCTCCTCGCCTGCCGCCCTCTCTGATCGGGCTCTGGGGCGCAGAAACCTCTGAGTGCCTCGGGGCTCCCGAGGGGACCCAAAAGCAGGAAGGAGACTCGCAGGAGCAGGCGACAAAAGCGCGACCTCGGCCCCCTGCGGTATCCACCTGTCTGTCCGCCCGCCCGCGCGTTCTCGGCGCCGCCTGCCAGCGTGGAGGAGGGCCGGACTCCCTCAGCGACACCTTTCTCGGCATACCGCAAATGAAAGCATTTATTCTAACCGGGAGAAAAAAATGAAGTAGGACTTTTTCACAAAACAAGTCTCCTTTCATTGTTAAGGAAACTGGCTCGGCCAGTTATGTTAAATGGCGGATCTTTTCTGTATATTGAAAGTTGTCAGATTTTGACCCAAAAAAAAAAAGAGTCCGTTTATAATATATTATACGCCAGAAATTACGTATACAGTTTACATATCAACTAAAAATGTGCGAGCGAAAGTGTTTCCAAAATCTTTTTAAACGGTTCTCGAGCAAAAGGGCAGGCCCAGCCCCACCGCCTGGGGAACCCCCACCCGGCACATTCGTCGCAAGGGGCCCGCGGCCTGGGGAAGCAGGAAGAGCGTGCGGCGGTGGGGGAGAGGCAGGGGCCGGAGCAGTGAGAACCGGATGTGGGTGGCTAGCGGAGAGCCGAGGCGCTTCCTGTCGGGCGGCGCTCTAGCCGCCGCGCGCCGTGTCTGTGCTCCCCCGCGCCGCCTCTATTTATTGTCGCGGGGAAGCGGCTGCCGCCCCGGACCCGGAACAACAAAGCGCCAAAGCCTGAGCTCGCGCCCCGGGGGCTCCTAGCAACGGGCGGGGCGGGAGTTCCATGGAGACTGGGGAGCGCGCCCGCCTCATCATCATCCTTGTCCTCCAGCTGATCCTTCGCGTCCGCCGCCACCGGCAGCAGCGCTGCCGCCGCGTCCTCTGCCGCCGCCCCCTCTTCCCACGGTAACCCCGGCGGCGACCCTGGGCGGCGGCGACCCCTGGGCGGGGGCGGCCTGGGGCGGGCGGTGAGCGGCGAGTGCGTGCGGGGGTCGGCGGCTGGGGGGCAGCCCGGGCCGAGCGAAGGTCCCTTCCTCCGGCGGACGCAGCGATTTCGGGGTATCCCAGTAGGGATAACGGGGTGGGGGTGGGGCGTGACTTGCCGGGAGCGTTCTCCAGGCGGGGGTGGGGGAAGAAAAGAGGGGCTTTATTTTCCACGGCGGCCACAGCCGGGGACGGCGGGGCAAGGGAGCGCCTCCATCTCTGCGGAGTCCTCCCCGCGGGGAAGAGGGACCGTCTGAGATGCTGAGGCTCCGTTGCTTCCCAGAAAACTTCCAGCGGCCTCCCTGCCTGGGCGGGAAGGCTCCCGAATAGCAGCTTCGTCAGTTCCTGATTCTGGCGCTGCCGGCTGCCCCCTTTCTTTTATTACTATTATTGTTATTATTGTTTTTGACCAAAATTAGGTTGGATGAAAGGGGATCTGGACTGAGGAAGTTAAAATGAATTGTGGATAGGGCTAGTCAGGGATGAGAGTAGGGATAAACGTTTAAGAATAGCCCTAAAAGTGAATCTGTGAGGAAACGACGGTTTTGTAAGAATTTCTGCTGCTCACGGGACGTGTATCTGCAGGCTCTGTCAGCGCGCTTATTGCGATAAGACTCAAATGCAGCAAACCCACATCTGTGAGCTCTCCAGCAGCATCTGTCACCTGCCGTTGCGAAGCTTCACTGGCAGCAACTTAGCGTGGGCTTGTGTATTTAGGGCTACGAACGGTGCCTTCAGTTGGCGGCTCAAGAAAAGGGAACAAGCTTGGTGTGATTTTTGTATGAAGAAGCAACGACACGTTCCCCGGGGAAATTGAGAAAGAGAAATCTAAAGAGAAGGTTCCGCCATCCTGGCATGGTCTGCAGTCTTTATTTGAAAGTTTGAATAAATGACAGCCTCAGTCAAATCTAGAAGGGACTTTGATTACTAACCGGTTTAAGGAATTATTCACAGCTTGATATGGCCAGTGAAATAGTCATCAGTGTATGCTTTCTCTTTAAGCCTTATATCAACGTACTGAATGTTTTTTTTTCTTTCCAAAACCATTCTAGGTCAGTAAATGAGGTTTGCCTGTGGCAATCTGAAAAGGCCACGTGTTCATACTGCAGTAATACCATTTTTGTGTACAATGGGAACAAAGCTCTGTCTGTAAAAATCACGATTAAAGATAAAAGCAATATTGGTAAATCATAGAAATAGTCATGGCAGCGGCAACTTCTGGTTGTCCCCCACCATTCTCGGCAACACTTGTCTTCTCTTAAGGAAAAAGATGTCCTTATCCCTAGCCTCACCCCCTCTGCCCCCAAAATCAGTATCAAAGTATAATGAGCTACCAGTAAGTGTTCTTCATTGAATGGTTGACTCCTGAATGAGGGCTAGCCAAAATAGAGTTTTAAATTCAGTTGGGCATTTTCATTTTAAGCGGTTAATCTCAAATTGAAGTCCAGTTTCTCTTATTAAAGGAATATTGTGTCAGTACAAAGAGGTAGGCAGTTTCACTTAACAGGTACGGGAAGTATGAGCATTGGGGAAATTATAATCCCATTTTAAGACTGTTAGAAAGGAAAACTCAACACTGTCACTTTTGGAGTAATGAATCAAGGACTGTTGCTTAATCTTTTCACATAGCTGTTCTTCTAGAAAGGACATGCCCCGGGGTCGGGGACGGTGTGTGTGTGTGTGTGACTACTTGAGGCCACCAGAATTTTTGTAGTGCACATGAGACTTAAGGAATTCCCTCTTATCTCAGAGCTGCCATCAGACTCACTTACCTAGATCGTATTTGCTCTTTCCTCTTTCCTTCCATATTTAAGTGTAGGTTAAACCTTAGCTTCCATCTTTATTAAAAATCCAATTTCTGCTCTCCCAGCTCTCTGGGTCTTAATTTTTTATGTTATTAAATTATTTTTGCTTCCTTTTGGGTTTTCAGCATATGTACTCAGCCTGTACACCCTTTTAGTTCTGCTCTTTGTTGGGTTTTCTTCTGTGTTCCTCCTCTTTATCTGGAAAATTGGAGTAGCTATGTCAGTGTTTTGAGTAACTATGAGCTACAGGTGAGAGTCTTATGCTGAGCACCAAATGATTGTGTGGAAATGATATGCAAAAGGTATTTAAAAACTTCAGAATGAAAGTTTTTTTGAAAGACTAAGTTAATACTAATACTAGTGTTAATATTGTCATTGTAAGCAGTCACTTTTGAAGGTAAAAGTATTTTAATGCCTGCTGTGTCTTATATTGAACCTTAGGTTTTTATAGTTCTTTTTCAAAAAATAATTTCTTAACCTACCTTTCTCATGATCTTGCAACTGAATATTTGATTGATGATGCATTTTGCAAAATTTGAGGAAGCTTTTTAAGTGCTATCCATAAATTTTAAATGAAAGATTGTCACATCAAAATTTTTATGCAAGTATACATATATAGGATGTACAGAATTTGCTGTAGAGCAAAAACAACTGAAGCACACTGCTGAATTTTCTTGTTGGAGAGTATTATTTCTTATGGCTGTGGCACAATATTTCATAAATCAGCAAATACTGAATAGTCTAACTGAGTGTGATCATGCTGTTTTCAGGTATAGGAGCCAAGAATAAGCTAGAGATTGATGATTTCCTTATGTTGCATCATAGGCCATGTGATGAAATTATTATGGCTATGAAAAATAAAGTTGATTTAGAGGACTTAACAGTAGAATGTTTTCGTAGTGTCTCTGGTTTCAAAGCTTGTAATGCTTTTAAAGCAAAGCTGTATTGTGACATTGGTAGTAATGAAGATTTCCTGAAATTTACATTCATGTTTGCTGCACCTTTTCTATACCTAATGCCCTGTCAAGTAAACAAAGCTGGATGACAAGTGTCTCTCTTTTGGCACATAGATGGCAGGGCAGTGACATGTATGGCTAACAACATGGCAGACACAAATTGGAACGTTAAACCCTTTTATCGCATACTGCCTGGGACTGTAGTTATTGATGTACATATTTCATGATGCCTGCTAAATTAGAAGTTCCTTAGGGACCAGATTATGAGTCACCATCACATTGTATGTTCTTGTATGTGTGTGTGTTTTGGAGGTAAAAGTGTTAATAGAAGGAGAAACACATACACGGATACACACACAGACAGATATTTTATTTATTTTACTTCAGGAGAGCCCATGAAGAGGGCCTTAGCTGGTGGAATGAGAGAACCGTGCTCGATGCATAAAATTTCCAACTTTTTATCCTGGCTGTAAGTTATAAACAGCAAAAATTCCTCAAATATGACTAAGGCATTGTTTGAACCAATTTGAAACAGTCAAAAGCATAACAAGTAGATATGATGTTTGTGCTTGTCACAACATCCCTTTGAGAAATTTCAAAAGGGTAATCATTTTATAAATATCTCAGATCTTTCCAGGTGGTGTAGACAGACTTCATTTTTGCATTATGAGGCAGTCAATCTTTTAATTAGATGAGAGATAGAGTGTTTGTGTGTAGTGTAAAAAGCAAGAATCCACAACGTATGTCATTAGTGGAAAGGAATCACGTTGTAACTAATTTTACTCATCTGGTCTTACCTTAAAATTCAGAATTTGGGTTTAATAGCTGGTTTGGAACCGGACATGTGCTGCTAGGGGTCCCATTAAATGTTTTAAAAACAGCAAAGGAACTTTTGGGGCAGTTCAAATCTGCCTTTATGTGGGAGTCAGTAATGACACTGTTTAAGATTTCACACACACACACGAAATGCTGCACAAGCATTTGAGTGTTGACTTTTTCAGAAACAATACTGAAAATCAGGTGATGTGTCAAGGACAGTTTTCTTAGGACCTGTGTGGATGATTTAGTACTGGATGTGCTTAGCACAGTAGGCATTCATCTAAAGACATTGGCCATGGCATGGTTTTGTTTTTTAACTTAGTGAGCACTTGTAGCATCTTAAAAGAAGAAAATGTTTGTTTCTTTTGACTACGTGGTTCAGAGGAATCAGGGTGTTACCCTCTTCCTCCAGATAAGTTACAAGTATTTTCATTGTTGAGACAGAATGAAATTTTGATCAAAATTTCTTGACATTTGGGTTAGAGGGCTGGAAGTAGTTTTGTGTAGTGTTTAGTGTATGCTCTCAACATAGGCTGCCTGGGCCCAGCATGGGAACCCTGCTGCTTTTTAGCTGCATAGCCTTAACCAAATTATTTCACTATCCCAAGTCCCAGTTTTCCCATCTGCAATATGGGCTTAATATTAATATTAGTCCTATGTCATAGGATTGCTGTGGAAAGTAAGTTTGGAGGGTGCTTCGCCAAGTTAAGAGATGAATAAATGTTAGCTGGTGCCAATAGTAGTGTTACTAGATAGTATATTAAAGATGAACCTTTAGGCCATTTGAATAATTGTTACTTTCTTTTGGAGGCCTTCGCCTGAAGCAGTGAAATCTCTTCTTTGTGATCACTAGCTATTAGAGGATTCATTTCTGCTTTTAGGTGTTTGGTGGGAGAGTACTTCTATTTTACTTTGAATTGTCACACAGGCATCTGGTTCTCACTGGCAGTGGACTAGGTGAAAAGAGACCTCACTGTTTCTTGGGGAAAGAGAGTCAACCAAGCGTGGCCTGGCTGGCATCACAGTGACTTCAGTGCTAGTCCCCAGGGGTGTGCTGCTTTTGTGACTCCACAGCCTTCTGAATATGAGGGAAAGATACCAGTGGTTTCACCTGGGGGAACTTGTCCTGCTTTAGAAGACACTACTTTTTACTTGGATAACTTAATGGATGGTAAACTTGAAACTTGCTAGTATGTCAGTGTCAAGCATTTTAACTTGTGTTTTCTCTGTTACTATTAATGTTCTAAATAGTAACTTTCTTGTAATTCCAGAAGTCTCTGAAATGGCTGTAGTGTTCCAGTAATTCAGGTGGTTCAAGAACGGCTGTAAAGTTATTCCCCAGCACGAAACCAGCTATTAAACCAAATTCTGGATTTTTAGCACCCTTTATTTATAAAATAAGACCAGATGAATAAAATTTCTGATACGTCCTGCTTCCTTTCCACTAATGACATGCTGGTGGAAATCATTGCTCTTTCACAACTGTACAAATAGGCACACTCCATTTCTCTTCTAAATAGAAGGTTGAATGTGTCATAATAACAAAACTCAAATTTATCTAGATGGCCTGAAAGGCCTGAGATATTTATAAAATGATCACCCTTTTGAAATTTCCCAAAGAGATAGTCATGAGACAAGAGCAAACGCTGGATGTGCTCAATTAAGGCGGTAAACCATTATTTTTATTGTTTCAAATTTGTTTAAAGCTGCAACTAAATACTAGACTGCCTAATTTGGAAGATAATTGGATACCTTGGTTTAGGCTGCTATGGATATAGCTAATTTTTTTAATGTTAAGTCCAAATGTTTTATTTTAGTTGTATGGGCATTTAAAACTGCTGACTAAAAAATAAATGTCTCTGCTTAAATGAAATGAATTACAAACTGTTCTTTCTAATATCCAGATCTTGATTTTTAGTTGAAATGTCTTTTTAGAAAATACAGATTATAGAAATAAAATATATTATTAAAAGTAAATTTTACTTTAAATATACAGGAGTAAAAATGTAATAATTCCAGCTTCCAAGTTGTCCTGTTGTTTTTTTGTTTTGTTTTGGTTGGTTTTTATAAATTTCCCCATGCTAAGGAGATTAGTAAGTATAATTGTATTTGAAGGTATAACTTGTGTTTTTTTGTTTAAAGAAAGTGAAGCCTAGTTGATACTGTTTATTTAGTTGAGCAGCTAGATTGGCTGGAATAGATTTGGTGTTGATATAATGCTGTTAACATAACCATCATGGAGTCTGGATGTAAGACATATCAGGGTAAGAGATAATACCGTGGGGTATTAGATCCCTTGAGAACTATGTTGGGAGACTTTTAGGAAAACAGGCCTCTAAGCTGTCAGTTCTTTTGTCCAGAATAAAACTTGCCTTGTTTCAGGATCGTGGTCCCTAGCGTTCTTTCCACCCCACTCTTCCCCCCCCCCCCATAGATGTTGCTACCCTTCAGATAATGAAGATAAGAAAGCCAGTGTATAAGCCAGAAGTTGGCTTTTGCTTCGATTTATGACTATGGTTAATATCTATAGAGACCTCCTCTGTCTGTACCTCAGCTACGACTCATGAACCTACAGCTTTTGTGGAAGAAGAACCACCCCATCCTTTTTAATTGGCCTGATACTTTTGTTGAGTCCCACAGCCTTTTTTCTGACCTGCTTATGGTTACAGTAGCTTCCTGGGTCTCTCCAGCTACTTGTATGTGCAGGTAGAGTTGTAACTAGCATCCCTTTCACTGCACGTGGACTGAATAGACTCCAGGATCTTTGCTGGTTGCAGGTTAGGGTGGGCATAGGGGACACAACCATGTTGAAAGCACGGTCACTAGTTCATCAGCTCTCCCTCAGTACAAACTGGGTATGCTAGTCTCCCAAGGCACACTTGCCTTCTTACCTCATTTCTCTGCCTTTTGTTTTGAATGGAAGGTGCTGAGATGAGGGATGTGACGTGGCTCAGTGGCTCACGACTGATAAACTGCAATCTGAATAATAACTCTGTCAGCTCCTCAGAAATATTGCCAGTCTGAATCTTTAAGTCATTATAGTAGAGAGAACCTTTAGCTGGCCAGTATCTTGAAGCTTCCATTTCAATGCATAGTGCAAAACTACTGGAATAATTGTTTAATTTGTGTGTGCCTTCAGAGCATGTGCCTTTTTATTTTCTCTTGCCAGGCTTTTTGTTTATAGCTTGTTAAATTGGAAGCAATTCAAGTGTGTAAACCCATATTCTTAATGTAATTTATTTGTCTTTTTATTGTATTAAGTCTCATTTTTGTAGGATAGAGAAATAAGGTTTGATCATCAAACCCTCTTTCATCGAATGGATGTTATCCTGAGACTGACTGGCAGGGTAGCCATTCTGTGATGCGCAGCTATCATGAGATAGCCTTAGAAAGTCAATGAGTTAGGACCCTTGGGGATAAAGTAAAGGAGAGTAACTCTTAGGGGAGGAGAAAGAGAATGGACATCACAAGTACAGAGGGTCTGCATATGTGTTCTAATGAAAATAATTCTTTACACCAGAAATGTACAGGCATACCTCGTTTTTTTGTGCTTCACTTCATTGCACTTCCCAGATACTGCCTTTTTATAAATGGAATGTTTGTGGCAACCCTGCATCAAGCAAGTCTATCAGTTCCAGTTTTTTTTCCAACAATATGTGTTCGGTTTGTGTCAGATTTTAATTAAATGTACATTGTTTTTTAGACAAATTGTTATTGCACATTTAATAAACTGTAGTATAACAGTTTTTTATATGCACTGGGAAACCAGAAAATTCATGTGACTCACTTTATTGCAGTATTCACTTTATTACAGTGGTCTGGAACGGAACCCACAATATCTCTGCAGCATGCCTGTATTATACTTACAATTTTGTAAAAAGGTCCTGGATCACAATTTCCCTTTAGGGAAATTGTTTAGGGCTGAACTACAACTAGTGAAAACTTGTTAGTTGCAAAACACTCGAAAGAAACATACCAGAATGTGGAGTAAGGAAATAATAGGGGAGAACTTGAGTGCTTTGGGATTAAGATTCTTATTACTGTAGTGACGAATATTTGCTCTTTCCACTTTCCCACAAACCCACAATTCTTTCTCTCAGTTGTCCTTAAAGTAGTCATTTAATTCAACAACTATTTATTGAGTTTAGGACCAAGGGCCAGCTGTTAGTTCTAAAGACACATTTGAATCAGATAGTTCTCTTCAAGGAGCATAGTGCCTGCAGTCTAGTAGACAGTACAGGTAGTGCCTTAGTATTTGCAGTGTCTTCTGTCTGGGTACACTTCTCCAGTTTTTCATATGACTAGCTCGCTGGTATCCATCAAGATCTCATTTTAAGACTCATTTCTCATCCTTGAAATTGAGAGGCATTCCTGGGTCATTCCTCCTAAAGCTTCTCTCATGCCATTTTGTTTATTTCCTATATAAAAGATCACATTCTCTGATTATTTTAATTGCTTGCTTATTTGTTGACGGTTTTGTTCTGAGCTGTATTCCCAGTGTCTAGCTCCAGAATTTGGGTCACATCAGTTGCACACTGAAAGTTAAAGTAGTGGGAAACAGCATTCTGGGCAAATATGAAGTCAGGATGGCATCTCCAATTGCAAGAGTAATGTTAAGGTGTTTGAAGTGGGAGATGAGGCTAAAAAAGGAAATTTGGAGACATTGTGGAACACACTGCATTTGAAGCCAAAGCCAAGCATATTAGGTTCTCTCCTTTGTCCATATATGAGATCCAAGAGATGTTTCTTTAAGCACGGGTGTCACACAATTAGACAAGTCTGGTAGCTATTTGATAGACGGACTAGAAATGGAGACTGCATTGGGAGGCCGTAGCAGTAACAACATATGATAAAGCCTAAAATAAAATCCTGATACAGAAGAAAAGAATAGATTTGAAGTTAACTGGGCATCGGGGGAAAAGGTGAGGTGAAAGATGATCCTTAAATTTCTGATTCAGGTAAATGTGTATTGGATGAAATTAACCAAAATTAAGACTCAGGAGACAGAGCAGGCATTTGAGAGGAGTAGTGAGTACTGTTTTGGATATGTTGGTTTACTTTAGTGACTGTGCCTAATGGACCATTGGGACTATGCATTCAAATCTTTGTTAGGTTGAGATTGGTGTAGGAACCATCAATTTATGGATGGTGGTTGAAGCCTGGAAAGCTTGAAGAGCGAAAGGATTTAAGGTGGTGGTTTACACTTCTTGGGGATCCTAAACCCATTGGAGAATAAGAAGAAAACAATGATTTCCTCAGGTACACATTCACATTGTGTATAATTTGAGGGGGTTCCTAGACCTCTGGAACTTAATGTTGAACTTTTCAGGAACGTCATGGACTTCAAATTTAATTGAACTTCTCATTTAAGGAGCAGAGAAGTCAGGGAGAAAAGGTGCCTTGGAAACCGAGGATGGGAGTCCTTAAGGAAGAATTTTGAGAATCAAAGTTCCCAGTGCTTTATGCTCTGGCGAGGTAGAAAAGCACTTGAGCTGGGCTATTGGATTCAGCAATGAGCCTTTCATTTGCAAAGCTTTAGGACCGTGAAAAGGAAGATTGCGGCAATTTAATGCATGAATTGGAGTTAAGGAAGAAAGGCATGGTAAACGGAGGGTAGAAATCTTGATGTGCTCCATGATAAACAGTCTTGGTATGACAATATATCCTATTTTAAGGAGCTACTAAAAAGGAAATTCCATTATTTTGAAAACCTATTGTGACGTTTCAACCCAGTGGTTCTCAACTGACTGCCCATTAGAAACATCTTGGAATTTTTTTTTTTAAATACCATCATTAGGACTCTTCCCCCAAATCAGTTCAGTCATTATCGTGTGTGTGTGGGGGGGGGGGGGGGGGGGTGGCGGGCAAACCTCTTAAGAGTTTTTATTTTGTTTATTTTGTTTTATTGTGCCTTTTTCTTAATAGTTAAGAATCAATGTTCCAATCAGAGAACTTCCCTGTCACTCTTGTCACATTCTTTGGAAGAACTTTTCTTTACTTGTATGTTACCAAGTTACTCACCTTTCAGTTGTGCCAGTTAAATCAGTGTTCTTTGAGCCTTTCTCACAGGTCTTGGTTTTCAGCTTTAAAAATTTTGATGTCTTCTGATCTTTAGCCAAGTATTCTGTATTTATCTCTTTTTGAGTGACACAGCCTTTGATCAATTAAAGAGGGGGCCAGTTCTGGGTAAAATAAGATTACATAATGTGGAAGATTACATGTGAAAGAGTATTTTTTCTGTAATCCTATTTGCTTTAAGTATGTCCAGTTTCAACTTTTTATTATTTTATAATCCGAAAAGTTTAAACTGGGCTAATTTCATATTCTTACCTTTCTTTTCTTAAAATGGCACTCACGCGTGATTTAGACCTTAACTCGGTTGTCTACACGAGAGTAGACAGTTCAGATAAAGGGAAAACTGTAAAAACGGGTGAGAGGAGACTCAAATAGGACATCTCATCTGTTATATTTTCAACTTGAAATATCTTTTGGTTAGCTGTTGTGATGGTTAGATTCTGGTGTCAACTTGCCCGAGTGATGATGTCCAGTTGTCTGGTCAGGTGAGCACTGGCCTGACCTTTGCTGTAAGGATATTTTGTGGCTAGTTGATAAACCAGAAGGCTGGTGTGTTAAATCATCATTCAGTTGATTGCATCTGTGGCTGACTACATTTGCAGTCAACTAAGGTGTGTCTCCCACAAACGAGATAATCAATCAGCTGAAGACTTTTAAGGAAGAGAGACCTTTTCAGTTCTTCAGCCAGCAAGCCTCTCTTGTGGAGTCCATCCAGACACCTTCATCGGAACTGCCAGCTTCATGGCCTGCCCTACGGATTTTGGACTCTTCATTCCACGGTTGAGTGAGACACCTTTATAAATTTCGTATTTATACGTGTCTCCTGTTGGTTCTGTTTCTCTAGAGAACCTGATAAAACAGCTTTCTACAGTTTAAATTTGAACGCTTGAGATAAAATCATTCAGAACAGAGAAGTTTGACCTTTATGCATGCCAGCCTTGACTCCAGAAGTGGGAAGAAAGTTTATTTGGTCTGTTAGCTACCTAGTAAATTAGCATAAAGAACTTGCCTGTGAACATGATAAATTTTTAAAATTATGCAAGTTTGTTAGCATCAGCTGTGGAACTCACAAATCATAACCAATAGGATGACTAATTTAGGCCAGTTACTAAGATTCTCTGTAAAGATGTGGAACTTCTCAAAGATTTAAAAAATTGTGGTGTGTAATTGGAGAAGATAGGTCCACATGTAACACTGGCTCCAAAAAATGGGGTTATTTTGCAATGTAAATGAAATGAATATGAGAAACTTTTGTTGCAACCGAATATCCAAACCTGGGGCACTTCATAACTATCCTGTTTTTGTAACTACATAGCTAAGTAAACTTGTATATCTGTTTTATAATACTATTTTTTCTCTCTGTCTCTTCTTATGCTCTTTACTCCCCCCACTTCAGCCCTCAAAAACAAAAAGAAAAACCCATGATGTACAACAGCAAAGAAACTGTTTTGTTTGAAATGGTTTCTTTATTTTTAGTTTTTTTTTTAATTCACTGTCGAAATTAGTTTTTTAAATGCTAATTTCATATACCAGATCCATTAGAATCGTTTTCTATATATTTACCCCTTGTTTTTTTTTTAACTTTTTTTATTAATTAAAAATTAACAAACAAAACATTAGGATATCATTCCATTCTACATATACAATCAGTAATTCTCAATATCATCACATAGTTGCATATTCATCATTTCTTAGAACATTTGCATCGATTTAGAAAAAGAAATAAAAAGACAACAGAAAAAGAAATAAAACAATAATAGAGAAAAAAAAGATTGTACATACCATACCCCTTACCCCTCGCTTTCATTTACCACTAGCATTTCAAACTAAATTTATTTTAACATTTGTTCCCCCCATTATTTATTTTTTATTTCATATGTTCTACTCTTTTGTTGACATAGTAGCTAAAAGGAGCATCAGACACAACGTTTTCACGTTCACAGAGTCTCATTGTGAAAGCTATATCACTGTTCAATCATCATCAAGAAACATGGCTACTGGAACACAGCTCTACATTTTCAGGCAGTTCCCTCCAGCCTCTCCACTACATCTTGAACAACAAGGTAATACCTACTTAATGCATAAGAATAACCTCCAGGATAACCTCTCAACTCTGTTTGGAATCTCTCAGCCATTGACACTTAGTCTCATTTCACTCTTCCCCCTTTGGTCGAGAAGGTTCTCTTAATCCCTTAATGTTAATTCTCAGCTCATTGTAGGGTTTTTCTCAGTCCCTTGATGCTGAGTCACAGCTCATTCCAGGATTTCTGTCCCACGTTGCCAGGAGGGTCCACACCCCTGGGAGTCATGTCCCATGCAGAGAGGGGGAGGGTGGTGAGACTGCTCGTCATGTTGGCTGGAGAGAGAGGCCACATCTGAACAACAAAAGAGGCTCTCTTGGGGGTGACTCTTAGACCTAAATTTTAAGTAGACTTGACCTATCCTTTGTGGAGTTAAGTTTCATATGAACAAACCCCAAGACTGGAGGCTCAGCCTATAGCTTTGGTTGTCCACACTATTTGTGAGAATATTAAGAATTCAACTTGGGGAGGTTGAATTTCTCCCCGCTCTCACCATTCCCCGAAAGGGGCTTGCAAATACTTTTCCGGTCACTGATCAAATCACTCTGGGATTCATCGGGGCATCACTCTAGACAAACCAACAAAATCTCATGTCCTATCTGAGATTCCAAGTACTTATGACATTCAATCAAACTATCTACATGAGTTATATTAGGAAATGCTCTAGTCAAAATATAAATTTTGTAACAAATAAACATTTTTTGCTTTAGTCTCACACATAAAGTGACATTTTAAGGTATTAATTATCTATTTTCAGCACCCTGCAATAATGACATTCCTTTGTTCTTCCGCATGCAAAAACATTTTTAGTACATTTCACTATTATTATACATTCTAGGCATTCCTAGATTATACCATCTCGATCTTTAACATCTATCTTTCTTTCTGATTTCATTTATATCTCCAGCCCTCCTCCCTCTATCATTCTCACATGCAGCTTCATTCAGTGTTTTAACATAATTATATTACAGTTAGGTAGTATTGTGCTGTCCATTTCTGAGTTTTTGTATCCAGTCCTGTTGCACAGTCTGTGTCCCTTCAGCTCCAATTACCCAATATCTTACCCTATTTCTATCTCCTGATGGTCTCTGTTACCAACGACATATTCCAAGTTTATTCACTAATGTCAGTTCATATCAGTGAGACCGTACAGTATTTGTCCTTTAGTTTTTGGCTAGTCTCACTCAGCATAATGTTCTCAAGGTCCATCCATGTTGTTACATACTTCAGAAGTTTATGCTGTCTTAAAGCTGCATAGTATTCCATCGTATGTATATATGACAGTTTGTTTAGCCACTCTTCTGTTGATGGACATTTTGGCTGTTTCTGTCTCCTTGCAATTGTAAATAATGCTGCTATAAATATTGGTGTGCAAGTGTCCATTTGTGTCTTTGCCCTTAAGTCCTCTGAGTAGATTCCTAGCAATGGTATTGCTGGTTCATATGGCAATTCTATATTCAGCTTTTTGAGGAACCGCCAAACTGCCTTCCACAGTGGTTGCACCATTTGACATTCCCACCAACAGTGAATAAGTGTGCCTCTTTCTCCACATCCTCTCCAGCACTTGTCATTTTCCGTTTTGTTGATAATGGCCATTTTGGTGGGTGTGAGATGCTATCTCATTGTGGTTTTGATTTGCATTTCTCTAATGGCCAGGGACGTTGAGCATCTCTTCATGTGCCTTTTGGCCATTTGTATTTCCTCTTCTGAGAAGTGTCTGTTCAAGTCTTTTTCCCATTGTGTAATTAGATTGGCTGTCTTTTTATTGTTGAGTTGAACAATCTCTTTATAAATTCTGGATACTAGACCTTTATCTGATATGTCGTTTCCAAATATTGTCTTTTTACTTTTTTGATGAAGTTCTTTGATGCACAAAAGTGTTTAATTTTGAGGAGCTCCCATTTCTTTCTTTCTTTCTTCAGTGCTCTTGCTTTAGGAGTAAGGTCCATAAAACCGCCTCCAATTATAAGATTTATAAGATATCTTCCTACATTTTCCTCTTAACTGTTTTATGGTCTTAGACCTAACGTTTAGATCTTTGATCCATTTTGAATTAACTTTTGTACAGGGTGTGAGATACGGATCCTCTTTCATTCTTTTGCATATGGATATCCAGTTCTCTAAGTACCATTTATTGAAGAGACTATTCTGTCCCAAATGAGTTGTCTTGACTGCCTTATCAAAGATCAAATGTCCATAGATGAGAGGGTCTATATCTGAGCACTCTATTCAATTCCATTGGTCGATATATCTATCTTTATGCCAATACCATGCTGTTTTGACCACTGAGGCTTCACAATATGCCTTAAAGTCAGGCAGCGTGAGACCTCCAGCTTCGTTTTTCTTCCTCAAGATACTTTTAGCAATTCGGGGCACCCTGCCCTTCCAGATAAATTTGCTTATTGGTTTTTCTATTTCTGAAAAGTAAGTTGTTGGGATTTTGATTGATATTGCGTTGAATCTGTGAATCAATTTAGGTAGAATTGACATCTTAACTATATTTAGTCTTCCAATCCATGAACATGGTATGCCCTTCCATCTGTTTAGGTCTTCTGTGATTTCTTTTAACAGTTTCTTGTAGTTTTCTTTGTATAGGTCTTTTGTCTCTAGTTAAATTTATTCCTAAGTATTTTATTGTTTTAGTTGCAATTGTAAATGGAATTCATTTCTTGATTCCACCTTCCGATTGTTCATTACTAGTGTATAGAAACACTACAGATTTTTGAATGTTGATTTTGTAACCTGCCACTTTGCTGTACTCGTTTATTAGCTCTAGTAGTTTTGCTGTGGATTTTTCAGGGTTTTCGACGTATAGTATCATATCATCTGCAAACAATGATAGTTTTACTTCTTCCTTTCCAGTTTTGATGCCTTGTATTTCTTTTTCTTGTCTAATTGCTCTGGCTAGAACTTCGAACACGATGTTGAATAACAGTGGTGATAGTGGACATCCTTGTCTTGTTCCTGATCTTAGGGGGAAAGCTTTCAGTTTTTCCCCATTGTGGATGATATTAGCTGTGGGTTTTTCATATATTCCCTTTATCATTTTAAGGAAGTTCCCTTGTGTTCCTATCCTTTGAAGTGTTTTCAACAGGAAAGGATGTTGAATCTTGTCAAATGCCTTCTCTGCATCAATTGAGATGATCGTGTGATTTTTCTGCTTTGATTTGTTGATATGGTGTATTACATTAATTTTCTTATGTTGAACCATCCTTGCATACCTGGGATGAATCCTACTTGGTCATGATGTATAATTCTTTTAATGTGTTGCTGGATTCGATTTGCTAGAATTTTGTTGAGGATTTTTGCATCTGTATTCATTAGAGAGATTGGTCTGTAGTTTTCTTTTTTTGTAATATCTTTGCCTGGTTTTGGTATGAGGGTGATGTTGGCTTCATAGAATGAATTAGGTAGCTTTCCCTCCACTTCAATTTTTTTGAAGAGTTTGAGCAGGGTTGGTACTAATTCTTTCTGGAATGTTTGGTAGAATTCACATGTGAAGCCATCTGGTCCTGGACTTTTCTTTTTGGGAAGCTTTTTTAATGACTGAATCAGTTTCTTTGCTTGTGATTCGTTTTTTGAGGTCATCTATTTCTTCTTGAGTCAAAGTTGGTTGTTCATGCCTTTCTAGGAAGTTGTCCATTTCATCTACATTGTTGTATTTATTAACATAAAATTGTTCATAGTATCCTGTTATTACCTCCTTTATTTCTGTGAGGTCAGTGGTTATGTCTCCTCTTCCATTTCTGATCTTACTTATTTGCGTCCTCTCTCTTCTTTTTGTCAATCTTGCTAAGGGCCCATCAATCTTATTGATTTTCTCATAGAACCAACTTCTGGTTTTATTGATTTTCTCAATTGTTTTTATGTTCTCAATTTCATTTATTTCTGCTCTAATCTTTGTTATTTCTTTCCTTTTGCTTGCTTTGGGGTTAGTTTGCTGTTCTTTCTCCAGTTCTTCCAAGTGGACAGTTAATTCCTGAATTTTTTCCCTTCTTTTTTGATATAGGCATTTAGGGCAATAAATTTCCCTCTTAGCACTGCCTTTGCTGCATCCCATAAGTTTTGATATGTTGTGTTTTCATTTTCATTCGCCTCGAGATATTTACTGATTTCTCTTGTAATTTCTTCCTTGACACACTGGTTGTTTAAGAGTGTGTTGTTGAGCCTCCACGTATTTGTGAATTTTCTGGCGCTCTGCCTATTATTGATTTCCAACTTCATTCCTTTATGATCTGAGAAAGTGTTGTGTATGATTTCAATCTTTTTCAATTTGTTGAGACTTGCTTTGTGACCCAGCATATGGTCTATCTTTGAGAATGATCCATGAGCACTTGAGAAAAAGGTGTATCCTCTTGTTGTGGGGTGTAATGTTCTATAAATGTCTGTTAAGTCTAGCTCATTTATTGTAATATTCAACTTCTCTATTTCTTTATTGATCTTCTGTCTAGGTGTTCTGTCCATTGATGAGAGTGGGGAATTGAAGTCTCCAACTATTATGGTAGATGTGTCTATTTCCCTTTTCAGTGTTTGCAGTGTTTGCCTCATGTATTTTGGGGCATTCTGATTTGGTGCATAAATATTCATGATTGTTATGTCTTCTTGTTGAATTGTTCCTTTTATTAGTACATAGTATCCTTCTTTGTCTCTTTTAACTGTTTTACATTTGAAGTCTAATTTGTTGGATATTAGTATAGCTACTCCTGCTCTTTTCGGGTTGTTATTTGCATGAAATATCTTTTCCCAACCTTTCACTTTCAACCTATGTTTATCTTTGGGTCTAAGATGTGTTTCCTGTAGGCAGCATATAGAAGGATCCTGTTTTTTAATCCATTCTGCCAGTCTATGTCTTTTGATTGGGGAGTTCAATCCATTAACATTTAGTGTTATTACTGTTTGGGTAGTACTTTCCTCTACCATTTTGCCTTTTGTATTTTATATGTCATATCTAATTTTCCTTCTTTCTACACTCTTCTCCACACCTCTCTCTTCTGTCTTTTCATATCTGTCTCTAGTGCTCCCTTTAGTATTTCTTGCAGAGCTGGTCTCTTGGTCACAAATTCTCTCAGTGATTTTTTGTCTGAGAATGTTTTAATTTCTCCCTCATTTTTGAAGGACAATTTTGCTGGGTATAGATTTCTTGGTTGGCAGTTTTTCTCTTTTAGTAATTTAAATATATCATCCCACTGTCTTCTCGCCTCCATGGTTTCTGCTGAGAAATCTACACATAGTCTTATTGGGTTTCCCTTGTATGTGATGGATTACTTTTCTCTTGCTGCTTTCAAGATCCTCTCTTTCTCTTTGACCTCTGACATTCTGACTAGTAAGTGTCTTGGAGAACGTCTATTTGGATCTGTTCTCTTTGGGGTGCGCTGTACTTCTTGGATCTGTAATTTTAGGTCTTTCATAAGAGTTGAGTAATTTTCAGTGATAGTTTCTTCCATTAGTTTTTCTCCTCCTTTTCCCTTCTCTTCTCCTTCCAGAACACCCGCAACACGTATATTTGTGCGCTTCATATTATCATTCAATTCCCTGAGTCCATGCTCATATTTTTCCATTCTTTTCCCTATAGTTTCTGTTTCTTTTTGGATTTCAGATGTTCCATCCTCCAGTTCACTAATCCTAACCTCTGTCTCATTGTAGGTTTCCATTGTTTTTTTCATCTCTTCTACTGTATCTTTCATTCCCATAAGTTCTGTGATTTGTTTTTTCAGATTTTCCATTTCTTCTTTTTGTTCATTCCTTGCCTTCTTCATGTCTTCCCTCAATTCATTGAATTGATTTTTGATGAGGTTTTCCATTTCTGTTCGTATATTCTGAATTAATTGTTTCAGCTCCTGTATCTCATTTGAACTATTGGTTGTTCCTTTGACTGGGCCATATCTTCAATTTTCCTGGTGTGATTTGTTATTTTTTGCTGGCGTGTAGACATTTAATTACCTTAACTAGTTTATTCTGGAGATTGCTTTCACTTATCTTACCTCGTGTTTTCTTGCTAGATGAGTTTGTTGTCTGTTCTTTGACCTTCAGTTCAACTTTTTTGGGCCTCTAGCTTAAGTTTTGTTTAACAGAGGGTAATTTTTCAGTTCTTGTTTTCTTGTTTCTTGTCCTGCTTGTAAGGTGCCTTTTCCCTCCCCACCCTTAGGAGGGTCTACATAGGTATTACAGACTCCAACCAGGTTTTCCCGGACTAAACCGGCCTCCTATCAGGTGGAAGGAGTCACCTGCATCAGTTTTCCCTGAGGGTGAGCCCCAGCAGGTTGAAAGACTTTCCTGTGAAGTCTCTGAGCTCTGTTTTTCTTATCCTGCCCAGTCTGTGGCGCTTGTCTGCCTGCGGGTTCCACCAGCAAAAGATGTTGTGGCTCCTTTAACTTTGGAAGGCTCTCCCTGCTGGGGGTGTGGTGGAGACAGAGGAGAGGTTGTAGGTTGGTTTTAATGGCTTCAAATTGTGAAGCCCTGGGGTCTGAATTCCTTGAGAGAGGGATTCCACCTAATTTGGGCTTCACCCTTCCCCTGGGGAACAGGCGGGAGACAGCCCTGAAAGCAGTCTGTTTCTGCCTATGTCTGGGGCAGTTGCAACCCGAGTAGTCCCACCGCTGAATCCAGAGGCAGCCAAGCCTCCGTAGAAACAGCCAGAAAAACTTCCGTTTCGTCCCCTTTCCTCTTTTTCGGTTAGCCCAATAAGCGACCTCCGCCTTGACCAGTTTCGCCTGAGCTGGGGGCCTATTTTAGTAGTCAGAATTTGTTTATTAATGCCATAATTGGTGTTCGGTTGGACTCAGTCCCTGCTACTGTTAGAGTGTCTTTCATTTCCCTGTGGGAAGCCACCTGTGGGGGAGGGGTGCCGGGCGCCGGCCGCCACGGCTTGGGGAACTCATGGTTCCTGGAGACTCGCAGCCCGTCTAGCTGGACCAGACTCGGGTACGCTGTGTGTCCGGTCACTATTGTGGCTCCGGGAGCTGTTCTGTACTGTTTCTGGTTATTTAGTAGTTGTTCTGGAGGATGAACTAAAACGCGCACATTGCTAAGCCGCCATCTTGGCCCCTCTTTTTTACCCCTTGTTTTCAGACTTGAAAGAACATGATCTGTTTTTGTGTTCCAAAGCTTGATGAGAATTAGCTGGAAATCCTTTCCATTTTTGATTATTTCTATATCCATTGAAGATGAAGAAAGGGGAGAATAGTAACAATGAGAATAACTAAATCTGAATTCTGTGACAAGTACTCTGCCAAGTGCTTTACATGAATTTTCACTTACTGTTCACAACACTATGTCATGGATATGGGTACAGTTTTCTGCCTTGTTTTAAGGATGAAGACATCTAGGCATAGAGGTGTTAAGTCATTTACCTACGGTCACATCGCTGGAAAGTGGTAGAATCTGAAGTTAACTCAAGTAATCTGCTACAGAGTCAGGGCTCCTGAAACTTTTGCTTTAAAAGTGTGCCTGTATGTGCATGAGTGTGTGCCTATTTAACGGTTAAGCTCCACAGATAGTTAACTGAATGTTTTTAGTGTCTTGGGAACTGTATTAAGGTAGGATACAAAGGTAAGTAGTTTTTGATCATGCCTCTGAGTAGCTTATGGTCTACCATAGTCTATTCATATGGTATATGTATATTCATATATACATATATGGTATACCATATTCATATATATACCAAGGAGATACATATGAATAGGAAATGTCACTATAGTACAGTGGGAGGAAATGCTATGATAGAGTTATACTGAGTAGCCTGGTAATGGGTCTGAGAATAGGAACACCAAAGTCTGTGTTTGGGATCCGATTTCTTAGTACCTTAGATTTCTTATTTCAACCATGATAGTTTTTATTTCATTCTATATTTGGATTTCCAAATATACATCTCCAGCTAGACCTAGACCTGTCCTGGGCTCAGTGCTGTATCTCCTCTTGCCTGACTCACCGGTGCCTTCAGTTCAACTTACCTGTCCTCCGCTTCCCTCTCCCACCCACCCCCCTCACCCTTCAGTTTGCTGTCTCAGTAAAGGATAGCTCAGGCCATAAATGTGAGCTCACCATCCATCTCCTTTCTCCTCCTCCCCATAGTCAGTCACCACTGCCTGTTCACTCTGTCTCCTAAAAATGCCTGTCTTCTCTCTCCATCCATCACCACCCCAGTCCATGCCGCCACCATCTCTCACCGAGCTGCTGCACTGGGTCCTAACTTCCAACCATCCTCATCTACTAGTCCACTCTTCCAAGGCAGAAGTGCTGATGATAGGTTTGTCAAATATATAGGGCCTAACACTTAGGTTTCCAGTACATCATTATCATCTTGTGACTGAAGGTGATGCTGAGCTATAGAACAAGGTGAGAGCCCCTTGGACAAGTGGGGATAGAGTACTTCAGCATAAAGAATAGCATAAGCAGGCAAAGGGTTAATAGTCTTTATGTATAAGAGCTTTTATAACCCAGTAAGAATCTCAGAAGGAAAATGAATGAGGGATATGAGACAGTTAACATAAGAAGAAATACAAATGGTTACTCAAATTTGGAAAGTTCACCCTCATTATTATTCAAGGAAAATCAATTCAGTATGGCTACTTTTTATGTCTCAAGTTGGCAAAGATTTTTATAATATCCTTTGTTGGTTAGAAAGAACAACATGTGCATATGATTCCAATCATGTTTGAAATGTACAGGTAAATACACAGATTTACCAACCTAAAAACGTGCCTATATGAGCATTGGGCAGGGGTAGGGTGGGGTAGGAGGAAGCTGGGCTAATGTATACCAAAGTCCTAGCAGGGATATCACTGTGGTTGGGTTATAGGTGACTTTTTTCTACAAGTATTTCTTATGTAATCAGAAATAGACATGCTATTTTTTAAAAAATTGTTGACAGTTTATTTACAATGTTAAGAACGCTATCCAAAATGAATTTTGTTTTCATATAATAAGAAAGTCAGTATTTCAGATTTCCCAATTTGAATTTGGCTCCCCCAATTTAAAGTGGCATTCCCCTTGTCATCCACAATAGTTCTTTAGTTAAAAGTAATACTAATGTTACTGTTGACTATTGTTACTTTAGTGTGGAACATATACGTGAGGTGCTCATTAATCCCTCAAGACTGTCATATGCAATAAGTGGTATTTCTGGCATTTTACAAATGAGGGTAGGAGCAGTTGGGATCTAGCCCATTGTCATGTAGGTTCAGTTAAAGTCCATGTCAACTGTTTTTAATACCCAGGTTTTCTTACTTTGAAGTTACATCTTGGTGTGTTCTGAAATAAACTTGTTAAACATAGACCACTATTTAAACATTAATGTGGGATGGGCCTCTTGTAAACCATGGACTATAGTGAATAGTACAGTTATAAAAAATGACCTTTCATCACTTGTAACAAATGTTCCACGCTAATGCAAATTTTAGTAATGGGGGTATTTTATGCATGACTTTTCTGTAAACCTGCAACTTCTCTAATAATCTATATAAGCTATATATTAGATTATCTATTCTCACATTGCAAAATACTCATTTTTCAAACACAACTTTTTCACAAGATTGTAAATCAGAACTTATCTTTCCTTAATCATTCATTCAGGAAACCAGCCCCATTTAAATCTTCCCCTGTCACATTTTAGGCATCGTTACAAATATTTTACTGACTGGAAGCATAAAATATAGTAATAAAATGGAGGAGAGTTGCTGGCAACTCTCAGAGTTGTTATTGTTAATTAATTTCTGTAAAAACCAGTATCTTTGTAACTTTTTATATAGATAAAAAATAACAGCAATTAATTTTAATGCAGTTTATCTTCATGAATTCTATCTGCCTGCCAGTCTTCAGAATTGGTTTTTAGATTGAGTCTCATAGATAATAGGTGAGATATATGTAGTGAAGATGCTATAATTACTGTTTAATTTCATCTAACTATGGCTTTCTACATCAAACGCTTTTGCTTTTACTTAAGCACTTGTTAAATGTTTATATAATATTGGTCTCCTTTATATCAGCTCTCCTGCGCTGTCTAGTCATTACGTAAATGCATGACCATGGCTGGGTTCCATTAACACTTTTTTCTTTTTCTTTTTTTTTTTTTTTCTGCCTGAAAACAGGCAGCTGGCCCACTGGATGTAATCTGCTGACCCCTGCTTAACCTATCATGATCTTGTTTTTTTCCATCTGTTACTGTGACCTTTCTCAAGTTTTGCATCAATTCATTAAATAATTCAGTATTCAGCGCCCAGTGAATCCATCAAACAATAATAGCTACCATTTGGCAAAAACATGCGTTATTCTATGTACTTGACATAGATAAGGATATTTAATCCTTAAGAGAACCCTGGGAGGTACAAGTGATATTATCACCAGTTTACAGAGGAGAAAGCTAAGCCTTAGCGAGAGGTTAAGTAACTTACCCATGTCACATTAGCTAAATGTGAACTCTCAGTCACAGTCCCCTTTTTAAGGTTACTGCTGTCCTATCAGTCAGATGGGAAAGGGTTACTCTCTTTCTTAAAGACAGAATGTTTGCTTTGCTCCATCTTGGTCACAGGTGTGTGTTGAGAGACTGTCAAGTTAACATGTTGGAATCAGGACACCAAATGTCTCTTTCCTGCTCTGCTATTTTAGGAGCTTTATAAAGAACATGAAGTTAATGTGGCTGGCATGTCTTTCTTTTAGAAAAGAGGAATCTGTAGGAGACCACATGAGTCTATGTTGTGTTTGCAAATTGGTCTATCTCCAGTCTTCCGCTGCCTTTGCCATTTCTCAAATTATAGATGGTAATTTTGTAGTTAAGCCTTCAAGGCCTCTCCCCCAGTATCCCCTGTTTCAACTTGAATACATTTACAGTAACTAGATTCTTCATTTTTGTCGTCACCTTTGTATAACTTTTATTTAGGTTTTAGGGTTATTTTTGCTCTGTTTTTATGGCAGTGTTTGCTGCAGCCTTTCAGCCTTTCAGTTTGAATACCTTTCCTGGTGTGGAAAATACTAAATGTAATTGTTCTTGGTGCAATTTGTCTTAAAAGTCAGGAGGTGGCAGTGTTTTTCAGCTCATGAGTTAAGGCTGCTGTTTGTGATTGCTGAACTTATTTTTTTCCCAAATACCATTATTAAGTCAAGGGACCCAAAATATAGATGATGTATTATGCTTGTCCATAAAACCGATGAATTCAGTGGTTCAACTCTTATGATGTATTTTAATCGAAATCTAGAAATATGACATTTCCTGTAGGTAGGACAGCTGCAGTTTTGAACTTTGCTTTTTATTAGAAAGAAATGTGTGACAAACCAAACTCATGCTAGACATTTACTTAAAAATGGCAAAACATCTGATAAAGCTTTGTCATAAGGTTAGGTCTTAGGCAGCGGGTAGATTATTGATATTTAAATTTAAATCAAAATGGAAATAACTACTTCTTACAGTAAACCTGATATGTATTTATTTAAAAGAACAATCCAGACTCTTCAAAAGCTAGACGAAAGAAATAAAAAATAAAAAATCATCTCTCTGTATAAAATAATTGCTATGGGGGTGGGGTGAAGTCATGGTCTATTAAGAGGGCTGCATTTTATTTAACCAGTCTCTTCATACAAGATGTTCATACAAGGAAAGAATAAAAGTTCAAAACTGACATGTTAAGTATCTGATGTTAGTACTTTCCAATATAAGAAATTAGAGAAAGAATATATCAATAAAAGAAGGAAATAATGAACTTAAGGCAAGAAATTAATGAAGAGAATCAACTGCCAAGTTTGTTCTTTGGAAAGACTTAACAAAATAGAAGTCTTTCAACATGATTGACAAAGAAAAAAATACAGATGTGATACTAGAATGAAAGAAGGGTAAGTATACATAAACATAGATACGGCAGAAATTTTAAAAGAGTATATGAAAACCATGAAGCATCTATGCCAGTAAGTTTAAAAAAAAAATTAGAAGAAATGGAAAATTCCCTAGAAAGTTTAATTTGCCCAAACTGACTTACAAAGAAATAGAAGACATCAATTGTTTTAAAATTCTTAGGGAAATTGAATTAGTCTTTCCAAATCTAACAAGCAAGTAAACAATGAAAAAACAGGTCCAGACAGTTTTCAGGTAAGGTCTTCAGAACTGTATTCCAGAGGATAAAATAAAAAAAGAAAGAAAGCTCCCTAACTCTCCTAATGAGTCTTGTGTAACTAACCTTGATACCCAAAGCAGATAAGGATAGTATCAGCAAGGAAAATTAAAGGCTAGCTGTGCTTATGAGCATAGATGTTTAAATCTGAAATGATATATCAGATCAAACCCATCAATATATTTTTTAAAATCATGACTTAATTGGGTTTAGAGATGTAATATATATGTAATAAATTTGAGGAATGCGGGAGAATGATAAAACACCACATTCGGAGTAGAGGTTTCCTTTGTGGGGGGAGAGATGAGAATATCATTTGGGATAAAGGGCATGGCAGGCACAATTATATTGTGATGTTTATTTTTTAAGCTGGGTGGTAGGTACATAGTGGTTCACTCTGTTATTCTTTTGCCCTTTCATGTATCTTAAGGTTTGACAGCTTTGTCAGTTTAAATATCATCACTGTCAACTACTGTATTTTGTGTGTGTGTGGAATTGCTTAAACATATTCCCCTTGGAGCTATACAAAACAGTAAAACAGTATTTATCTTAAGCATAAACAAACATGAGGTATAATAAAATATCATACCTGGGCATTTTCATGGATATTCTGTTAAGGGGCTCATAGGGAAGAAAAAGCCTGTTAGCTCTTTTACAATCATGAAAATAGGTGCTTTGAAAGGAAGTTTCAGGCTTGACATAAATTTTTTCCACACCTTGTATTAAAAGAAGTAGTTTGACATTCTAGGTAAATAAGTAGTTTAATGTAGACTGGAGGTTGAAATGTTGGATTTAGTAGCAATCATTCACCAAATAATAATTGAATACTTACTGGGTACTAGATATAGTACTGGGCAATGGAAATACCTAGCTCTTTAAGACATATAGTTTTCGACCTTAAGAATGTGAGAATTTAATGGGGGAAATAGATAATCCAAATGTTTAACTATAGGTATCATGACAATTGTAAACAATTTGGAATATATCTTTCCTAGTGGAAATTACTTTTCATCATCTTATGTCAGTTTAAAAAAAAAAAGTTGTGTGTGTGTTTTCAGGACTAACTAAGCCTTTTATGCTTCTTTTAGAGTAATCAATTCGTCTTTAAAATTGAGAATAAAATTTACTCAAGCAGTCATTTTTTACTCATTGATAAATTATTTAGCCACACTTAAAACTAAAAAGATCACGTAATACTTCAAATACTTTATAAAAATCATGATTTGTCTGTATAACACTGAGTTGCCATTCTAGGTATCCTATTTAGGAGGGTTATGTTTTAAGAAACAAGTGAATCTTTGTTAATACCTAGTACTACTGTCTTGTTTATAAAATAGATAAACTGATTTGCAAATGGTTGCTATTGTTTTTGTTAATACCACTTTGGAAGTGTAGGGTTGTTCATGTAGGGTGCCTTTTTTTTAAAGTATTAACTTTTTTGTATTGTATACTTAACTAAAAAACTAAAAGCATAATATTTTCTGAGGCTGCTTGCTAGGTTACCAGTCTTAAATATGAACAAACTTGTGATGAACTATTCCCATGACCCTGATTTTAGAATTTAAGTTGTTGAACATATAAACAGTCATCGATCTTGAATTAATTTCCAGGCTTCCTTGCATTCACAAAGATTTGCTATGCCTTTTCTCTATTGACTTGTTTTACTCTAAATATTGGCCTTGTGTACTCCCATCAGGAAATTCAATAGTGTAGGAAGACAAAATAGTAAATTTGAATTGTTTTTGTAGCCTGCATGGTGTAAAAATTCTGTTGTGAAACAGTAAATTTGGCATAGTTTCTCTATAATGCAGTTTCTCCTTAAGTTGCTGCTCTTTGTAGATTACATTCAAGGGATGTGTGTCAGTTAGAATTAGGTTTGGCTGCACATAACAAATATCTAACATAAGGGGACCATAAACAAGAAATAATTTTTTTCTAACATTCATGAAGTCTAGAGTTAAAGAAGTGTAGGAATGATAAGCAGAGTTATGGTATCAGTGGCCCAGACGCCTATTGTGCTGTTCTACCATCCATATCTCATAGCTTCATGATCTAAAATGGCCACTTGAACTCCAGCTCTTACTTTTAAATTCCAGGCAACAAGAATGAAGAAGAGAAAGACTAACTAGCTTGGTTCTGTCTCTCTAAGCAGACTTTGCAGAAGACACACAGCACAACCATATCATTTTACATTTTGTCAACCAGAACATGCCATACCTATTACCATGGAGACTCAAGAGAATAGGATATATTTCCTGCTACATTGTGCCCATCTAGACATGTGGGTTCTGTTAATTATGAAGGAATTGCAGAATGGATATTGGGGTAAACAACTATAAGCCTCATGGTTATTTTACAATTTTTATAGTAAAATAGTAGAAAACCTAGTAGTGTCCAGATGGCTCAATATCTGGGCTGTAATATCATGGTAAATGACACTAAGAAATATCACCTCTGCTTGATGATCCCAACTTATTTCACCAATAATCACTGTCGTTTATTATGTTTTTATTTCCCAGGCATATGTACTAATTAGTTTTCACACACTTTATATAATCCTGCAACACTCTGGGATAGACATTATCCTGTGCTACAGGTGAGAAAACCAAGGCACAGATAGACTCCATATGCCCAAGTTCTTATGACCAATAAGTGGCAAGTGAGGCCTTGAGTCTACCACTGAATGTCTACTGCTGATAGCTACGTCTGCTCACTAATCTGTCTACCTGTCTACCTGTCCATCAGGTCCACTGCTGCCCTGCTCACCTCTTGTACAAAAATCATGATTTGAGGTGACTCAAACAGTCACACAGTGAAACAAAAAGATAAGCAGGTTGAAGGGAATATGGGAATGTAAGGGTGAGAAAATATACTGAGGATGGGGTACAACTGATCTACGGAATTGAATGCCATGTGGACCCAGAGAAGTCCTAGAAGTCTTGGCCTGCCTTATTTATCATTGTGTTCTCAGAGACCAAAAACCAGAAAAGCAAGGGTGAATTTTCTTTATTTGGACTCTTGGCATCTTCGTTGTTTTGGTCTTGTAATAATTGGAATAATTGCAAAGAATACTAATTTTTCAAATATAAGACAGTTATAGTATCAATACTATTTTCTGGTTTTCTTTTTGTGGGTTAGGTAAGCGGACTCACCCTTATTTAATATACATATTTGGTGTGTGTGTGTGTGTGTGCTGTATGGCAGGGGTCACATTTCATTTTTCCAAGTGGGTATCCTGTTATTGCAGCATCATTTTGTTGAATTTTTGGTATTTTTTTTTGTTTGGGGTCACATTTCATTCTTCTTCCAAGTGGGTATCCCGTTATTGCAGCATCATTTTGTTGAATTTTTGTTTTTTGTTTGTCAGTTTGTTTGCTTGTTTGTTTTGTTTTTGGAAAGTGCATGGGCTGGGAATCAAACCATGGCAGCTGTGAATTCTCCCACATGGCAGGTGTGAATTCTGTGACTGAATTACCCTTGCACCCCATCACCATTATTTTTTAAGTTGTGGAAACTAGGGCCGTGATGGTTAATTTCATCTATCAACTTGGCTAAGTTATGGTTGGGATCCAGTTGTTTGGTCAAGCACGCACTGGCATGATTATTACTGGGAGGATATTTAAATCATTTTAGAGGTGGTTTTAAATCATTAATCAATTGCATTGATGGCCTGTTAGGTCTACAGTGAGCCAAAGAGATTACCTTCAACAATGAGAGAAGTATCATCTAATCAGGTGAAGGCCTTAAAGGGAAAACTGATGATTTCAGCAGTCAGAAGGAGGAATTTCTCTCTCTACTTCTCCTAGCTGGCTTCTCATGGGAAATTCATCTAAACCTTCATGGAAATTCCCAACTTGCTTCCTGCTCTTACAACTTGCCCATCCCTATGGTTGTTTGAGTCAATTCTTATAATAAATCTCATAATATTTATATAGGTAGATACAGATCTGTCTCCTGTTGGTACTGTTTCTCTGGAGAACACAGTCCAAGAGTGAATTTTTTAGCTGCATATGGGCATGTACTTAGTAAGCACTAAGGTTTGTTTCTTTTGTTTGTTTATTTATAGAAAAGTTCTTATAGGAGTTTTGTAAAATATATATTCTGGGAAATCTCATCTTCCCCTTCCCTTACATTGTTTATGAGCTCCTTGAGGGCAGGAGCCTTTGCCTTTTTAATTTTGCTTTTCTCCAGTGTTCTCACCTCAGAGTATAGAAGGTGTTCAGTAAGTGAAGAATGAATGAATGATTAATAAATTAGAAAAGTCTGTTAATAAATGTTTTAATTAATATTTCTGCTTCTCGGAACTTAAACCAATTACTGTGTCTGAAGTAGAAAAAAATAGCTCATCCTTTTGGTCACCCCAGCAACGGAAAGTGGGTTAAAACACCACCAGTGGATGAAATTGGGATCGCAAGGATAATTCAAGCCGAGTCCAGACTGTGGGCTGGGTATCTTTGGGGGTGCACCAGAGCCGCAGGGCACCTGGAACATGGTGGTGGTGAAAGCGAGTGGCCCAAGATAAGTCTGAAAAGTGCTTGACATGTTGAAGTTACTTATTCATTTGAAAGAACGAAAATTAGATCCACATTTCGAAGGGCAGCGTATGCCATGTTATCTTAAAAAATGAGACTGGCAAGAGGAAGCAGCATAACTGACTTGAGTTACCATTGAAAACTAAGTAATATTGATTCATTTCTTGCATTTTAATTTTCAAGATTATTTGTGAAAAATAAATTAACAGGCATTGAAGTTTAATTGCTTTGTTTGGTTCTGTTCTCAGGATGTGATCTTCGTGGTGGGACGTTAAGTTTTTAAACTACCCCAATGGATGCAGACAGCGATGTTGCATTGGACATTCTGATTACAAATGTAGTCTGTGTTTTTAGAACAAGATGCCATTTGAATTTACGGAAGATTGCTTTGGAGGGAGCAAATGTAATTTATAAGCGTGATGTTGGAGTAAGTATCTCATTTTTCGTATGTTTACAACAGAGCCTAGTTTTATAGTGCTACAGATAATTTTCAAGGCCCCGACCACACACTAGTTGTACAGCATATAGTAGAAAGTGGCCTCTCCTCTCACGAAGGTGATAACTTCAGAGCTGCCTGTCTCTGTGTCTTAGCAGTGAAGTCACTGGTTCCATGGAGATTGTATTGTCTTCCCACTGTCTTTTAACTGAAAAAAAAAGGAGCACTTTTACTTTTGTATATATATTTGTTCAAATATTATATTTGAATGATGCTCAAATATATTTTAATTTTTGTAATGTGTTAATTGTCATACTCCTCTAGTTAGCTGAAATAGGTGGTTCTCTTTAGTAACAAACTGCTAAAAATAACATGGCTCGTATCTGGACATTTTAAATTTTAGTTTTTGTTAAACTTGTACTATTTAAAATAAAAATTGATAATGTGCTTAGTATTTTGAGATTAACATTGTAAATGACAATGGGTATTTACCTGGCTTTTATAAACCAAAGAATGATGGTATATAATAACATATACAGTTTATACATTTAGCACTATAATTAAATAAGAATGTATATGAAGGCTCTTATGAAAGTTATTACCAATATGCCTAGTAAATTATCATTACTTTTTTTTTTTTTGGCATGTGCAAGCACCAGAAACTGAACCCAGGTCTATGGCATGGCAGGAGAGAACTCTGCCACTGAGCCACCATGGCCCACCCTATCATTAGTTTTTAATACTAGGAACTAAGTAAGGATAATTAAATTCAATTAAAATTCTCAGTAACCCACAGTTAAAGATTTTCAAGTTCACCAATAATACTGTTCTTATTTAAAAAGTAAATAAAATATGTCTGGCTAAAACATTTCATTAGGAAAACACCTAACACTGTATTGATACTTAAGCCTGCCACGTGGAAGAGTAGTCATTTTTCCTACAGAAGTTGACTGAAAAATCTATTTTTGGACAAACTGATAGTGAGAGACAATTAAATGTTGAATAACTAAGTCCATTGTTTCTCAGTTACTTGTGTTTGAAATTTTATGATATATTTTCATTTTAAATCCATTATGATCTTTGGTAAATTTTGAGTCTCCTGAGATTTTAAAGCTTTCTATCTAGATAATATGGCATATAACTGAGTGGGGGAGGCACTCAAAATGTAACAAGTTTTAAGGAGAAACCTTGATTCATTTATGTATCACATTATTTAGTAAACATTTCTTCTCTCTCTTACATATAATGGGCATGTGATAAATATTCCCATCAATGAAAAGTTGCAGTGAAAATTTAAACTGACGCATTATTGGGAACTCAATCCTTGACCTATTTATACTCTGTAGGTGATTTCATTCAAACCCATTGTTTTAAACACCTTTCCTGTCTAAGAGTTCTGAATGATACCTCCAGCTCCAACATTTCTCCTGTGCTGGAGGTGTGCAGGTCGTACCTGAGTATGTAATGGGCTTCTTAACTGTAAGATGTAGCGTGAACCAATGGTGATTACCGTGAAGTGGGATAAAGCAGAAGAAGCTAAAGAGCATGAGGATGGGTGTTTGAAATGGAATAGTCAGGGAAGGCCTATCTATGGAGGTGACATTTGTAAGAGACCTGAATGAAGTGAGAATATTGAGGGAAAAATAGTACAGGTGGAGGTGATAGCTCTTGTAGAGCTCCTGAGCCGTGAACAAGTTTGGCATGTTTGAGAATTCATGCAGATTCCAGTCCTGTGACAGCAGCGGACTGGAAGGTGATGTGGTTATCAACTCGTAGTGTGGTGATTTCAAATATATTGTGAAAGACTTGCCATGGAACTTGAATTTTTAATTAATTAAATGATGTTTTTAATTAGTATGTTCTTGGTGTTCAGTATTATATATGATGGGTGATTTGGCAAACAGTTGTTTGATCCTTGGATAAGCTGGGAGTAGGTTCACATAAAGCAGAACCCTACATGAAATTAACACTTACTATACCATCTGATTGTTGTTTTTTTTGTTGTTGTTTGTTTTTTTGTAGAAAGTATTAATGAAGCTTAGAAAACCTAGAATTACAGCTACAATTTGGTCCTCAGGAAAAATTATTTGCACTGGAGCAACAAGGTAAATGTCAGGTTTTTAATTTCCCTTCATGAAAACAACTTTTTCCTAGACCTTAAAAACAAAGTCATATATAAAGTTAGTCATGTTCCTCAGAAAATTTATTTCCTGTGTAACTGAAATTTCTTTCTTTCCAAAAAACCATAGTGAAGAAGAGGCTAAATTTGGTGCCAGACGATTAGCACGCAGTCTGCAAAAACTAGGTTTTCAGGTAATGTTTCCAAAAAAAATACCTAACTGCAACTACTTAAGTTTTATCTTTGTAAAATTTAAATTTTCAGTTTACCTTACTAAAGAAATAACTACAGCAACTCTGAGTTTGTCACAGTATCCTTCAGTGTGAGGCTACTCTTCTAGTCCCCAAATTCACCTCTGTATTTGTAAAGGATTCCAAACCCCTTTTCCAGAGAGATCTCATTCCTTTCAAGGTAACTGCCTTTTCAACTCTGAGTTTTTACTTCTCCCAAGAAACCCTGTTCTTGCTTATCTCGAGATCCAAGTCAAGAGAAAGAGTGGAAAGCTAGGGATGGGCTCCTCCTGGCTAGCAGCCCTCACACTTGGAAAGTGACTTCGCTGGCACATTGGCCTTATCAAATAATTTTTTATTTATTTATTTTGGCATGGGCAGGTTCTGGAAATCGAACCCAGGTCTCTGGCATGGCAGGCAAGAATTCTGCCACTGCCCTTCTCAAATATAATTTTATAGAGGCATAAATTGAAATGAAATTATTACATAGCATAGACTTGCTAAGTTACTTGCAAATGATGAGTAAATGAAAGATAAAGATGAGATATGGTCCTAAATCAGGTGGGCTGTCTGGATTTGGCTAAGTTGGTAGATATAGTGATTGGACACTGAGAGTTTCTGATGACTTTAGTCTTCTCTGAAGTAGACAGTGGTAGGAGGGAACTGAAGTTCTGGGGGCTAGGGGGCAGGTGGTGGTGGTGGTGGTGGTGGGAGAGGAGAACAGCAGTGGAGAGAGCCCTACCTTGGTGCAGCATCACCACTTGAGGTTGGTGCCACTTTGCTCACTTCGATGACCTCCTACAACTGCCTTGTACAAGTTCTGAGTTGGAGGATAGTATGCTTATCGCCTTTACCAGGACATAATGATGTGATATCAATAGGAGTAGCTGAAGATGTGAATAATATTGAGGACATTATTTTCAGCTTTGGAGCTTCTCTTCTTAGCATAGCATTAGAAGTGTTAAGAGAAATCCCAGTTAATTAAAAATACAATTCTATCATTCTATCCCACAGTCTGTCTCCCCAAAGAAAACAAACTTCTAACTAAACTCACAGAGATGTCATTTTATCCTCTTGCATAGAAGAAAATGTCTTGTCTTTGGAACTCAGTGTGCATTCATTTTATTGACTTTTTAAAATGATAGCTTTTCTGTTTTTTGACTCATGAAAAGGAGAACACTGCTTTAATTTTTTTCCCATTTTCTCTTTTATAACGCAGTTGTTTTAAATAGCCCATCTAAATTATTTGAAAATTAAACTAAAAACAAGATTCAAAAAACTCCAGATGTCCGATTTTAATCTTGCAAATATCAGGTTTTACTTTTTTTAAAATAAAGTTTTTGAGGTTTTTTCCTTTAATTATAGGATTAAGGAGCCACCAGTAACTTATGATATTAAATTCATGTTATAAGATGTTTTTGTTTTATCAGGTATGATTTTTTTTTCTTTTTTTTAAGGATTGAAATTTAATTATAAGGATTGCCCTGATGAATAGACTTTTTGTTTCAAAATAATTCATTGAGTTTTACTTCTCTCCTAAAGGTAATATTTACAGATTTTAAAGTTGTTAATGTTTTGGCAGTGTGTAACATGCCATTTGAAATCCGTTTGCCAGAGTTCACAAAGAACAATAGACCTCATGCCAGGTAGGTCTTTGAAAAACCAAAATCACTTATTTATATTTGAGCTACTTGCTAGGTCATGAAGGCTTTATTAATTGTGGTTTTTTTTTTTTTTTTTTTGTATAGTTACGAACCTGAACTTCATCCTGCAGTGTGCTATAGAATAAAATCTCTAAGAGCTACATTACAGATTTTTTCAACAGGAAGTATCACAGTAACAGGTATTGTATGATCCGGAAAACCAACTTGTCAATTATGGATTGAATGAGATAAGAAATGTCCATATCAAAATAGAAATGATGTCTAATTTGTCTTATTTAATCACTTCCTCAGCTTTTCAAAAGGAACTAGTCCCCTGACTTTCAACATTTTAGATTTGTTTTCCTACTTATATATTATTTGTCAGTGTTACCTGTACTATTGGGGTGTGTCTTCTTTCTTAATTGGCTTGTGAGGTTCGTTCTTGTTGTTCCATGTCTGTAGCTCATTCATTCTCACTGCTCTGTAGTGTCTAATGCATGAATGTCCCTAGCCGTTGGGGTAGTTTCCAGTTTACAGCTTTTAAGAATATCCTAGTGCATATGTCCATAGTATATTAATGTGTTTTTGGTTTTTTTGCCTGGGCAGGCACTGGGAATCGAACCCAGGTCTCCGGCATGGGAGGCAAGAACTCTGCTTGCTGAGCTACCATGGCCCACCCCATAATATATTTTATTTAAGATATCTTAACATTTAAAATACCCACAAGAAACTTATTTTATGAATTTCATATCTTTTGAGTACTCAGAACAGATGGTTTCAGAAAACTAGGTATAGATATTAAAGGATTGTAGCCTGTAGGTTGACTTTGAGGGCACTGTGGCAATACCTTGTACAGAAGCATTGCTGGGAAATCAGGCCCAACCTTATGCAAAATCTAATTAAGGGAAATTGCTTTAGAGTCTTTGAATTTTGCTTTTTCTCCCTTCAGTCCCTAGATGGGAATAGTAGTTATTAACTAACACTTTTTAAACCTTTGACAAATAAGCTTTAGCTTTGACACATTCCATTTGGTTTTTACATTTTCCTTGGGGACTTTTAAAATTTATTGCCAGAATCCCACTGACTCTTAAAAATAGAGTAGTGGAAGGCAAGTCTTTTTTCCCCTCTTTGGCTTTCTGTTTCTACAGTTTTGAGTCCAGATTTCTGGAAGGTTCCAAAGTCTATCCATAGTTCCCTTCTAAGTTGTTTTGGTTTGCTAAAGACTGCTGGAATGCAATATACCACAAACGGTTTGGCTTTTATAAAGGCAGTTTATTAAGTTACAAGTTAACAGTTCTAAGGCCATAAGAATGACCAAGCTAAGGCATCCGGGGAAAGACGCCTTGACTCAAGAAAGTCTGATGGGTCCAGAACACCTCTGTCATCTGGGACACATGTGGCTGGCATCTGCTGGTCCTTTGGCTTCAGGTTTCAAACAGAAGGGCTGTTTTCTTACTGTATCTCCAGATGTCTCTATTTGTGTCAGCTCTGAAGCAGCTCCAAAATGTTTCCCCTTTTAAAGGAGTCCAGTAAACTAATTAGGTCCCACCTTGAATGGGCAGAGTCACAATCTCCATCTAATCAAAAGGTCACACCCATAATTGGGCATGTCACATGTCCACTGGAATAATCCAATCAAAGTTTGCACCCTACAGTGTTGAATCAGGATTAAAGGACATGACTTTTCTGGGGTACCCAACACTTTCAGACCAGCACATAAGTATAGAATAAAACTTGATGCATATGCAAAATCTACTTTTATTGAGTTAGTAGATAATTAGAGCAATAACAAACTGAAGGTAATTGACCTGGTTAATTATGAACCGTTAAAAACCCAGTGATTATATACTGAGTGGTTTCCATGGGCAGAATACTGCTGGGTGGGGAATGGGGGGGTATGGGGGTGAGTCAGGAAGGGACCTACTGAGACAGGACATGGTCAGTACCTTCAAAGAATTCTCAGTGGGTAGATGCATCAGTTTTAAGGGTCTTTGAATGTCTTTATGCTTTTGTGAAAGTATTTTTCCTGGGCCTTTCTTATGTTTTTGTTTAGAAAGGTTGCTTATTTAAAAGTTGTTCCTCATGTTAAATGGATTGATTTATATGTAGGGTCACCTCACCCCCTTGTACTTTTTTTTCCCTGTCAACTGGGGAGGCTGAGGGGGCAGGATGGCCAAATAAGTCATCAGCTTGTGGGTGTGAGTACTGGTAAATCTGTTGAGATTAGCCTGTGTGGTTCCAAGCAGCCCTCTGATTTCCCAGCACTTTGTGATCTAACTGAGCACCAGGCAACAGTAGCCAGAAAGGTATAGGTTGACTAGTCCTATTCGTCATTCCATCCTCTCTATAAGCATATTAAGTGCTTTCTGTTCTCACCATGATAGTTTATGTGCAGTTTTTTATATATTCCCTTGTCAGACTCGTGACCTAAAATAAAATGAATAACATAATTTTTGTGGTTCAACTTTCCTTTAATTACCCAGAAAAAACTTTTGTTCTTTTGTTTCTTCTTATTATTCTTTGTATGATTATGCGAGTGTAGATTTTTTTAAAAAATTAATCTGGTGTTCTAAATTACTGCATGTTTTTAACTCTGGGAAATGGGGTCTTCCTGGTGCTCTGTTTTTCTTCTTTTCCTCACCCCTTCCTGTCTCTGTTTGTTACAGGGCCCAACGTCAAGGCTGTCGCTACTGCTGTGGAACAGATTTACCCATTTGTGTTTGAAAGCAGAAAAGAAATTTTATAATTGATCACTTCATTGGTTAGAAGCCCTACCTGAGCACCTTTTAAAGCCTGCTGCACATTGGACTCAAAACAAAAGGAAACTGGACCAACAGTAGTGGAGAAAGTGGACTCTTACTCAGTCACGACTGCAGTATAAGCTCCAGTCCCTTTGGGTTTTATTTCAAACCTTGCTGTAATATAAAAAGAAGTTTACAAGACATGACATTGCTGCTTTTACAAAAGGACATTCTATTTATTTCCGCAGTAATTCTCATGTCCTCTAAGTAGAGCTGTCACAGTGTGCACTACCTTAAATTGTTTTGTTGTTGTCGTTGTTGATTTTTTTTCTGGTTTGAGCTAACATGTTTTATTTGTGAATAGTCTTTTCCATTTTTGTATGCTGAATATGGGCACCAAAGAACCTGTAAAAGTTATCTTTTTCAATTGAATGTGCACAAATAAAAGTTTGGAAAAGATCTCTCTTCATATCCATTCAATAACTTTTCTTCCCCATTTTCTATTTTAACAAAAATTGTATTCATAATTCTTTTTTTAAACTATGCAAGCTTAGACTTTTGCTAAAGTGTGTTGGCTTCTTTTTGAAGTGTATTTTGTATATACATATATATATATATGACACATGTGTATAGTATCTCTTTAATGCTGTGTTACCAAATATCAACTAGGAATTTTCTTGCAAATTAGAAGTGAAAACATGTATATAATCTCTAGGAAACCAGAGTAGAACTTTAGAGATAAAGTCTAATGTTTTATGTTGCTAATTTAATATGATAGAAAATGTTAAATAACTTTTAAATTGTAATTTTAAAAAGAGAATCTTTACCCACAAGATGGATATGAGAAAGAAGCTGTGATGAGTTGTACCTCATGAACATTTGTTATTCTGGAAAGACTCAACTGTAGTTGTAGGAAATAAGTGAGGTTCTTGGCTCATTAATTTTAGGTTGGTGCTCAAGGCTATATTAAGAGTCTTGCCAGAAGTCGATAACATTGTGCTGTTTTAACAAGAAGTGCCCACAAGCTGCCTCTGTGCCACAGTATAATTATAATATAGTTCAACTTGGACTTGAAAGCCATTGTGCAAGCTATGTCTTTCCCCTTGCGGTGTCTTATTTAATGGAGCTAAAGAGTGACTGTTGAGTATAGTACAAAAAATGGGATTGCTAACTCTCAAACTTATAATAAATATGCATTTGTGAAATAGTGTCTTTATGGCTCACCAGGAGCCCTGGAATGGCAGTGCACACTCAAGCAGTCACGGGGCTATCCCTCTTGCATTTAGGAGTGGAGGATAACTGGTTTTATCTAGAAGTAAAGCGGCATTGAAAGTCGAATTAGCGTCTCAGTAGAAACTTAATAGAAGTAATATTCCAGCATAATTGTCCACTAAAACCTGAATTATTACCAAAATGTTTTGAAACCTTTGTGGACAATGCAACATCTTAACTTCCATATTTAATACAGTTTCCTTACCAGATTATAAAATTTTGAAAAATTAGCTTAAGCACAAAACAATACATATTACTTATTTCTTTTTTTTAAATCTTTTTTCCATGACTTACCCCCACCCTGCTTCTCCTTCAAAAGTGTTAGGGGATGTGTGTGTACAAAGGCTGACTTTTTTATTTTTATTCTTGTAAAAGACTTAATTGTAATTTTCATACTTTTATTCTCTTTTTTACATTCATATTTATTTGCTTCATTTAAAAATACAATAAGATAGCTAACCTCATAAAATACAGAAAACAAAATTAGATGGAAAATGTCAAAGGTTATGGGTTGACTTTTAAAAATCTGAGATCACTTAATTTTAATTAATAGTAATAAGTGGCCTCCTGTTTTACAGTGTTTATAGTAAATGAAAAGGGAAAATGAAACCTGATTATATACCCGAGGTACAGATCCAGATGTCTTAACATGTTCAGTGTTCGAACGACTTGAATAGTGGGTACTCAGTGTCTCATCAAAATGCTTTGTTTTCAGAGAGGAGGAAGGACAGTCTGACAGGTCTGGCTTCAGGGCCACCAAGTGAGTGTCACCTGGCAAAGAGTACATGGGGAACTCACTGGGCTGGCCAAAAGAGAGGAAATGAATGAGTGTGCTGTTTTCTGCTGGCTCTTTATAAGTGCTGTAAATTTTTTTATAAATAAAAGATGTGAATGTATCAGTACAAATGATAAGTATTCCCCCTTTTTTATTTTTGAAAATCAAAAACGTCTGATTTGGGGGGGCATTGAGTAAAGTTAATTTGAAGACATAATTGTTTACCTATAAACTCAGAATAGTAAAAGAAAAATATAAATGAATGTTTGATACCTAAATTGATAACACCAGTAGTAAGCCAACTAGGTTTATAAATAATTTCCTTCCCATTTACAATGAATGGCTAAGCCAAGGAATAACTAAAATACATGTAGTGTTTGAACTTCGAAGGAAATATCTAACAATTTTATTAAATATCTTTAAATCTGTGATACTTGGCAAAAAACCCAGAAAATCATATTGATCCCATTTCCTGATTTTTAAACCTCAGCAGATAATTCCACTGAAGATTCACGATTAATCTCTTAAATTCTCTACAGAACAGTTTCCTTTCTCCTTCCAAAACATACAAAAATGCATTCTCTAACTTTTATATGAACTGTACCAAGATAGCTTTATTTAAGAACTCAAATCTTCTTTCCTCATAATTTCCCCTGCCAGTTTTCACTAAGATAGTACCTGTCAGAAGCAGGACTTTTAGTTCTCCTAATTCTCAAGTAAAACATTTATTATTGCTTACATAGATTTATAGCCTTTCTACTTTGTTATGAGGGAATGTAGTCAACCTTATATCAAACTGGGAGAGTTTGTGAAGGGCCAATAAGGAATATTTCAAGCTGAATGAAGGTTTTCCTCTTTCTCTTTAAGGGTTTTTGGCTCTTAGATTCTCTTATCTTCAGGTTAATCATATTTAAAAAAAAAACTTTTTTCATGCTAGGTTGTTTTAAGTGTTTTAAGTTTTCTAAGTGACTTCCATAGTTTATACAATAGTAATTTGATGTGTTACTAAGGCAGTGATTTAAGACTTGTGGATTTTCTATCATCATATCCTAAGCCTCACAGGTTTTAACATGCAGTTGGAGAAACACAGGAAAGCATTCCGCTGGGTGGGGATGAAAACCCGAGTTCCTGCTCCAGTAGGCGTCTGTGCTTCATCACAGAAAAGAGGTTAGTGAGGGAACCTTCCTGATGTCTGGATGTCATTTATTCCATCTGCAGTCATCTGAAAGTTGGGAGCGATTGTGGCCCATGTGCTATACCCTGAGCTAGTGATATTCCTGAGGAGTTGTCAATCACTGCAGAAAACTCAGCTTGCTACTGAGTATTCGTAAAAACCCCACAAGGAGAGAACTCTGTATGCTTGATGGAATAATCCAAACCTACTTGCTTAAAGATTTGGATAAATGACATATTGCCCAATTCCTTTTCTGTGTTTCACCAATAGCTACTTTTAAATAAACATGGTCCCATGATTTTGCAGTTTTCCTTTCTATTCATATTTAAAAAAAAAAAAGAAATGGAAAAATGCTTATCTTTCTCAACTATCACAGAATTTTCTTTTAATATTTTTATAAGACTAACATAAAATTCATAAAAATGGGATATTTAGCACTAAACTGTAGTTCATAATTCCTAAAAGAAGCTGCATAATCTTTGTACTTGTCGAACTAAGAATCACCGCTAGAATCTTAGGACCCTATCCTAGTCTAGAACATATGTGCAATTAAATTGTCCACAGTGTATCCTCATTCTTTTTTATAAAAGAGCCAGCACAAATAGTGTCTTAGGCAAAAACTGTAAGTCTATGTTCAGGCCACTTAGGCAACTGAATAATAAAACTACAAATGGTCTCTATCAGTACATATCTTAAGGCAGAAGTTGAGCTCATCACTAGGGCATAGTCTTTCAAAGGCTGCTCTGTGAAAAAGATGGAAAGCATTGAACCAGCCAGCATATTTTTAACCTGTAACCTGCTCAGAATAAGAAAAAGATCACCCTTGTACCTCATCTACCTTTTAAGGTTCTTTTAGAAGGGAATTAAAGGTTGTCTTCATAAATTCAGAATATACCTATAGAACTAGCTCCATGACACTGAAGAAAAGCCCAGGGGTAGCAAAACTGTATTGACACAGCAACACCCTACTAAGTGCATTCATGTTGTATGGACGTTCGGAAGGTTTGACATCATTAGGTCTCCAGAGACAGCTGCCTCCGTTGTCGCCTCCCACACAGCATTTGACACTCCAAGAGCTGCTCTTGGGGTTTTCTTTTTTGCAGCTGTGTTGGCACTAATTCCTCTTGGTGATGACTCATAAAACAAATGTTGTTTTTCACATAGTTCCTGAAAGAGAAAGAGGTACTAATGAAAATATCATTCTTAGTTTGCAGTGCTTTAAAAAATGTGCAGACTATTATTTTTAAGATCACCCTGGAGTCTTAATGTTTTAGTAATTTAAAAAAAGAAGGCATAATTGTATTACAATTTGTTGATTTATCATGAAATTCCATACAACAGAGAACTTTGATTCATCTCCTGGAAGGTGTTAGGAAGGGGGGCTGTCATCTCAACTCTGTCATGGTGGTTCCATCTGCAGGAAGGGACCTTAAGCACAGTATTGCATACAGAGAGCTAATGAGGACATCCTAGCTCCTATTTCCTTTATCCCCCTCATGTCTCAAAATCTACCAGTATGCCTCTTTTTCTATCTATGTCTTCTGCCTTCTGCACTATTCCCTCACTTATGCTTTAACAGAGCCTTCTTTACCGGACTGTTCCCACCAGCATAAAAATATGCCCAAGTGTTTTACCTTGATTAAAGAGAGAGAAAAAGCCACTCTTGAGCACCCCTTTCCCCTTCAAACATCTTTTTCTGTAATTTAACCAATTAAGTGAGTGGCCATGATGGGCCATGCACTATGGAGTTGGTGCTGCGGAGTTGGAGTCAAGACCACACAAACTTATAATCTCAGGTGGTAAAAGTGATAATGAAAAAAGCAAACAGGGAAAGGAAAAAAGAATGATTGAATGGGGTGGTGGACAATATCACATGGTGGCATCTCTCTAAACAGGTGGCATTTGATAAACTGGAATGAAGTTAGGAAGGGAGCCCTGTGAAGAACTGTGAAGCATGCTTGCAGGAAAGTCAGCATCACTGGAACACGAGCACATGAGTAGAGATGAGGTTGCAGGGGTAGGGAAGAAATGCATAGTGAGAAATGCATTGTATTTGAAATGTGGAGAGACTGTATACTGGTAGAAAGGGTCAGATTCATGGTATAGTTTAACAGAGCTAACAAGACTTGCAGTCAGTTGAGATGTGGCACAGAGGAGACAGGAGTGAAAGACGAATTCTAAGTTTGGGACCCAAGGACCCTCTGGGGGGAAGACTCGTGGAAGAATGTGTGTGTGTGTGTGTGTGTGTGTGTGTATGTGTGTGAATAAGCTCGAGAATCAAAAGGTCTGTATAGGTCATGTTAGATATACCAACTAGGCATTCCAAGAGAAGTTGTTAAGTAGGTGGTTGGATTTTGGAATTTGAAGGTCAGGGAAAAGGTCAAAGCCTGGAGATAGAAGTTTGGGGGGTTTCAATTTATGAATAACTTATAAAGCCATGGGATTAGATGAGATCAACTAAAGTCCAAGCATTGAGCCCTGGGGCAGAGGTGTGGAGGAGGAGGAAGCAAAGGAGACAACTAACAAGGTAGAAGAAAACCAGGAAAGTATGATGTTCCAGAAGATCAGTGATGAATAGTGCTTTGAAATATGAAGAATGATGCACTGAGTGAAGTGCTGCTGGGAAGTCAAGTAATGTGAAGTCTGAGAACTGAGCCTAAAGTTTGATAAGGTGGAAGTCATGAAAAGCCTTGCAAGTAAGAAAGTGGGAAAGAAAGCCAAACTGGAGTAAGATCAAGAGAGAATGGAAGGTGAGGACATGCAGATAACAAACAGAGGCTCTGGAACTACTCAAAGTAGGAACAGGGAAATGGATTAGTAGCTGGAAGGGATTTGAGGTCTGCAGTGCAGCACTTTTTCTGTGTGTGCGTGTGAGTGTGTGTGATTGCTGGGGCAAATTGGCAATATAATCAGAGCACAAATGAAAAATTTGACCTTAAATTTGACTCGGCAACGAAGCCGAGTGTGTGGGTGTAGATGTGCGTGGGCTGGTAGGTCATGTGGTGGAGGCTGAGGTGGTCTTTTCTCAGCAATCTAAAAGTTAAGATCCTCAGCAGAATCTGAGGAAGTGGGAGTGCTGGAGATTTGAGGAGAGACTATAAGATGTGATATAATATTTTGGCAAGTAGGAAAGTCAGCTCACCAGGGAAATGTGTGAGATTGCAGGGCATTCCTGAAGGACCACTTGAGATTTTCATTTAAAATAAGAGCTGTCAGTCTAGTTGTGTGTTCTCTGCAGCCATGCTTAGCTCCTCAAATGCAGGGATAAAATAAACTTAGGGTTGCTTTAATGAGAGATAAGATTTGAAGTGAGGAAGAAGTGAGGGCAGGGTAAAAGGAGCAGAAGGGGATATGCAAAGGAGTGATGGTGTGGTGGTCTATGGAATCTAGGTAAAAAAAGGAACTGAGGACATGGGTGATGTGTACTTAGTTGCAGTGCAGGTAATCGAGAAGTGAGCTAAGAAGAAAGTGATGTGCAGGGTGAGTGGGCTGCTTGTGAGTCGAGCACTTACTGGTGATGACAAGATCTGGGCTGTGACAATCAAGGCCTTGCTGGACCTCCTCTCTTCTCCAGCTGTACTCTAATCGCATGATCTCATCTGGCTCCATGGAGAAGCTGATGGCTTCCCACATCTGACCCTCCCACCCTGGGAATGCCTGCGAAATTCCTGGCTTGCCTATCCAACTGCCCACTAATAATTATCTATAAGATGTGTAATAGACACCGCACATGTAATGTATCCCAATCAGCCCTGAAAACCCAACCCTTTTCCAGGCTTCCCTAGCTCAGCAAATAATAATGCCTTCCATCCAATTTCTCAAGCAAAATATTTAGGGGTCATCCTGGAAATTCTCATCTTACTGCTATACCTGATTCATTGATTGACTGATTCATTCATTTGTCATTTATTCAACAATGAACTCCATTTATATACCAAGGAATTGTTCTAGGTACTGGAAAATAATGTGAACAAAATATACAAAATTCCCTGCCCTCTAGGGATGTAAATGTGGTGGGAGGAAATCGACAATAAACTTGATAAAATACATAGCATGTCGGTTTTGATGGAAACCAATGTAGGAACGTGGAGGCAGAGTTGTGACAGGATTGTGATTTTGAATGGGGTGACTGGAAACTCCAGGCTGCAAAAACAAGTGCAAAGACCCTGAGGCTCCCGGATGCCTAATGTACTTAAGTTTAGCAAAAAGGCCAGTGTGTCTGATGCTGAGGAGGAGAGGAGGGCCCCCCTGGGTGGCCATAAGGCTTTTTCTCTGAAATGCAGAGCTGCTGGGAAATTTCAGCAAGGGCATGGCTTACATGTTTGAAGGGATCGCTCAGCTGCTGTATTGAGAATCAGCTGGAGGGGACAAAGGGTGGGGACAGGAACCAGGTAGTGGCTGTTGAGTAATCCAGGAGGGAGATGCTGATGACTCAGATCAGGGAGGTAAAGGAGAGGAAGGTCAGACTCGGCATTATTCTGAAGTAGGAGCAACAGTCTCCTGGCAGATCAAACATGGTGTGTGAGAGAAAGGGGAGTTAGGGAAAGCTCTAAACTTCGTGACCAGAGCAAGTGGAAGGACAGAGGTGACAGCAGCTGAAACGGTTAAGGCTGAGTAGAGAAGGTTTGGGGCAGATCAGGAGTCAGTGAAGGGCCTGCTAAGCGTGAGAGAGCTATGAGACATTCGAGAGGACACACAGCAGGTGGTGCCCAGACAAGTTCAGGAGAGACATCGGCTGGAGATGTCAATTTGGAGTCACTGACATTTAACTGGTACCAAAACTATATGAGGAGCCAGTGAGGGTGGTAGAGAAAGGGGACAGAGGACTAGGCATTACGGCCCCCCAACTTTAAGATCATAGGAAGTATAGAGGTGGAGCCAGCAAAGGAGGCTGGGGAGGGGTGACTGTTAAGGTAGGAAAAATCAGGAGGTGAATCCGGAAGACAGTGAAGCAAGTGTTTCCAGAAAGAAGGCCTGCTTTCCCATGTCACAGGTAGGGAAAATCCATAAGATGAGGAATGAGAACGGGCCACAGAGTTTAGCAACATAGAGGTTATTGGATGTTAAAAAGAGCGGTTTTGGTGGAGTGGTGAGCATAAAAAGGCCTGACAGGGTTCCTGAGAGAATGGGGGGAGAGGAGCTGATGACAGAGGATGGAGCGTGCTTTTCAAGAATTTTGCTATAAATGGTAACAGAGAAACAAGGCACAAGCTGGAGAGGGAAATGGGATCAAAAGAGCTTCTTTTTAAAATAGTGGGTGTTAAGGGAGGGGGTGGAATCACAGCATTTTCTGTGCTGGCGAGAGTGATCCAGCAGAGAGGTAAAACCTGGACAATGCAGAGGAAAGCAGAGAGTTATTGAAGAATGTCTCAGAGAGGAGAGGACACAACAGTCAGCCTCACAGAGGAAAGACGGAATTACATGTAGAGTCCAGAGGGTTGGTGGTGAGTATTTGGGTACAAATACTGATATGTGGGTTGATGTATGGAATCTCCTTTCTGATTATGTCCATTTTCTCAGGGAGCTCAGAAGCAAGGCCATCAGCTGGAAGTGAGGAGGGCTAGGGAAGGGGGTAAGTTTCAGGAATGAGAAGGTGGCACTGCATAGTTTTCTAGGGGAGAGGCAGAGTTGATGGATCAGATACAAGTATGACTGTCAGGCAGCCTGGAAGCCCACTTGAGTGGGTGGACAGGGTTTTATTTTTTATTAATTTTTTTAAAAAATGTAACAACAAACAAATGCAAACATTCTTAACTTTTGATCATCCCATTCTACATATATAATCAATAATTCACAATAGCATCACATAGTTGCATATTCATCATCATGATAATTTCTTAGAACATTTGCATCAGTTCAAAAAAAGAAATAAGACAACAGTAAAAAATTCATACATACCATACCCCTTACCCCTCCCTTTCATTGATCCTAGCATTTCAATCTAAATTTGTTTTAACATTTGTTTCCCCTATTATTTATTTTTATCCCATATGTTTTACTTGTCTGTTGATAGGTAGATAAAAGGAGCATCAGACACAAGGTTTTCACAGCCACACGGTCATGTTGTGAAAGCTATATCATTATACAATCATCTTCAAGAAACATGGCTACTGGAACACAGCTCTGCAGTTTCAGGCAGTTCCCTCCAGCCTCTCCATTTCCTCTTGGATAGCAAGGTGATATCTACTTAATGTGTAAGAATAACTTCCAGGATAAACTCTCGACTCTGTTTGGAACCTCTCAGCCATTGACACTTTATTTTGTCTCATTTCTCTCTTTCCCCTTTTGGTCAAGAAGGTTTTCTCAATCCTTTGATGCTGAGTCTCAGCTCATTCTAGGGTTTTTCTCAATCTCTTGATGCTGAGTCTCAGCTCATTCTAGGATTTCTGTCGCACATTGCCAGAAAGGTCCATACCCCTGGGAGTCATGTCCCATGTAGACAGGGGGAGGGTGGTGCGTTTACTTGTTGTGTTGGCTGGAGAGAGAGGCCACATCTGAGCAACAAAAGAGGTTCTCTTGGGGGTGACTCTTAGGGTGGGCAGGGTTTTAAAATGAAGCCTAGCACTATGCCTGGTGCCTTCTGCAGCCACATTCAATGTATGTGTCTGTGTCATGTCACTTCCTGGTTCCCTCTGCACTTAGAATGAAATGCAAACTCCTGACACTCTAGCCTCTTGCTACCTGCTTTCTAAGTTAAATCTCCAAGATTCCAGCCTCCTGGGCTTCTTTTGATTCCGGGGACAGATCAAGAGTGTTTCTGTTTTTGTCTTTTGCACAAGCTGTTCGCTCTGCCTGAATTTTCTTTCCCCCTTTTTTTCACAGAGTTGACTTTTTATCATCACTTAGATTTGCTCCTAAATGTTACCTCTCAGATCAACCTTCTCAAGTCACCCAATCAAAAGTTAGCTCCCCAGTTACTTTCTACCATGTCCCCTTGATTTAATCCTCCTCATGGAAGTTTTACTCACTGATAGGTTGTTATTGTAGTAGCACCTAGAGTAGTGCCTGGCACATAATAGATGCTTAATTATTTATTGAACAAATGAACAAGCATGATGAATGAATGAATGAACACTAAGATTAACTGCTAAAAGTGAAAGAAAAGCATGAAGCCTCAGAATTAAAATACTTGCACAACATTAACTTGTCTTGCTTATTTTCTCTATATGCTTACACTTAAACTGGGGAAAAGAGTAAGTCACAGCTGAAATAGCAAATATAGCAGACACCCCATTTTGAGTTTGTAGCTGGCAGAGTAGAAATTCAACCAAAAATTCTTTCAAATTCCATTATTGTTGAAATCTTTTCTGACCTCTCAGCTGATTCACTGTTTATTTTATTAAAAGATAAACATCCTGGGAGGATATTTGTTTTCTCAGCCTCATAGAAATAGGCATAAAAGAACCCAGCTCCAAACACGAGAGACAAAAATGGTAACGTGCAGCTCAAATGTGAAGTTAATTTGATATCATAAATAGCTTCCTTTCTTATTCCTTACAAAAACATGTTGGGATTTAGACATAAGGACTATCTGTTTCCCTGGTGATAAAATTGATTCATTGTCTAGAAACTCCTAAATTCCCAAAGGCTCCCTGTTCCACAGCACTGTTCTCTCTCGGTCTTCAAGTTCCTTGAAGACAGTACAAGGAACTTGTACTCCTGTGTACTGTCAAGTTCAGTGGGCTTTCCACTGGCCTACATTTCTTTACTTAATGTGACAACTTTTCAGTTCCATTATCATCATCATCACGATCAGTCCTTGATATTTCCCCTCACGGAACCTTGTTAAATATTCATACTTCATACATACTTGGGTCAATTTACATTATTCCACTGGCTTGCACTTTCATTTTAAAAGCCTTTGCCAACCTGCAGATTCAAGCTCATTCAAGCTCCAGCCTCTTTAGCTGCATAAATAGGAGTTAGCCAAGATTTCTAACAGCAACCTATTTTTCTTTCTGCCCTCAGCACTGGGCTTCCCCGCAGCAATATACCTTAGCAGATGTTGCTGCTGCCATTCAGAAAAGGTTATTGTTTTCTGCTCCTGAAGAATAGGAAAGGGGATATGTGCCTTCCTCCTTTTCCAAAGACCGAAGTTCTCCCACATTTCGCATTTCTGATCCTATTCAACACTCTAGGAAGGCAAGGGCCATGTGATGAGGCTTTGCAGGTCACTTATATACATGCAGAATTTTTCAAAGGGTTCCCTCAAGTGTGTGACTTATCTATATATGTTCACTTCTTGGCCCAAAATAACTTGTTCGGTATTTCAATTTTCCCTTTTAAAGAACCTTTCAAAATGCATAGAAAAAAAAAAAGCCAGGGGGAGAAATCAGATATGAAGGGGAAGGGCTGAGGAGAGACTGCGAGGAATCAGCCGTACACTTTCAGGTGATGGGGAGGGAATGTACTTTGGGATACCTCCTCAAGATGACTGCCTGCATCCACTCTGCTTTGGAACTCCTTGTGGGTACACCCAGTGCCAACATTTCCTTGTTTCGAGTCCTCTAACAGAACGCTAGCAGGTGAGCTCCAGGAGACGGACTGTTTCTGTTTAGTGAACTGCAGTATCCTCCACTCCTAAAACGTTGTCTAGCATATAGTAGGTGCTCAGTAAATAAGTGATTGCCTGTACAAACTACTTACAATGGTTGTTTTATTTCTATTCTCTTCCAAATAATTTCGATTGAGATTTGGAGGGATGAGAGCAATGTAAGTATTAGAATTTTATGCTGTTTTTAGATTAGAGAAATAAGAAAGAGAAAAAGGGGCTTAGAGAGTATGGGGATTTGGAGATCCATATGGGAACAGAGTTGAAAATATATTTACCCTGCTACTATCATAATTTTACAGAAAGCAGGGAAGATGTAGTATATATCTTTTTGTCCCTCTTGCATAGAGCAGAGGCTCTCTTGAATTGAATTTAACTTGTTCCCATATAAAATGTTATACACAGTCAAACCTCTAAAGAGTAGATAGTAAATCAGAGCTCTAGAGTGAGAAAGCATCTTCAAAATCATATATTTCACCTCATTTGCTTTACAGATAAGGAAACTAAGACCCAACTAGGTTAAATATCTTCCTTGTGGTGGTACCCAGTGCCCTCAGTGAATCTCAACTCCAGAGTTCTCTGTACTACTCCAGGCCACTTCCTTTAGCTATCAGTTTTGAGTAGGAAATATACTAAGAAAATTACCCTTTGAGACTCAGTAGTACTAACTTCCACATTAAAACTAAGCTCCTATTTTTTTCACCAGCAGCAAAATACCTCATTTTTTTGCTCTTCACATTCACCTGTGCTTCACAGGTATTGCATTTTTTTACAAATGGAAGTTCTGCGGCAACCCTGTATTGAGCAAAGCCAATTGGTGCCATTTTTCCAACAGCATATTCTCACTTCATGTCTTTGTGTCACATTTTAATTAAGGTATGTACATTGGTTTTTTCTTTATACAGAATGCTATTGCATATTTAATAGACTACTATAATAGTGTAAACATGACTTTTAGTTGCACTGGGAAGCCAAACAATTTGTGTGACTCACTTTACTGCAATATTGGCTTTATTGTGCTGGATTGGAATGGAACCTGCAATCTCTCTGAGCTTTGCCTGTAACAGAAAAGCTACCCATGGAATTGTGAAGATGAATACATTGGAAATACTTCCGAGTGTCCACATAAACAGGTTGGGTGCATACTATTAAGTTCAACACCAATTTTCCTTTTTTGTAAAAAGGAAATTCTTTTACAAAATTCTTTGTAAAAGAATCCCAGAATTTTAGAAGTATGATAAAAAAAAAAGATGCAAAGAGAAAGGAATGGAACTGAAACATTATTTTAAACCAGTGGAAATGGCCTAGCAGATAATTCCCATTTGTTTGATTGGCTTGTACATGGAAAAGTTTGTTTGTATTATTTATGTGGTATCCCTCAATCCATTAAGCATCTACTGAGCATCTGCTATATGAGTGCTTAGAGTACAGTGCTGACCGTGATGGTCTGAATCTGTTTCGCACCCCAGAAAAGCCTCTGTTCTTTTAATCCATCCCTATGGGTGCAGAGCTATTGTGGTGGGACATTTCGCTTAGGTTGTTTCCGTGGAGATGTGACCCAGCCCATTCAAGGTGGGTCTTAATCCCCTTGATGGAGAGATATTTTTGGAGAGCGCTCAGAGCAGCTAAGAGAGAAATGCGCTGAGACATCTGGAGAAAAGGACTAGCAGACATCACCATCAACCTTCCCAGGCGACAGATGTGCCCTGGATGCTAGCAGGCTTTCCTAATGCCTTAATGCAGACATTTTCATGGCGTCAGAACTGTAAATTTGTAGCATAATAAATCCCTTTTGTAAATGCCAACCCATTTCTGTTATATTGCATTCCAGCAGCTTTAGCAAACTGAAACAATGACTAAGGTATGCTCCCTGCCACCACAGAGGGAGGCAGATGGCTAAGTGTGTCATCGCAATTTAAAATGAGCAGTGCTCGGGCAGGGCAGAGGGGAGCACAGAGAAGCAGCATTGCACTCTGGGAGAAAGGTCAAGAGAAGGCTCAGAAAACTTGGTACCTTTTGTGTTTGGAAAGGAATCTGTTAAAGCGAGGTTTAGAGACAAGAGAAAGAGTCCAAGACAGAAAATTAATCTATCACTATAAAAATAAAAATGTAAATATAGTAATTTGCTTTACTCCCATCCATTACAATCTAGTCTTTTAGATTAGAAATGAATGCCAAAAAATAACTGGTCGTGTTCCAAAACTATATATCTTCATCTATAGATGATTCTATCTATCCATCCATCTGTCCATCCATCCATCCATCCATCCATCATCTCCCTCTCTCCCTCCCTACCTAATCATCTATTTATTCCATCTATCTTTATCTCCTCTAAGTGAACTTCAAATGCAGAATTTTTTCCCCACAATTCTCACAGCAGTGCCTGCATCTGTTTTTATTCTTCAATACAGTATTCTCATACTTTGTTTAGAGGTAGACAGTGACATTGGTCTTTGGTCCTCTCTTGAAATTTATAATCTTAGAGAGGGTTTAGCTCTAAGTGAGAAATTTACATAATTTGAGAGTAAAAGACATGAAACTTTAAAAAAGACATTTCATCATTTAGCGGCCTACTGATTTAGACAGACTCTTTTCCCACCCCAAATTCTGAATTCATAAGTTCTATTGAGTTTTGGATATCCAAATCATATATTCATGAGGAATATTTTATTCTAGAGGTCTACTACATGGAAAGATCAGATTTTTTTCAAATTCTTTCCCCAAATTTTCATTTGGTTTATAATTTGATGCCATATGAATATAGCTGATTAAATATATTGCTAACTTGTACTTTTTTAAAGAAAGGGTACATTGGGGAAGGATAGCAAAGTAGCCCTTAGTTATTGTTTTCTTCACATTCAGAATTTTTATTTCAAAAAAAGAACCATAATAACATTAGTAATAAAAATCCATTTGGAAACATTCATGACCTAGTCACTGAAAAACAAAAAACCTCCACACTGAATCACCGCCCGCCCACTATTTCTGAGGGCCAGAAGCAGAGGTGCAACTAGAGGGAAGGCAGGCACCTCTTCCAACAAAGCCCTACTCCATAGATATGCAGATTTTATGCAAAAGCTTACTATCTAGAGGGAATGGTGGGAACTGAAAAGTAAAATTCTGTCATAGGGAGGAGTTTGGTTAAAGCCTCTGAAATGTTTAAGCACTAAGGAAGGAAAAGGAGATCAAGCAACATTTGGGAAGACAAGGTGTCATCAAGGCTCTATCTCCATTTATTAAAAAAAAAAATACTGAGAAACTAGACGCTTGAGGAGATATCAGTGACCCTGCGGCAAGAGTAAATCCTGCCATCTCATCTAACCCTCTGAAACTCTCCAGGGGTAGAAGTGAGTCTTCAGTTTGTTTTCCACCTCCTTAAAAGAAAGCTTCCTCCTCACCACTGCCCTTGGCTTTCTTTCCCGCTCTAATGGTCTGAGCCCAAGGTGAGGCTGAGCCCTCCATCCCCCACCTCCAGATTTATGTGTTCTCCCTACCTCTCCAAACAAGGAAAGGCAGGCCTTTAGTTTTGTTCAGTTAATTCACTGCTAATTTCCTCCTGACTCAATTTTTTAATTAGTGTTGTTTACAGAGATTTTTTTGTAAAATAATTTTGCTCTCAAAGCTAGTAGTGCCTAGACACAGAGGTGGATCTACCAATGAAGCTGAATCCTCAGGGCCTCGTACTTACACAGCCCCTTCCAAAGCCCACATAATCATGTTTGATTTTGTATTCAGAACTCAAGCTTTCTTTTTTTTTTTTTTGAAACAAGGCCTTTAAATGCTGAGGCTACACAAAGCATGAATCTGCCCATTTATATACCTAATGTGTGTGTGGATGACTCCTAAATCTCTATCTCCCACAAAAACATTTCTCCTAAATTCTAGATCCCAAAGTACCCTTAAATTTCCCCTCCACTTGTTTGCCCCATAGGCACCTCAAATATAATATGTGCAAACAGAACTCACCGGTGTCTTCAACTTCCCCCACAGACTCCTGCCTCCCGAACCCGCTCTTCCTCTTCATCCATCTCCTGCCTCAGTGAACGTCACCACTCGATACTGGGCCCGCTCTCTAGCCCGCCCCGCACCCCCTTTCCCTCAGCTGTCATTTCTAATCAAGCTCCAAGTCTTAAAGTTCTATCCCTCCACCTCACCGTGCCTCTGTTTCTTGTCTGGGTCTTCCAGCAGATTCCTCACAGACCTCCTTTTTCAGCATCTCTCACTTCCATTTTCCATGTTTTTGCCATAGTGCACCTTCTAAAATGCTAATCTGGTTATTTTACTGCTGTATTCCTTTAAGCACACAGCACTGCCTTTTTCTGGATAAAATCCAAGTTCCTTACCAAGATGGATGAGATCCGACCTGACTGCTCCCTGCACTGGGCTCATCTCTCAATTCCCAGGTTAAACATGTGTTCATCTTACCACATCGTGGAGAGGACTGGCTCCTGGGTGAGAGCCATCCCCTGACCTCCATGCACACCTTTTTTGCCCAGATAATTCCTTCAATACAGGAGACTTTTCTCACCAACACACTGTATTGCACCAATGTGTTTTCTTTTTTGTCCCTTATGTATTCTTTGACTCCTCTATCTTCCGTTCTTTCCTAGTAAAGTGCCTGACCCATAGCAGATGGTCAGCAAGGGGCTGAATGAACAATACCTAAGTGATGGGGAAGGGTGTAGCCAGCATGTATAATACATATGCCCTCCTGCTCCCATTGTCCAGACTGTGTGAGACCACAGATTAAATCACATCCCTTGGCATACAGATCAAAACCTGTGTCCTTTATACTGTTAATCCATGATGTGGGACATGGGGTTACCATCCTCGTATCCGATCCCCACACACAATGAATTAAGCCTTGGCTTCCCCCACAAGTTATCCAATTAAATTGTGGATACTTCCTAATTATCTGCTAGAAATCAATATTAAGCTAGCTTAATTTTGTGGTTCTATAAGAGAGATAATCAGCAGAGAATATACCTGGCAAAGAAAAACTTTATACCCTAGTGAAGGAGGTGCAACAACCACAGTGCTTATGAAAGCAGTATAGAAGGAAACGGGACTAGAAAATATTGAAAACCAGGAGAAAATAATGCTTATCCAGGGCTAGTGTTACTGATGACTTCTGGGATGAGGATATGAGTTGACCTTAAGACATAAGGACATAGGGCTAAAGCCTCAAAGATAATTGCAACATAGGAATAGAAGAAGAAACACCAGAAGTGAAAGTCAGTGAAAAAGATAGTTTCATAGGAGTTAAAGAGATGATTCCAAGAAAGAGCAAATAAGGTAGATTAAATGTGGCCACAAATTCTTTACCCCTCATTCCCATCAAAAAATCAAGTCTATTTCTACATCCCTGGAATCTGGGCTGGCTTGTACTTGCACTGAAAATAGAAAGTGGTGGGTGAGGCTATGTGAATTCCACAGCCAAAACAGCAAGAGGTCCTACGGCTTCTGCTTTCACTATCTTGTCCATCACAGGCGCCAGCCACTTTAGCCTCCTGGGGGATGAGAGGCCACGTGAGGAAGAGCGGCGCTCCCCATCTGACAGCCAGCACCTCCTGCCACCCAGGTGAGGGGCACCCTCTCAGACCTTCCAGTCCAACTGAGCCTCCTGCTGATTAGGCCGCAGGAGAGAATCCAGGCAAAACCAGCTGAGGCCCTGCCCAGCCAAACCAAAGGCTCATCATTATGGTAAATCATTGTTGTTTAAAGCCACTACATTTCAGGATAGTTGTTATGCATCCATAGTAATGGATGTGAAGCAAGGAATAGGGAAGGATGAAAATTGGAAGAAGAACTCATCCATTTGGCTACAAAGAAGTCCTGGCATCTCAATTCTGGAAAAAACCTGAATCATCAGGAAGGCACCTGGATTACAGGTGGATGCATTGAGTTACCAAGGTCTGAATCATGAATTAGTAATTAATAGCCTCCTGTAGCCTCTGCTCACCAAGATATCTAATCACTTGACGTCACCTTGCGTAGCACCTGGGAATGCGCTGCTCAGGCCAAAGTTTATGTTCAACTTTCTTTGTAATTACACTCCTCATTGTAAATGAATCTGTTCCATTTTATTTAAAAACAAAAACAAAAACAGGGCTTTGTCTAGATCAGAAATTAGCCTATAACTCAATGTTTAACTACGGCTTGGATTAAAAGTTTTTCTGCTTTCTAAAATATGCTAACATATTTTAAAAATTCAAACCATTAAAAAGTATATAGATATGTGATGTTATTAAGAATTACTGATTGTACATGTAGATTGGAATGATTTCTAATTGTTTTGTTAATTCTTTTTTTAATTAATAAAAAAAAAAAAAAAAAGTATATAGACTAGGCAGTGCAATGGTGGTTCAGTGGCAGAATTCTTGCCTGCCATGCCGCAGATCCGGGTTTGATTCCCGGAGCCTGCCTATGCCAAAGAAAAAAAAAAGTGAAAGTTTGCCCCAGTCCTACATGTTATACCCCAAATAACCAGCAATAATAATTTGGTCCGTAAAAATATATATGCCCATGTAGACCTACCTACCACCCTTTCACCTGTCATATGTCTTCTTCCTTCAGATAAAGGCAGAACAATCACTGTGCCCACAATTTCTGTAGAAAGCATACATTTCTCTTTAGTTTATTAAAAGTTTCTTAGAAAGAAAGTCACAGGCTGTAAACATGTAGTTTCCTCCCAGTGTGTTAAACCCAAGAATATGCACCCCAAAGTTGCTAGTATAATGCTTTCACCCTGGAGAGAGAAATAGGTTCCCCTTCATGCCTCCCCACCGCCCGCCCCCAAGCATCCCCTACCCACCCAGGCCTCTGCGCCAGCACCTGGAACTGTGAGTTCTGCCCCTTAAAGAAAAGAGGCGTTTTCTACAGCCCATTTATAAATAAAGCACAATCGCTGCACGTGAAATGTATTTAACCGGCTTTCTAAATGTCTATTCATATAAGAAACTGTCTTTCTTAAAGTTACCTGAATGTGCCATGTTTAGATCAGTTGTAGACATTTAAGCCCACTGGTTTTTCTCATCATCTCATACTTAGCAAACATTTGGGGCACAAAAAGCCCTCCAAGTCTGACGCAGATGGAAGAACAGAAGCCCATGGCCCTAACCCAGGGTGAGCAGCATGTGCCAGGACTGACCTGGAAACCCAAACAAAGGAAACCTCCTGTTGGGGGTGGGATAGGAGATGGGAGAGGTTGCGGTTCTGTGATGGCTGCCGAAAAGAGCCTTAAAAGGTTCACTTGTTAGAAAGCACCGGTTATCCCACTTACTTAGCCAAGTCACCCAAATTAAAGACATGCTTGGAGAGCTGGTCTTATGCCAAATGGAGGATCCTAAAATACCTCTGGATATTGTTATTATTTAGTTGTATATAAAAGCTGCCCTTCTGAACACAGAGTGTTGTTCAGAGAGCAATGCGTGTGATACTTACATTTTTGCTAGCTCCACCGATATCTGTTCCAGAGAACATCCCTTTGTCTCAGGTATAAACACAACAACAAAAGCTAGGGATGCTAGACTCATTATCGTATATATAAAGCACACCCATGGCAGGCCGATACGGTCTAGAAAGGGCAAAAGAAGTTGGTTAGAAATGTGTTTCGTGTTGTTTTGGTTCCATTCGAGGGCAGATGCCTTTTAGGGTTTATACTTAAAACCACACATATTTTCAATCCTATAAGCAGTATACAGTATCCAGGGAAACAGGAATCCCAAATTAAAACCGTTATCAGCCTCTCAGTCTTCCGACCCCAGCTTTCTTTGGGAAAGTAAATAGCAGCAGTCTGGTAACAGTCACAATTTAAACCCAATGCCATCCGCTTGGTGGGCATGCTCTCCTTTTTCAAAACAGTAATGTATTTTCATTAATGGAGAAAAGTCCATGCTCAAATAACACAAAAGCATATAATGCAGAAGGTAAATATCGCCTTCCTTTCCCTGACCCTGCACAATTCCTCTTCTTGGGAATCACCATTGTAGCTGTTTGGTTTTGTCTTGGTGGACATTTTTAATAACATTGGTGCAGGTGAATTTCCTTGTAATAAGCTCACCCTTCTTTATTCAGGTTTGAATAAATCAAATCATTTCTTACTGACACTATTTTATCACTTAAAATAGCTGCCAGTGTCGTTGTAATGTTTCTTCCCAGGTTCAAAGTGATAATGGCTCTAAAGAAAGGCATCAACTCCCTATGATGCATCAGCAAGAAGCAGGGTCCTGGCATTTTGATGGAGCTCACCAGACCATCTAGCCTCAGGCCCAGCCCCTTTGTATTCACTGACCAAAAGGCAAGGTACATTAACTGGGGAGAGACGGTCTCCAAAGCCCTTGAGTCTGCCATTCGAACTGTGTTTCCCCCTGGTTCAGCAGCAGCAAGTCCAGTCTGGCAGAAAGGAGTGAGAAAGACACAAGCTGTTTCTGAAAACAGGCTCAGACCAATGACAGACTTAAGAACTGCAAACAGCCTCTCAATTAACAGCGCAGCCACAAATCGTGGCTGATCAATCAGGAAAACTGAGCAGTTATGTCCTGAGGCAGTTTTGTGCGTGCACCCTGAGAAGGAGCTAAGCCTTTTAACTGCTTGTCAGTCCACTGTGCCGAGACAGAGAGAAGCAGGAGCAAGGGACAGCACTGCAGTTCTTTGACCATCCCTTTGTGTTCTTCTGTGCTGCTGGCACAGGGTGTTGCTCAAATGTTTGCTCCATAAAATGCCTTGTACAATGGGTCCTTCTTCCATCTCTGGGGCATAACACCAGAAAATTGAAATTAGAGAGAATAAAAAGGTCATCTTATCAAGCCTGTCCCGTTTCTGCTTGAATACCCTCAGTAAGTGTGCTGCTCACTACTGCACAAAGATTCTCACTACACTGTGTGAAAACTCTGTTCTAAACAAGTACTTTCTTTGGAGTCCAAATCTAGCTTTCAGTAACTTCTGCTCAGAGGATCTGCTTTGCCCTCCGACACTGCGCACTTACCAGTCTCCTCCCTCTGAATGGCCTGAGAGTCGTTTGGGTTTTGAATGCACCTCCTTCCCTTCCCTTCCCTGAGTATCCTCTCGTCCAAGGCAAACACGCCAGACTTTCCTACAGTCTTCCCAGCATGTGTGTGTTTCATAGGCCCTCAGAGTAAGCGTGTCTTTGTGGAACATTCTGCTCTTATTTGCACAGCTGAAATTGCAGGACAAATGTTGGTAACCGAGGGCTTGCAGCCCAGTCGAGTCTTTACATCTTTTAGGCCTCTCTGTCCTGTACTTGGGAAACTGATTTTTGAAAACAGGTACAGAATTTCAAACATCTTCCAATTAAATGTCTCCTGAAGGTTTTAGGTTGTTTCAGGGTATTCATTGGCTCATCCAATGTACTAACTCTCCTTCCAGAGATTTCCGTTATCTTATTTCATACCTTATTTCCATTCTTCCTCCACACCAGAGAGCAAATGAGTTGTGTGTGTGTGTGCGTGTTTGTGTGTGGGGGTGGGGTGGGGGTGTGTGTTTGCATGTGTGTGGGGCGAAGATGAAGGGCATATGCCAACACATGTTGGGGTAGGAGAGGGTAGTGGAGATGTGGTCAGTGCTAATAGCCAGCTGTTTTATTTTCTTCAACCTTATGCTATTACTAAAAACAAAGGACATAAGCGTTTGAAAATTTTATCCAAAAGTGGATGCATACTCAAAAAATGTTTACATATATGTGTGTGTGTATAATATATATATGTATATACATATGATTTGATTACGCATCCACTTTTGAAAATTAACTAAATATATTAACTGTACACACATACATAAAAGCGGGGGAAATGGAAGCCTACTCATTGGTCAGTTTTGGAGCATACTGGGGAGTCACATCATTTATGTTGAAGACTGGAAAATAAAGAGAAAGTTCCAAGCATTTCTATTGCCTGTTCTATGATCCATACTTTGGAGTAGCCAAATAATTAAGGAGGAGAAATATCTCTTTATAGATATTCTTTATATTACCTGGAATACTGCCAGTAGTAAATTTAGAAGGAATGGTAGAATGAAAACCGTGGGTCTGAGCAATGATCACCAAAGTTGGCCAACATTCCAAAATGATGGACAGGCGGATGGGATGAGCCCCTGCATGCAGGACTCACCAGCAGCACCGGGGGAGGCTCCCAAACAAAACCAGACTCTAGATCTCTTTATGCCTCTATTACTAAATGTCAGTTTACAGGAAACCCAAAGGACAGAGGGACAGTTACATGGGCACAGTCTACAATCAGCGAAGTCCAGAGTGTGGGAAACTCAGTGAAACAAATGACCCAGTTTCTTCAACAAAAAGTGTTAAGTCTGGGGTGAGGGGTAGAGATGAAATCTACAAATTATGAGACATATCACCCCATCATAAATTATGCACTGGCACCTGATCCAAACAAGCAAACTATAAAAAAATAAATATAAGACAACTGGGAGAATGGGAACACAGACTGGATATTTGATATTAAGGGATTGTTATTAACATTTTAGGTATGATAACTATATTGCAGTACTATATATTTTTAAGTCCTTACCTTTTAGAAATCCATATTAAAATTTTAGACAAAATGATATGTTTTCTGGGATATGTCTCAAAATTCTTTGTTAGCCAGTGAAGTGGGATTATAAATGAGTTAAGGTTAATAGCTGTTTCAGTTGGGTCATGGTGACATCTTGTCCTTCACCATTCTCATTCCTTTTCAGTGTGCTTGGAAGTTTCCATAGTAAAATAGTTTCTCTTAGGGAGGTGGGTGTGCTTAATTCAAAGGACACAAAATCCGTTGGAGGGAATCAAAGGTTTCTTACCAGTTACAGTCAAAAATGTGAGGGAGATGAGGAGATTGATGCCCCAGTTCATGCTGGATGTGAGAGCCATAGCACGTCCTCTAATCCCGCCAGGAAAAATCTCGCTGAGCACCAGCCAGGGCACTGAAAGAAGGGGACACAGGTGGGCATCAGCGAAATTAGCTAAGCCACTGAGATGGAGACAAACCGGCTGGTCTGAGCCCCGGGCCTGCGGGGGCTGTGGTCCGAGAGTGTGGCATTGCCCACCTGGGCTGGACAGAGAAGGGGTGTGCCTCCTCTCACCTCCAGCCAGGTGAGAGAGAATGAGGAGAACGAGGACAGCTTGACATAGGGCCCTGGTAGTTAGGGGAACAAACACGACTGGCCCCTGACCCAGACGAGGGAGGGACAGGGGCTGGGGCTCCCAGCCTGGCAGCGATGAGAATGCCTTGGGCATCAGCCAAGCCCCAGCACCAGTGCCAGGTGCCAGGTGCCAGCCATAACTGCCATAAGACTGTGCCCTTCCTGGAACCTCCTTTCTCTGACCTTGGAGTCGTCTGAAGTCACAGCTCATACGTGGGGAGGGAAGAGCTACTCCTTCTCGCTACACCCCCTCCTTGTACTTGGGCTTCCTGGCCTAGGGCAATAGCTCTAAATTAGATAGAACTCAATGATTTGATTATAATACCAGACTAAATATTTGAATTTCTGAAATGAGACACTTCTTGGCACTAAGATGGTCAGAGGACTTTTTATTCTCTGAGAGTGACAGAGAACATTTGAGATCTGCCAAATGGAATTAGAAAGGACAGAAGAGAAGGGAATTGACTTGTCTTCTGCTCCCAACTTCTCAAGACCAGTTTACTTAATCAAATAGCTGTGAGCTCTTACTATAGGCTGGGCACTTGCCAACTTTATCAATGCTCCCAGAAGAAACTGTACAAGGTAGAAACGATCACTATCCTTCCTGCACAAAAGAAGACACTGAGGCTAAGAGGAGCGAATAACTTGCCAATATCACAGAGCTCGTCAATGGCGTAAGTCGTGTTGAGCCCTGACTATCAGACTCTGGAGCTCATGCTATCTAATCACTGATCTCTTGTTGTGACTCAATATTTGTTAATGAATGAATAAACATGGTGTGTAAGCACCTTTGATGCTGAGGAAAGGATGTGGAAACCGCTCCAGCCCTAGCTTGCTGTTGGCTAATTTCCTTTCTTTGGAAAGCCAGTGTTGATATACCAACGCACTCGTAATCCTAGACCAGAGGAGGTGGCAGGAGGAAGCAGCAGGAAGCCAGAACAGCTCCCCCCGCCTGCAGTCATGCCGGCTATCCATGCCAGACTCGAGCAGTCTGCTGTGCCAAGAGTTTAACAACTTGCCACTCATGACAAGATCACATTCTGCAGAGAAAACATCTGCTGGTAGTGACTTTGCTATTTCAAAGTAAGAAAAATAAATTGAATTGTAGAAGTCAGGAAAAATATATATTTTTTGATTATCCACTCCAGGGTTACATGTAAGGCACTGAAGATAATTGTAACAAAAGCAACATCATTATTCTGATTAATAAAGAATTAAAAAATAAAATTCCGAAGCATCCTTGTGCACCCCACCCTGAAGGCCTTTACCAGGTGCTTGCAGATTATATCCTTGGTGAGGTCAAGGTAATGGTTTTTTCTCTTAATGAGGCCAGGGTAATTCTCAGGTGACCTTGATTCAAGCCATGCAAGATGAGGCCTGGCTCAGAGTGAAGTGATTTCTGCACAATGCTAGTGAAGCCTTTGTGATGCAGACCTGCCTTTGGGCAAGCACAAGATAAAATCACATAAATCCAAATTTTTAAGTTAAACAATCAATGCACAGACCAATTTCCCTCTGGTCCTCCTGCCCCGGGTATTTGACAGGTTGGGTAGAGCTGGAGGTCCCTTACCTCCTTTTGCTGCAGCCACCATGAGGAGGTGCTGGGAGAAGAACTCTTTCATGTCCGTTTAGTAGCGGAGTTAACACAAGCTTTTTGTTTGTTTTGTTGTTGTTTGTTTTAGTTTCTTTGCTCTTCTTTCACTCCTATCCCAACACCTCTCAACCCCCTTCTTCTCTTCCCCATCTTTCATCAAAATGGCCTCTTGGATTGCTTGGTTTAGGCAGAATCTCTGATGGAGTCTTCAGACTATATTGGTATCACAAAAAAAAAACAGTTGATTTGCTGTCACAGACAGTGCTGGATCTGACCAACAAGAAGATGGGACAGTTGTGCTCAGCCTGAGCTGTCAGGACCTTGTAGAAAAAAAATCCCATGATCTACACTGAACTCCTGGCCTAGGCATTAACTCAACCCAGCAGTTGAGCCAAGTCCTTGGGCAGTTTAACTTGTTGGTGAGCAATGAGCTGCATATTGTAAAACAGATCTGTCTCAATTTCTTTCCTAATGGGAACTTCATCCCAGGGAAACCCTGTACCTGATGTTTCCAAGAAAAATGTGTCACTGCTGAATGTTTCTATTTCATCTTTTTTTTTTTTTTTTTATCTAATGTGAAGAACTCAAGAGTTGATTCATGGGTTTCTTTAATATTGATGGACTAGATGTTGCAGCAATTGGCCAGTATTTTGATAAGGATGGTTCAATCTCCCACCATAGAGCCTGTCAAGGCAAAAGTAAAGGAAATGTTTTTCAACAATGATTTTGGAACCATAAAACCAGGTTTTCAGATCCAGAGAGAATAAAGTAATAATCTGAAAGGGACACTTGCAGCAAGATGAAACTTACTGGGAGGGGGATAAGACTTTCCAAGAGAGACTTGGGAGCAAGATAGCATAAGATTCTGACAGGCCCTGTTGTTTCCTGGGCTGGGTGTGGTGACTGCCCAGAGCAGAAGGAATGTAGAAGCTCTGCTTAGGGTTTGAGAGCTGTAAACCATCATGTGGGGATTTAACTTGTGGATGTTTATAATAACAGATAGAAGTTTTCTTAAAATCACTGGTATCTTTTCCAATAAGGTGGCTCAATTTCTCACAGGAAAATGAAGCTATTGCCACATGTAAGAGCTCCCTTTCACCACTGCAGAAGAAGTGGTGGCTGGCTCTTTCTGGGAAGCACTGCTCCCTCACAGGGGAAAGAGAGGAAAGAAGCCTCTTCATCCTCGACCCTGATGCTAGGCCAGCAGAAGATGCTTTGTCCTATCCACAGAGGACATACTGACACTGCAGAGAAACACGGAGCTCTTCAGGAGCATAGCCGCTGCCGTTTCGCAGGCCCTGAAATAACTCTCCCAGATCCCTGTGATTCTACTTTCAACCCCATTGTTCTAGACTAGCTCAGCAATTTGTGCTCCTTATAAATGTCAGAGTCCGCATATGTCTTGAAAGTCTTCCTTATGCCAGTGATTGAGGACTTAATGGACTCCTAGATATGAGTTCCACAGATATTGGGACTCATTTTCACATGGAATTAAGTCACCAGGGTGGTGATCAACAGAACCTGCCTGATCCAGATGAAGTCTGCAGACAGAGCATTTATAGCTGCAGAGTGACTGCAAAGGACAAATATGTGGATGTTTCTTGGAGTTCAGTTAAGGAGTGGGACTTGGATTAATAAGGGCCCTCAAATGGAAATGTCTTCGCCCTGCCAAAAGTAAGCAAGCATGGTTCTCTCCTCCCTCCTAGGTACTAGATATGCCTGGCCCAAGACAAAGCTCTCCCCATGTAATCTATCATTACACACGTGCATACACGCACACACTCACACACACATGCTGTGCTTTCAGATTTGAGCCCCGCAGTCCTGCAGACACACTTATATTTGGCTTAGAGTTCTTCCTGAACCACCTGGTAGACTCACCAGGGGTTCAAAGACTCATGAAGGTCTTGACACTCTTACCAGAGAACTTCTAGATACATTAGCAGATGTTCTATACTCAGGCAAGAATTTTCAACACCTTGATTTCACAGGGAGCCAGTACCCTAAAATCTGAAGGAGTGGAGCCAAATCCTGTAACTTTTCCAGCTTAGGTATAAAGCAGCTCTGGCTCTTTGACTACGAAGAGGCACTTAAAACATGAATAGAGAGGGAACATGCCCATTCCCTTCCACCCACCATTATATTCAGGCATCAAATATTCCCTAAGTGGAAAAATTATGTTCTTTAAAAAATATACTCTAACAAAGACCAAGATCTCCAACCTCAACAATGATGTGGTGGCTTTAATTTATTTTTCTTTTTTCTGTTCCTGCTTCTCACAGTCTCTTTAAGTCCTGCCCACTGGTGCCCTCTTATAAAATAAATACTTTATTCAAGAATAGTGTCTTGGGTTACTTACATTATAAATCAAGAAGCAATGATGTAGCGCCTCAATGGTCCCTAATTTTTTTGCCCTAATGATTTCTAGTTAAACCGAAGGAAATTATTTTTTTTTAATATATTTTTAGGGGGAATTATACTAAATGCAATAACCCTCAATAGAGAATGCCAGAATAAAACACGAAACCCTTTCATGTTTAGGTACCAATTGGGAATAAAAAAGAGTCACAATTTCTTGATTGTGTAGCCTTTGAAATAATTTGAAAAACAAAGTACCTGTTTCGTTTTTAAGTTGACATCTTACACTTTTCACTGTAAATTTAAATACAATAGAAACTGCAAAGGATGCAGTTTCTATTGTATTATAAACCCTAACATTTAAAGATGGAATGGTTATGTCACTTTATGTGAAAATTTCCAAGTAACTATTACACTTGGCACTCATAATCATTTGTCTTAAAAATATAGGGAAAAGGTATTAAACAGTTAGAGATTTTATATGATTTATTTTTTCACTCCGAACTTCTTTTTCCTCCATAGTACTTTATCCCTACTGTGATACACTGATAAGTTTGAAAGTCTTTTATTTATCACCCCATCATATGTCTCAGTAACAAGAATATGACCTTAAATTGAAATGTTACATTGCTTTTTATTTCCTCTAAGAGTTTCTAAGTGTTGTTTTTTCTAAGTTATTAGTACAGTAATTACTAATACAAAGTGGGTCCAAACTATAGAAATATACATTTTTAGAAATAACTATTAAGTATTAAAAGTGAAAATTTATTGGAAATGTATTTCTTAATGAGATAGATGGCTTTTCTCTTTATTATGTCTCTGTGAGTGTCACTTATTTCTAGAATAACATAGCACATTTCTACTTTTTAAATGGATGGCATCTATTGTTCTTCAGAATAATGAAAATATATGGGGGAGCTGAAGAAATTGTACAATGGCAGTGTCGCTAAATTCTTTGAATTAACAACAAAAGTTATTTGTAATATCATATCAGCTGATAACTTGATTAAATCACACTTTGGTCTTCTTGAAAATGAATTGTTAGACTTCTGAAAGGATTATTATCTATTGTTGGAGTCATTTTGAACACTTACATCAATATTTACAATTATCTTTTTGATTAGTGTTCCTAAAGTTTTTATAATTTGGGACATGTATCATAGGTGTACTTTTTTTTTTTTTTTTTTTAGAACAATTATTACTGGGGAGATGGGGAGAAATTTTAAGAACAGATCTTTGGAACTTGAAGATCTAGCAATTGAATTTAATAGATCATTAAAGTAGTACTTACAAAAAGTAAGGAATACGAACACCCCATTTTGCAGACCTCTGAACCAAGGTTCAAAATCTAAAACAAAGCTACAAGTAAGTAGTCTTTTCTCCTTTGAACTATAACTGAATGTCATGGCTTCATGTGCAGTATTTTATGTTGTGCTTTTTTTTATTTTTCACTCTTTGGACTTCAATCAAAAAATATTATAGTTTTTAATGCTACAAATTTCCCTAAAAAATTTCTTAACACTGTGTTCTGGAAAACGATAAAATAACAGACGAATGCTGTGTTTATTTAGATAGTGTTAAAACCTTCCTCTGTCTTTTTAATGGCTTTACTGCCCAATGTTTATCAATTTCAAGGGCACAGGATTATAACTGGAGAGATGGAATGTGAAGAGAATGAAGCACAGCTGTACGATGTGGAAAGTGCTGGTGATGTCGTTACTGATGGTGTCATTTCATTTTGAGTTTAATTGTGTTTATGCTACCAAAGTGCAGGTTCAGATTTTTCTGGTTTGTTAGGACCTCTGCTGCATCATCTCACTCAAGGGGAAGATGGGATTTAATTAATTATTTGCACATATTTCTTGAAGTTTCTCCTCTTTCTTTTGCTTGGATATAAATGTCGTATAGAACCATATGGAAGCTATTTTTTGTTTACTTTGCATTATTTGCATGATTAACACCAGAGAATCAGATACTTTGCCAATTCACCAAACATGAATGACCTTTAATTTAATTAATTGGGGAAAGGGAGCGGGTGTAGAGGAATATTAATAACTGAAAACTGAGGTTTAAAAGGAAAAAAAACAAAAAGCTTTGAAAGATTTGGAATGTAGTCACTTACACGTAACTTATATGTGAATATTACTGTATAATGGCTACATTTAATAATAAAACTCTCCTGTTTAAAAGTAATTTATGCAATACACCTTTTCACTAAAAATGTGTAATTATTCATAAGAATGGTGGAAAAGGAAGATGAGCAACTCCAAAGGCTCTAACTGTGTCGGGTCTGAAAGTTAGGGGCCTGGAACCTAGAAGCAAAGAAGAAATATCAAAATTTCTTTTGATGCATTTGATGGACCTCTAGTGTGTAAATAAATGTCTTGGTCCTAAACCCACTATAACTTGGAGTGAAACAGCTAAGTAATCTTCCAAGTTAGAACCTGCTGTTCCACACCCCTGAAGCTGTCATAGCCTTTAGCTGTGGAAATATCACACGAACAATTTCTTTTTGAAGAGCTGGAGTCAATTGGGTATAAAATCTAAGTTTAAGTGTTATGGCAGATGACTCTTAATGCTTCCAACCAATGCCCATTGTGGTACTTTGAAGCTGTTATGGACCCCAGGAAATTATGTTCTTAAATTTAATTCACTCCTGTAGGTCTTATTGTAGGTGGGACCTTTTGATTAAGTTATTTCAATTGAGATGTGACCCACCTTGTTCAAGATGGGTCTTAATCCGTTTATAAAGAACTCCAGTAACAGAAGCTAAGCTAAGAGATGAAATTAAGAGAGCTCAACAGAAAAAGCCTCAGCGAAGCTGAGGGAGGAAGCTGCTGAAGGAGGAAACCACTGAAGCCAGAAGATAGAAGCAATGAAACTCAGAAGAGAAAGACCAGCAGCTATAGCCATGTGCCTTGCTATCTGACAGAGGAGTCCAAGTTCATGGTACCCACTCTTCAGAGAAGGTATGATCCTGTTGATGCTTTAATTTGGACATTTTCATGACCTTAGAAATGTAAACTTGTAAGCTAATACATCTCCATTGTCAAAAGTCAGTCCATTTCTGGTATTTCATCAGCTTTACCAAACCATAACACCCATCCCCCAAAAGCCTGGTTAAACTCCATAAGACAAGACAAAACAAAAAACTAGCTTTTTAAAAAAAAATTCTATTGTCTCATTTTAAACAGAAGAAGGGTATTTTTAGGATACTTGAGTTGAAAGACAATTCTCCATGGGTCTTTTATGTCTCTGCATGTCTTGAAAGCAGTGGCAATGACTGCCTTTGTTCTGGATTATCTTTGCAAGAATGTTTATTTAACAAACAGCTTTGGAAGATATAGGGCCTCTTTCTGGAGCAAAGGGCAGGTTTGTTTACTGTCCAGGAAAGCAAAGAGAATGTCTTCCTCAGGGAAAAAGAACAGGCTGCCTACTGTCCATTATAAAATAGTTGGGTTCCCTAAGCGTAGGACTCCTCTCTTGTAGATCAACCCATTGCGTGTGCATGTGTCACCTGGCCTCTTCGTGTTGCACTTTGGGGCTAGGGACTTAAGGGACTAAAGTAAATACTGATATTCTGGCTATTGCTATTGCAATGAGTAATGAACTGTCCTTTGTCTCTGACAAAGGGGTCTCCTATCTTTGCCAGTGTCTGTGAAACTGCAACAGGCTAACTTGTTAGCTTGCAAGTGGAGTAAAATCTCAGTTCTTTTGCAGTTCTTGACAGTTTAATTACATGTGGCTTTGATATGATTTTTTTAATTTAGAAATTTATTGTTTAATCCACAAGCTTTATATAGCTTTAGTTAAAAAAACCCAAAAAACAAACAAACCAACAAAAAAACAAAAAGAATGAAAACAAACACTATTTCAAAGTCTAGACCCTTCCAGCCTTCCAAATACAAGAGCTCTGAAAGTCGTGTGTATCAAATGGAAGTACAAGACAAAATTTTGAATGGACCCATGACATTTCATAAAACAAAAGTTTATATAACTGAAGGATCCTTCCTGGGAGTAGATAATTGCCTTTACAAAAGAAAAGGAGGGAAAAAAAACCAAAACACCAAAACCAGAATAGAATGAAATTCCAGTGTTCCAAATCAACTTGTTACACATCAATATAAACCCACAGTGTCCTGGCAAACAACATGCTTTCATTTTCTGTCTTACCCCTAGAGTTCAAATCTTGATTCATTTCAGCAGAGACTCCACAGGCAACAGGAAAGATTGTGGCATTAAAATAGTCATTTATACTTTTGTGGCAGTTCAAACAGTGGTCTTATTTCTGGGCAAGCTTACAAACCATACTGGGTCGGAGGCATCGTAACTTAAATGGGTGCTAAGACTCAAAAGAGAGGAAAAAAACACCAATGCTGGGAATAGCCAGAGGCATTAAAAGAACCATAAGAATGCCAACCATATCTAAACCCCCTTTTTAAAAAGAGGATTTTTTTTTTTTGGCTTAGAATATTTCACTCTAAATGAATTTATGTGAACTGTCAATGAAAGAACTTCACTAATACACTGTGGACACTTTTTGTGATGTAAATCCATGCCCCCTTTTTTTACATGGTGAACTTCAACCTAGCAATTATTACAACAAAGGTTATAGTCTAAAGCTCAAACACATTTTAGCAATTTTGAAATTAAATTGCATACAAATCAAATAAAATTTACATCATAACAAACATTTCCACCTAAGACTGTGGGGACACTTGAGCCTTCTGCATTGATCTCAGGGCCTTTTCACGCAGGTGCTTTTCTAAGTCATCAAGGTTATCTTCAGCTTCACTTTCAGTCTCCTTTTCTGGCTCTGCCTCTGGTTCTTCCTGTGCTGATGTAGTTGTGGGAGCAGCGGCTGCAGGGATTACAACAGCTGCAGCAGCTGCAGCCACAGCCTTTTCCTTCTTGTGTTTTTTGTGCTTCTTCTCCTTTTTGTGTTTCTTGTCCTTCTTTTTCTTCCCGCCTCCTTCCTGGTCTGAATTCCTTGCTGGAGATGGGCTTGGTGTTGGGCTCTTAGCCTTTTTGACTGGTACCGCTGGTGACCAGTTTGTAGAGGGTGACTGAGACTGAACAGGGGATGGAGGTGCTTGGGGTGTTTTAGCTGCTGGCTCAGGAGATCCTGAGACAGAGCGAGAGGATGAGACCCTCTGTACAGACTGTGGACTTGGTGAGGCAGCCTTTTTTATCTTTTTGGGTTCCGGAGTTCTGGAGACTCTCCTAATGGGCCTAGTACTTGGAGATGGGGACTGCCTTCTTTGGGGTGATGATGATGCTCCTCTTCGAATGGGGGGAGGGCTTGAGGTGGTCTGAGGAGCTCGAGGCCGTGGTGAGGGCGAATGCCGTTTGTTCGGTTGTGCAGATCGGGCTTCCCGGGTGGATCGGCTTGGGGAAGACCCCTTCCTATGTTTTGATGATAACGATGGTGAACGTCTCTTGGTGACGGGGGAGCTTCTTTGTTTGAGAGGTGGAAAATGGGAGACCCTACACTTTGGCGGTGGAGATGGTGATGCCCTTCTTTTAGGAGGGGGAGGGGGAGAAGCTGTTCTTCTCTTTGGAGGTGGAGAAGGAGAGTATCTTCTCTGTATTGGAGGAGAGCATCTTCTCGGGGAAGGTGAGCGCCGACGTGGCGGAGGAGAAGCAGTCCTTCGTCGAGGTGGTGGTGTGGGAGATCTGCGTCGCCGAGGAGGAGCTGGAGAAGGAGAACGTCACCTTCTGGCAGGTGGTGGGGAGGCACTTCTTCTCCGTCTACCACTTTTAGTCCTTGGCGATTGCCATCGCTTTCCCATCTGCATCCGAAGGGAAGTCTCCTTCTGGCGCTTTCGTGGTGATGGAGAGGCACTCCGGGAAGGGGAATGTCTCCGCCGTCTGCCTACCTCACCATTTTTCACAGGAGACTTCTTGGGTCGCTCATCTTCTGAGGAGGAGGAGGAGCCGGAGTCAGATGAAGACGGCTGGTTTTGTCGTCTATACTGGCGCCTCTGCTGCACAGAGTCTGCTGCTGCCATCTTGCCACCTTTATCTTCGGATTCAGACAATTCTACTTTTCTAGGCTTGGGTGCTGGTGAAGGAGACTCTCTTTTCTCAGTACCCTTATGTTTTGTCACTTTACTTGAAGCTCTCCCTGGAGAGACAGAAACACGACTTTTTCTGGTAGGGTTTGACTGCTGGGGTGTTGGGGAATGATGAGCTTTTGGCGGTGGAGTTGATGGAGGTGAAGGCTGGTGCCTTCCCCTCAGAAGACGTGTTGAAGGAGATAACCTACGAGTTTTTCGAGGGGGACTAGATGTCCTCTTGGGAGGCTTCTTTGGTGGTGGCCGGGAACGAGAAGAAGATGATGATGAGCTACTCCCAGACTAGGATGCTGATGAGCGCCTTCTTCGTCTCACTGGAGATCTACTCCTTCTATGCCTTGGTGGAGGAGGCGTTCGTCTTGGTGGAGTTCTTCTCCGAGGAGAAGGCCGTCGTCGTGGGCTTGGCCCCCTTCTAGGTGAATATGATCTTGATCGGGATCTATGGCGCTGTCTAGATCAAGTATGAGACGGAGAGCGGCAACGAGTCCCGGACCTTGATTTGGACGTGACCGAGATCTTGGTCGAGCCTTTTCCTTTTTGGAATTTTTTTCTGGAGAAGGTTCTTTAGGTTCTGGTACAGGTTCAGGCTTAGGAACTTTCAGGATGTCACTAGTAGAAGTGGCTTCTTGTACTGAAGGTTCTTTTACTTTTACTGAAGGTTCTGGGAGCTCTGGAGTTTTCTCCTTCTTTTCTGGAGCAGGGGAAGGACTCCGGCTCTTGGTTCTGTGACGGGGAGATCGAGAATGACTGCGCTTTCTCTCTCTCCTGACAGGGGAAGATGGTCTTCTAGGGGAAGGAGATCGTGATTTGCGTCTTCTTGGGCTTCGAGACCTTTCCCTTTTTTCTCTGCTGCTTTCTTTTTCTTCCTTATCCCTCTTATCTTTGTCTTCATCTTGCTTTTTCATAGATGCCAATTTTTCTTGTTCAATCTGTCTCTGCTTTATTTCTGCTTTCTTCAGTTCTAGGAAAGCAGAAGGGATTCCAGCAATGTTTTCTTGTGCACTTAACAGCAGGGGCCACAGTTCTCCCATTAATTCTCTAGCATTTTTTTCTATTAAAAAATCCAGTCAGGTTGATTTGCATCATTTTGGAGTCTGGATTCTTTACTTCCAGCTGGTTAAATATAAACTCAATCACAACATCATCTTCAAATCCAAGGATTCCTGTTACTCGTTTTTTTTATCCAGGGCTTTATAACCTCCAAATTTACTTTGCTCATGCCCACCTTTTTTTCTAGGCATTCTGGAAATTTCAGTTGCTTCAGTAGCTTCTTCTGTTTGCTGCTGAACCGACTATACTGTTCTGCACTAGTTCCCAGACATGCGACAATTTGATAGGCTCTCCATTTGAAGCCATAGTCCCCAAAATAACTAGGGTTTGCATAGAGCATGAACAGTTAAGTAACTGGTTGTTGTAAGTTAAATACTTGGAATAATACTGCAATTTCTGATGCCCTGTTTTAAGTGTCAAGAGATTAATCTTTACTAAAGTCCTGGCCTTCCCGTCTTCTGATTTTTTTTTTCTTAAAAAAGAAATGTACAAACTACAAATTATAAACTCCACGAAGTGCAGAGAACCAAACTACATTACATAAAGTGTAGATTTTGGCATAGACCAATTGTCTCTATTGGGTTTTCTTCCCCTAAGAGCATGGAAACTGATGCAATCATTGGTGCTCAACTACAGTCCTATTAACGATACTTCCCACCCATCTAGATCTGACCGGGTGCTGATTTTCCTGCGTGAGTGAAATATGGGGCGAACGGGATTCAGCAAGAGCTTGATGAAGTCTGGACCCCGGGGATCAAATACGACGAGGTAAACTTCCCGCCCTCAAGCCAAGGGCGCACAGGCCCAACAGAACCTAGGTTAATAGTCACCTTTTCTCTCGAGAACTCCAAGAGTATAACAAATGAGGCTAGAGATGGGGGAGTAATTTCACTCCCGACCCTGTCTCCACACACACGCACACCTTTCTATTGCACTCTCTGCCCTCAAAATTCCCAGATTGAAACGTTCTGACTACATTATCGTCTGAGCTCCCCTCCTTGAAGGGAGGTGCGCGAACTCTGACCCGGCACCTTCGCGAAAGCTCAGAACTAGGGGAAAGGACGGTGGAAAACTCAGGCGGGGAAGCCCGCCTCCCAAAGAGAAACCGCTAAACGCTGTCTCCGCCCTCTTCCATCTAAGACGATCTCCCCAAACCGTACTCTCCCCTACCCTCGCCGCCAGTCACCTCCCGGCTTCCCCGGCCCCCCCCCTAGGGACTTCCCCCAGATACCGCGCCCGCCCATTCCCGCCGCCGCCGCGTAGTGGGCTGATAGGAGTTTCAAACAAAGGTCTTTTGTTATTATTCACTTTGGACTCCCAAAACACATCTGAAGGATATGACGCAATTCTGAAGCCTGAAATAATCCATCGAAATACTTTTAGACACCCTAATGCTAATGAGGTTAAACAAAAACAAAAAAACCACTCCCTCCCCCCAAATTCCAGGTTCAGAGGATCACATATTTCTCTTTGAAAAACCATAAAGGAATTGCCTCAAATCCTTTTTTAATTTTTATTTATTTTATTATTATTATTATTATTTTTTTTGGTAAAAAGTCGCATTTAAATATATTTAATTACTAAACCAAAGTTGGAAAAATGATCCCACATATCACTAACCCCAGTCTTTTTTTTTTTTTTTTTAATTGAAGGCCATGGGCCTCATATCTGGGGGAAAAAAATGGAAAAACTTGGAAATGAACGTTTTGTCTAACATTCTAAAATTTTAAAAAATCACTTAAATTTTCATAAATTTGAAACATGGCCCTGTATCCTCAATTGAGTGGCTTTTTTCAGATATGCTATTACATATAAACCACATTCACCTCCCATTCCCTACATAGAGACTCAGATTCATACCAGAGGAGATTGGGTCCTCTCAACCCCAGTTTGGAGAGCATCCCCTGAATCACAGAAACTGAGGGAATTCTAGAAACACTTCTTTGATTCAGATAACAAATATGTATTAAGCCCTATTGTGGCCATGCCCTGTGTCAGACTTCAGGAAACCACAGTGATCACATGGACACAATCCACGTGTGCACGCAGCAGGAGTCCAAGCTAGTTGCATCAGCTTAGGAGAGTGAACTGACTTTGGGGGTTCTCAGCCCAAACCACATCCTTCACCATAACCTACACCACACCAAAGCCGGATGACTTCTTTTAAAACCTGTCTGGTTTCCTGGGAAGCCCTCTTGACTGTAGGTGATCCAGGAAGGACCGATTTCCCAAAGCCAAAAGTCTCTTCTGTTTAATCTTGGCCCAACTGGAGTGGTTCACAGAAAGGTAGGAAGGTGATCATGGCAGCACAATTCAACAGAGAACCAGGGAGCACTTTCTGTACACGACGAACAAAGGAGAATGTTTGTGTTGTCAGAGCTGGCACAACCAGAGCTATTCATCCGTCTAGGCTACTGCCAGGCCTGTGATAACACTAATAACTAAGTGTACTGAGTCCACGCCTCACCCCAGACTTGAATGAGGTGCATTTTGCTTGGGATTGCTTCATTTAATCTCCATGATCATGCTAATAGGTCAGTACTATTGCCCATTTCCCTAGATGAGGAAACTGAAGCCCAGAGACATTGACTTTCCCAAAGCCCTACACTGATGGTACTGGCATTCCATGTCAGGCAGCTGATACCAGCTGTACACATCCTTCAAACACTCTATTAGAAGGCATCAATAGGCTTCTGTGCTCTTTTCCTAGCTCCCCAAGCTCATGTCCCTCTCCAGGCCATTTGACCTGCTGCTGTCCCTGCTTAAAAATCCCTCCTCCCAGACCTTCTTGCCACTCATGTCATACAAACTTTGGTGCAAATGTCCCCATTGTGAAGGGCCTTCTATGGCCATCATAGCTGAAGCAGCCTTCCCCTAAGCATGCTTGTTCGCTTGTTTGCTTTTCTTTATCACTCTTCTTTCCACCTAAAAGGTGGTACTCATCTTCCTCTGGAATCATCTTGCTTTTGCCAGCCTTCCCCGCCAGCTCCACAAGGCTGAGGTGGGGCTCAGCCCTTCATCCTGGTCTCTCCAGCACCAGGTGTAGTGCCAGGGCAGAGTGGGCAAGCACTACACACCTGCCAAAGGAGTGGGTGTCTGAGTGAACTCCCGCAGCTCTCTCCTTTCTGTTCTCCTCTCTGTGACTCCAGGGTGCTTTCTTGCTTGAATCCCTCCCTCCTTCAGTCTTCTGAACTGGTAGAAAACATTGACCGATGCTTTGGTCATTGGTCATTCTGTCTTCAGAATGCATGAAGGGTGACAGCCTCAGCCTCGGGACCAAATTGAATATGAGACCTTGAACAAATTTCTTCCATCTGCTCATAATGAAGAGAAGATTCATGAGACAGAAGAGAAGGTTAATGAACTAATTTATGTAAATATGATTTGGGGATTTAAAAAGCCCTATCGATTTTTGTAAAAAGAAAAGCCACATGGTTTTCAGAGTTACAGTGGCCATTTTGAGGAAGGTTTGGTTGCTCCAGAAGTGTCATCTCAAATGAATTCATGGGATAATAACTTTACATCTTGGTTTGGGCTCATCTGTACTTAACTTTTGAAGCATGAGCAGAAAAGAAATCTCTCTGTGGCTTTTTATGTCCTCACAAAGTCAGGAATAGGTGGTTCCACCCTGAAGCTTGAATCGTGATGGAAAAATTCTCAGTAAAAAGGAGCTGAGATAATGATCAGAAACACTACAAAGAGGGAGGTTAAGACTCCAAACTTATTTTGAAGTGATTGATGCAAAGATAAGGTAAGGACAAAGAATAGGTCATCGAAGTCTTTAATAAAGGCAGTGGAGTATGTACACTGACTTTATTTGAGGGGAGAGTTCTAGTATTAGTTACAAAGAAATCGAGGGCAGGGCTCTTAAATGTTTTGGGTTCATCAACCCTTTTGGCAATCTGGTGAAGCCTATGGACTCTTTCTTAGAATAATATTCTAAATATAGAAAATAAAATTCCTAAGGTGAATTGATACCAAATGTATACACCCTCCTGAATTCTAGATTCTAAGACAACTCCATTATTTTACACATAGGGAAAGAGAGGGCCAGAAAAGAAAATATTTAGGGCATACACTTTAACCTAAGAATAAAAACACTTTTGTGGCAGAAGAAAACCCTGCCATGATCTAATACCATTGAGGAATGTTGTTTTAAGTCAATCCATATTTAAGAAGGATTAATAAGGATTGCTTAATCTTGCTTTCAATTTTACTTTAGAACACTGAGTACTTTCCCATTTATACCTCTATTTGCACAAAGGATTTGCTTCTATTACAAGCAAACTCTCTAAAGGAAATACATAAGTTGTAATCACATCAAGTTAATAAGTTTGATAATGCATTCAAGGTCTGGTATCAAAAGCTCGTTTCCTAATAAAAGTCTTCATTCAACTCCAACTTGTACAATACTTGAGGATACAATTTTATAGATAAGCTTGGCATATTTATGGCATGTTTTCTTTAGGAAAGAAAGAAAAAGAAACTACGACATGAAGGTGTACAAAAATTATTGACCTTATTGACCCTTAATTAGAAAGAAAAATGATAATTACTTGGACCCCTTCTCAAAACTCCAGGGGAATCCCTAGCCCCAAACTACCAATGTGAAATGACTCATGGTTCTCTCTAGAGAGGGCGATTGGGATTTCTGGCTTGGACAGCATGTCTCCTGGATTCACACACAAATGCCCAGGTCAGTTGTTGGCCCTGCAGTTATGGTTATAGGTTGGAGAAAACATGAGCTGGACCAGGGTTTTTTACCCCTTTCCCATGCCCAAACCTCCTTTAACTTTGATTCTGCATCTCACTAGCATTCGTGTTGGTCTAAAAATTCTCCAAAAGACTCTTCCCCTTGTTGTAGCCAAAAGCCTGTGTCCAAACAATCTGGGACTACATTTGAGCACTCTGAGGCTGCAATTCCCAAATAACTATTTATGACTTAACAAAGGAAAGTCCTAAATGCCTCCCACTTGCTGCTTCTGAGCTCTACTTATGTCAGCCCTGCATCTTTTCTTACAGATAAAAACAGAAAGAGATTTTTAAAATTACGTCCAGGGTGGGCCACGGTGGCTCAGCAGGCAGAGTTCTGGCATGGGTTCGATTCCTGGTGCCTGCCCATGTGAAAAAAAAAAACAACAAAAATGTCCAAATGATAGATTGCTCTGCAAAAAACCTTGTGTTGGCCCCTTTCAGGAACAGGAGTTTCTTTGGCAGCTGAGCATTCTTAGCTTACTTAGTGCTTAGCCTGCCCACCACATGGTTTGACCCATGTTAACAGGCCCACTTTAATGTCTTTACTAGGTCTGCATCTTAGTTTTAAAGCACATCTCCTCTCACTCCCCAACTCCTTTCAAAAGCACAAATATTACCCAGCACGGTTTGCAGATGGACATATGCCATAGCCACTCTGTAGGGACAGAGAGAAAAATAGGAGACGTCATTTCTTCCCTCAAAGAATTTACAATCTGGTAACTCTAGTCTAGGTAAGAAACCAAACAAACATACAGAAGCCATCCATTATATAAATAAGGACCACATTGTGACAGCATTTACATCATACTTTATAGCATCCTAAACACTCTCATTGCACTAGGTCATTTGAGGCTCACTTATAATCTATGAGGAACTACACCAATTTCATGATTAAGAACAGCCCCGGGGAAGAAAAATGCCGAAGAGCCAGAGGAAGAACTCAGATTTCCTGACTTTAAATTCAGGCTCTTGGTAGCACAGAACTGAATTACTCTACACTACTGATACCCTAGTAGTAGTTTGTACAAACAAAGTCCTCTAGGAAATGGAGTGGATTCATGGAGGAGATTAGACTTTCATTGAGCATGGAAGATAGGAAAGATTTGGGGTGAGTAGAGGGGGGAGGAAAAGAGACGTCAACAAATGCTTTGTCTATTGACTTGAGTGTAGAGCAGTAGGAAGCAAAGGAACCCAAATAAATTAAGTACCCTCTCATGTTCTTTTTTTCTCTATGTGGAGTCTATATGGGCTTCCATGAGAATGGTGGCCCTGGAGCCCAACTTCCATAGAACATACGGCAAATAGCTCTCCCTGGAGTTGTGCTATATAGGGGCACCAAAAAGAGTAGCGTGAGATGATGGAGGGTTTCTTAGATTCTTAGGTACCGTAACAAAGCACCGTAAACTAGGTGTCTTAAAGCAACAGAAATTTCTCCTCTCACAGTTCTGGATGCCAGAAGTCTAAAACCAACGTGTCAGCAGGGGCCCATTCTCCCTGCCAAGGTTCTACAGGAGAATTTTTCCTTGCTCTTCCAACATCTGGTAGCTCCAGATATTCTTGAGAATGTGGCTACTTAACTCCATCTCTGCTTCTGTCTGCAGATGGCCTTCTCCTTCTCTCCCTATGTCCCTCCCCTGTGTGCATGAGGACATGAGGACTATTGTGATTGGATTTAGGGTCCATCTGGATAAACCAGGATGATCTCATCTGGATAGTCTTAATTACATCTGAAAAGTCCCCTTTGCCAAGATCATACTGATAGCTTCTGAAATTGGAATGTGAGCCTTTTTTTGGAGGGTCACCATTCAACCTACCACTGAGAACCTTGATAACTAGGCAGAGTTTTGCCCTCAAGGATGTGTGGTACAGCAGTGGAAAGAGCATAGGAATTAGACTCCAGAAGCCTGAGTCCTAATCTGTGGGACTTCCATCTCTCTGAGTTCCTGGTTTCCTTCTTATATAAAAGGATAATGTTAGACTAGATTATTTCTAATCTGCTTTTCATCTCATAAATTATTTGACTTCTGTGATATGGTAGAAAGTAGGAAGCCATGAAAGATATGTGAACATTAGTGACATGAGGAAAATGCTATTTTAGGAATACTGCTATGGAGAATTGATGGACATTAGAAGGGTTAGAATGGAAAAAGGACTTCTTTTTTCCCAGTTATCTAGGAATGAGATAGTGAGGGGTAGCCTTGGATAGCAGAAATGGAGAGGAAAGATAAATACAGGAGCCATTCTTGAGGGGAAATCCAAAAAGCATTCGGTCATTGACTGGATTAGGATAGGGCCCCAAGTGTCTGTCCTAAGTAACTGGAAGAATGGCTATCCCATGAAAAAAGAATGGGAAGTTGTAAGGGGCCCTGGTATAAGGGGGAGGGGGTGCGAATATCCAGTGGCAGGCTTGCTGTGTTTAGACAACAGTGAAACATCAAATTGGAAAAGTCTAGAACTGAGTTGGAAAAAAGAACCGGAAATCATGTGAAGGGATGGAACTGGAGATAAGAGGGAGCCCAAGGGAGAAAATTAACATTCCTGAGAAAATAAATATCAATGCTTTTATAGTGCATTTTGCAAAAGGGTGCTTTTTTAGTTTTATAACTAAAGAAACAAAAGCCAAGAGACATTAATGAAATGACTTCATCTCATTTTTAGAAGTACAGGAAATGGAAGCTAGTAATAAATTTTAATATTAATTAAAATTTAATTTAATTAAAAGAAATAAATGTCAATGATAGCAATTATACAACAGAATCCAGGGGCTTTGACCTTTTGAAATAGTATTTCCATTTCCAAATTCGAATCTATTCTCTCTTATTCCAGAATTTATTACTGCCGTGATTTTGCACCGTGTTTGTTTATCTAAGCCAGAACTCTATTTCCCGGCATTCCTTCCCTGTGTAGTTTGGGTTAGGATTGGCAGGAAGAGAAATTTGAATGAAATTTGGAAGGCCAGAGTGAACAAACAGCTGCCCTTGAGGCCAGGTTGGTGTGGGGACCTAAACATTGCTGCAGTCTGCTCACTTTGTAACTCACTTGACAAGAAGGCTCTCCTTGGCTTGGGGGAGCAGCTAGGTAGACCAGATCTCCTCCTTCAATTCTTCAAAGTCCAAGGCCAGACATACTGATGCAGCTCTGTGGCAAAGGGCACCAGCTTTTCTGCAGGTGACCTGCCTCATTGGGGTTGATTCTGTGAGAGGTAGATGTGGGGTCCAGTTTGGTTTCAGAGATTCCAGCTCGTCCCAGCAGGCTTCAGCTTGTCTTTGCTTGCCCTTGCTTTTAGGGCTGCTTTTCTGCCCAAATACCCACCTACTGATCTTCAAATCTTAAGCCACTCTCTGACATCAGAAGCAACAGTTTTCCACAGACTTCTTCAGCAGTTTCCCTTCACAGCCCTGAGGCAGACTTCTGTCTTATGCCCTAATCATCCCTTTCCAAAAACCTTTGATTTTTCCAGCTTCCCCCACAATTGTGTGGGGCATTCCCTATAAGAAATTCCCATTTCCATATCACTCACAGTGGTTTTACTTCCCTGATAAAATTGTTCACACTGTCACAGATTACCCGGCCCTGTCTATAAAAGGCCTTCCTTGAACTGGCTGCACTTTGTGCACTTCCCTTCTTTTCCAACAAACAAAGGATGATGAAATTTAAAAATGCATCTTAATATTTTTAACTGGCATCATAATAGACTGAGGATCAATATTAATGTACTGGCTGCAATACGGTCTGGAGAAATAGGATTTAGTTAGCTGACCCTGGAACCTTCACCCCCACCCCTCCACAGCTCAGAACTACCCTGCTCTAGCTATTGCAGAGACTAATTACTTCTTCTATTGTATGTGCATAGAGAGAACTGTGATGGTTAAGTTCATGTATCAACTTAGCTAGGTTATGATGTCCAATTGTTTAATCAAGCAAGAACTGGCCTGATTGTTACTGTGAAGGTATTTCACAGATGGCTTTGCATGTATAGTCAGTTAATTACATCTATGGCCAACACGGGACTGCTTAGTCTTGTTCTGGAATATGATTAACACTGAATTTCAAAAAACAATTGTTATTTCCAGTTGTTTAGGCAAATCATTTAACCTCTCTGCAAAATTTAGTGACTACTTTTTTCTTCACAGGTTTGTTGTAAAGGGAAAATGAAGGACTCCAAAGTATGTAAAGCTCCCTGCCACAGTGTTTGACACTTAGATGTCAAGAAATATTAGTCAAATTTAAAGCTTAAATGACATCTTAAAAGAATTAGTGTAGACTACCACTCTAGATATTCTAGAAGGTAAGTCACAAAAAGCCTCCAGTGATTTTTATCAAAGTCAGATTGAGTTTCCTGGAAAGGGAAACCCTGTTGTTATACAATAATGCATTGACTAATATGTTAATGAGACTGAAGGATCTGTTGTGGTTTTATTTTCTTATTTAAAAAAAATTTTTTTGCTGTGGTTTTCAAAGTTATGGAGAAACTAAAGAAAGATTTTAACCTGAAGCTGAGCAAACTCTAATCATGAATAGGTTGGTTCTGGAAGTCTAAGATTAAAGTCTCTCATTTCAATAAGTGCCATGAATGAACTCTGCCAGTTTGGTTTCCTTCAGTTAAAACTTAAAAAACATCTCTTTCTTTTTGGTCAACATTGGCTGGATTCTAGATGTTTCAAAAAATTGGGTCAAGAAAATTGAGGTAAAGAAGGAAAATATTTTTAGTTTTATGACGAATATAGACTATAACCAACCCAACCCCTAAATGGCATGTAGGCAAATAAATCAATGGAACAATAACTACCATGTGAAGTTTATCAAATGAGTAACTTATTGTACTTGTTAATATAGAAAAACTTTCACAAACAAAGTTAAGTTGTTCCTTGGTACAAGATAGCACCTATATCTTGCCCTTCTGATACCTTTCAGAGTTTCTGGATATAAAGAATAAATAAAATGTGTGTTCAAACGTCATTAACTTAATGTGTAAGAGTAGCCTCATACATACCTCATACATACATACATACATACCACATCTATTACAAGATGTGGTAGTTTGTATATGTTTCCAGAAAACGTGGTTTCTAGGTTCATTAATGATGCTTATCATTAATGGTTCCTTAGTTTTCTCTAAGGAACCATTTGGAGTGTCAGAGGCTTAACATATTGGAATGTTTACTCTGTCTGCCCATTCACAGTCCCTCTGGAGAAATCTGCCTGCTTATCATGCCAGATAGAAGCCCAGCTTTTGGTTATCCATGGGTTAGACCAGGTGACCCAATCTCACCACAGCTGATTGCACCAGAGGCAGATCAAGCATCCACCTAAGACTTGGAGAAGATGTTTAAGGATGAGGTGGCAGAGTTGAGGCTGAGGGGCCATATCAGCATGTGCAAATCCAGTTATTGATTAAATGAGCATCAGGCAGGGAAAATCTGCTGGTTGCTGAACAGGAAGAAGCAAACACAAGGAGTGCAGCAACGTCCTTCGAGCTATAATCTCCTTGAAGCTAGAGATGATGTCTGTCTTGCTCATGACTGTTTCCCAGGTACTTAGCATAGTTCCTGGTTTTACAAAAACAAAAGTCACTCAATATATGTCACCTGAATGGATAGTTAATGAGTTAGCTGTGGATGACTAAAGTGAAAATTCATGAACTCCTGCTGACAAGCCAGCCCAAATGTGGCCTTCTTTCCAGAAACACGGTCTAGTTCATAGCACTGGAAACCTACATTTGTCCATGAGATTCTTTCTGCCTCAACCCAACAGCCATTGTTCCTGACCCTCCAGTAATTTCCTTTATCTGAACTTCTTAACCCTGGTAAATAGAAGTTTCAATACAGACTCAGTAAAAAACAGGGAGAGAGAAAGAGAGGCTGTCATTGTTTTCTAAGCACTTTTTTTTTCTACTGAACCATACAAAAGATCCCTTACAACTTCGCTACAGAGAGGTGTTGACTTTGGGTGTGAGGCTCAAGGTCTGGAGAAGTGAAAAGAACAACCTATTCTACCAAATCCATCTCTAAGAATGTTGGCTCAAAGGAAATATTTCAATTTTGTTATTGGAATAGTCTGGCCATGTAAATAAAACAGGCTTGTGATTGTATCCCGGTAACTTTCCTGGTATTGTATTGAATGGGAATAACAACCAGAGAAGACTTCCATTATTTTGTTTAATGAAAAACAGTCAAGTACCCTTGTGAATCAAATGTACTTAAAGAAACAATTCTCTTCTTCTTCAATATTGCTGGAATGCCTCTTTTTTTTTTATGTCTTTGAAAAAATCTAAACATTTGAGATTTTCTTCTTCCACCTATGAAGAAACTCCGGAACGATAGAGAGGAAAATGTTACTCCAGTAAACTTAGCTTTCATAAAATAGCATCGTCCCTTGGACAAGAAATATCTTTCCAGGTCTGGTTCATCCCCAATTTTGAAGTTAATGTATCCTCAACTGACAAATAATGGTAAACATATCCTTCTGCTGAATGTGACTACATCTAGCAAGCCCTGCACATTCCACCAAGCAGGTATAAGCCAAGTACAACTTTCTGCATTAACAGAAATAGCAGATGGCCAATATTACCCTCGTCTTACTTCTAGTAGTTATATATACTGCATGCTATACTAGTAGGAAGCCCTGTATGCTCAAAAGCAATAAGTTAACATTTATAAGACAGAGTAGTTTGAAGCTGTTATGTACCCCAGAAAATCATGTTCTTAAATTTAACTCATTCCTATAGGTGTAAGCCTATTATGGGTGGGAACTTTTTTTTATTTTAATTTTTGAGGGGAGTGGATTAGGTCATTTTTATTGAAATGTGACCCACCTCATTCAAATTGGGTCTTAATCCTCTTACTGGAGTCTTTTATAAGAGGATAAAACATACAGAGAAGCTAAGCTAAGAGATGAAATTAAGAGAAGCTCACAGAAAAAGTCCCAGAGAAGCTGAGGGGAATTCACTAAAGCCAGGAGCTGGAAGCAACAAAACCCAGGAGAGAAGGGCTAGTAGATGTCACCATGTGCCTTGCTATCTGATAGAGGAGCCCAAGCTCACCAGTAGCCAGTCCTCAGAGAAGGTATTGTCCTGTTGATGCCTTAATTTGGACATTTTTCATTGCCTTGGGAACTATGAGCTTGTAAGTTAATCAATCCCCATTGCAAAAGCCAACCCATTTCTGGTATACTGCATTTCATCAGTTTTAACAAACCAAAACACAAAGGAAGAGAGAAGGGAAAAACAAGGAACAAAATACTTACTTGGTCCTAGACCAATTGAAAAAGCAGCAACATAAACCAGCAAGCTGACTAAAGATAGCCATTTCAAAAAAGCTGGGACTTCCCCAGGGTCTGTGACTATCTGGTGTTCAGTTTGGCTGAGTCCAGCCTTTGGTAAGGAGGCCAAGGTCACCTCCCCTCTCTTATCCATGCCACTTCGCATGGGCATTAAGGAGCTCCAACTGTGAGAAGTGATCCTTTCAAATGGCTCCCTGAGACTGTTGTTGCCAGCTGACAGGTTTCCTGGTTCATAAAGTGCAGACTCACCCCAAGACTGGTTGATAGAACTATGGCTTCTGCAGATATTGGTGAAGTTCATGTGGATGTTGAGATTTACGATGCCCATGGTAACCAATGAAACTGCCATCACAGAGGAGCCTACACAGAGGAAGGTTTTGCTGCCAACGTGGTCCACGAGAAGAGTGGCTGGGATGGTGCCGATGACCTTGACAACCCCAACCCCAGTGGAGGCAAGGCTGGCGGCCTCATTGCTTTGAAAGCCAACAGCCTTCAAAATGGTGGATGCATAGAATAATATGTTTGGCTGGCCAGTGATTTGCACAAAAAATACCAATGTAAGTCCTATTATGACTCGGGTCCGCATGTTGTCCTTTGACCTAAACAGATCCCAAAAGCTATACTGATACTCATCTTTCAGGGATGATTTTATCACCGTGAGCTCCTCGGTTGTGTCCGAGATTGCTCTCAACCTTCCAAGAACCTTGCTGGCGGCCTCCTCGTGTCCTTTCATCAACAGAAACCGAGGGCTTGGAGGAAGAAAGTACATTGCAATGGCTTGCAAGACTCCCAGGGGAATAACCAGACCGAACATATACTTCCAACCGTGGGAAACATTGGCAAATGCATAGTTTGCAACATAGGCCAAAAGAATGCCAATGACAATCATCAGTTCGTTGAGTGACACGAGAAGGCCTCTTCTGTGTTGCGGGGCAATCTCTGCGATGTAAACACAAGTGGCAATGGAAGAGAGGGAAATGGAAACGCCTATTGCAATGCGTCCCACGATAAGGACCACATATGACAGTGTGAGTATGAGGACAAAGCTTCCAAGTCCAAGAAGGCAGGATGACAAGATGATCGCAGCCCTTCTCCCGCACCTGTCGATGAAGACGCCTCCAGTGAGAGAGGCCAGCAGGGCCCCGATGACAAGGGAGCTCACCACCATTTCCTGCTCGTGGCAGGTCAGGGCCAATAAGGCTCTTATCTGGAGGAGAGCCCCAGAGATGAGCCCGAGCTCATAGCCCACCAGGAGGCCACTGACAGCCGCAGTGACAGATGACAGGAAAGTAAACATTCCGCAACCTACAAGCAGAGGAGAAACCAAAGAGGTCAGTTCGGAATTGTTATTTTAAGTACTTTGTATCTGAACTGAGACTTAGCCTTGCGTGAGCCTTTCTCAGCACTGAGTTTAGACATAATATACTGACAACAAAAATTATTACAGAAGGACAAGGCATTCTTCTTTCTTTGGGGGGAGGAGGGGAATGAAGACATTTCAGAAGCCAAGTTTCCTTCCCTTTTTGAGGTTGACTTTGCTTTTACTTTAGAGCAGACACCAGGCATGAGAAGCAGATAACAGATGGCTTCGAAGGCTGGGTTTAGTTCATGACATGGAATTGGATCAGAAATTAAAATAACCCAACTCTCTAAATGCAAATCCTTTAGTACAGGGTAGATGCCTCAAGAAGTGCCACACGTTTTTCACTGTATAATCTGGGTCAGAATGAACCACTGCCTCCAGGAAACTTGCTCTCATGTTTCCTTGGCCAGACTCAGGCCAAAATTGGCTTTAGCTGAAGCACAAGAGGATGTCGTGGTGGGTGAGTAGGCGAGAATGCCTTAACAAGGTCAGGACTGTGTTAGAGAGAAAGGAGAGAGGGAGGGATAGGGCAGTAGGGAACCCACAAAGTAAGGGGAATGGAACATGGGGAGAACAAAAAGAAATTGAACTTTTTTGTGTTCTATGTTTTTTGGTTAAAATGTAAAGAAAGATGGCCAAATATTCACAGTTATTAATTTTCAGTGGTAGGAACATAGATGTTTGTTACATTACAGGTTTGTAACTCATTAAAATGGAAACAGAGCAAAACAAAAGGTAGCATAGGGAACAGCATTCCAGATCCAGGCCTTAGGACAGAAAAGCTCTGGTCATGTTTAGGACTATCCGATGGCCAGCACCTCACGTGTGGGCGCCCAAAATGAGCTTGGAGAGGTAGATAAGCTGTGGCAGAGAAAGAATTTGAAGAGGTAAGGAGCATATCTCCTAGGGTCTTGCAGATCACAGCCACATTTTATGGTATTCCAAGTACAGTAGGGTTGACTAGAGGGTTTTGATGCCATGGGTTGCTGGTTTTTAAAGGAGACTATTGCCATGGGGTGAAGAGAAGTTCTTCGAGGGGCAAGACTGAGGGCAGGGGGGAGTCTGTTGCTTAGTCTTGAGAAGAGGTGATGGTAGCTTGGGCGCTGGGTGTTAGGAGTGGAATTGGAGATGAGCAGTGGGGTTAAAGACTTATTTTGGAGGTAAAGATGACTATGCTTGCTCATGAATTGGATGTGGGTGGTAGGGAAGGAGGCCAGAAGTAAAGACGGCTCTGTGAATGGCTCCCAGGGTATGGTGGGCAGACACCTTACACAGAACACTGTTGGGACAGTCTGTCAGCCCAGAGAAGACTGAGAACAGCTCTGCTTATGGATGGGGGTGAGAGGAGGCGGGAACATCAAACAAGTTCCATTTCAGACATTAAAGTGTTTTATTTGTTTCACCTGTTAGACATTCAGGGAAAAAATGTTAGGTAGGGGATTGGGTCTACTTAAGAGGTAGGTCAAAGCTAGAGATACATACACACACACACACGTATACATATATAAACTTGGGAGTCAGCAGCATGTATTTTCATTTAAAGCCATGGGAATGGATGAGGTCACTTAGGGAGAAGGAACAAAGGAAAAGGAGAAGCAGGAATTAGGTTAGGTCTGGGACCATGGGACCTACAGCATTTAGCAGAAGAGGTACCAGCAAAGGAGATGGAGAAGAAACAGAACCGAAGAGTGTGTAACATGGGCTGGAAACACGTGCTTGGGTACAGAGTGTCCCTAGGCTGACTAACCTACCTGTGGGGGGGAAGGTTAAAGAAAGGTTTTTCAGTCATTGTGAAATGAGCAGGTTATGTGATGTGATCTACATACATCTCTGCCCTCCACAAGTACCAAGATATTTTGCATCTCTGGGATCCCCATGAGATATGGGAAGTGGGCAATTCCAAAATGCAAATTTTAAAAAGTCAAATATTTAAATGGAGGTGCCAATAAAGATGCAAGTAATCCATAAGAAAATAAAACTACTTTATGAACACTGCAAACAAAAGCCATTAAATTCAATCAGCAGTTTATTCTCTTTCTTAGTTAATCACAAAACAAGTATTTAGCATTACAATATGACAAGGACTCTCAGATATTGGGATATTTATATATATAAACTCAAGAAACTCAATATTCAGGCAATTTCTCTATTATCCATTATCTAGTCTATCCTGTTTCATTGTTTTACATTTTTAATGTAAAAATGCCTTTGATGTTAAGGTACTTTCTTGGAGGTTCATTTGTGTCCTCAGTTTCCACCACTGTTTCTTCCACGTGATCTTAAGAACCTCAACAACTTCTCCTATCATTTATCAAATTCTGCCCCTTGTAAACAGAATATTGAGTCACTTCTTATCTCTACTTGTCATAGCTCATTTTATCTGTGTTTGGTATCACAGCCACAACTGTGGTTGATCAGTGTGTGTGTTTTGCCAACTGTTAAATGGCCTCCAATGCTCTGATTGGAGAAATAAGTGACTTTGGTGCCTGAACCCAGGGGAGGGCTGAGATGGGCAGCGGATTGGGTGAGGCAGAGACCATCACAATGCTGAGTAAGGATGTACCTGGGTAGCAGAAGGAGATCGTCCTTGTCACCCTGTCTTTATCCTTCCCTTTCCTCATTCTCTCCTCTTATTATGAAGGAAATAGTATTTCCTTATAAAAAGAAAGACACCTTGAGATACAAGAGTCCTGCCTTTCTCTCTTACCATGAGGCTGACATGGGGGGTAAAGGGGAAATGGGGAGACAAGACACAAAGTCAGCTCACTGTGGTCTAGAGACAATTCCTCTTGACAGAGGGGTCCAGACTCATCTTCCACTTCCTGGACTTCACTTCCCATGCCCAGTTCTTTTAGTCAGGGCTCATGGGATATTGACAAAATGGATGTGAGCAAAGGATCTGGAAGCCATCCCAGTTATAGGTCTAATTCTTCAAGATATAATACAATTATTTCAATATGGATTGATAACTTTATTTTAAATTATATATTTCACAGCATATTTCTCTCTCTTCATGTACATGTGTGTGGGTGTATGTGCATATGATGGCAAAGTGCCTTTTAAAGCTTAAGAGTTGCACGAGGACATTCCATGATCCTATTCTCACATAGGGGGCAAGGGAGGCTTTGCCAACATGAAGCTATATGGTACAGAATTAAACTAGGGTCTTGGTCATTTGCATTTATTTGCAGGTGTGTATTTTCTCCGTTATGTGCTTTAAGAAGTACTGCCTAGAACTGGATTCCCCATGCACCTCAATTACTTCTACCACTTAGTACTACTGAGGTTCCACTAGGAATTCTTGGCTGCCCATTTGGGTTCTTGCATTCCAGTTCAGTGAGAAGGATTTCAAGATCGCAGTGCTGCCACACCTGGTGCTTTTCTTTATGAAAACATGAAGTGAGATATCAGGGTGCACGTATCCCTTTGTCTACTTTGTGGTTAATGAGAAGATATAAGCTAGATGTTATCCTAAGGATGACAGAAAGTAGAAGGAAGTCTTCCAAGAAATTTGGCATTGAACAGGAGGAAAGAGATAGGCTGTGGTTTGAAGTGATGGCAGCCCAATGGGGTTTCTGTTTGCCTGAACATGAAAATAAGAGTTTGGGGGCAGTCAGTGGACAGAGAAGCAGCAGCCAGTGCTCAGGGAGAGGGAAGGAAAGACGAGTCATAATTTGTACCTTTCCAAAAACCATCCAGCCTTGAAGGCGAGTGGTCTGTGCTTAATGTTATTGCATACCCAGGCATGTTGTTCACTGCCCTGCTTCTCAGGGGCCCTTCCTTTCCATGCCTCTTCTCCCCAAAAGAGCCTTAGGGAACTCTCAGCCTTCATAGGTATCGCAGAACTGGAAACTGTTTGGACACAGAGCACCAATCCTCTGTGTCTTGCTGCTTTGCTAGAAGATCAGCAGCTACAATGGGGAGATTTCCAGGTTCCCTTTGGGGCAATGATGACTCTTTATTGAGTTAAGTAAAACCATTCCTATGGAAGGTATGCTTGTCTTCCAGAGTCCTTATGCAAAGAGTGCTGAGCCCTGGTGAGAGCATGGAGGGCAGGAAGTTGCCACCATAGCTGCGTTGTCTGCGGCTCACCCTGATTCAGATGAGACCACAACTGGCACGGGACACGAAACATTTGATTTTTCATAATATATGTTTCTGCAGTTTTCTTCTTTCTTTTCTTCCCCATATGCCTATAATGTTGCATTTACATAACATATAAGTTTTGCTTTTCGAGGGATATGCCACCCTGCAGAGCATGTGCCCAGAGGCCCCGGTTGCAGTCAGCACAGTCATCATGCAGTTTGATCGACTGTAGCAACTTCACAATTTAAGAGACACCCTCCCCCCACCACCAACATCACGGCATATTTAGCTTGAGAAAACTTGCAGTTCCCAAATGGCTTGCAGGTCTAGCTGCTGTTTCTTTGCTCCTTCTCCTTAAATGTCAACCTGAGTCACACTGGAAGGAAGACCCCCCTTGTGTCCCCATCATTGCCCTGCTCTGCCCTATCCTGCTGCCCCACCAGGCCCTCTGTGCCACCCTGCACTGTGCACAGAAGGTGTCTGCAGAGCACGTCTCACACACGGAGGCCCTCACTCATCTACTTGTTTGTCCTTCCCATAGCCTGAAAGTTCCTTGAAGGCGAGGACCCTGCTTTACTCTGTATCCTCAGCTCTAGTCTTTGTCTGGCACAAGGTAAATACTCCATAAATGTCTGCTGAATGAATCAATAAACAAATGAAAGGAAACAGCACTCCAGAAAACAGTGTCCCCAGGTCCTCTCCTCCCCACAGTTGTATCAGCTGACTTGGGTTAATACACAGTGGTATGTAGTGGTTAGTCTGTGGGACTTTATATTCAAATAAATGCTTAGCAGTTGACTCGGCACCTATTAGCATTTCTATAAAGCTTTTCAGCAATCTCATTAGCTAGTTATTATAGCAGCATTGCAAGGATTACAGAATGCTTCATTGTCACTTGCATATTAAGAATTTATTAAGCATCAGCCCTATGCATGGAATTGTTCTCTAGTTCATCTTCCATAGAACTCTCCAGTGCCCTGTTATCCAGCCTAGCTGCACCACTTGTTTGCAGAAAAACCTGAGCACTTTCCCAGATATGAACTTCTCTTCACACTCTACCCCTGACCACTGTATCCTTCCCTTTCCTTCACAGAAGAATATGCCAGGGCAGGGGAATGCTGGGCTGCGAGGTGTAGAACAAATAGTAAAAACTGTTCCATATTGCAAATTAAAAAGACAGGAAGCTAGACATGAGAGAGAAGTTAATATGTTTAACCGTAATGGGTGATTTTCTGAGTCACCTTGGCTAGGTTATGGTGTCCAGTTGTTCCATCAAACGTGGCCCTGGATATTGCTCTGAAGGGGGTCTTCACGGAGGAGGGAGAACTTCAGTTGACTCTTGGCTCTTTTAAGGTCCAACTCAACTATCAAAAAGCTCTTCTACAAAGCTTTCCCAAGCCCCCTTCCTCAGTTAGTATTACTCTCTTTTTTCTCTCTTGCCTCCACGGCTTTACAATCTACTGGATTCTATTTGGTCATCTGTCTCCTACCGTGGATTGGAAGTCCCTCGGGAGCCTACAAAGGACAAAGCTGGTGCTCAGTAGAGGCTACTGGATGTTGCATTAAGGAGATGCCCTGGTTTAACCAGAAACTTGCCTCATACAGAAATTCAGAAAACAAGCATTGGAAAGCATGGTGAAGGGTTTCCCTCTTTATCATTCAGTGAAACTCAGCCAACAGAAAACTTGGCCTCCTCAATACCTGCATGTTTGGGGTTTCTAGGGAAAAAAAAGACAGGAGCTTTGCTTTTTTTTTTTTTTTTTTTTTGTCTTTTTTTTCTAATCCTAGAACTGATATTTACTAGAACTTTCACAGAAATTACTGAATCTAATGTGCTCTAAATTCTATTGGCTATAGTATTATAAAGGGGTTGGGTGCCATTACTTATCAACACATCCATGAGTTTTGCTTTGTTGTTGTTAGCTATCATTTTCTTCCTGGTCACATGAATGACTTTGCATTCTCTCCCTCCCTCCCTCCTTCCCTTCCTTCTTCCTCTCAAAACTAACAGTAGGATAAATCTGGGTGTTTCTTCTAAATTTTTCTGCAATTCGTTGAGTTCCTCAGATCAGAAAAATTGTCTTCTAGTATTTTTTTTATACTTTTTGTTCTAATTTTTAGGAATAATAATCTATTTGTTATTGTATCAGCCAGTGTTTTCCAGAGAAACAGAACTAACAGGATGTGTGTGTTTGTGTGTATGTGTGTGTGTATTTTATTTTATATATAAAATCCAAAGGGGAGACCAGCAGGCTGGAGTGTCAGTAGGAGCTGATGCTGTAGTCTTGACATAAATTTTTTCTGCCTCTGAAAACCTCAGTTCTTCACTCTGCAGACCTTCAAGTGATGGGATAAGGCCCACTCGCATTGTCCAAGGTGATCTCCTTTACTTAAATCAACTGAGGGTAGATGCGAATCTCATCTATGAAATGCCTACACATTAACATCTAAGCCAATGTCTGGCAAAACAACTGGACGCCAAAGCCTAGCTAAGCTGACTCAGAAAATTAACCATCGCAGTTACATATATATTAATTTCCTCTCTAATCTCTACCTTCTTGTCCTGTTTATGTGCATTCTAGAATAGCTTCTCGGGTTTATCCTCCACATCACAGACTTCAGGTAGTAAATATGCCCCTGTAGTCTCTCATCCTCTTTATATGTCTGAAAGAGTCTGTTTGCATCTCTGTCCTCAGCCGGCTCCATCTTCACCTCAGTTTACTTCTGTCATCAGATGTTTTTTTCCTACATCTGTTTTCAGAGTTTAAAAAAAAAATTATATTGAGAGCAGAAATCAGATGCTTTCCAAAATTTATTTATGTTTCCCACAAGAAGAAATTTTAGAGAATGCATCTTTTTCCTTTGTATTTGAAATAAATTTGCCAGTAACCAGATTTTCTGCATTCCCTTTAGGCCTACTCCCAAGTCAATTATGTTATTTTTGACTGCAAGAAACCCAAGACTTGAATAACAGGGGCTTAAAGGAACATGAAGAGCAAGTTGGGTTTGGTCAGGGATCGCCCATCCTTCCATTCCTGCCCACTCCTGGGGCCTTTTCACAAGCAAATGTAAAAGCAGGAGAGTAGAAGACAGCTCAGGGCAAGGGTGTACCCTTGTGTGCCTTTTCCTGTGCAGAAGCAACCTGGAAGACTTACTCTAAGGTCTCATTGACCAGAACCACTAGGTCATGTGGGCAAACATAACTGCAAGAGAGATTGAATCTTTAGTTACCCTGGTAAGGAAAGGCAGAAGCTCAGAAAGGAGCTGGAGCAGCTTTTGAGTAGAAAATAACTGACACCCTAATTCTAGCTTCCTGGTTGCACTTGGAAACTCCTCTTGGGCCTTAACTGGAGAAGCAATTGATGTGCATAGCAACTAGCCAAATTTCTGGTGTCTGAAAGTTATTTTTCTGGTATGGTTCCAATGGATTGAGAAAGGATTTTCCTGCTTCCACATTTTGGTCCCCTGCCTCTGCAGAAGGAATATCATTCCTGGATAATTTTATTTTCCTGGATAATTTAAGGCAGTCTGTTGTTCTTTGCTGGTCAGAAACAGCACACGCAAAACTACAACATCTAAAACCACACCACTCCAGCGGCTCACCTAGGCTTTATTCCTTCTGAACACTGATTTCAGATTCCAAAATGCAATGAGCCACTGTCTTTCCCATCCAGCCCAGAGTTGCTGGAATCCTGGACATTGTAGCCCCTGGAGATACAGAGGAGTAATGTTCCCAAGGGGTGGGAAGAACTGAGCAGGACTGTCTGACCCACTGGGAGAGCAGCTCCAGGGCTCCATGGAGATGTGCTCCCTTTCCCTGGCTGGTGAACGTCCTCCTCTCCAGTGGGGATGTGCAGTGGGAATCTGAGGAACTCTCACACTCGACTGTCCTGTCTTATAAATGAGGTCCACATCAGCATTTTATTTAAGGTTAAATCCTAACTCATTGATGAATATCTGCAGCTTTTGGTGCTATTGTAATTTTCCATCTCTTTCCATGAGTTTATAAGAGTTTTCAAAGAGAGTGGGGGGTGGGCTGGATCTGAAGGACAACCAGCTGCTTTCCTACCTAGAGACCTCTGATACCTCCACGATGGGGAGTCCTAGCATGCCTGAGATGCGGTGGGCTGCAGACATTAGAAGATCAACAGAGTCTTTCTAAGGGATTCCACCAGTGATTATTTAATGTCGGGAAAAATAGTAGCATATGCATTTGTACTTCAAGATTTCAAACGTGTTTAAAGAGATTAAAAAGAATTCAAAGTGCTAGTGAATGCATAGTAGTTTTCTGTCATTTTATGTTTTCTAATCAATGAATATAAAACCACAAATACTAGTATGAGAAGGTATGAAGTTGTTTGTCTATTTAAAAAAGAGTTTGTGTACTCAAAACTGGTAAGAATCCCCCCTGGTGCTTTATTTACGGTAATGAAATGGGAAGAAAACAAATAATACTGAAAGTCTGTAGATGGGAGTCTGCTGTGGAAGAGCACTTAATTTACTAAAATAAACACCCGAATGGCCACGTGGATGTTGGAGGAGAATCCTGCAGGGCACGTTGACAATGGTGGACTCCAGAAGGGAGAAGGAGAGGAGCATGGCAGGGAAAAGGCTGAGATGTTTTACGTAAGATAAAGGGAGAATTTGGGCATATATGCGTGTTAAGAAAGAACCACTAAGAGAGCCCAGAAATGTCAGAACACATTGTCAAGTTCTGGAGGATGGGGGTGGCCAGAGTTTCCAAGACAGCGATAGGACAAGAGGCCTATACATACTGGAAAAGTCACTTTACAAGAAATTCCTGGTGATGGATTTGACACAAGACTTTTAAGAATGGGCTTACTTCCCAATCAGTTGCCCTAGGTCCCTCTTTAACTGATCAGTGAAAATATGCAAAGAGCCTGTGTGCATGGGATTTTAGAATGTCAAGGAAAAGGGCCTGGACCCCAAATATGAACTGAAGCAGGGATAAGAGAAAAGCTCAGCTGCAGGAAGTGAAGGGCAAGAATCCAAGGAAATAGGAAGTTAATGCAAGCAATGATTAGAACAACTATAAGATTCCTGAGGAATACTGCTGTGTGTGTGTGCGCGCGCGTGTGTGTTTGTGATGGTGGGAGGAGGCGTGGAAAGCTAGGAAGCATGCTGGACTTCACACTATTGTTATTTAAATATGAAAAGAATGATGACCCCCATAAAGCTGGAGGATTTGGAAACAGGCAGGTGGGGCTTTCCAAGATTTCCTAATTCTGCCAGCACTATCACTTCCAGAAACTCTTTCCTGCTTTCTCTAAACTGTCCTTCCCAAGAATTCCCCTCTCCTGGTACTTAGCTCACAAGGTGTTGTAGGTTGGATTTTGTCCCCCAAAGAGACAAGTTCACATCTTAATCTCCACTCCTGTGAATGTGACCTTATTTGGAAAGAGGATCTTTGAGGACGTGATTATTTAAGATGAGAACAAACTGGATTAGCGTGGGCCCTAAGCCAACATGAATGGTGCCCTTAAAAGAAGAGGGAAAACTGGACACAGAACCAGACGGACACAGGAAAGAAGGCCATGTGAACATGGAGGCAGAGATTGGGGCGAGGCATCTGCAATTCAAGGAACACCAAGGATTGCTGGAAACTGTAAGAGGCAAGGAAGGGTCCTCTTCTAGAACTGGCAGAAAGATCTTGGCCCTGCTGAAATCTTGGTTTTGGGACTTCTACCTCCTTCCAGAATTGTAAGAGAATAAATTTCTGTGGTTACCCAGTTTGCGGTACTTTGTTTCAGCAGCCCCGGGAAACTAAGCCACAAGGGTTTCCTGAAGTGGTCTCTGCTTACCTTTGTTATCCCCTCCCCCACCTGGAACTCTGTTTCCATCACACTGAATATCTGCAGTAGCCAAATACCAACTTGACTCAGCTTAGCCTTACTGTCTTGTGGAGCCCTTCAAAAACTGGGTGAAGGGGTGTAAACTTTCTGGCAACGTGGGACAGAAATCCTAGAATGAGCTAGGACTCAGCATTAAGGGATTGAGAAAAGCTTCTTGACCAAAAAGGGGACAAGAGAAATGAGACGAAATAAATTGTCATTGGCTGAGAGATTCCAAACAGAGTCGAGAGGTTATCCTGGAGGTTACTCTTACGCATTATACAGATATCACCTTTTTAGTTAAGGTATAATGGAGAGGCTGGAGGGAGCTGCCTAAAAATGTGGAGCTGTGTTCCAGTAGCCATGTTTCTTGAAAATGATTGTATAATGATACAGCTTTCGCAATGTGACTGTGTGATTGTGAAATCCTTGCGTCTGATGCGCCTTTTATCTACAGTATGGACAAATGAGCAAAACATATGGACTAAAAATAGATAAATAATAGGGGAACAAATGTTAAAATAAATTTATTAGATTGAAATGCTAGTGATCAATTGAAGGGAGTGATAAGGGGTATAGAAAAAATAGGGGAAACAAAAGCTAAAATATATTGGGTAGATGAAATGCTAGCAATCAATGGGAGGGAGAGGTAAGGGGATGAGTTTTATTTTTTTCTCTGTTTATTTCTTTTTCTGAATAGATGCAAATGTTCTAACAAATGATCATGGTGATGAATATACAACTATGTGATGGCATTGTGAGTTACTGATTATATACCAAAAATGGAATGATCATATGGTAAGAACGTTCGTGTTTGTATGTTGTTATGATTAAAAAAATTTTTTTTAATTAAAACAAAACAAAAACAAACTAACAAACAAAAAACTGGGTGAGTTGCCTGCTGTACATCACTATAGTATTATGTACACGTCCCTCTCCCCTAGTATAGGTTTCCTGATGCCTTGCCTGATTCCCCCAACTTTCAAAAAGCATCTGGTTTGCATGCAATTCTTTTATTTACCATTGGACCCCAGGGCCTAGCATCACATCTGATTCCTAGTAGACACTCACTATTTGCTGAACAATTGTCTTCTTATCTTTCTGATAGGTTGGAAAAGTCTATTGACAGGGATAATGTCTTAGTTTTTTTTTTTTTTTTTAACCCTGAGGCAACCAGTTCAGTGCTTCTCACACTGTAGGCACTCGATAACTATTTGCCAGACTAAAATGCTTTTAATCCTACTCAACAAACTTTTTCAGTCATTCATTCATTTCACCATGAGGCCCGTGCCATGTGCCAGCACTCTCTGGGGCAGAGACAGCAGACAATGCTCATCTGGAGGGCGTATTGTGGGCACTGTGCTGAGATGGTGCCTAGGTCACATCTGGATTTGATGGCACAGGATGGTGGTACTCATGCCCCATGTGTATGATCTCTGATATACAGGCTGGAAAGACAGAGGGCCAGGCATCATTCCTACCTGCTGTAAGCTACCCAGTACCTTCCGAGCATTTCCATTCTGCTCAGAGCTCTGATAGGTACCAGAATATATATTTTATCCAGGAATTTATATCTTATAGGAAAAGACACATTACATGAAAAATTAGAACACTAGCTGAAATAGAATGCAAGAAAGTTCTCAAGTAAGTGAACTGGGTACCCAAGTTTACAGCACAGACACATAGGAAGTGGCAATATTGGCGCTGGATGGTATGACAGGCCAAGCAAGCAAAACCCTGGACTGGATTTATAGACAGAGGTTTGAGTACTGCGCTGCCACCTGTTAGCAAGTAACTTTGCTTCTCTCCAGTGTAATGGCAAAAGTTAGTCTGGAGTCAAAGCGACCTGGATTTGAATCCTGGTTCTACCACTTACCAGCAAGTAGCTTTGATACATCTCTTAATCCTTCTGATCCTCTGTGTCCACATTCATAGAATAAAGATACTACTTCATTCATAGAGTCGGGGCTGTGAGAATGAATAGGATAGAAGAATGCCAAGAGTGCTTGGTAAATGCTAGCTGTCATTCTCCTAGCCTCAGTTTCCTCTCCTGTGCACTGGGGACAATAGTGCCTCAATGGGTTGTAAAGATCAGAAGGGACTAAAGTAGTAGAAGCACATGATCCACTGTCACCATTCAACAAAGGTTTGTTTAATCTGAACCTATGGGGTCAAATCTCCATCCTCTGGAGGTGGAACTTTCAAACAGTTGCTTTTACTGATGGCAAGGGACTACGATGGGATCTGATTCCAGCATAACAATGGTGCCTTTTCATGAATTTCTGAATTCCTTTGTTTTCAAAATTGGCAGTACCTCCATAAGTGGGCTTGCATAATGAAAAAATCCTTCCCATGATTTCTGCCTTGGAATTTCTACAGTTTAGTTTGCCAGCGCCAAAGAAACATTTCACTTCTTTGGGATACTCTCTCACCCACTATAGGAGTTGAATCTAACTATGGCTTGTGCATCTGAAGCAGAGCTGGTTCCAGGCAGGCTTCTAAATGAGCCCATAGCTCCAAGTCCAACCAGAGGTAAAGTCAGGTGAAGGAAGGAGTGAAACATTTTGCATAAAATAGGGACACAGCTAACAGCCTGAGAGCCCAACAATCCCAGACAGATGTGAGTCATGAGAGTTTCTGAGAAATAATTACTTCCAATGGAAGCAAACTCTAATAGTTTAAAGTTAAAGTCCTCACTTAAGGAAAAAACTACTCCTGTAAGTCAAGCGAATGACTGCATTTTCTCTCTGACACGTTGGGAGAACAGTGTAAATTGAGTCATTGTTCAGCAATAATGGAAGCTCCTAAGATTAGAATGATCTTATAAATTATTATAGTCTTATAGATTGCTTTGACTTAAATTGTATGGAAAAAAATGTGTAGTTTGCTGAGGCAGTCATTTAGTAAATGCATAGAGTAAAATATGACATAGGAGACAAAAGGATACCAATGAACAACAAAATAAAAGCAAACCCATAGAAATGTATTATTTACAATGAAGGTAATATGTTTGACTCAGTGTTTCAGCTGGGAAGTATTTTGTGGGATTTTGAGCCCTGTGCCTTCAACTGAGACTGAGAACTCTGTGAGGAAAGACAGGTTGAGAAATCATCCCCATTTGCTATTTGGTCAAAGAAGAAGATGAGTCCAACTTTCCTCTTTTCCCACCACCATCACTGGGTGTCCTTCAAATGGCTTTCATTTCATTGACTTTTTTAATCACCCACCCATCTGGAGAAAACTGTTCACGAGGAAAAAATTGAACTTGGGAACCCCGCCTCTGCTTAAATTAAAAATTGCATCAGTTTTTGTTCATATGCTATGAATAAATAACTGCTTCAACAACTAGAAGCTGGGAGAGGACCCGAACCATCAATTCAGCTCCACTAGCAGCCTTAACAAGGTTTGGGGAACAATTGCCTTGGGGTAGCATCTGCTTAGCAAAAGCACGTACTCCCTAAATTCCAGAAAGGCTGCATTCAGGGGGATGGAGTCAGCCCTTTCCAATGGGGCAGTGGCTCCAGTTCTTGGAGTTGTGGGCCCCCGGGAACACCTGTGTCTGCAAGGCTGAGGACTCGCCCCCACGCGGTAAACACTGTCCTTGTTTTCTGACCAAAATGGAAAGGAAAGAGCAGTGGGAGTAAAGAGAGACTAGAAGGAAGCGTCCCCTGGCCCACTGCTGTGTCCTGCAGAAAGGGCAGGTAAACGGGAAGGCAACAGGTTGACCAGGCCAGAGGCCACCAGGGGCCTTCTGCACCAATGGCGGGGTGGCCTTGGCCAACCTTGCATCTTCTGTGCTCACGCTTCTCTGCTTGAGAAGCTCCAGAAGTCTACGCTTTTGCACCTCACCTATCTATATACCTGTTGTTGGTTATAGACACCAGCGTTTCAAAGTAAGCTCTACTCCATCTTACAAGGTCAATTGTTAACATGTCCACAAACCTGAACATTTTACGAACAATACATCCACTTTGAGTCATAGCTTCTTGAAAATGAATTTCAGTTCATTAGCTTCTGGTCCACAGAACAGAGCACTTTTTCAGTTTGAAAGGGTGGTTGAGGAGACCTGCCAAAATTGGTCATTGTGCCACCTTAGCCATAAAGGGAATTCAATGGCAGAGCTTAGGGTGTTTTGTTTTGTTTTTCAGTATCTCAGATGATTAAATTACCTTGTGCTGGGTTGTATCACTCACTCCTCCTTGTGCTTGAGTTTTTTCATCTAGGAATATAGAAAAACTTTCTACCTTCAAATGCAGGAATATTATGCTAAATATTGAGCATATTTTAAATGTTCTGAGTTTCTTGGGTGAAAGAAACTATGGAAGTTGAAAGCTTAAAGAAATCCAAAGGAGTACTGCACAAATATTATTTCATTAAACTCACGGTCTTCATAAAACAGGCTAAAATACAGTTCTAGTATTAAGGAGTGGAAAGGTTAAATAGCTTGTCAAAACCACTCAGTCTGCACTCTGTATTCATTATATATATAATTGCCTTTGGTACCCAGAGAAGCTTACGACAATTTAAGGAAATTTACAAAAGTAGTAGAAGGTTTGCATTCAGCTAAATACAAACTAGATATAGCACAAATCAAAGCTGTATTCATTTGAGATTTTAGGGAAATCAGCTTCCCTTTCCATATAATAAAAACTAAATTCAAAAAAATTATATAGAAGATAATTTTTTATTAATTGCTTATGAATAAACACACCTACCACTTCTTTACAACAACATATATAGTTGCACTTTAAATTGAATTTCATGCTTGCATTCAACTTTTGCAAACATGAATTCCATGTTACCTTCCTTTGGGATAATTGTGAACTTGTACAGTAGAAGCTACCGGAGTGCATGGTATTTCCAAAACCATATCAAAATGAAATAACCAATTTTTAACTATTACTGCAGAGGCCTCTTCTGAACCAGCTTCTTGCTGTTTTCTTTGTGGCTTCATCACTGACGCTTTTCTTGCCATCCCAGCTCAGCAAGCCATTGTCTCAGGAATTTGGGAAAAAGAACTTTGCAACTCTTTCCTTTTAGCCCAGAATACATATTTCCTTTACCTGGCCCTTAGGGAATTTAGGAGCCAGGCAGGGGACCAGCACACTTAGGGAAAGGGGCGGCCCTGCTTAGGGCCAGGTCATACTGAGAGATGACCCCAGAAACTCATTCTTGACCTGAAATGGTAAAGAGCAGAAAGGCTGAGTGGGGTCGTGGATATAATTCCAAAGCAGGCAAACCCATAGTGCAAACATTTAAGTATGCACACCCCATTCCAAGGCAAAGAGTAAATGCTTCTTGTCTTATTTAGTGTTTTGGATTGTTCATGAAATTTCAGTAAATGGCTTAGGAATGTATTATACGACTAGAGGGAACAGGGATGGGGAAGAAGCAGAAAGCAGAGATTTACTTGTGTTCAATGTCATTTAATGTTGCAGTTACTCCCTATTCCTCTGTAACAAGCTAAATGAATGAGAAGCAGCAGAAAGTGTTAGTGAGAATTGTACATGTGGAAGGGAAGAAAAGCATTTGTTTTAAAGAAGGTAATTGGAATACATTAGAAGCTTTTCAAATTTCACCCCTGGAAGGAAAAAGCTTTAAGCCATCCTCCACTCAGAAGACCAGTTTTAAGGAAAGCAGGAGCAAGTGAAGCCAGAATTCAGGTTCTGAATAGCGATCAAATCCATCTCAAACAGAGGCTGGGAATTTCAAAGGGAAGTTGGAATCATTGATTATCCCCTAAACCATGAACTACCTAATTCACAATTTCATGTGGCCTACTTACAACGCTGAATTTTAAAATGGTGGTTAAAAAGTCCGCTTATTAGCATGTGACAATAAATGGAACAGCGTGCCTGCGGCTGTGCAAGTGACAATCTTGCTAGTCAACCTCCTGCAAATGAAAAAGGTTTCTTCTACATTGTGCGATGTAAACACCATCGATGGGAGTTGTCACAACAGCGCTGCGTGTGTAACTCACATTTCCTCAACCCAGAAAGCCGAAACGAGGCTTCATCAATCATCACACATGCAGCTCCCCACTTCCCAGCAGACCCTTTCTCTCCACGCGCCCCGCGCGCACACACGTGCACACACATGCAAACGCACATACATTCACACGCGCGCGCGCACACGCACACGCACCCCGGGCCGGGGTGGGGGTGGGGGGCGGCGGGGGCAGCGGGTTGGGGAGCCCCGAGCCCACTCGCAGACCCCGGGCCGGCGGCCCCCCTTTACCTCTGGCGGCGCCGGGAGGATGCCGGCCGCTGCGCTGCGTCTCGGCGACTCTGCCCCTGGGGTTCAGCAGGTCGGGGCCCTCGGTGTTTTCAACAGGTACCATGGTCACCGACGAGTCGCAGCCTCTCCCTCCGCACCCGACCACCCCGACGCCCCCCCGGGGACGGGAGCGCTCACTCTCCCCATGGTAGCATGTTCGTGAAGAGTGAGGGGAAAACTTCGGGCAAAGCCAATGTGATTTGTGACCAACTTTGTTTCTATTTCCGAAGGCTTTGCCCTTTGCGGTGACACAGGCCGTTGCTATTCCCAGCAGCCTATCACAGGCCGGGGGAGGGCCTTGCCTCGGAAGGACGGGGTTTGCGCCTGGGGATGGCGCGTGGGAAGCAAGGGGTTAAACCGGCTCCCGGGCCCGCGGCTCGCACTCCGGGTTCTGCCACTGGCGAGGGGTGGCTCTTGTTCTCGCACCTTTGAAGGGAGGCCGAGAAAAGAAGCAGGCAGAGTTCAGAGCAAGCTGGGAGTGGAGGCCCCAAATCACCGATGGTATTAGTTAATCTTGTAGAAAAGAGGGACAATTTATGCAAAGGCAAACCTGGAGGAGAAGCATGTCCATTTGCCACTGAGATTGTTATTCCCAGAGTGGCCGCACTTACCAGCCTAAACAAAGGAAAGAACGACTTTATTGTTTCCTTCTGATTTGGGTCTAGGTGAATATTTACATGTTTCTCTCTCTCTCTTCCCAAGGTTCACGGGACAAGTGAAGGCCTGAAACCAAGAACAGACAAACTCGGAATGCGGGGATTCTTTAGACTTTGAATTCCCTGGGATTGTAGCAAAGTAATCCAATTTATTTATGCGGAATGGTCTTTAAGAGCGGGACCAACTCTAAATCTTCTGCGGAGTTGTGTCTCTGCCAGTGGGAGCAGGTACTGCCCATTGAGAAAGACCAGCTCAAATGATCCACACAATCTGAAACAAAATCAGAATACATCATAAGAAGAAGAACTTTTTTTTTCTGATTTGTGAAAATGTTTACATTAAAGGACTTACAGAGTGATGACATTTTACCTTGAGTTATGTATTTAGCAGATTGATTTATTGAGAAACTTTGAGGAAATTGGGATCGTTTTAGGAGTAAAAACTAAAATTTATGGCACACACTTATTGTGTGCCAGAAATTTTGCATTAAGGACATTGACTCAAATGATTCTTCTGGGAAAAAAAAAAGAAAAGAAAAACTTGTGAAGCAGGTATCAATTTTAAGGGAAAATGGAGGCTGCTGAGTAATTTACCTAGAAAGTCACACAGCTGGCAGGTGGTAGAGTGGAGATGATGAAGCAAATGGTCTAAGGCTATGACTCTCCTCTATCCTAATTTTCTCAGCCTTATCCTTCTCTGACTTTGTTTTTGGCTTCATTCACTTTCAGTCCTTTTTGGTCTTAAGAAGATGCTATACAATATGGCATTTTGACCTGGTCATGTCTCTGAACAAGGCAGTGAATTTATGCCCACATAGGTAGAAGCTGGGATGGGCCCAGCAACACATTCAGGTGTTTTTGTAAGATTTGCAAATTAAGTTTTTTGAACTGCAGTCAGTTAAGACTTCTGACTCTTTGCTCTTTGACACTAGCATCTCTCCCGCCATACTTCTTGAGTCAGGTGACATAGGAGTGGCTCTGGGATATTCGGGATCTGGTGGAGGGGCAGTTAAGTTAGAAAAATACTTGGTTTTGATTTCATTTATGTGGCTCTCAGGCAATAGGGTATTTAGTTAAGCTCTTGCTAGGTGCCCTGTATCAACTTGGCTAGGCTATGGTACCCAGTTTGGCCAAAACTGGCCTAGGAAAGTCCCCATGGGGAAATGAGGAGAAAGGAGAAAAGATTGGACTTCCCCATTTGGAGAATTTCTGATAATTTCTCGCAAGCAGTAGGAACAACCAGATCAATAGGCTGAGCCCTCAATCTTGGGGTTTGCCCCTATGAAACTTATTCCTGCAAAGGATAGGCTAAGCCTACTTAAAATTATGCCTAAGAGTCACCCCATCAGAGAATGTCTTTTGTTGCTCAGATGTGGCCTGTCTCTACAAGCCAACATGGCAAGTGAACCCACTGCCCTCCCCCCCCACACTTGGGACATGACTCCCAGAACATGGGATAGAAATCCTGGGATGAGCTGGGTCTTGGCATCAAGGAATTGAGAAAACCTTCTTGACCGAAAGGGGGAAGAGAAAAATGAGGAAAAAAAATAAAGTGTTAGTGGCTGAGAGATTTCAAACACAGTTGAGAGGTTAGCCTGAAGTTATTCTTACACGTTATATAGATATCCCTTTCCAGTTTATGGTGTAGTTGAGTGACTAGAGGGAAGTACCTGAAACTGTAGAGGTGTGTTCCAGTAGCCTTGTTTCTTAAAGATGATTGTATAATGATATAGCTTTTACAGTGTGACTGAGTGATTGTGAAAATCTTGTGTCTGGTGCTCCCTTTATCTAGAGTATGGACAGATGAGTAAAAAGTATGGATAAAAAATAAACAAATAATAGGGGGAACAAAGGTTAAAATAAATTGGGTAGATGGAAATACTAGTGTTCAATGAGAAGGAGGGGTAAGGAGTATGATATGTATGAGTTTTTTCTTTATTTCTTTTTCTGGAGTGATACAAATGTTCTAAAAAATTATCATGGTGATGAATACACAATTATGTGATGACATTGTGAGCTATTGATTGTACACCATGTATGGAATGTTTGTATGTTAAGAATGTTTGTGTTTGTATGTTGTTTTATCAATAAAAATATAGAAAACAAAAAGCTAGCTTAGGTGTTGCTGTGAAGTTATGATCATATGAAGATGGGATTAGCCTCTACAATCAATTGATTCTATGTAAAGGAGATTACGCTCAAAAATGTGAGTGAGCCTCAAGGATAAATAACAGAGACTTCCAGAAAGAACAAAAATTCTGCCTAAAAACCGCCACCTCTACTCTTGTCTGACTTTCCAGCCTTCTGGTATCCCTATGGATTTGGACCCAAGATTTCAACATCAGCTCCTGCTGGAGTTTCCAGTATGTCAGCCCACCCTAGGAATTTCAAACTTGCTAACCCCTACAATTGTGTGAGCCAATTCCTTATTATAAATATCCTAAAACAAACACGCACAAGCACACGTGTTCTGTTGGTTCTGTTTCTCAGAAGAACCCTGACTGATACAGCTGGTATGGGAAGGTCTTCCAGGAATTCTCCCATAACACACGGTGCATTTCATGTGGCACATGCTGTACATCATCACCCACGAGGCTCGGTGATGATGGGGTGCAGGGCCAGAGGTCATCAGCAGGGACCTGCTTCCTGGCTCCCAGTGCGAGGGTGTGGAGCCGTGGTGAAGGGAGATGGATTTTTTGTTTTCTTGGGAGGAAGTAATATCACAAAAGAGGAGATGAAAGGGTATGTAACCAAAATCACGGAAAAGTATTTTAGAAGTATGCTGGGTAATCACTGGATTTTGTGATATTTGTAAGACTTTTCAGCTTTTTAACATTTGTAATTTGTCTAAATAAATATTCACATTGATGTTTAATTTTGTATTCTTTAAATAGAAAAATAGGGGCCCCAATTTTATAAAGTCAGGTTCCACAAATGTTTGATTTTCTGCTGTGAATGTTGGGAATATAGTTTTGTCCAGATAACCATACTCACTAAAAATCTCAAATCCATTCCCTTCTCTCCATCATTTCTACCACTCTCTAAATCCAGGCCACCTTACCTCTTCCCATGGACAGCTATAAGGGTCCGTGACAGCTGCTTGCTCCTTACAGCCTCTTTTCTGTACTGTAAGCAACGTGATTTTTTTAAAAATCTAAGCCCTTAAATGGCTTCCAGTTGTTTTAAACCTGTCTCCAGCTTCCAGCTGTTCTTAGGCTTGGTCTAAATTCCTAAATGTGGGTTCAAATGTCAGACCAGTCTCCTGGCCCTTCCTGATGTGGACCCTGCAATCGAAGCCCACTGGGGACCACAGATTGGCAAAAGAAATCCTGGCCTCTGCAACCCAACCTTCTTTCGACTCTCAATCCTCACTGCAGGTGCCCTGATTCACCACCAACACAAATAAATAAACCAGGGCAGCCCAGCCCCTCATGCTCAGGGATCCCACAGCAGGCCAGGCCAGTGAATCCTTGGCCTTTGAATTAAGTTAAGGGATGGTTGTATCAATCAGAGTTCAATGTGGGTGTTTTAAGCAGAAAGGAATTTAACCAAGGGAACTGGGTGCTTATAAAACCATTGGGAGGCCAAAAAGATCAAATTCCAAGCCTTAGGGAACAACTCCTGGAATAACACAGGGCTGACTCATCAGCTGTGCTCCTACATTTAAGGCCACCTAATGCAGCAAAGAGTCCAAGAGCATGTGATTTGAACCTAGGCCTCAGACCCTTGCTTCCCCCATAGCTGCCTTCTCCAGGAAGTTTTTGACGGGATGCAGGAATGCTGCTCTGAAAAATCTCACACCTGCCTGATCTGTATGCTATGAGAAACTCCCCAACAAGGCAGAAAAAAATTGCTTACTTATCTTATCCACCTTTATGCAAATATCCAGATATCTATTGCAAGTAAGTCTGGGAAATGTCACTTTCCAATCTCCCCAAGTCAAGGAAGAGTAGAATGGAGGTTGAGAAAGTCACTCCACAGTACCCTCCATCAGGATGAATACTTGAGTTGATGAATCACATGGAGTTGGGCCTGGGGTCAGGGCCATCGCAGACCAAAGCTTGTGCAAGTTGCAGTTACATAGAGGGGTGTTATTAATAATTAATATTAACTGTATACAGTTATTAAGTTTACAGTTCTAAGGCCATAAATGTGTCCAACTAAGGCATCCACAGAAAAGATATCTTGACTCAAGAAGAGTCAATTTCTGTCACATGGGAAGACGTGGTTGGTGTCTGCTGGTCCTTGCTTCCAGCTTCTCATGCTAGTAGTTTCATCTCTAAGCATCTGTGCTTACTTAGCTCCTTCAGGACACAACTCTGGGTTCTGGCTTGCTTAGCATCTCATGGGAAGGCACATGGTGACATCTGCTGTGCTTTGCATCTCCAAATGTCCATGTCTAGGTGTCTGCTGTTTCTGAAGGCACTCAGCATCTTCAAATGTCTGTCTCTGTTGGCTCTGTCACTTCTGAGGTTTCTCCAAAATGTTTCCCCTTTTAAAGGACTCCAGTAAACAAATCAAGATCCACTTTAAATGGGCAGAGCCACATCTCCATCTAATTAAAAGGTCACCTCCACAATTGGGGATGTCACATCTCTGTGGAGATAATCTAATCAAAAGTTCACACTCACAAATGAGTGGGTCAATCTCCATGGAAACAATCTAATCAAAGGTTTCAACCCTAAAATGTTGAATCAGGATTAAAAGACATGGCTTTTCTGGGGTACACAACACCTTTAAACTAGCACAAGGAGTAAAGGCAACATGCAAAATAAAAGAAAGTTAGCACAGATGGAGCAGAAGAATGAAAAATCACAGAAGGAAGCAGAGTGGTGGAGGTCTGTGGTCTCGGAAGTAGTATCTTCGTATCTGTTTTTCCAGTATCAAATGCTATGAAGCCTGACTGTGTCTTATCATTGCCTTTAAAGACTTGAGAGATTGAGAACACTTTTTTTACATCTTCCCCACGCCACACTCATCTGCTTGCATGCTTCTCTTTCCTGCCTGCTCCCTCCTGTACTTCCGTGGCTCAGGCCAGCATTGACCCAGTTTGAGCTTAGAGTACCACAGGAATTTATCAATCTGTCTTCCCTACTGCACTGTGATGTCTGTGAACACCAGCGCCTCATTCACTGCTAATCATCCAGAAGCTAGTGTTGTATCTGAAAACTTGAGTTGTTCGCTAAATAATTGTTGAAAGAACTATAGGAGAAAGGGAAATGAGGAGAAATGGCTGTGTCTGAGTTTGCCTGAGCTGTTTTCACAAAGACCACACAATGGGTTGGCTTGAACAACTGGAATTTATTCGCTCATGGGTTCAGAAGTCCCAAATCAAGGCATTAGGGAGGCCATGCTTTCTCCCTGAAGACTGTGGCATTCCGGGGCTGGCTTTCCCATTACTTGGGCCAAGTCCTTTCCTTTCTTTTCTGGGTTCTTGCTGACTTCCTGCTTCTGGCGTCTTCCTGTGGCTTTCTCTTTATAAATTCTCCAGTAATTTGGATTAAGACCCAGCTTTGTTCGGTTGTCTACTCCTTAACTAAAAACAATGCCTTCAACAGGTCCTATTTACAATGAGTTCACACTCTCAAGGACACATTAAGATAAAGAACATGTGTTTGTTGGGAGCCATTCAGCCTACCACTGGGTGTAATTAGCAAAACTTCAGATTGATCTTGCATTGTTTCAAGATAGCTTGGATTAGAGAGTGGGTCTTAAAGACAATCTTGGTCTTAATTCTTTAATAAGTGTATCACTTATTAGCTCTGGAACCTCACTATGACTTGGTTTCCTCCTCTCTAAAATGGGATAACAACAACAACAGTATCTATCACAAAGGGTTCCTGTGAGGATTGAATGAATTAGTATACATGGTCTAGTTTGCTAGCTGCCAGAATGCAATATGCCAGAAACGGAATGGCTTTTAAAAAGGGAAATTTAATAAGTTGCTGGTTTACAGTTCTAAGGCTGAGAAAATGTCCCAAATTAAAACAAGTCTATAGAAATGTCCAATTTAAGGCATTCAGAGAAAAATACCTTGGTTAAAGATGGCTGATGAAGTTCAACATTTCTCTCTCAGCTGGAAGGGCATTTGGCAAACATGGCAGCATCTGCTAGCTTTCTTGTGGTTCTACAAAAGGGACTCTCTCCAGAATGTTTCCTCTTTTAAAGGATTCCAGTAAGCAACCCTTCCACCTTCAATGGGTGGAGACACACCTCCATGGATATCATCTAATCAAAAGTTACCACCCACAATTGGGTGGGTCACCTCTCCATGGAAACAATCAAAATGCTCCTACCCAGCAATATTGAATGAGGATTAAAGGACATGGCCTTTCAGGAGTCCACCACAGATTCAAACCGGCACAATACAGAAAGCATTTAAAACAGTATCTGACCACGATGATCCTCAAAAAAGGACAGCAGTTGTTAATTGTCTCTAAGGGACATCATGGAAGTAAAAGATAATGATAGGAAAAATACTGGCTTAGGAGTAAGATCATTTAAATTCTAATCTTGGATCTTCCATTTGTTAGCCCATTCAAATGAAATCCCTTTAAGTTCAGTTTCATCATCTCTAAGATAGGGAGACACACAATTGCCTTGCCTACAACCAGCTGTTTTTGCCTGCTCAGCATCCACACTCCTTTCTCTGGGCAATATTTCTGTAATTCCCTTTTGGGAAAATTGCAGTCCATATCGTTCTGTGGATCAAGGTACATGACTCCCAAGCCAAGGAGTGGCCTCCCACCACTTAGATGTCCTGTCCTTGGAACATGGGCCTAGAAAAGTGACCCAAGGACCGTGCCTGAGTGGAATAATCATTATGGTGGCAGTACTCAGAGAAATCCATCTGCTAGGTCCTTGTGCCAGTTTGAAATGATTTATGTACCCTAGAAAAGTCATGTTTTAATCCTAATCAATCTTGTGGGAGCAACCGTTTCTTCTAATCCCATTCAATACTACAGGTTGGAAACTTGATTAGATTATCTCCACAGAGATGTGACTCACCCAATTGTGGGTATTAACTTCTGCATAGAGGGAGATGCAACTCCACTCATTCCTGGCAGGCCTTGATTACATTACTGGAATCCTTTAAAAAAGGCAGGATTTTGGAGAAAGCTTGAAAATGATGAGAGCAGGAGAGACGCGGGAGAATGAAGCAGAGTCCACCAGCCAGCGACCTTTGGAGATGAAGAACACTCCCGGGGAAGCTTCCCGAAGCAAGAGGCCTGGAGAGAAAGCTACAGAGTCGCCATGTTTGCCATGTGCCTTTCCACTTGAGAGAGAGACCCTGAACTTCATCGGCCTTTCTTGAATGAAGATAACCTCTTGTTGGTGCTTTAATTTGGACATTTTTATAGACTTACTTTAATTGAGACATTTTCATGACCTTACAACTGTAAACTTGCCACTTAATAATTCCCCTTTTCAAAAATTCATTCTGTTTCTAGTATATTCCAGCAGCTAGCAAACCAGAATAGTCTATTACCCATTTCTCAGACCCGCCCTGGTTCCTCCCAAGATTTTGTTCTGCCTATTTTTTTCTTCTCCTTCCATTCATTAAACCACCCCAAAGCCAAACAACAAATTCATTTTTGGCTAACATTATTCAGAGTCCAAAGATCTCTGTCCTAAATCCTCTCAAGGGATTTTATTTAAGATAAAATATTTGAAAGCACCTTGAAAACTGCTAAAGCACTGTGTGAATATACTCTCAAAGCAACGACAATAGGAACTGTAGGAGAGAATCAAGTGAATGCTCAATTCATTTGCTTTTCCATTCAAATCATGCTCTGTCTTTCTAAATAAGGACTGAAGCAGCATATGACAGTAGGCTGGCAACTAATACAGTGGTGAAGAGCCAGAAAAGTCCACAAATATCCAGCCTTTACAATAGCAGGACCTGACTCAACATTTCATAGAGTCACATACCCAACTGGAGGCTCCCAGTTACACCTTTAACTCTAGATGACAACCTGGGAGCTGGAACCTTACCACCAGGAGTGGTGAGATAGCTATGCAGGAAGGGAGAGGCAAGTAAAAATGATCAGGAGGTATATTTAATTTTCAAGCCACATCTTTAGACAGTATACTCCATGAAATGGCAGTGGTGAAAGCTGTACTTCTCTTCCTTTTGGCAAGAAGAGTTGATATTATTGAGCTGAGAAAATTCACTTTGGCATAAAGATGGGGAGGGATTAGCTGGTCCTGTGCATCCTAATTTGTCTTCTACACAGCTCTGGTGTCCTTTGAGATGTTAAGAAACTTTCAGGGGAATAAAAAAAACAAGAAGTTAAACAGTTCGAGAAAATCTCCATATGATATCCTGTTCTTCAGACATCAGACAGCATTTTATAACTAAGTAATTATTACCATCTAGAAACCTAAACCACTTTAATGTTGAGTTCCCCAAACTTCTTTGATCTTGGATCTTTCTTTTCCCCACAACCACCAAAAAAACAAACAAACAAACAAAAAAAAACCATTTAGAAGGACACATTTGAGAAAAATCTGTTTTAAAATATTTGGGGAGGAAGGAGTTGCTTTGCTCACAGCAGGCCCCAACCCTGAATTTGCTCTTCTCTGCTGCCCCCTCTTGATAGACAGCAGGAGGAGCAGGTTTCCAGATGCAAATGACTGAGGAAGGAGACTGTAACAAGTTGCTGCCACTGTCTAGTGGAAAAAGAGAGAGCCACATAAATCCTGGGCGTGGCTTTTGTTAACTGCTCCACGCAATTTTTATGACCCTGTTAAGTGCTTGTTTGCACTGTATCTATGCCTTCTCAGGTGTCCTTGGGCCTTGGAGTGAAAGGAATATAGACTTCGTTCACCAACTCATCCATCCATCCATCCATCTAACTACCCAAATATTTACTACGTAAATAGCACAATGCTAGGTGATCGGAATGCAGTAATGAACATGGCACTCTCGTGGAGGAACCAGAGAATTTTCCAGGTTGTCTGACTACATTCATTGCACCTGTGCCTCACCTAATATCCTTCCTTTCCAAATGTGACTCTAAAAGACTTTGATCTTGATTTCTTTCCTCTTATCTTACCTGACAACCATATTTTAGCAGCTTTGCAACTTCCAAATACTATTTAGTAAGGACACTTTGTTTTCCAGTTACAAATGACCTCTTCAGATTTGTACACTTTTTATTATCTCCAGAATTATTTTTTGATTCTGTCTTGCACTGAGATTTGAAGCAGAATGTGGGTCACAAAAAAAAGGCACTTGAAGGAACACTGGGCATGAAAAAGTGTTCACTATGGGGAGAAATTTTATGAAATCTTAAGATCTAAGGATGTCATCAACCTTAGATATTCACAAGAAATAAAACATTTTTGGAATTTTTCCAGGAAAATAAAATTCATGAGGCAGTTTCTAGCCTCCCATCCCTTTCCAGCTCCCTCCAACTGCGTAGAAACTTCTCAATGGCAATGAAGTACCTACTGGTAAATTCCAAAGTTTAGTTCTACAGCAAAGCACCATAGAGTGGCCATGGCAGGCTGAGACACTTCCTCCCTCTAATCAGGTTATTTTATGGTATTTCCTGACAAATATAATAAAATTGAGGAAGCGAAAATTGAGTCTCCTCTTATTCTAGGCACATGGAAATCGATGCATATTCACAATCTGGTCTCCAAATAAGCTGCAACTTCTGGGGCTTTGGGAGCTCTGAGGTGCAGTCAAATCCTCTAAACTCTTCTGCATGGTTCTAACTCCTGTATATTACTCATTGGCTGGGAAAAAATGGTTCTTTCTAAATTGATCTGTGGATTTGTGCCAGACAGGCATAAACAGCACCTTATCTCTGCCTTCTAGAAAGGATAGAAGAACCAGAGCCCACATTGGGGTGGGTGAGACAACACCGACCCCTCGCCTCTCCGTCCCTGTCTCCATCACCCGGTTCACCAGCAACCAGAGTTTGGTCTTTCCCAAAAGAGCGTCATCACAATGACTGATTGTGATTTTATTCTTTCCACAATCTACATAATCTACCCGAGAGCCTTAGTCCATATCTGAGCTCATTCACACTAAACTTTCTTCCTCTCAAAGCAATCCTTCTAACTCTTAATTAAATATTTGAGAATGGAAGAGAAGAAAACCCAAGTCCTAAGACCTGAACCTCTTAGAAATCTAATAAAAAGGAATGAGCAAACATATTAATTCAAAGAATGAGCAGCTTTCCAAAGAGCAACATCCAAATGCCTTTGTTGATTAGATTCCAGAAGACTCGTTCTGGAAAGAGGAAATTTGCGTTTGTCCAGAGCAATCTACCAACAGCCTACCTGTTTTAGGGCTCAGGAGAGATCTTTTTTGATGTGCAAACACCAATGACTAAGTAAATTGATTGCTGGTTGTTTTCTTCTCTTCTGTTTTATAGTGTTATTATTAAGAATCTCAAAATCTAAGGATTGAAAATGACCTCAGAGACAGTCTAGCTTGGGGTTCCCCTTGGAGAGGTGGAGAAATCAAGGCTTTAAATGGTTAAGTAATTGGCTACATAGTGACTTATTTTCCAGCTTTAGTTTATAACGGAAACTCTTAATTACTAGGTAGTAGAATTATTAACTTTAGATGACAAACAGGGCAAAGGATGCTAAGCACTAGGAGAGATAATTTTCTCTTTCTTCCGGTACTTCCTTTCTATTTCCTTCTCCATATGACAAAGCATTTAAATATCATGTTGAGCAATTAAAACTGTATAACCTGACCAAATTTAGCATTGTCAGGGACTTACATGATGAGCAAATTTTTCGATGAACATTCTGAGAAGAAATTTTATTTCAGTCACCATTCTAATACATATACCCACTTCCCTGCCTTGGTTAGCATGGGAGATAAACTGGATTGACTATTTGGGGATTGTTCTGGGTAACTAATGCATTGTGTTTTCTACAATAATGTCCCAAAGCGTGGCTACTGTGTGAATTATGAAGCTAATTTTGCTCCTTTAATTCATTTCTTCCAGCTAAAACTTTTTTTGCTCATGTGTGTCACAAAAGAATTTGAAAAACTACGTATCTTCACATGTTTTTAAGCTGACATTTAATTGCTTTACTATAAGTCAAAATAGTTACAAAGTCTGTATTTTCCAGAGGAGTGTATATTCTATATATTTTAAACATTTATTTCTTAAAAGACAGGAGCTAGAGATTGTAATTCATGGCTAGCTTCCGCCACATATCTTAAAAGGTCTCATTGTTAAGTCAAAGAACCAAACAATACTTATCTTCTACCCAGAAATATCTAAGATCACTTTAAAATGAAAACAAACAGATTAATATACATTATCTGTGACAATCACCTAATTTCTCAATTCTTACTCTAAAACAGATGGGTGATAGATGGCAGAAAGAAAGGAGGCTTGCCAGGAGTTGGAAATTGAGACTTGATTCCTGCAGAGGACTGGGCAGGTGCGAACCTCAACTCATGTTGGAAAACTGTAAGACACCACCTGGAGTGGATTTGACCAAGCCCAGTCTGAGCTGGGCTGATGTTTCACAGGTGGTGCCATAGCAGGTAAAATCAGGCCAGCTTGGAGAACTGCGGCCGGTGACAACACAGCTCTACTGGTTGCTGATATCACTGTCTTGGCGGCCCAAGGAGAAGTCCACTCTCTGGACAGGGGAAGCAGCTCTATGAAGCACCTGAAAGTACCCAAACTCATCCTGGGAAGGGGCAGATCTGGGAACCAAAAAGGAAAACTTAGAGGTCAGGGCTGAGATTGAGTGGAAGTAAGAGAACATTCCCTTCTTTTGGACTTTGGGGAAGAAGGTTCAAGAACCAGTGGCAAGGATGAGTTTTGGGAGCTCCTGTTGGAGGCCTGATGGTGAAAGGTGTTGGCTCCTGGACAGGGAGGCAGGCCAATAAGGAGCAGTAAGGGTAACATCCAACCAGCTCTGGGCCCCTGGGCCATAGCCGTTATAAATTACTCCGTGTCTACACTGTCTACAGCATCAGCAAATGGTGACACTTGGTCCCAGCTACACTGTGGGAAATGAGGGCAAGAACCTGGTCAAGATGGGGGGGGGGGGGCATGGGAGCAGGCAGCAGAAGCAGGAGGAGGTCTCATGTGACCTACTTCTCTTTTGTGGATTATTGCTGCTGACCCCACAGTGGAGTCATGTAACCAAAAAGTTAGGATTTAACAAATGATTATGGTAACTGAATCATTATATAGATATATCTCTTTTTTTTTTTACTTTCTAGTATAGCAGAATAGCCAGAAGGAAATATCTGAAATTGCTGAACTGTAAAGCAGCTGCCTTGATCTCTGATAAGGATTGTATAACTGTAAAACCTTTCTCTTGTGATTGTAAAAACCTGTGCCTGACTCCCACTTGTACCCCTTTATCCTGTTTTTCAGCTTTGGAGTCTTATGATCACTAAGGACAAACCCTAATACTTATTAATGAGGGGCCTTAATTCTGCCTAGAACTAACCCACCCCAATTTCTAAACTATCTTGCTAGATGGAGCGAAATCTAACCAAAAATGGGCCACCTGACATGCACAGAGGCTTAAACTTCAACCTATAAGCGGCCTGTACCTCATTATAATACTAAAAATCACTCTCATCATATTAAGGCCACCATTTTCTTATATATGGTCCATGATTAGGCATGTAATCAATCTGTGCACACTCAATAATTAGACCAGCTCTAAGTTCGTCATCTGGAGCCATTGTACTCATTATCCTAAAACCTGCTTATCTTTTGACACTATAAAACTATCAGAGTTACTGCAGTTCAGGGAGACAGATTTTTAGGCCAATAGGCCATCTGATCTCCTGCTTTGTGCTTAGCAATACATTCTTTCAGTCTTTGAAACCCCAGTATCTTAGGAGTTGGTCACTTGAGTGCTTTGGGCAGAGAACCCACCCACTTTTGATTAGTATCAGTTGCACAATTCTAGGGAAGCTTGCCAGCTGGTGGTCTTCAACTTTCTCTCTTCCTGCACCCTGTTTTCTATATCTCCATCTCCTCCCTTGGCACCTAAGAAGGAGCTAGGCTGCAAAAGAAAAGCAGATAACCTAAAGCATTCATGTTATTCAGTTCAATAGACTCTGTGCCTGCAAAAGGAAGGGGCAACTCAGCAAGGACCCTGTGACAGCTCTTACTCGTGGTTGAGGCCATTTTTTGATACTTATTTCCGAGTTTGAGCCCTTCAGGGATGGGTAACAACTGAAGATATGAGGAACCCCAAAACACTGGTATATAGAAAAATCCAAATCTGGAGACTCACATAAGAACATTGTTTTTTCCACATCGACTTGCCAAACTTGGTATGACTTCTGCTTGGACAATTTTCTGAGACAGTGAGTTTGTCCCCCAGGCCTCCCTACCTTCCTGCAGGCACTGTGGTAACTGGGAGCTGAAACACAGAGTTCCCTCTGCTCTGGTTCCCCATCAAAGAGACATGGCTTCTAATGGCCCTAGAGGAAGGGGCCTGGAATCCAAAAGGAACCACTGCGACAAGGAGGTAAGTGGAAATAAGGAGCCTGACTTTGCCCCCATGAAGGAAGACACGGAGGCAGCCATTGCAAGTTTACGGAAGTTCAGTGGGCTTACTTTTGCTTTTCGTACTGTAGACTGCATCCATCTAACAACTGATTAGAAGAAACTAGGATGGGTTTGTGAAGCTCCTAGAAAATCAAGGAGGGAGTAGAGAGTTCAGCCACACCAAACAGCAGGAAATTAGGATTATGCTGGCTCCTTAAGAGTTGTTTTTTTTTCCCCCTACACGTTTTATTTTGAAATAATTTCAAACATGCAGGAGAGTTACAAAAATAATTCAAAAGCATACAGAGAATTTCAATACACCCTTCCCCCTGATTCACCAAGTTAAACATTTTATCACGTTTGATGTATCATTCTATCTATCAAGCCATTTGTCTGACTACTTACAGTGTTCTAAACTTTTGAGAGCAGGTTGTATATATAATGTTACTTGTATGCTTAATATTTACATGCACATTTCCCAAGAACAGGGATATTTACCTATGTAACCACCTTAAGTACAGACGTCAAGTTCAGGAACTTTAGCATTAATTTAAAGTTTTCATTCTATATTCCAACTTTTTCATATGGCCCAATAATATTCTTTTGGGCCTTTTCTCCTCCATCATTAGATCCAATCCAAGATCATGTTTTGCATTTGTCATTGTCTCGTAAGTAGCTCTTTTTTAAGTTGTGGAAATATATATAAAATATGAACTCTCTCATCTTGATCACCCCCAAACACACCATTCAATGGGCTTAATCACAGTTATAATGTTGTGCTACCCTCACCACCATCCATTACCAGAACTTTCCTATTATCCCCAAAAGAAACCTTACACCCATTATGCATTAACTGCCTATTTCCCTTCCCTGCTGCTTTTGATTACTTGTACTCTACTTTCTGTTTCTCTATGTTTGCGAATTCTAGTTATTTCATACAATTTCTGTCCTTTTGTATCTGACTTATTTCACTCATCATGATGTCTTCAAAGTTCATCCATGTAGTGGTATGTATCAGAACTTCATTCATTTTTAAGGCTGATATTCCATTGAATGTATATACCACATTTTGCTTATCCATTCAATTCTGTGGATGCAAATTTGGGGTGTTCCACCTTTTGGCATAGAATAATATTGCTATGATTTTTGTGTACAAGTGGCTGTCTGAATTCCTGCTTTCACTTCTTTTCAGTATTTTCCTAAAAGTGGGATTGCTGGGTCATATGGCAGTCCTATGTTTGGCTTTTTGAGGAACCACCAAATTGTTTTCCACAGAGGATATATACCATTTACATTCTTACCAAAAATGCATGACATCCAGTAGCCCTGATTCTTAAAGACAGTTGTATAAAGATATAACATCTACAATGTGACTGGGTGATTGTGAAAACCTTGTGTCTGATGCTCCTTTTATCCAGGGTATGGACAGATGAGTAAAAAAAAATATGGATAAAATAAATAAATAAATAATAGAGGAGATAAAGAGTAAAATGAATTGGGTAGATGGACTACGAGAGGGAGGGTAAGGTACATGGTGTGTATGAGTTTTTTTTTTTTTCTTTTTATTTCTTTTTCTGGAGTGATGCAAATGTTCAAAAAAATGATTAGGGTGGTGAATACAAAACTATGTTATGATATTGTGAGCCATTAATTGTATACCATGTATGGAATGTATGTGTGTGAAAATAGCTCAATAAAAAAAATGTTTTTTAATCTTCATTTTGCAAAAAAAAAAAAAATGCATGGCAGTTTCTGCATCTTCTATGGCACTTATTATTTTCCTTTTCAAAAAAAATAATAGCTATCCTAGAAGGTGTGGTTTTGATTTGCATTGAGTTAATTTTTGTATACGGTGTGAGATAGGGGCCCACTTTCATTCATTTGCATATGGCTACCCAGTTTTCCCTGCATCATTTGTTGAAGAGACTGTTCTGTCCTCATTGAGTGGACTTAATTCATTTTTCAAAAATCAGTTGGCTATAGATCTGTGGGCTTATTTTTGCACTTTCAATTTCATTCCATAGGTCTATATGTCTGTCCTTATGTCAATAATACACTGTTTTGATTACTATAGTTTTGCAATACATTTTGAAATCAGGAAATGTAAGTCCTGACACTTGGTTCTTTTTTTTCAAGATGATTTTGGCTGTTTGGGGTTCCTTGATCTTCCATATGAATTTGATGGTTAGAGTCTCTATTTCTGCAAAGAAATCTGTTGGAATTTTTGTTGGGATTGCATTAAATCTGTAAATTGCTTTGGGTAGTATTGAAATCTTTACAATATTTAGTCTTCTAATCCATGAACATGGAATGACCTTCTATTTATTCAGATCTTTTTTAATTTCTTCTGGTAATAATTTATAGTTTTCTTTTTTACATCCTTAGTTAAATATCTAGGAATAAATTAAACTTTTTTTAGTTGCTATTGTGATTGGAATTATTTTCTTCATTTCATTTTCAAATTATTCTTTCCTGCTGTACATAAACACCACTGATTTTTGTATATTGGTCTTTCACCACTTTGCTGAACTCATTTACTAATTCTGGTAACTTTCTGGTTTCTTCTAGATTGTCTAGATATAAGATCATATCATCTGTAAATAGGGATAGCTGTTTTTCTTCCTTTCCAACTTGGTTGTTTTTTACTTCATTTTCTTGCTTAATTGCTCTGGCTAGCCCATCCTATTCAACGTTTAATAACTGGTGACAGTAGACATTCTTGTCTTCTTCCTGATCTTAGGGGGAATAGGACATTAGCTGTGGGATTTTCCTATATGCCCTTTATCATGTTGAGGAAGTTCTATCCATTCCTTTTTTTCTGGGTGTTCTTATTAAGAAAGTGGACTAGATTTTTTCAAATGTTTTTACTGCATCATCTGAATTAGTAATTTCTTTCCTTTATTCAATTAATGAAGTGTATTACATTGATTGATATTTGTACATTGAATCACCCTTGCATCCCCGGGCTAACTCCTCTTGATCATGCTGTATCATCCTTTTGATGTGCTGTTAGATTTGGTTTGCTAGTAGTTTAAGGATTTTTGTATCTATATTCATAAAAGATACTGGTCTTTAATTTCCTTGTTCCACAATCTCTCTCTCTGGCTTTGGTGTTAAGGTGATGTAAGTCTCTTAGAATGAATTAGGAAGTCTTCTCTCCACTTAGTTTTTTGGGAAGAATTTAAAAAGGATTCATTTTACTCTTCTTTGAGTGTTTGGCAAAATTCATCAGTGAAGCCATGTGGTCCTAGGTTTCTTTTTGTTGGAAGTTTTTGATTACTGATTCAATCTCTTATTATTGGTCTGTAGAGACCTTCTATTTCTTCCTGAGTCAGTGTAGGTAGTTTGTGTGTTTCTAGGAATTTTCCATTTAATCTAGGCTGCTTAATTTGTTAGCATACAATTGCAGCCCCTTGAGTTTTTCCTTTTACCCCAAACTACAGAGTACTAAAAAGGAAGGAAGTATAATGAAAAGAAAGAGGGTATAATCAGATATATTTTTGTTAAAAGGTTGCCCTCCTCCTTCTCAGCTGCTTACAAGCTAACCATTACTCCCCGCAACCTGATATTTACTAACCAAATTTGAGATTTACTAAAGGCTTCCCCAGACTGGAAAATCTAAGATGGAGGTGCATTGTGAGTTGGGGAATTGCCTCCCCGTTGGGGGCACAATTGCTGCAGACCTGGCTTCCCTGCCTAGTCCTTAGGTGGAGCGATGACTCAGAGACAGAAAAGGCACTTTGGGCCGAGAGTTAACATCCTGGGAAACCCAGGCCTAGCCCTCCTGGAGGGACATCAGGATTGGAAATACATTTTCTCCTCAGAGACTCAAAAATTGTTTGGGGAGGTAAGAACAAGAGAAGAATAATGTAAGATCATTCTTTGAAAATATCAGATTGTGTTGCATTCTTGCTTACCTCCCCTACCCTAGAAGATAGCTCAGCCATTGTGTTGCTAGCCTGCAAGGCTTTTGTGAGGCACCACAGGAAGTTGTGGTTGCCAGGCACCGAGGAGACACCCCTCCTCCTGGCTTTTGTTCTGCCTGAGCCGGGGCTGGTAGAGGGGAATTATGCTGCCTGAGAGGAGAGCAAATGGAGTGCTCAGTGTTGAAAAGAGCCAGGCTGTGTGAGAGGGAGATTTTGAGGGCCCCCCACCCCATAACAGGAAAGGGAATGGGGGCTTTTGTGAGTTCCACATCTGCAGAAGCAATACTCTCCCCAACATACTTATACTTCCTTGAGTATTTTGGGGTGGGGTTGGGGAGCGAGAAGCAGAATCTCAGAGAAAGGAATTCAGGGTACCCCCCCCAAAAGGCCCCCCTTCCTCTTCCAAGTCCTTGTGCAAATTAGAAAAAGATTCCCCTCTAGCCCAACAGAGTCCTCTCACTCATGGGGGTTGGAAGACTGGATTTCGGTTTTTACAATTTCAGTCATTGCAGTTATAGTGTACTTTTCTATTTCATTTTTCCACATGACTTTAGCTCTTATTATATCACCTCTCAACGTCAACTAAACTTATTTTTATTTTGCCACTGCTTATAGCATTTATGTTTTCATTTCTCAAGCTCTAATACATTTATTCATGCTTAGTCTAAGACTGACTTTCTAAAAACTGGTACTCACCATGTAGCATTTATAACAGTATAATTAAGAATATAATATTCTCTGTAGAACTGAAGCAAGTAATGTGATAGGAAACATTGAAATAAATTTATCCATTTGTCACTAAAAGCTGGGGCACTAGAAGAAAAATACTCCAAGTGTTAAAATCAAATCATTTATTTTCTTGCACTATCAACTATTCAAAATTATGCCACATTTTAGGTTACTTCATATTTGAGCCCTGACTTTCTTATTGATATGTTTTTCTTTTCATTTCTAATTGCCTTTGTTTTTTTTCCTAAAATAAGCATATGCCTTTACCTTTTTACTAAGATCATTTAGCTCCTTAATATTTGTCAATGTGAAACCACTGGCCTTCACTGACTTCTTGTTTTAATTTCAATAGGTTGCTTTCTAGGTCTGCTGCATAGTCAGTGCTCTGGGTTATTTTCTTCATTCTTGACCTCATACCCTCTTTTTCCTTGGGTCTATATTTTAGTTTTACTGAAACATAGCCTCAATGTTTTTTTCAGATCGATTAATGGTAGAAAAACCCTCTGAATCTCTGCATGTTTGAAAGTACCATTATTTTGCCTTCCAGTTTTATTAATGGCTGAGTTAGTATAGAACTCCAGGTTAAATAACTTTTCCTCTCAACTTTGGAGACATCCAGCAATAGATTAAGAAATTGAATGCCCACTTGATTCGCATTCTTTTTAGAGAAACTCTTTCTTCTTCTTTTTCTCAAAAACTTAAAAACTTTTATTTATCCCTGGTATTCTGAAATTTTATGTCGTCAGTGAATTGTTTTCTCCACCATCTATTAAACTTATTTAGCATCTTTCAATCTGAGTGGGGAAATTTTTCTTTCTACCTTAGAAATATTCTCGTATTATTTAATTTATTATTTCCTCTTTTTATTTTCTCTAATTTCTATTTCCAGAACTCCCAATGACCAGACTTGAATTGACCCATGTATTAGCTATCTATTGCTGTGTAATAAATTACCACAAATTTAGCAGCTTGAAACAAAGCACATTAATTAACTCACAGTTTCCATGTGTCCAGCTTACCTGGACCCTCTGCTCAGGGTCTCAAAAGGCTGTGTTTAAGGTGTTGGCTGTGCTGCATTCTCATCTGGATGCTCAGCTGGGGGGAGAATCTACTGTTAATTTGACAGGATTCATTTCTTTGCAACTATAGGACTGAAAGCTCCAACTTGTTGAGGATTTTCAACTGGAGATGGCTCTCAGCTACTTAAGGCCATTCTCAGATTGTTGCCACTTGGAACTCTCACATCTGCTCACTTCCTCAAAGCCAGTGAAGAAGAGAGAACACCTAGTTGGCTAACAGATAGGCTTCTATCATGTAACGGAATCATGAAAGTGGCAGCCCGTTACCTTTGCAATGCTCTATTTGTTACAGGCAAGACACAGGTCAGCTCACATTCAACAGGGAAAGATTATGTAAGAGCACATACACACCAAGGGGAAAGATTATGTAAAGACACACACACACACACCAAGGGGAAAGATTATGTAAGAGCACACACACATACCAAGGGGAAAGATCATGTAAGAGCACACACACATCAGGAAGCAGGGATCATGGACTATCACCCTAAAGCCTACCCTCTGCATTCCAGATCCCTTACCTTTTCCAACACAGTTTTCAATTTTTTAGATCTTTTTCCCCCCCTTTAATCTATGCCCTGGAATATTTCCTCTCCTTTATTTTTCTGTTTTTCCCAATGAGCCTGAGAATAAGAGGACCATGAAGTAGTAGAAAAAGACAGTAGAGTGGTGTGTTGGCAGTCTAGTAAAGGATGTATTTCAAAGATGAGGGAGTCATCAACAATGTTAAACTATGCATCATTTGTTGACAAGTCAAGAAAGATGAGGAATGTTAATTGACCGTTGAATTTAGAAAAATATGATAATTGGTGACCTTGGAAAGAATGATTTTGGTACAAGGGTGTGGGCAGAAGCTTATTTGGAGTGGCTTCAAAAGAGAATGGGAGGAATCTGAAAATTAAATTAGGAAAAGAATATCACTTATGATAGCATCTAAAAGAATAAAATATTTAGGAGTAAATTTTTTAAAAACTGTACAACTTAAACTACAAATACTTGTTGGAAGAAATTAAAGCTCTGAGTAATCGGAGAAACACCCATGTACATGGATGGGAAAACTAAACTTTGTTATGATGCCAATACACTCCAAAGTGATCTACAGATTCAGCACAAACCCCATCAAAATTCAAGCTATTTGGCAAACTGGTTCTCAAATTTATATGGAATTGCAAAACACCTAGATCATCTATAACAACTTTGAAAAGGAAGAATAGAGTAGTAGGACTCACACTTTTGGATTTCAAAACTTACTACAAAGCAACAGTAATCAAGACAGTGAGGTAGTGGCACATGGATAGACATACAGATCAATGAAATAAGACTAAGATTAAAAACACACACACATACATCTATGACCAACTGACTTTTGACAATGGTGTTAATGGGGAAAAAACAGTCTTTTCAATAAACAGTTCTGAGAGAAACTGGAGGGCCAAATTCAGAAGAATGAATTTGGGCTCTTAATTCACACCGTATACAAAAGTGAACCCGAAATAGATCAAAGACTTAAATGTAATAGTTAAAATGATAAAGTTCTTAGAAGATAATGTGAGAGTAGATCTTCATAAACTTGGATTTGCAAAGAATTCTTAAATTTGACACAAAAACTATGAGCCATAAAAGAAAAAATGTTAATGAAGTTAAACATCATTAAAATAAAAAACTTGAGGGCTTAAAAGGATATCAGGATGGAGTGCACAGGTGGTTCAGTGATAGAATGCTCGCCTTCCATGTGGGAGAACTGGGTTCAATTCCTGGACCATGCACCTAAAAAACAAAACAGAAAAGATAACAGGACAAAAATGAAAAAGGCAACCCACAGAAAGGAGAAAATATTTGCAAATCATAAATCTGATAAAGGATTTGTATCCAGAATATATAAAGGACTTGCTTTAGTTTGTCAAATCTGCTGAAGTGTAATATACCAGAAATGGAATGGCTTTTAAAAAAGGAATTCATTACATTGCAAGTTTACAGTTCTAAGGCTATAAAAATGTCCAGACTAAGGTATCCAGGAAATTATACCTTGGTTCAGGAAAGGCTGATGTGTCCGAAACACCTCTGTCAGCTGGGAAGGCACGTGGCTGGTGTCTGCTGAGGTCTTGGCTTTTTGTTTCAAACAGCTTCCCTGGGGGTATTTTCTTCCTTCATTTCCAAATATCTGGGTCTTGTGTTGGCTCTGTTGCTTCTGTCTGTTCTTTCTGAAATGGTTCCCTCTTAAAGTACTCCAGTAGGCGGCTTGAGATCCACCTTCAATGAGTGGAGATACATCTCCATGGAAACTACCAAATTAAAAAGTCTCACCCACAACTGGGTGGGTCATATCTCCATGGAAATAGCTGAGTCAAAGAAGAGCCTACCCAACAATATTGATTAAGAATTAAAGAACGTGGCTTTTCTAGGGTACACAGCAGTTTCAAACTGATACAGGATTCTTACAACTCAATAATAAAGTGACTAATAGTCCAAGTAAAAATGGGTGAAGGATTTAAATAGATAGTTTTCCCAGGAAGGCATACAAATAGCCAATAAGATCAGGAAAAGGTGCGTGACATCATTAGTTATCAGCAAAATGCAAATTAAAACCACAGTATGTTATCGCTTCATACTCACTAGAATGGCTAGAATCAAAAAGTCAGATAGTAACAAGTGTTGAAAAGGATGTGGAGAAATTGGAACCCTTCTACACTGCTGATGGAATATAAAATGGTGCAATCACTTTGGAAAACAGCCTGAAGTTTCCTCAAACAAATAAACACATAGTTACCATATAACTCAGCAATTCCACTCCTGGGTATTTACCCAAGAGAATTGAAAACAGATGACCACATACACACACACAAACCTGCATTCAAATATACATAGCAATACTATTCACAAGACCCAAATGTGGAAACATCCCAAAGGTCCATCAATGGATGAGTGGATAAACAATGTGACGTAGCCATATAATGTAATAATAAATTTCTTTATTATTCCTATATTCCTATATTCCTTTTTGGCTATAAAAAAGAATGAAGTGCTGATACAAACTACAACTAGGTTGAACCTTGAAAATATGCAAAGTAAAAGAAGTTAGATACATTTGTACAGGTCAGTGTGATGCCCTGATACATCCCAGAGTAATCTGGCCAGAAGAAAAAGAAGTATTTGCAAAGTCCCCTCGAGATATTGGGGAAAAATGTGGACATATTAAACTTCTCCACCTGGAAAAAACCTGAATTCTCGCAAGCATTGAGAACTACCAATTAATAAGCCAAGCCCTCGATCTTGAGGCTTGCACTTAAGAATCTTATTCCTGCAGAGAAGAAGCTAAGACTACTTCTAATTATGCCTAAGAGTTACCCCCAGGGAACTTCTTTTGTTGCTCAGATATGGCTTCTCTCTCTAAGCCAACTCTGCAGATGAACTCACTGCCCTCTCCACTGCATGGGACATGACTCCCAGACAACATGGGGTTTGATCCCCGGGATGAGCCTGGCTCAGGCATCATGGGAGTGAGAAAGATTTCTTGACCAAAAGGGAGAAGAGAAATGAAACAAAATAAGTTTCAGTGGCTGAGAGATTGCAAATAGAGTCATTCTGGAGGTTATTCTTATACATTACATAGAGATCCCTTTTCAGTTTTTTGGTGTATTAGAGTTGCTAGAAGGAAATACCGGAAACCATTGAACTGTAATCCAGTAGCCTTGATTCCAGAAGATAACTGTATAACTATATAGCTTTTACAGTGCAACTGTGTGATTGTGAAAAACTTGTGACTGACAATCTCTTTACCCAGTGTACGGACAGATGAGTAATAAAATAAAGACCAAAAGTAAATAAACAATAGAGGATATAACAGGTATGGGATGTTTTGGGTGTTCTTTTTTGCTTTTATTTTTATTGTTTTTGGAGTAATAAAAAAAGTCATATACAAAAGTCCATGTATTATATAACTCAATTTATATGAAAATCCAGAATTGGGAAAGCTACAGAGACAGAAAACACATTAGTTGTTGCTAAGGAGCTATGGTGGTAGGTAGGGGGTTGAGAAGTGATAGCTAAGGTGTACAGGTAATGATAACATTCCAGAATTGATTGTGGTGAAAGCTAAACATATCTCTGAATATACTAAAAATCAGTGAATCTATACTTGAAATGGCTGTTTGCATGGTATATGAATTATATATCAACAAAACTGTTAAAAAATAAGAGAACGTGAGAAGGTATGGACAACTCTATGAAACTTTACTATTAAGAGGAACAAAAGAATGGGGAAGTAATTAGATAAGGATGCAGGATCAAGAAAAGGATTCTTTAAGATGGGAGAAATCATTGCATGTTTGTATGCTGGTGGCAATAATCCAGGGAAGAAGGAGTAAAAAATAAATTGATATAGGAGGGAAAAGGGACACTCGCTGGAGCAGTGACTTTTAATAAATAAGAGGGGATAGGAGCCAATGCACAAGTGGAAAGGTTAGCCTCAGATGAAACCATAGACAATTTATCCATATTAACCAGAAGAGTGATGGTGGGGATGGAAAAGGCTAATAGTAGGAAAATGATCCCCTCTCCACTGAGAGGAGTGGGAGGGCAATGATTGACCTTGAACAGCCCTGTAAATATGTTGATGACATTTTCTGGAAAGATGCCAAAAATTCCCTATTTAAAAAAATAAACAAACAAACTCTTTAACAGGCTGTATCAAGTCTGTCCAGATTGCTTATTGTAAGTAAGCCTGGAATTTATGGGTCGTGAATGGCTGGAGAATGGATGAGTATACAATTAAATGCCCTCCTTTGAAAACACTGTTTCCACATACATTTCAGAAACCAAGCAGTAATCTGAAAACAAAGTACCTCTGAAAGACGGCGAAAGAGACATTTTTTGAATGCTGTGTCTGACAGAATTGGGTTTCACCAAGAAGGGGTAGCACTTCAGTGCCTGGTTCCCGGAAGTGAGTCTCCTGTGAGGATGGGGCCTCCTGCCCCGAGTGCAGGCAGGTGGGCAGATGTTCTGTGGGAGTATGGCAGCCACCATGTCTTCTCGAGTCTCTCTGAGAATTTCAGATTAAAAAAAAAACAAAACTCTTTGGTTCCCTGGGGAACTTTGATTTCTCCGGAATTAGTCACTCTGTTTATTCTTTTTGGTCCTACTATTTTGACAATTAATTTTGGGAAAAGGTTCTTGGTTACCTGGCAACAAGCTAGCTGTGATTAACGTCTTCCGGGGGGACAGATTGCAATTTTCCCTGTAATCAAGTGTACCCCCCAGCCTCCACTGGAAGATACTGTGCTCAAATCCAACTACTCAAGGAAGCAGGAACCCTCACCTTCCCCAGCAGGTTCTAAATAACTGGCACTTAAACACAGACTTGTGAGTACCTGGGGCCAAAAGATTTAGTTCTCAATATAATATCATTATCATGTGCCCTTTATGCAAAATGAGAGCATCAGGAACTCAGGGTACCCCTACTGGAGCACAGCCCCCCTGAGTGCTCGCTGCTCCCCAGTTCATGCGTGTCTCCCTACAGGGCGTGAGAACCCCAGGATCTGAGCACCTTCTGCTCCTATTGTCCACCAGGCATTGCCTCTGGTGTTTGGGCTGCTCCCTTTGGGGATGAACTGGTGACCCTTACTTGTCCATTTCTATTTATACCTGAAGGGTTGTGCCAATTAAGGTATGTGGTGGGCATAGCTTCCACAACCGCTGCACAGGTCTCTTCTCCCTACAAAACTCTTCCTTAAGCAGGATACTGTCTGGAGAGAGGGGCATACACATGTGTGCATGTGTGTGCCCACATGTGTGCACACGTGTGTGTACATGCATGTTACTGTGTGTGGAAGTGTGTGTACACATCTGTGTGCATGAGTAACTATGCGCACATGTATGTGCGTGCATGTCTGCATTTGTGTGTGTACACTAAATGACAAGATTTACTTTTGGAAAGAAGCTCTTCAGGGATCACATAGGATAATTTTGTTGACTGAATTACTCTGGTGTGCCAGCATCCACACTTGGAGCCCTGAGCCCAGCCTGTTTCGGTCACTTGGTTTCTTTAGAGACCACCTCACCATGTTTTTTTTCCTGGAGCTAACCACAATGGTGGCCAGTTCCTTGGTAACTGTGGGTTTAGGGAAGAGGAATGGAAAGGCAGCCCCAGGCACCCTGCTCTGCAGAAAGCCTCCCTATAAATCCCTCTGCTCTTCCCTGCTTCCCTCTCCTGCTTCATGCTACATTTCATGCCTCACTGGTGCTTGCATAGGAAACCAGCTTCCCTCATAGGTGCAGCCTTCCCCTGGGGAGTGCTCAGTTGGCTTGTCTTGTCATTCATTCGATGCTGTCTAAGCTTCTTTCCATGGTCAAAATCAGTCAAAATCTCTAGTCCACTCATTGCCCCTTCTCTCTCCCCAGTGCTGTCATGGCTGTTTTCATCCCTTTCTTTCTTTACTTGGAACACATATGCTCATCTGACATTTAGAGCCAGAAACTTAACCCTTATATTTTAGCAAAGAGTCTGGGTTTGAAACAATGATGAATCCTAGCTTTTGTGCTTGAATAGGATTGTTAAGTAGGACAATTTTTCTCTCAATTTTGACTGCAGCCTTAAATGGGGGAGTAGAACATAATAGATGATATATGTTTTCATTTTCCCAAGTGAGATGTTGAAACATCTATGCAGCGCTTGCAAAAAAGGGAGTTTTTTTGATAACTTTCTGGTAAACTGTGCCATTTTTCCTCCCCCACCTACAAACATTTCAGGGGAAGGCAAAGGGATGCTTCCCTCCAGCTCCAGCCTGGTGATAATGACTTCAGAGACCCACTTGAAAAGCTGCATGAATGTTTCTTAGAGTTTGGAAAACTGTGTGGCCCATGCATATGGAGCCAAAGGTAGAAGGCCAAGGAGAAGCCACATCTGAAGACAGGGAGGCAAAGAAGGCTGCGGTGGGAGCAGCGGTCTACTCAAGGAAGCTTGACCTCACTGTGGGCCACGTGGACAAAGAGGCTCGTAACTGGAATGGTTGGGAAGGGACCCCACCCAGGAGAGCAGCTGGGTGGGGGAATCTTATCAGCTTCTGGGTGAGAGAACCCCACTGGGGGCTGGTGCGCATGGAGTATGGGATTTGTCCTGAGTTCAACTGGAGAGCACATCACCCATATCTGGGAACTGGACAACATGAGGTCTTGTAAGGGGCCTCTGGAAAGTCCAGAAATGCTCTTGGAGGAAAAAAGAGTCATCTTCAAGCCCCCATAACCCACCCTTGATGGGAGCCCTAGATAAATGGGTAGAGAGAGAGAGGGTGCCTCAAGAAAACAGACTGTGCCCCTCTTTCTCATGGCAAATTTCCAGACAGAGGAGGCCTGAGTTGGGTAAGGAAGAAGATTTCCCTTGAAATGAAGTTCAAAATTTTTATTCTACATGAAATGAGATATATCGATTCTTGAAATAAAGCTTCTATTAGGACTAGAGGCAACTGTAGGCTTTTTATTATTTTTTTGAGAGTTATGAGAAGATTCATGAGGTCTGCCCTGGATTTTTATCCAACTAGGCAGGGAAATACCTCCAAGGGCAGGGTTGAAAAAGCAATGAAGAGTAAGAATTAAGTTGTCAATTTTTTGCTGTTATATTTCCATTCTGGTAGCTCAGATCTAACTTTCAAACATGTCCTTTGAGAAATGATGAAATTGAAACTAGAGGTAGAATTTAGAGACTGGTCATGTTGTCAAAGTGTCCAAATTTCAAAACATCCATTCATTTATTAATTGTTCAAAAATGAATTGACTGTCTACCGTGTACCACAGCCTAAGCTGGGCATGAGAGTCACAAAAATGAAAGAGAATACCAGGGTTGCATGTTCCTAGTGGGCGGATATTTATAATATATAATAGCACAGTGTGACATCATGATACAGATGCATATGCGCAATTGTACTGAAGCCTTTGCTCACCTCATTTTGTTCATTTGCATTTCTATCTATCCATCCTTCAAATTAAAATTTATTTGAGGACACCCTCAAACCAAGATGTAGAGCTTTCTAGTAGGGAAACAGGAAGACCACAGTGGAATAAGAAGATGGCATGAGGCCTAAGGCCATAAAAAGGTTGAATCAAATAGGTCAAGAGTATTTGATGATAGCTCAGCATTGTGAATGAAATTAACACCACTGAATTACATACTTGAATGTGGTTAAAAGGGGGAAATTTTAGATTGTTTATATGTTACTAATATAAAAATAAAAATGGAGAATCGTACAGTACAAACAGTGACCTCTAATGTAAACTATGGACTATAGCTAATAGTACAGTATAATATTCTTCATCAGTTGTATAGCATTAGTTGCAGTGCTAATGCAAGGTTTTAAGAATGGGGATGGTATATGGAAACTCTGTATTTTCTGTATGATTTTTATGGAAATCCACAACTTCTTAAATGAAATATATACATTAAGAGTATTTGTCCTCCCTCTAGCAAGGTTGACAAAGAAGAAGAGAGAGGATGCAAATAAATAAAATCAGAAATTTTATTTTAGAGGAGACACAATCAATGATCCCACAGAAATAAAGGAGGTAATGAGAGGATACTATGAAAAACTTTATGCCAATAAACTAGACAATGTAGATGAAATGGACAACTTCCTAGAAAGGCATGAACAACTATCATTGATTTGAGAAGAAATAGATGACCTCAACAAACCAATCAGAAGTAAAGAAATTGAGTTAATCATTAAAAAGCTCCCCCAAAAATAAAAATCCAGGACCAGATGGCTTCACATGTGAATTCTACCAAACATTCAAGAAAGAATTAGTACCAATCCTGCTCAAACTCTTCAAAAAAATTGAAGAGGAGGGAAGCTACCTAACTCATTCTATGAAGCCAACATCATCCTCATACCAAAGCCAGATTAAGATACTACAAGAAAAGAAAATTACAGACCAATCTCTCTAATGAATATAGATGCAAAAATCCTCAACAAAATTCTTGCAAATTGAATCCAACAGCACATTAAAAGAATTATACACCATGACTAAATAGGATTCATCCTAGGTATGCAAAGATGGTTCAACATAAGAAAATTAATACACAATATCAACAAATCAAAGCAGAAAAACCACATGATCATCTCGATTGATGCAGAAAAGGCATTTGACAAAATTCAACACCGTTTCTTGTTGAAAACATTCAAAGGATAGGAATAGAAAGGAACTTCCTCAACACAATAAAGGGAATATATGAAAACCCCACAGCTAGCATCATCCTCAATGGGGAAAACTGAAAACTTTCTCCCTAATATCAGGAACAAAACAAGCATGTTCACTATCACTATTGTTATTCAATATTGTGTTGGAAGTTCTAGCCAGAGCAATTAGACAAGAAAAAGAAATACAAGGCATCAAAATTGGAAAGGAAGAAGTAAAACTCTCACTGTAGATGATATGATGCTATATGTTGAAAACCCTGAAAGATCCACAGCAAAACTACTAGAGCTAATAAATGAGTACAGTAAAGTGGCAGGTTACAAGAACAACACTCAAAAATCCATAGTGTTTCTATACACTAGTAATGAGCAATCTGAGGGGGAAGTCAGGAAAAAAATTCCATTTACAATTGCAATGAAAAGAACAAAATATTTAGGAATAAATTTAACTAAGGATACAAAAGATCTATAAAAGAAAACTAAAAAATTGCTAAAAGAAATCACAGAAGACATAAATAAATGGAATGGCATACCATGCTCATTGAGTGGAAGACTAAATACAGTTAAGGTAGATGACCTCAACATTTTCAGTTAATTTGTCAATTCTACCTAAATTGATTTATAGATTCAATGCAATACCAATTAAAATCCCCAAAACTTACTTTTCAGAAATAGAGGAACCAATAACCAAATTTATCTGGAAAGGTATGGTGCCCCAAATAGCTAATAATATCCTGAGAAAGAAAAATGAAGTCAGAGTTCTCACACTACCTGACTTTATGGCATATTATGAAGCTACAGTGGTCAAAGTATCATGGTACTGGCATAAAAACAGATACACTGATCAATGGAATCACATAGAGTATTCAGATATAGACCCTCTCATCTATGGACAATTGATCTTTGATAAGGCAGTCAAGCCAACCCACCTGGGACAGAATAGTCTCTTCAATAAATGCTGCCTGGAGAACTGTATATTCACATGCAAAAGAGTGAAAGAGTATCCATATCTCACACCCTATACAAAAATTAACTCAAAATGGATCAAAGACCTAAACATTAGATCTAAGAACATAAAACTTTTAGAAGAAAATGTAGGGAAGTATCTTATAAATCTTATAATGGGAGGTGGTTTCCTAGATTTTACACCCAAAACATGAGCGTGGAAGAAAGAAATAGATAAATGGGAACTCCTCAAAATTAAACACTTTTATGCATCAAAGAACTTTGTCAAGAAAGTAAAAAGACAGCCTACATGATGGGAGACAATATTTGAAGAATTCCTGATATTCTTGCAAGCAGTGGGGACAACCAAATCAATAGGCTGAGCCCTCAATCTTGGGGTTTGTTCATATGAAACATCCCCACAAAGGACAGGCTAAGCCTATTTAAAATTAGGCCTAAGAATCACCTCCAGAGAACCTCTTTTGTTGCTCAGATGTGGACTCTCTCTTTCAGCCAACATGGTAAGCAAACTCACTGCCCTCCTCCTCTCTATGTGGGAAATGACTCCCAGGGGTATAAGCCTCCCTGGCAATGTGGGAAGGAGATCCTAGATTAAGCTGGGACTTAGCATCAAGGGATTGAAAAAACCTCAACCAAAAGGGGGAAGAGAGAAATGAGACAAAATAAAGTGTCACTGGCTGAGAGGTTTCAGAGTTGAGAGGTTAGCCTGGAGGTTATTCTTATGCGTTATATAGACATCCCCTTTTTAGTCTAAGGTGTATCAGAGAGGCTAGAGGACGTGCATGAAACTGTAGAGCTGTGGTTCCAGTAGTCATGTTTCTTGAAGATGATTATATAATGATACAACTTTTGTAATGTTACTGTGTGATTATGAAAATCTTGTATCTAATGTTCCTTTTATCTACAGTATGAGCAGATGAGTAAAATATATGGATTAAAAATAAACAAATAATAGGGGAAACAAATGTTAAAAAACATAATAGATGGACACATGGGGGAAAATGTACCTATTGCAAACTATGGACTATAGTTAGCAGTAATATTTTAATATCCTTTCATTAACAGTTAACAAATGTACCATACCAATACTATTGGTCAATGGAGGGAGGGGGGTAGATAAGCAGCATGGGAGGATTTGGGTTTTATTTTTTATTTTTATTTCCATTCTGGAGTCATGAAAATGTTCCAAAATTGATCATGGGGATGTACACACAGCTATGTGATGATACTGTGAGCCAGTGATTGCATATTTCAGATGGTCTGTATGGTGTGTGAGTGTATTGCAATAAAATAGTACATTAAAAAAAAAGCATTTGTCTTCGTCACAGTTTTGCTGAGAAAGAGCTATTTGCCTGGGAACAATTTTGCAACAAAATTGGAAATTAAGCCCAACTTTCTGTGATCACAAGAATGTGGTAGGATTGGTGAAGTAAGCTGTTTTTGTTCTAATGCGTGCGCACACACACGCACACACACACACACACATATTTAAAATCTTAACTAAACTAAAGCTGTTTCTCATACTCCATTTTTAGATTTGGCAAGTATTATAAATGAAGAGGAAATAGACAAATTTTCAATGCTTTTGGCATTTGATCCTATCGTAGGCAAGAGTTAAAAGTAAGTATAACAATAGTCTTGAACATTTTAGGATCTTAAAAATGTTTCCTTAGAGTTTCTGAAATGAGCAAGGTATAAGGACTGCAATTAATTTTTTCAAAGGTCCTGAGGAAGACAATTGTTTTCTTGTTATCCTGTCAGATTAAATGCTGTTGGCTTTTCAGAAATATGTGTATTTTGGTGATTCGGCTATTAATTTAAATCTGACAGATATTGAATCAATATATTTTGATTCATTTCTCTGTGCAATAGCTTTAAAAGTGTTTATACAAGGAGGACAGAGAGCAACATTTTAAGCCCCTTTTTTTTTAAAGAACGAAAAGAAACTTTCTACCTCCATCTTTCTTTTTTTTTTTTTTTTTTACATGGGCAGGCACTGGGAATCAAACCCAGGTCCTCGGGCATGGCAGGCAAGCACTCTTACCTACTGAGCCACCGTGGCCCGCCCTACCTCCATCTTTTTGAACCAAGATTACTTGCAATTAGGATTTTCTTCCAGGGACAGTATAGCTTTATGCAAAACAATGGCCAATTTTTATACTTTCTACGTAAGTGTCCATATAGGGAAGTTCTGTCTTTTCCCTTCATATCCACCACCCTCTCCAAATCTCTCAATAACGGCTAGCCTTTCAAAAGAAATTTAAATTTTTAGTAGCTTTATGGATTTGATCTACAGTGCCAATAATTGTAGGCTGAAAGAAGGAAACTTTTTTGGAAAGAGTGGACTCTGGCCAGTTATTAAGCCATCAGTTCTTAATTCTGCCCTTCCAAATGGGCCTTCTGGTGGTACAGCTGAAAGATAGGTCTGGCTCAAGAAGACATTCAAAGCAGTTCTGCTACCAGGAAATCCAACCTCAAGATCTAACTCAGTAAAACTGTGAGCAGGCTCTTTCCCTGATTTGGGTGGGCAAGTCCCCCCGGTCCTGTTTCCCACAATCTTGTGGACACCAGGGGGAGCCAGATTTACGAACCTGGAAGAATAAAAGGAGAAACGTGGAGCCCTTACTTATAAATCAAACCTACCGTCTCCTGCCTTTGAAATTTTGAGTAACCTAAATACAAAATGTCTTCATTATTTGGGATGACAAGTTAAGATATGTAGAAAACTTTAAAAAGAACGGTCAAATCTTGAGCTACTTTCTACCATGAGCTTCTTAAATTAATTCTTGTCACCTGGCAGGTTTTTAAGAAATAGAGCACAAGGCAGTTGGGTTTTGATGAGAGGGAAGGGAAAGGAAAAGGAGAAGAATGAGGAGGCCGAGGAGGAAAGAGAGGAGAGCAGAAAGACTTCTTTAAGCCCAGCCAATGGACCAAGTTTTTACCAGGCTGAAGCAAAATAAGAAAAATAAAAACCATCTGAGAGTTTTGATAAATGTAAATCCCCACAATTTAAAGGACTTCCCTTTATTCTGAGATTTTTCCTCCATCTATTTTTTTGGTACTCAAGTTTCATTTTTAGAAAACATGTACAATGCCAATAATGGATAATAGTTCCTTAGCTTTTTTTTTTTTTATGTACTTATTTGAAATAAGAACTGAGCAACTTTATTATGGTCCTTCCTATTAAAAAATGTCTACTCATCCATAAAGTTTAAAATTTGAGAACTACTTCATTAAAAGGTGAATCAAGGGTCAAGAATGCATTGAGGAGCAGGACACACATTGGAGCCCAGACTAAGAAGATTTGGAGGCTCAGGTGGAAAGGGAAGAGAATGGGGTCATGGGAAAGCCAAGGAGAAAAGATGGTGAAGCAGATGGAGAGAGGAAAGGGACTGATAAACAGGAGAGTTAAGGGCCTTTCCATTCCTTTTATATGATCTTTGACAACTAAAATGAATGAATGTGATACATATTATATGTATATGCAAATATGTGTATGTATACATATATAGTATATATTCTGTATATATATATGTATGTGTGTGTGTGTCTACATACATACATGTATATATAAAACAGTAGATTATTATTATTTGCTGTAGTTAAGGTCCATAAATTCTGAATTAGTGAATACTGAACCATTGCTTTGAGGGGAAATACAAGATTAGGTTCCTACGAGTCTCTGGTCACAGAGACTTGTTTTATGTGTGTCTCTGTTTAAAGACCCCTCATTTAATATCATTGATTCATTAACACAGAACTCAAAACCCACAGCACTTTAGCTCATGTCTAGAGGCACATCCCAGCCGTCTTGCCCTTGGACACTGGACCGCACTGCAGCACCAGGCTTGGGACCATTTTAAACTGCGAGATCACTCACACCAAGCTCAACAACATGGAAAATGTGGCACTAAAGGTGCCACAAAAAAGACACTTGTTCACAGTCTGAGCTGAAACAAGAAGGCAGAGCATCACCTTGTTTGATTTCAGCTAGGAATGTGCATCTGGCGACTCAAATTTTTTGTTCTGCTGCACATATCGAAAAATGATCACAAAAGTACCACAAGTATTGATTTTAGGTTTACAAAAAATTTTAGTAAGTAAGCAAATTCACAAATATGAAATCTGCAAATAATTCTGATGGACTGTATATAGGTTTAAACAATGCTTAGCACAATTACGATCTAAAGCACTACTATATACAGTGCTTTCTCTTTTAGGATCTACACAGATGTAGAAATGTATAGAAAGAAGAAAAAGGAACAGGACAAAAACCTAATATTTGTTGACCGGCATTTATTATATCATCAAATCCTAACAAACTATCTTTTTTAGGTTTTTGGGTTTTTGGGGGCAGGGGGCGTTGTGTATGGGCTGGGAGTTGAACCCGGGTCTCCCTCATGGCTTTAGGTATTATTACCCTACCTTACAGATGAGGAAATGGGGTATCTGAACAATAATCTAAGATTTCAGAGTTTGTGAGGGAAGAAAGCCCCACTGAGCCAAGCTCAGCGCCTTTGGCTGCAACACACTACCTCAGCACTCAGGGCAACCAAAACACAACATGCTGCTGTTAAGATTTAGGCTACTTTTTTTTTGCATGGGCAGGTTCCAGGACTCGAACCCGGGTCTCCGGCATGGCAGTTGAGAACTCTGCCACTGAGCCACTGTTGCACTGCCCTATATTATGATTTTAATACATTTTTTGCCAAATATTAGCCACTTCGATTGCGTTGCTGAGACCAATGGTAAAAGAATTTGCATTCTGTGTCCGTATTTGCCCAGAAGGGAAGAGGGTGACTAAGGTTAGGACTTGCAGAATCTTCCTCCGTTCCTTTCTTCTTTTCCTTTTATTTTTTTAGAATTTAAGTCCATTAACCACATAGTACATATTAGAAGCTTAAAAACGCTTTGTTTTCTCTAAACTCTTGTACAGAACCTCCTTAGAGGCCGGGGAAGTAGGGCATGGAGAATGGAGGTGGAAATAGGCAGATAAACCATTATTTTAATTGAAGTGGCACTAAGTTTTTAAGCAGCAAAAGTGTGATAAGAAAACAACCAAAAGAAGCAGCCTGAACTGATCTTTAGTGTTTAGTGAAGTTCATCCTGATTGCTTATTTTAAGGGAATACTAAGTACAACTCTACGAAAAACAGTGAAATTTGCTCTGAAACAAGTGTCTTGAGTATGCGTTTTCTTTAATTCTAAATTTTGCCACTGTTCAAAAATTGTTCCATTTGACACATTTCATGATAAAACCAGAACATTTTTGCCAGAAATTGTATTTTGACCCTACCTATAGCTGGAATAGGAGGAGGCAACTGACTCAATACTTACTAATAAAATACAAAGTCCCTAGGCTGGTTTGGAACAAATTTATTATCCTTTGGCCACTGATAAATCTGGAGCCTTGTGCAGCTTTAATTTAAAAGTTTCCCAGTAATGACCAAACCCACACCTCTCCCTTTCACATTTGCTGAAATACTAGGAAGAAATAGTTCTCACTGTCACAGTAATTCAGAACTTCTTTAATGAAACAAGCTCTCTAAAGCTCCATATATTCAACAAACATCTAAGCACAGTTCTCTATCCTTGACTCTCCATGGAATGGAATCAGCCTTTCTCTTTATATAAAACATAGGGAACTGACGGCCTCATATATTTTGAAAACACATTTTCTAGTTTGCCTTTCTACTGGCAATTCTTTTTCTAAAAACATTTTTTATTATGAAATATAACATACACACAAAAAAGCAATAAATTTCCAAGAACACCGTAACAAGTAGTTACAGAACAAATTGCAGAGTTTAGTACAGATCACAGTTCCACAGTTTCAGGTTTTTCCTTCTAACTTCCTCCAGACATGGGAGGCTAAAAGAAATATCAGTATTATCATTCAGCAATCATACTTGTTTGTTGAATCCTGTCTTCTCTGTTATAACTCCTCCTTCTCCTTTGATCCCTTTCTGAATCTTTAGGGGTATTTGGGTTGTTCTGCTGGCAATTCTTAAATTAGGATAAAGTTGGCATTTGTTTGGGAGAAACAAAAAACGATTTCACACTGCCCCAAGGAGAGTTACATAAGAGCTAAATTTGAAGTCTTAAATAGCTCCAATAGAGGTGTACAGTCTAGGATCCCCGAAAAGCCACCTAATTAGCATGACTTTGGCCACAGTGAAGATCCAGATATCACAGGCTGACGTCCAGTTGTCTGACCTCATCTACCTTTGACCAAATGGGGTGATAACTGAGAATGAGGGCAGGGTGCAGCCCCAGTCCTTTCGGTTAGTTCTTGGGGTTACTCACAGCTGGCCCGGTACTCACAGCTGTCTTGTCCTACCTTATTAACCAAAAACAATTTCACAGAATATTAACACCAGACAAGGCCATTTATGACAGCGATGGAACAAGACAAAACCAAGGCCACTCTGTAATCGTGTCTCAACGCAGGCAAAGGCATGGACATGATCCAAACCACAAAACTGACCGCGCATTCCCCTCACCTGGCTAGTAGAGAGTGATTGCTGCTGCTTTACCCAATTATAGCTTTAGCCCATCTATTTTTCCATCTATCTAGATAAGATTTACCAACATACCGAACCATAGAGTAACCCTTCTGACAAAAGCAAATCCAAAGAACTATGCTGCTTACTTGAACCCTCCCCACCCTAATCATCTGACACTGGTCCAGGTGCTATAATAAGCTTATGCTCACACCTGTAACTGAGATGTGAAACGGCTGCCCAGGGTTTGCATTCTCCTTCCCTGCAACGACTTAACAAAACCAACTTCGTTTAAGTGCAAGTGGGTCCTAGTTGGTCTTTGGCCGAAGGACCTTGGCATAACTCAGGAAATTTCTGTTTTCCTCCAGTAATGTCTGTAATTCCCAATTGTTTCAACTGCTTGAGTTTTCCTGAGGGAACTCAAATTTATGTCCTGAATTTCTATTCTCTAATCATTTCTGCGTTATACAGAGTTCTCCACCTATCACTGATTTAATTTTATCCAATATCAAATCAGCTCTTTATTGCTCCAAATGTGGATTTTTCTGTTTCTGCATTTTAAAGCTCCATTGAGCTCATCTTTCTACTTTCATCATCCTAGCCTGCTTTTTTTTTCTTTTTTAATTGTCAGCCTTTTCTTGCCTTATAACTTTGTGATCTTATATTTTCATATAGACTATATAATTTTAAATCTTATTGAATATTGTCAAGCGTTTTCTCAGATTTTCTTCTGGGTTCTATAATAAACCTGCAATAAAAGAGGTTTCCTTTACTTTTTGTGTGTGTGTGTTTTTTTGAGTTTTCAGTATTATGAGCTTCTTGTTCTGTGGTACATTTTCAAAACCTACATGAATTTTGCTTGAGTGCATAATAGATTAGATGACTGTTAACAGACAACACCTCCTTGGAGAAATATACTTCCCTCCTTGGGAATATACTTCCCCACCTCATGACTATGGCTCAACCATGTAACTTCCTCTGTCTAATGGGACATGATGCAATTGAGAACTTGACATGCGCCTGCAGATTTTAGGGTACCATCTTGAGTCTCTGCTTTGGCCATAAGAAGAACATTCTCTGGGTATCTGTGGCTCCTTCAGTCTGAACCTGAAATGAATATAGGTGAGCTGAGCTGAGCAAGAAGCCCAACTAATAGAACCTTGAATAGGGCATGAGATCTTGTTGGTTTGTATAGGTTAGTGCGATGCTCCAATATATCCTGGAGTAATTTGGGCAGAGAATAAAAAGGCATTTACAAAGTCCCCTTCGACTGGGGAGAAAAGAGGAAATATTCAACTTCCCCACCTGGGGAATTCCTGATATTCTCACAATCAATGGGGACAACCAATTAAAATAGATGAGCCCTCAACCTACAAAGGAGAGACTAAGCCTACTGATAATTATGCTTCTTAAGTGTCAATAAGAGTCTCTTTTGTTGCTCAGATGTGGCCTCTCTCTCTAAGCTAACTTGGCAGATGAACTTATTGGCTGGGAATTGTGTGGGACATGACTCCTGGGGTGTAAATCTCTAAATCCCCCTGGACATGTGGGGCCTGACTCCTGGGGATGAGCCAGGACCCAGCATCATGGGATTAAGAAACCCTTCTTGACCAAAGGAGGGAGAGCGAAATTAGACAAAATAAAGTTTCAGCGGCTGAGATATTTCAAACAGAGTCAGAAGGTTATTCTTACACATTTATAGATATGCCTTTTTAGTTTATAGTGTATTGGAGTGGCTAGTGGTAAGTGCCTGAAACTGTTGAACTGTGTTCCAGCAGCCCTGATTCTTGAGGAAGACTTTAAAACCATATAGCTTTTACAATGTGACTGTGTGATTGTAAAAACCTTGCGTCTGATGCTCCTTTTATCCAAGGTATGGACAGATGAGTAAATGATAATAATAATAAGGATAAAAATAAGAGAGATAAAGGGCAAAAATTGGGTAGCTTGAAATACTGTGAGTCAATGACAGGGAGGGGTAAGGGGTATAGGAAATGTGAGTTCTTTTTTTTTCTTTTTATTTATTTTCTGGAGTGATATAAATGTGCTAAAAATGATCATGGTGATGAAAACACAACCATGTGATGATAATGTGAGCCAGTGATTGTATAATATGGTTGGATTGTATGCGTGTGTGTCACTATTTCTCAATAAAAATGTTTTTTTTTTTAAAAAAAAAGCCAGCTCAGCCATGCCTGTAGCTTGAAGCAGAGCTCCTCAATTGTACCCAGCCTTGAACAGCTAATCCAGACTGTCCTGTAGATCCACAAAACTAAATATACATCATTCCCGGTCACTAAGATGTTTGGTTGTTTATTGTACCTCAATAGCTAACGGATCCACCATGTTTTCTCATTTGCTTACTTGCGCACTCATAGTCCCATGAGGTAATAACTAACCCCCAGACCCAGAGTTCGCCAAAGAGAGTATATAGATGCTTTTGGCTTTACTCCTTGACGGTTGGACACTGGTTAAATTCTCCCTGTAGATCTGTGTCTGTTTTATAGGTTGGTATACTCAGCTCCAAGCTCAAATTCTGGAAGCTATCAAGTTAACCTTCATCTAACTTATGATGAAGTTAGATGTGGAACTTATAGGGTTTTATTCTATCCCCACTACCCATACTCTGGCAACGAACACAAGAAAATAGGAACAATGAAAAGGCCAGAGTTGAAGCTCTTGGCCTACCACACTTTACTTATGGAGACTCCCTGGCTCAATGTTTTCCCTACTTCTTGTCCATTTGCCTTTCAGTAGATGGTGGTAGAAAAGGCAATTTTCAGTCTAAAAAGCAGAAGCCATAGAGGAGGGTGAGAGACTCCTGGTTCTTTTCTTAGTCCAGGCTTTGCATTTAGTCCAGGGGCAGTTGGTTTGGAAAGCATTCGATCACCCACCCTCCTGTATCACAGCACGGGCTGGACATGTCAACCCAGGTTATCGCCTTCAAATTAAGGAAAATTTATTTTGGAGCCTGAAATACTACAAGGCCTACTTTTCAGTGTTGCAAGCTTTCATATATTACTCTTTCTCTAAGAATTTTAGTAAGAATTAGGGAGAAAAGTTTCCATATACTGGGGTAAGTTTCCAGAAACCTACAACCTCCAGATGGATTCCTGGACCAGATAAGTCCTGAAACCTAGAAGGCCCAGCCTCTTGAGAACATCAGCTAGTTCCATCTACTGACCCCTTATTACTAACAGCCCTTCCAATATGAAAAAGGTAGAATGGGCGTAGCCCAAATACCCTTAAAGAGTGGCAGAAAGATCAAAGGTGGTGGTGGAGTTATACAGAGAAGGTAGGGTTTAACAAACAAGCATGATTGCTGAATCATTATATTGATATTTCCTTTGGTCTTCAGTATCTTAGCGCAGCTAGAAATAAAAACCTAAACTTGCTGGAATTGTAATCCAGATCAAACTCTGAAATCTGTTCTACTGCTAATTGTTGTGCTGTGCTTTGAAATTTATTGCTTTTTTGTATATATGTTATTTTTCACACACACAAAAAAAGTGATGATAAAAAGATTTATTCCTTCTAGCTTCCCATGTTCTGGAGCAGCTAGAAGGAAAAATCTGAGATGACAGTAGGATAGCCCATGACAAACTCTGGGATCTAATTACTTCTTGAAAAGTGCTTTGAAACTATTGCTTTTTTCTTTCTTTGCTTTGTATGTATGCTATATATATGATTAAAAAAATTAGGGAGAGAATGGGCCAATGGCTGCTCACTAGATGCTATTCTAAATAGGGATGAAACAAGAAGACAATTATGATTCAAGTATACATCGCTGATGGGCAGGGATTAATTTTACATTTCATAACTACTTGATAGTCTAGAATCAGGCAGTTAGTAGTTAGTTGATAAATTTTTGATGATGGATGAAATCAGTTTGCTCTCCGCTATAAGCAGTCCCTAATTATTCAATTATCCAAAAGGTGTTTTTTGGCCACAGAGGAAGAATTACATATTCATTTCTAAGGTCAAATCCTGCTGGTCCAATACCAAGACAATTAGCTATTCATTTGTTGTAAATGATCACCAACCTCCTAAGTTTATTGTAAAGATTAAACAGGAATATTTCATGAAATAGTCAGCATAATGTCAGTTTAACAGCAGATGGCTTACAGTTAGTTTAAATAGTGCAACTGTCCTGTAGCCCTGGCTTCTAGATACTTGCTATACACTGATTAAAGTGAATTAGTGAATAAACAAATTAAGTCACATCCACAGCTAAGTTCCCTTCCACTCATGCTGGAAGACTAGTCTCTGGTTCCCATCGTCTGCACTAGAAACTGATTGTCACTGGGCAAGTTGATCATTTGGCAGCAAATAGGTGATGAAAATTTCAGAATAATTAACCTCGTAATACACAGTCAGCTAAGAATAAATTGCTACTCAATGGAGATATCCCCAATCTAAAGTTATTATTTATTTTTAAAGAAATTGTGACAGGTATTACCAACAGGCAATTCCATACAAATTGGTATTTGAACCCCAAAGCAAATCTCCTGGAGAGGTTTCCTTGAATCTGCAGGCAGTGACTTCCTGAGATATCCAGCATTTTTGGCAATGCTGACCATCTGTTCATTAGAAAAATGATTTCGGCTATTATTAGTGGAAAACACAGATTGTGCACTAAAATCAAATACCTTGGGAAAATCAGGCAAGAAAATTTCTATAAATAATATTTGCATTTCACAAGACAAGTGATTTAAGGGATTTTCCATCAAATGATCTTATCTAGGTTATTTATGGTTTTTCAGTGAACTCAGTAAATCTACAATATAATGAAAGGATTTACAATTTGTAATTGCCTTTTAACTTTTAAATCCTCTAAATGTTCAGTTCTTTAGTCTTGGGGAAAAAGGATTTTGCATCTCTTTTTAAGTGAATAAGCTAAAAATTAAGGTTGGTTGATGCTGGTTGAAATGCCAGGTACACACTGAGTTTTTGTTCTCACGCATGAACTAATTCTCTCTGATAAAATGAGCACAAAGTGTGACTTCAGGAATCTTGTGAATTTAAGGTTTTTAGAATTTTCCTTTGTTCTGAGTCTTACTTTATTTCAAAGTTACAGAGAAGGCATGAAATAGGAAAGCAACAGGATCACTACATAAACAAAACAAAAATCCTCTTTTAAAAAGCTGAAAATAGATACCTGTTGCTCCAGTGCCAGAATTTTCGGTAAGGATCACTGGCTTCGTACTGGTTAGACTTTTCCGAGCCAACATTGCCATCTATGGGTAAAGACTTGACAGTATCTTAAAAAATGAAATTTTGGTTGATGTATGGGGAAAGGCTTCGGTTTTCCTTTGTGTGGATTTGTTTTAAATTTTATTGTAAATTGGCGTGGAAGCAGAGGGCTTCTTATTTCCTGAAAGAACGTCCGAGTTTGGTGTGGTGAGTAAGAGCACCGGTTTTTCACCAGTGGCTGGGTTTATAATCAGAGGTGCACATTTACCTGTGTGAGCTTGGCAAATACTCAGCCTCTCTGTCTTTCTTTTCTTATCTGTGAAACAGAATCATTATATATAAGGTACTTAGAACTGTGCCTAGCACATAATATATGCTTAATGAATATTAGTTATTATTGTTATTTCTTCTTTAAGGCAAACTTGAAAGGAAGCTTCTTCGTTATTTTCTAGGACCAATACTTACATTTAAGATGATATTTTCTGTTTTTTTAATAACACTATAATAGTGTGACATAATGAAAATTTTGCTGAAGTTTTTATTTCTACCTCCTGAAATTACTCAACGTCTGAAAAAGTGTGTATTTGAGGATCATTTGAGGCTATGACCTCTTTTTTTGAAAAGCAGTATTTTCGTCTTGAATTTTCACACTTTTTTTTTTTTTTACATGGGCAGGCACTGGGTATCGAACCCAGGTCTCCTGCATGGCAGGCGAGAACCCTGCCTGCTGAGCCACTGTGATCTACCCGAATTTTCACACTTTTATCTAAACCCAATTTATTATAGTAACAACATTTGGAAAAGATAACTACAAATAAAAATGAGTAATGCTTTTGGAAATGCAGCATATATTTATTAAGAGTAACTTCTAGAAAGTGGAAAGTATTGCAGAAGACACACAGACGACCATTCCATGTAGTCTCAGACCCAAAATTCACCCAGAGTTACTGTGACAATTCACATACGGCTTCTTCTCTCCCATCACCCACCTCAGGCCCCCTTTCTTCCACATCACAATTTATCCCATAGTGTCATGCCCTTTCCAAAGTAAATTTTCCCAGCTCTTCTCAGCTTCTTCCAAGTCTTCTCTTCATTGATTACCCTGATCGATACCAAAAGTCCCAGCAGCAAAGAAGGTACCACACAGTCCTCATTGGGAGGTCATGCGTGCGTGTGTGTACACGTGTGTGTGCACGTGTCTGTGCAGAATGCGTCTGCACTGGTTTGAATCTGTTATGTTCCCTAGAAAAGCCATGTTCTTTATCCTAATCTGATCTTGTGTGGGCAGGCCGGTTGTTTGGGTGGGATCTTTTTGATTAAGTTGTTTCCATGGAGATGTGGTCCACCCAGTTGTGGGTGGGACCTTTTGATTAGGTGGCTTCCATGGAGATGTGTCTCCACCCATTCAAAATGGGTCTTAATCTGTTTACCGGAGTCCTTTAAGAGAGAACCATTTTGGAAAAAGCTCAGAGCCAACACAGAGATGCAGAAAGAAAATGCCCCTCCAGAAGCTTGTTGATCAGAAGCCAAAGGGCCAGCAGAACATATAGTAACCATGTCTTTTAAAGATAGTGTTGTTGAATCCAATATAGAAAATGAATTGATTCTGAAATTTAGTTTCAGCTCATAGATGGGAAAGATCCCATGATTTAAGGTTGAGATAAATCTTCCTCTTCATATTTCCAGTATTTTCTGTGTAAAGAAGTTGGCGTTAATTTTAATAGGCTGTCATTTTTAATGTCAATTATACATTTTTCATAAACACAGTTTGTTTTTGTTCAAAGACTTTCTTTAGTGCCTTTGATGATTTCAAAGACATTATGTACACTGAATTTTGTTTCCTGCTTTCTTTCACTTATGACATTCGTTTCACTTAAAATACCATGTCAAATTAATACTGCTCTTTAGAAAAAAAACAAAACAAAAACAAATAAAAAACAAAAAAATAAAAAATATAAATAAATAAATGACATTAATACCAATCAAATGAATTCAACAGTATTCATTTTCCAAACATACACTTCTGCCTTGTAATCTAGAATCTATATTAATATAGCAAGAGTTTCTAAAACAACATGGAGAACTTTCACTAGTTGAAATTTTTACATTTTTGTTTTTTTGACTTTCCAGTTGTACTTTAGATCAGTGTTTCAAATGTGTATTTGCTAAATGTGTTTTAAAAATCTACTCCAGCATTTCATTACAGCTGGAAATTAAGTGGATAGTTCTTGGATAATATAAAAATATAGCAGCATTAAAAGAAATGCTTGCGGGAGGACTTCTGGAGAAGATGGCGGCTTAGTAAGACGTGTGGGTCTTAGTTCCTTCTCCAGAAAAGCAACTAAAGAAACAGAAACAATACGAAACAGCTCCCGGAGCCACGACAGAGACCAAAAAGACAGCGTACCACATTCTGGAACGGCTGAACGGGCAGGGAAAATCCGCTGCGGTGAGATACCCGAGGGGCGAGCGCTTTCCCGGCCGGGGCGGCTGGCAACTGGGGTCCCCTCCACGCACATGGCTCCCTGGTCTGACTGGGAACGTTGGATAGCGGGGCCCTCCCGCCACGCTTGGCGTCTTGGGCCAGCTGGGCAATTTGGACCGGCACTCCCCCAAGCTGCGGTGGCCGGCGACCCCCCGCCCCCCCCCCCCCCCACCGCCCCACGTGCGGTTTCCTGGGCCCGACTGAGAGATTTGGATTGGCAAGTTAAAGGAACCACAGCATCTTTTACTGGTGGGCCCCACAGACAGACGAGCGCCACCTACTGGGCAGGAAAAGAAAAACAGAGCCCAGAGATTTCACAGAAAAACCTTTCAACCAGCCGGGTCCCACACCCAGGGAAATCTGATCAAATGCCCAGACACCAGCAGAAAATAATGGATGACGCTCGGAAAATTGAAGATATGGCCCAGTCAAAGGAACAAACCAATGGTTCAAATGAGATACAGGAGCTGAGACAACTAATGCTGAATATACAAACAGAAATGGAAAAACACTTCAAAAACCAAATCAATAAATTGAGGGAGGACATGAAGAAGACATGGGCTGAACAAAAAGAAGAAATAGAAAATCTGAAAAAACAAATCACAGAACTTATGGAAGTGAAGGACAAAGAAGAAAAAATGGAAAAAACAATGGATACCTACAATGGTAGATCTAAAGAGACAGAAGCTACAATTAGTGAACTGGAGGATGGAACATCTGAATTCCAAAAAGAAACAGAAACAATAGGGAAAAGAATGGAAAAACTTGAGCAGGGGATCAGGGAACTGAATGACAATATGAAGCGCACAAATATACGTGTTGTGGGTGTCCCAGAAGGAGAAGAGAAGGGAAAAGGAGGAGAAAAACTAATGGAAGAAATTATCGCTGAAAATTTCCCAACTCTTATGAAAGACCTAAATTTACAGATCCAAGAAGTGCAGCGCACCCCAAAGAGAATAGACCCAAATAGGCGTTCTCCAAGACACTTACTAGTTAGAATGTCAGAGGTCAAAGAGAAAGAGAGGATCTTGAAAGCAGCAAGAGAAAAACAATTTGTCACATACAAGGGAAACCCAATAAGACTATGTGTAGATTTCTCAGCAGAAACCATGGAAGCTAGAAGACAGTGGGATGGTATATTTAAATTACTAAAAGAGAAAAATTGCCAACCAAGACTTCTATATCCAGCAAAATTGTCCTTCAAAAATGAAGGAGAAATTAAAATATTTATAGACAAAAAGTCACTGAGAGAATTTGTGACCAAGAGACCAGCTCTGCAAGAAATACTAAAGGGAGCACTAGAGTCAGATATGAAAAGACAGAAGAGAGAGGTATGGAGTAAAGTGTAGAAAGAAGGAAAATCAGATATGATATATATAATACAAAAGCCAAAATGGTAGAGGAAAATATTATCCAAACAGTAATAACACTAAAAGTTAATGGACTGAATTTCCCAATCAAAAGACATAGAATGGCAGAATGGATTAAGACCCAGCAATACCACTGCTAGGTATCTACTCAAAGGACTTAAGGGCAAAGACACAGACAGACATTTGCACACCAGTGTTTATAGCAGCATTATCTACAATTGCAAAGAGATGGAAACAGCCAAAATGTCCATCAACAGACGGGTGGCTAAACAAACTGTGGCGCATACCTACGATGGAATATTATGCAGCTTTAAGACAGACTAAACTTATGAAGCATGTAATAACATGGATGGACCTAGAGAACATTATGCTGAGTGAGTCTAGCCAAAAACTGAAGGACAAATACTGTATGGTCCCACTGATGTGAACCGACATTCGAGAATCAGCTTGGAATATATCATTGGTAACAGAGACCAGCAGGAGTTAGAAACAGGGTAAGATAATGGGTAATTGGAGCTGAAGGGATACAGACTGTGCAACAGGACTAGATACAAAAACTCAAAAATGGACAGCACAATAATACCTAAGTGTAATGTAACTATGTTGGAACACTGAATGAAGCTGCACCTGAAATATGGTTTTTTGTTTGTTTGTTTGTATCTTTTGTTTTTGTTTTTTTTCTTTTTCCTTTTTATATATATATATATTTTTTTATTAGTATTATTATTTTAATTCTCTTCTCTATATTAACATTCTATATCTTTTTCTGCTGTTTTGCTAGTTCTTTTCCTAAATCGATGCAAATGTACTAAGAAATGATGATCACACATCTATGTGATGATACTAAGAATTACTGAGTGCATGTGTAGAATGGAATGATTTCTAAATGTTGTATTAATTTCTTTTCTTTTTTTTGATTAATAAAAAAAATTAAAAAAAAAAGAAATGCTTGCGGAGCAGTTTTTCACCAAGTTTTTTTCTTAAGTGCAGTAAAAATAATTATAGAAAGCCTTATAATTTTTTAGAATCTTCTATTGAAAATCTGTTGTTTTTCCATTCACATTTTCATGATAATCTTTGAGGAAAGACTCAACATAGCAGCTCTGGTTGCTTACTCTTTGCATGCCTTCATGGGAACCTGGAACCATGGCTGACCCCTGGCCAACCCTTGGGAGTGTGGCCCTCGGAATGTTCTTTTTGTTGGTGATTAATGATTTTGTTGCTTATGCCTGGAGCAATGGTCCATACCATACCAGCTTGTCAGGTTGCTTTGCACACACATCACAATTACAGTGCACACCTGTTTTCACTGTTGGGATCCTGCATTTTGTTTACTGTGACTGGTTGCATAGCAGGATGTACGGACGTGATCAGCACTCCTAAAAGCCTCAAGCCCTGAGGCCCAAACTGGCTTCCCTGGAAAGAGACACTCCACACATTCCCTCTAGTTTCCTGCCAGAGACAAAGAACAACCTGTAAGGCCCCAGAAAAGGAAGAGCATATCTTTTTCCCACTATTTTTATTCTCTGTTCTTTGCTGTAATAAGCTGTAGCCATGAATGGAGCCTGCTTCTGAATTTTGTGCCTTCATTTAGCAAATCACCACACTCGAAGAGGTTGTAGAACTATTAAAACATCAAACTGCTATTCTTATTACCTACTAGGGGAAAGAAAATTCCACATAACATGCTATCCCCAAATTTAATGACTTAAAACAACAACAATTTATCGTGTCTCCCCATTCTGTGATGACCACCTGGTTTTGCTTCATGTGGTGCCAGATGACGTGCCGGGATGAGAAGGGGCAAAACTGTCACATTCACCTGAGAGGCCATTGGCACTGACCTGTGGTTGGGAGGAAAGCTGGGGCTGCTGGCTGGGAGCCTCTGTTCTCTTCTTTGTGGTCCTCTCCACCCAGTTCCTTAAGCTTCCTAACAGGGAGAGCCAGGATCCAAAGTTCCATGGAGGCCAGGTTCCAAAGTATTCCAAGAGGAGAAAGCAGAAGCTGCAGATCATTTGACGTCCAGTCTGAAGTTACATGGTGTCATTTGTGCTACATTCTATTGGTCAAAGCAAGTTACAGGGACAACCAGATTCAAAATGGGGGTGTGGGGCAGATGACAGAAGGGAGTGAGCTCCATGAGGTGCTTCCTACCAGGGACTGTCCTTGAAGACTATTGAATTCTATCAATAGTTTTCCAACATTTTATTCAGTAATCTAAATGAGTATTTTTCATTTTTTTCTCAAATATATTTCTATTTTCTGTTTCCAGACCCTAATGGATCTATCTATCTATCTACCTGTGCATATATATATATATATATATATATAAATATATATATATATATATATATATATATTTATATACACCTATGCATTTATATATATATATATATATATATACACTAAAAATTTTATTTCTAACTTTGAGGATAATTGACATAAAAGCTTGGTATTTTACTTAAAGATTTTGTTATATTCCTTAATTCTTAAGTTTCAAATAATCTTAATAGTTAAATTTTCCATTATGAAATTTCTATAGCAATACAACAGCAATGATTATAGTTTGATCAACATATTACATTAAGATCTTTAATTTATGTCTATTTAATTCTTATTTTGCAGATTATTAATAGTTATTACATCAGAATTCATATCACTCATAATGGAAATACTTGTAAATTTAAACTGAGAACTCAGCAATACAATTCTGATATAATAAACCAATAGCAGAGTCTATGAACTGCAATGTGAAATGTCAAAGTTAGCTCATACATTAATACTGATGGATTTTTTAAGAGACTCATCAGTAGATCAGTTGGAAAGCAGCTCCTTATTTAGAAGTACAGGTTTGGTGGACACTTAAGAATATTAGAAAGGACTTGGAAGAGTTCAGAATTGGAAATGGCCATCTACATGTCATCAGCGGATGCAATCAGTACTTTTCCTGAGTGCCTGCACCCAACTGTCCCTATAGAGTAAAAAGGAAATAGGTTAAAGATTGAGGTAGAGAAGGGGAAAAACAGATTAACAAGTGTCTCAGTTTGTCCGGCTGCTATGATATTACCACACAGTGGGTTGGCTGAAACAACGGAAATTTGATGTCTTGTGGTTTTGGAAGCTAGAAGTCCAAAATCAAGGCATTAGCAGGATAATGCTTTCTCCCCAGAATCCATAGCATTCTGGAGCTGGCTTGCCACAATCCTGGGGCTCCTAGGCTGGAATGTCTGCTCCCAACCCATGGCCATCTCTCTCTCCTTAGGTCTGACTCCTGGTTTCTGCGGACTTCTGGCTTGGTGCCTCTCCCTGTGGCTTTTTCTCTATAAGGCCTCCAGTTACAGGTATTAAGGCCCACCCTGGCTCACTTGGGCCTTATCTAAATTGGGTTTTAGAAGCCCCTACTCATGAATGAGTCACCTTAACAAATTCAAAGACACTATTTGCAAATAGTTTCACACCAACGGAATGTGGATTAAGATTAAGAACATGACTTGCCTCGGGGTACCTAATTCAAATCATCACAATGAGTTAATATTGTTGCACTAAAATTTTAAGTGAAAAAGAAAAACAAGAAGCCAAAAACATATGTATGTCAACCATTAACAATTGAGTCAACACTTTACCGTTGGTGTAATTGAGAAATCAGGATTTAACAGATGATTTTGATTGCTAAATCATTATATAGATATTTCTTTTCACTTTCTGATATATTGGACTAGACAGAGGGGAATACCTGAAATCTCTGAATTGTAATCCAGCTGCCTTGATCTCTGATAATGGTTGTATAGCCCTTATCTTCTGTCCCTGTGATTGTAAAAACCTTGTGACTAACCTCCATTTGTACCCATTCATCCAGTTTTCAACTTTACAGTCTTATAATCACTAAAGACAGCTCTTAACATTTATTAATAAAGGGTCTCGTGTCAGCCCAGAGCTAACCCACCCTAAGTCCAAAGTTATCTTGGTAAGGGAGACTGACTCTAACCAAAGTAGGCCTGCCTGACACGCACAGTAGCTTAGACTTTAGTCTACAAGTCACCTAGACCTCATTCTACCATTTTCTTACACATGTTCTGTGACTAAGCCTGGAATCTTAGTTCGCATGCTCAATAATTAAACCACCTCTAATTACATCATCTGGGGCCACAGTGCTCATTATCCTAAACCCTGCCTATCTTTCTCTCTAATAAGACTATCAGAATGACTGCAGTTTGGGGAGATAGATTTTGGGCCACTAGGTCATCTGCTCTCTTAGTACTGATACTAATAATAAACTCTTTCTCTCTTTGAAACCCTGGTGTCTCAGGAATTGGTTATTGAGTGCATCAGGCAAAAGGAACCATGGCTTTCCAGTAACATTGGCAAAGCAATTTAGCACTTTTCTCATGTAATAAAAGCAAATGTTTCAATGTTTTAAATAGCATAATTTTTCTCTCTGCAAGAGAACTAGTTCAGGTATAAATCAGTACTTAAGACATCCTCCTATTAAGGAAGGAAATGTTTGAGCCACAAACAATAAAGTGTATTTAAAAAGAAAAACAAAATAAAACAAAAAACAAACAAATATAACTGAGTCAAAATCTCAAGAACTTTTTCTACAAAATTATAACTGTATATACTCTGGTATAAAAAAACAAAAATGAAACAAATCTTATGAGAAACTAGACTAAAAAAGATAGAAAAGAAGAGAGGTAGAATGTGTAACTTGAAAATAATTATAGTAAAGAAAAAATTGCATGAGTTTTGGGATCAGGGTTCAGTTCAAACCTAGCTCTATGGTCTTGACCACATTATTTAATCTCTTTAGGACTCAGTTTCTTCATCTGTAAAATGAGGTTAATCATACCTGCCTTGTATGTAGGTTGTGACATATAAATGAAAGATTAATGTATAAAAAATGCATGGTATAATGGAACTCAATCAATTATAATTGTCATTGGTATTGCTATATGAGAGGGTATTCATATTCAGAGAGGATACATTTTTTGGGGGGGTGCATGGTCCGGGAATCGAACCCGGGTCTCCCGCATGGAAGGCGGGCATTCTAACCACTGAATTACCTGTGCACCCTCAGAGAGGATACATTTTGATAATTTTATGCCCTATGAAATATGTGGAGAGTAAGACGTCACCAAAACCTAAAGACATGAAAATAATGCCTAAGATTGTAGAATAGGGTGTGAGATGGTGGCACAGTGGCGGAGTTCTCACCTGCCTTGCCGAGACCTGGGTTCAATTCCCGGTACCTGCCCATGCGAAAAAGAGAGAGAGAGAGAGAGAGAGAGAGAGAGAGAGAGAGAGAGAGAGAGAGAGAGAGAGAGAGAGAGAGAGAGAGAGAGAGAGAGAGAGAGAGAGAGAGAGAGAGAGAGAGAGAGAGAGAGAGAGAGAGAGAGAGAGAGAGAGAGAGAGAGAGAGAGAGAGAGAAATGGAAGGTTGTAGAATAAATGAGATAAAGTATAAATAACTAAAATTATAAAGGAAAATGAATTAATGTGACATGAAATGGCATGGATTGTAGTTCCACTGTACAGAACCACTCTATTTCTCTTTAATAGCCAGAGAATTTTTTAAATGTAAAAGTTGTGCGATAGCTACACCCAGGAGTCAGCTTTTGACCTCAAGCAGTAATCTGCTGTTTAGCCAGTAATCTCTGAAATCACTTGGCCCCAGAGCTCCACCAGACAGGAGTGCTCTGTGATGGATGGTGGCAAGATAAGCCATCAGAGCCCTTTTGTTGAAGAGCCTCAATGGGAGACATTCAGAAATGGACACAGTAAATGACATAGAAGCTGAGAAATGCACAAAGAATTGCTGTAAGTAGAAACCAAGAGGTGGCAGAACCACTGAATAAACTAGTTTGTAGCAGAGACTACAGGGTGGGTTGTTCAGCACCGGGCAGGAGGAGTGGGCAAAGGATACACTCCTGAAAGCCCTGGGGCAGGAAGCACTGGCATGGGCTTCTGGGGAGGACATTTCTTGGGGTTCCGCCAAGTAAAGGCATAGTCCTCTAGAATGCCAAGCCTGCCCTAGACCTCTGATGTCAGCTTCAAGTTTGGGGGTCCCCAGGGCCATGCTCACTTCAGACTAGCTGGTTACCAATTTGGGGTTCACCATCGACTCCCTTGGGTTCAATAATTCACTAGCAGGACTCACAGAACTCACGAAAGTACCATACCTACATTCACAGTTTTATTATAGCAAAAGGATGCCAGTCACAACCTGCAGAAGGAAGAGATGCATTGGGCGAGGTTTGGGAGGGTTCTCTGCACAAAGCTTCCAGTGTCCTCTCCCCAGTGTCATCTTCTCAGCACACCCAAGTATGCTACTAACCAGAGCATCAGTGTACAGTTTTGTTAATGGAGTTTCATTATGAGGGCCTGATTGATGGAATTAGTGCCCAGGGGTTGAAATCTCAAACCTCCTTTCCCCTTCCCAAGATCAGGCTGATATCACATGGCTCAAAGCCCCCACCTCTAGTCGCATGCTCTCTCTAGATGGCTGTACCCCCTCCCTCCCTGTCCCCATCATCTCATTAGCATAAGCCATCCCTGTGGTCCCAGAGGTCCTCCATGAGTAACAAAACACTCCTATCGCTCAGCAAATCCCCAGGGTTAGCGGCCACCTCCCAGGAACTGGGGACGAAATCTTTACTGCCATCTGGTCCCCAGAGAAGCTGCATGAACACAAGCGCCCTGTGGTGTCATCAAGGTGGCCTCTTTCTCTAGGAAGTCTGGCTGTGGGCTGCTCATGGTGTCCTATCTCCCTCCCTTCTCCATGAGACCTTACAACAAGCCCTGGGGACCTGGGATAACCTGAATGTGCCTCTCTGTTTTGTGAATTGGAAGAGTATAATTAACACCCTCTCCTAGAGCACCAGGAGAAAGAAAATGGCTTGGCTTTAGTGGTGCGTGGAAATTCACTCCTATTGCCCAACAGACAGGCTGGACTCGCCTTGCCTAATAGCAGCTCAGGAAGACCAAAGAAGCTCCCTCTAACTCACTGTTCCCCACTTTCCCTTAGCTATATCTACTTGAATAGCACTCTACAGTTTTGACACTCTCTTACTTATTCCTTATTTGATTTTCACCATGTGTTTGAGGCAGCAGAGCATTTAACAGATCTGTAGTTGAGGTAGATTTGGCCATGTCCACAAGGTCAAGTGGTCGGTCAATGTCAGAGCTTTCCTCAGGGCAGGAGGGAGTGTCATGCAACAGACCCTCAAAGACAGGGGTAAGCATTTAGAAGTACACTGGAGGCAAACTCAACTGAAGGAGTCATAGCCCAGTGGGCGGTGGGAGTTCACATGGCATTTTAAGGTGGAGGTGGTTAGAGGAGTTCCAGGTGGGGCTCTATTAATTAGGGTTCTCTAGAGAAACATAATCAACAGGAAATATCCATAAATATAAAATGTATAAAAGCATCTCACATAACCATGGAAGTGTAGAGTCCAAAATCTGCAGGGCAGGTTGTGAAGCTGATGACTCCAATGGAGGGTCTGGATGAACTCCACAGGAGAGGCTCGCCAGCCAAAGCAGGAAGAGAGCCTGTCTCTTCTGAATCCTCCTTAAAAGGCTTCCAGTGATTAGATAAAGCATCACTCACTGCAGAAGGCACGCCCCTTGGCTGATTAAAAATGGAATCAGCTGTGGATGTAGCTGACATGCTCATGATTTAATTCTATGAAGTGTCCTCATAGCAACAGATAGGCCAGCACTTGCCCAACCAGACAAACAGGTACCACCTGGCCAAGTTGACACATGAACCTGACCATGACAGACTCCATGGTGTCCAGAACAAGCCTGCAGCCCGATTTTCTCCAGAACTGGTGACTGACCCCCACCACAGCCCACCCTGTCCCATTCCCTTTTGCTCCCCCAAAATGTTCCAATTATGAACACTAAGTTAAATGGCCAATTCTATTAAGAACCTCAGGAATTCTTTGTTAATAAATTGAGGAAAGATGAAAGTCTATTATTCTTTGTAACTTAGACAGAAAAACATGGTGGAAAAAGTGTTTTTTTGGAAAATTTTCAATGACAGAATTTTTTAAAAGTTTTGACCCTTATTTAAGCTGACTAGTAAATCAGTTAGAACAAACTTGTCCTTGAGCATCTTTAATGTAAAACAGTACAGCTGCTGTGGAAGATAATTTGGCAGTTCCTCAGAAAGTTAAGTATAGAATTACCACATGACCCAGTAGTCTCCTTTCTAGGTATTGACTCACAAGAATTGAAAGCAGTGATGTGAACAGATATTTGCACAATGATGTTCAAAGTGGCAGTATTCACAACTGCTCAAAGATGAAAGCAACCCAAGTGTCCATCAACCAATGGATGGATAAACAAAATGTAGTACCTACACACAATGGAATATTATTCACCATAAAAAGGAATGAAGTTCTAATAACAGTCAACAACATGGCTGAAGACATCATGTTGAGTGAAATAAGCCAGACATGAAAGAACAAATATTGTATGACCTCACTAATATGAAATAATTAGAAAAAGCAAGCATATAGAGTCAAAAACAAGAATACAAGTTACCAGGGGTTTGGGAGGGTTAGATAATGGGGGAATTAATGCTCAAATTGCACAGTTTCTATTGGGGTTAATGGAAAAGTTTTGGTAAGGGATGGTGGCAGTGGTAGCGTAACATTACGAATGTGATTGACAGAAATGAATTACATATTTGAATGTAATTAAAAGAGGAAATTTTACATTATCTATATGTTACTAGAACAAAACTTAAAATATATATATATATATAGAACTGTACCACACAAACAATGAACACTAATGCAAACCATGGACTATAGTTAATAGTTCAATTATGAAAATGTTCTTTTATCAGTTGTAATGAATATACCACACTAATGCAAGATATTAATAATAGGCATTATACAGGAACTTTGTACTATAATGCATGATTTTTCTGTAAACATACAATTCTCTAATAAAAAAAGTAGTGGTGTAAAAAAAATGACTACTCAAAATGACTTATCGCTGTGATTAGTATAGACAAAAATAAGATTAAAAAAAAGACTCCTTCCTCCCCCAAAGTATAAATTCCAGACATATTATAAGTAAATTCTGTCAAACCTTAGGGTAATAGATGTTTCCTATGTTATCTAATCTACTCCAGGCATGGGAAAATATGGAACATTTCCCAGGTTATTTTATGATGTTAGGGATGACTTATGACCAAATTCTATGTATCTTTTTCTTTTTCTTAAGGGCCACTTTCACTTAAAACCATACATTGGAAACCTAAATGAAATATTAGCAAAGAAAATCCAGCAGCATATGGAAACAATCATAAATATCAATTAAGCTTTATCTCCACAGAAAATACATAATATGGTAATCACATTAATAGATTGTGCCAATTTGAAAGTATTATGTACTCCAGAAAAGCCATGTTTTAATCCTGATTCAATCTTGTGGATGCAGCTGCTTCTTTTAATCCTGTTTCAAAATAGTATTTTGGAAACTTTTGATTAAATTATCTCCACAGAGATGTGATGCCCAATTGTGGTTATGACCTTTTGATTATATGGAGATGTGACTGTACCCATTCCAGGTAGGTCTTGATTAGGATACTGGAATCCTTTAAAAGAGGAAACATTTTGGAGAAAGTCAGAAATGACAGAGCTGACACAGAAGCGGACACTTGGAGAACAGAGACACAGCTGTTCGGAGATGCCTGGAGCCCAGTAGATGTCACCATGAGATGTTAAGCAAAAGCCAGAACCTGGACAGAGCCAAGCAAGTCAAGAGATGAAAGCCAGCCTTGGAGAAGCAAAGTGAGGAACCCACACAGCAACAGCGGCTGAGAGCTAAAGATAAAAACTAACCAAGGATGGAACATCTTAAGATAGTGGAGAAGTCCCGACAAAGTTGCAGCTTTGCAATATTTAGTAATTACCTGGCCACGGTCCGTTAGGCGCAGCCTATTAAAATTGGACAAATATGCCATGCTGTGCAAACCAAAGTATACTTCTTCCTCGCTTTGTAAGACCCTCCTATGAAATGAAGTTAAGGGTCAACCAATTATTTTAACTTTTCATTTGGAAATCCATTAATTACATTTATAAACTGCTATAACCCACTTGCCATCTTGAAATCCTTTCTCCAACTTCTGGGCTTAAGATTTCCCTGTTCCCGCAGTCTTTCAATAAACGTATAGTAGAGATTGTACTGGTTATTTTGTTTCTCTTGACAGCACTGATAGTTTTCATTTTAAACTGTGATCATAGAGCAGCCTCGTATTGCTATTTGATTTTTTTCTGGTTGTAGATCTTATTTTCTGAATAGAATCAAAAGGTCCATCACAATAAGGACTTTATCAGGCACAGATGGTTTGTATCTGAACTGCTAGACTCTAAGCTCCTTAAGCCTGGGGTTTAATCACTTTTCTCATAGAATCTAACACAGCATCAGATACCCAATTCGTGCCCAATGAACTATTGAATTGAATGCCTTAGGTCAGATGCATAGTAGAAGAGCTAAGTAATTCCCCTGTCTCCCAGCAGATGTCACTAAATTCATGCATTGGTATTCCAGACAGCCTAGCTATTAAACTAATGCTTATTTACAAATTGTAAAGGGCTATCTGAATATTTTTAATTGCTGGAATTTCCTTTTCACTGTTTTTAGGAGTAGAGCTTTGACTAGTCACAAGTGGTACATTTCCTTTCGATCTCTTTTTCCATGCATGGCTTCTGCTTGTTGTACTCACAGTTGATGGTGATAAGAACCATGGTGAACGTTTTCATTCTAAAAAAATAAAAACCAAAAACAAAAACAGGACCATGGTGACATTGATAGGGCATTTTCTACAGCCAGGTGTGGGGCACAGCATTCAATATGTACTACCTCAGGTAAGATTTATGACGCCTCTGGGAAGTAGCAGTTGTTATTAGCCTCATTTTACTAATAAGGAAACTGAGGGAGGTTAAATAATTTAGTCAGGTATCTCACAGCTGCCACTTGGCAGAGCCAGAATTCAAATCCAGGCACCTTGACAATTTTAGCATGATGTCATTAAACAATGGCTTTTTTATGTGTCATTTCATAGTTTTTGTAAACATCATTTTATCATTTTTAACCAGAGTGCCTGTATGTTTGTTTACCATAAATAACAAACTTTCAGCTTAACAACAGTTGGGGATTGAATCATGTCCCCCATAAAAGACCCAAAAAATGTTTGAGTCCTAACAACCTCACCCCACCCCAGTCCTGTGTATGTTAACTTTGAAGATGTTATTAGTTAGATGGGTGTGGCCAATCGAATGAGGGTGGGTCTTCAGCCAACATGGCTGAAAAATTATAAGCAAAGAAAATTAGACCCAAAGTAGAAACCAGAGAGCAGAGAGAATCGCCCCGTGATGGAGGCGGAAATGCATCGACAAGCCACATGACCAGACTGCCACGGCCCCTTGGAGAAGGCAAGCCCTGTCAGAACCTCCACGCTGAACTCCTGGCCTCCACAACCACGAGACTAGTTCCTGTTGGGTAAGCCGACCAGTTTGTGGAAATTGCCATGGGAACTCTGGCAAAGTAAGAGCAGTGGGGTGAATTCTGTTTAGTATGTTTGCATTCCTCAAGGAAAACCTCAAAGAGTGAGCTCATGTCCTTCAGGTTCCCAGAAGAGTATCTCCTCTGCTGATGAGTCTGGGGCTTTTTAAAAAAGAAAAAAATAAATAAAACTAGAAATGAGGGTAATTGAACTTTAAAGCTTTAAAACCTAAACTTCTCTCTCAGCTCCAACCTGAACTCAAACTCCAGATGAAATTTTCTTGCATCAAAGAGACATCTTTTGAAGATGCTCCTGAGACACAGTCCAGCATGGCACAGAGAAATCCTCTGTAAGTATTTGCCGTGGCAGTGGCTCTCATCTTCATCCATACATAAGCTCCAGCAGAGATGGATTTAGGGCAGCACTTATTTTTATCTGCCCAACTTTTCTTCACCCCTGGCTCTGGGAGAAAAGTCCCTCCTTCGAGGACTTCTCTTCCCAACACCCAGACCATGTGACTCCTTGTGGTGGTCAGTCATACTTCCTGTTCTCTTGGCCACTCAGGGGCCCTGTGGTCTGGGCCAGGCCAGGCTCAGCCCTTTCCTGGGGTATTGATCCCAGAGTGGAAAAGAAAATGCCTTCTTTTCTTCTGAGCTAAAGGAAGCAAAGTGAAATTAAATAAATTGTCTAAACTCAGAGAGCTATCCAGAGGCAGAGCAGGAATCAGTACCCATGTCTGCCTAACTCCAGAGCCTATGTATTTGACCACTAAGTGAGTCTCTTCCTCATGGGTGCTGGATTACGTCTTAGTCAGTGTTTACACCTTATGTTAAGGCTGCCTCTCTCCAACGCCATTAAAATAGGTTGAAAATGGCGGGGTGCAATGGTAGTTCAGTGGTAGAATTCTTGACTGCCAGACCCGGCCTATGCACTTCCCAAACAAACAAAGAAACCAATAAAAACAACCAAACAATCTAACAAATGGGGTGCTGCAATAACAGGATACTCACATGGAAAAAGAATGACATGTGACCTCACCATACAGTGAACAACAACAACAAAAAAAGCTATAAAATAGGTTGAAAATGAAAAAAAATCAAGTATTTGGTAAGATGTGCTTCCATGTTTGATTGAACACAATTATCTAAGCAAATACTTTGGTTTAAATAGTTGGGCTATTTTCTTGAGTTTTTCAGTGAACTGTTACATAGCTTAAATTCAATTTCAACCACGCAAAGCCACTTTTGACTCTAATAATTTACTAAGACAACAGACACTCCAGTGACAGTGAGAATGGAAAGAAAATGTTTACCTTCTCAGTAACTATTTTATTGCACCATTTTTAGACTGGTCTAGTAACAAAGCAATTGAGGAAATAAGTTATTTTTTCAAAGCATTACTTTAATTGGGTTTTCTCATGAATTCTTATTACCTTTTTCTTCCTTAACTCTGTAGCCTACTAAAATTTGATCTCTTCTACTGTATCTTTCATTCCCATAAGTTCTGTGATTTGTTTTTTCAGACTTTCCATTTCTTCTTTTTGGTCATTCCTTGCCTTCTTCATGTCCTCCCTCAATTCATTGATTTGGTTTTTGAAGAGGTTTTCCATTTCTGTTCGTATATTCAGAATTAGTTGTCTCAGCTCCTGTATCTCATTTGAACTATTGGTTTGTTCTTTTGACTGGGCCATATCTTCAATTTTCCTGGTGTGATTTGTTATTTTTTGCTGGCGTCTGGACATTTAATTACCTTAATTAGTTTATTGTGGAGATTGCTTTCACTTCTCTTACTAGATGAGTTTGTTGTCTATCTGTTAATTGACCTTCAGTTCAGCTTTTCTGGGCCTCTAGCTTAAGTTTTGTTTAACACAGGGTAATTTTTCAGTTCTCGTTTTCTTGTTTCTTGTCCTGCTTGTAAGGTGCCTTTTTCCTCCCCACCCTTAGGAGGGTCTACATAGGTATTACAGACTCCAGCCTGGTTTTCCTGGACTAAGCTGGCCTCCTTTCGGGGGGAAGGAATCACCTGCTTCAGTTTTCCCTGAGGGTGAGACCCAGCAGGTTGAAAGACTTTCCTGTGAAGTCTCTGGGCTCTGTTTTTCTTATCCTGCCCAGTATGTGGTGCTTGTCTGTCTGCGGGTCCCACCAGCAAAAGATGTTGTGGCTCCTTTAACTTTGGAAGGCTCTCCCTGCTGGGGACGTGGTGGAGACAGAGGAGAGGTTGTAGGTTGGTTTTAATGGCTTCAAATTGCGAAGCCCTGGGGTCTGAATTCCTTGAGAGAGGGATTCCACCTGAGCTGCGTTTCACCCCTCCCATGGGGAAGGTTCAGGCGGGAGACAGCCCTGAAAGCAGCCTGTTTCTGCGTATGCTTGGGGCAGTTGCAGCCTGTGTAATCCCATCGCTGAATCCAGAGGTAGCCAAGCCTCCGTAGAGATAGCCACAGAAGGCTCCATTTCGTCCCCTTTCCTCTTTTTCGGTTAGCCCAATAGGTGACCTCTGCCTTGACCAGTTTTGCCTGAGCTGGGGGCCTATTTTTAGTAGTCAGAATTTGTTTATTAATGCCACTATTGGTGTTTGGTTGGACTCAGTCCCTGCTACTGTTAGAGACTCTTTCCTTTCCCTCTGGGAAGCCGCCTGTGGGGGAGGGGCACCGGCCGCTGGCCGCCACGGCTTGGGGAACTGCGCGTGGCTTGGGGAACTCACTGTTCCGGAGACTCGCAGCTGGCCCAGCTGGTCCAGACTGGGGTACATTGTGTGTCCGGTCACTGTCGTGGCTCTGGGAGCTGTTCTGTACTGTTTCTGGTTATTTAGTAGTTGTTCTGGAGGACGAACTAAAATGCGCGCACATTACTAAGCTGCCATCTTGGCTCCTCCGCCTACTAACATTTTAAATCTGAGAACAGATTGTTTATAAATCTTTCCCTTTATTCCTCTCTGCCACAAAATAATTGCTGAATAAAAAAAATACTTGATGGTTAAATCCAAAGTTTGGCATCTAAATTCAGAAATAATGGAGAGCATTGTAGTTAGACACAAAAATTAGGGCAAAGAGAAATAAAAAATGATTAAAGTACATGCTTTGTTCTACTGCAGTTTATCACTGATGACATAGAAAGCCACGTGTTTTATTACTTTTAGGTAAAAGGAAAATACGGATATTTACATTTTATATCAGTGACCGTTCAAATATATAATCCAGGTGAAATAATTACAAGTATTATTGTAATGTGTTTCAAGATCCTGGCTAATGTCTTACTTAACGAGAATGAATTAGTTAAGGCTTTTCCTTAAAATGCACACTGGCCTAATGAAATACAATTGTACAGTTATGTCCAAATGATAACAGAGGCTATTGAAACATGGAGAAAAAGACAAAAAGAAAGATGAACCAAGCTTGACCCTTCGCTCTGATGGGGAACTGGGTATATGTTTGGTACGACAAAACCCGGCACCTGCCTAAGTTGACTCCTGCCCAGTACTCTTCAATGGCTGTACCCGTCTGTCCCTTTAGGAAAAAAATACTGTTCTACAAGGAAAACACTGAAGAATAGACTAAGAATAATCACTATCATTTATTGATACTAGTTATGTACCAGTCACTGCACTTGTGCTTTAAAAGCACAATCTCATTTCATCCTCAAAGCAGAACTTTAACAGAGATAGTATTTTTCCCATTTAATAAATGAGGAAACTGAGATACGACACAATAAAGGAAATTGTCAATAACCACATAGAGAGGAATAGGAAGATCCAGAAATATTCGCAGATTTTAGTACTTCCAAAGGCTGTGTGCTTTTACGAAGCCTGCATAACCCTGAATCAAAAACAGATGAGACCATCACAAGGAAAAAAAAACAACTATGCTCAGAGATCTTTTTTTTAAATATTAAAAATACACTAAGCTAAATTCAGCATATTTAAAAAAAATCATAATCAAGTAGGGTTTTATGCCAGGAGTGGAAAGATAGTTTTAACATTAGAAAAGTCAAACAATGTAATTTCCTTATTAAGAAATTAAAATAAGAAAGACCATATAATCACATCAAATACTGAAAATAAAATTTTGATAAAATTCACTGTCCACTCAAAACAAAACAGACTCTTAGCAAAATAGAATGTTTTATATTTCAATTTTACAGTTTATCAATAAAATTATATACAATATTATATTTACTAAAAAAAATAGACCTTTATTACTTTAACAAAGAATCCCTACTGGGACCTATAAGAAACTTACCATAAAATACCATGCTTCATGGTGAAATGTTAGAAATAATCCCAATAAAGTTGAGAACAACACAGGGCCACCCATTAACATGTTGCATCTTACTCAATGTATTAGAGAAGGGGAAAAAAACAGATCTGAAGAAACGACTCATATTTATAGTGAATACAATGTCTGTTCTAAAGAAATTCAAGTAAATATTGACAAACTATTAGAAAAGTTAAGCTCAGCATGGATAGCTGGATACAATATAAACAAACAGATATAACTGAAAACTTGAATACATGGACAGATATACCATGCTCCTGGATAGAAAGACTCAGTATTGTAAAAAATATCAATATCTCTCAAATTAACCTGTAAATTCAATCCAATTAAAATAAAAATTCTAAAAGATATTCACAGGGTATGTGACGAAATGACTATAAAATTCACAAGGAGGATGCACTTCCCCCCCAAAATAAACAAACAAGCGAAAACAAACAATTAATTCCACAAATGGTACTGTAATAATGGAATACCCACATGGAAAAATAATAAAATGTGACCCCTCCACACAGCATATAAAAACAAAACTTCATATGGACAAAGTATGAAGAATAAATGGAGAATTTATTTTATCATGGATAAATGCATACTAAAATTCTATAATAACTCAATTGCTATGGTATGGTTTAGAAAGAGATAAATAAATCACTATATAGTGTTTAAACACAGACTTGAATTGGTATAGAAAAGTGTTTAACTTTTTATGGTGAAAAATTTCAAATGTTCACAAAAGTTGAATGGTAACCCATACATATCTTTGACCCTGTTTAAAGAATTGTAAACATTTTAACATTTTTATCTCCCCCAAATCCCAATGATAATTTCATTTAGAAGTATTTTAATGTTAATCTCACATATCATATCATTTCACTATATGAGAATCTTGCGTATGATAAATTTCATATTACTAAGAATTAAGAAGAGGGACGATGAAATAAGTGGTGTGGAAACAGCCAATGGATTAATATTCAGACTGAATAAAGAATATATAATCAATAAGCAAGAGAAAAACAGCCAAATGGCAGACAATTTATAGAAGAGGGAATTCCAATAATCAGTAAATATGTAGATAAGGTACTCAAACTCACCACTTATTTGGGAAATCCCAAAACACAAATGTCAATGAAATGCTATACCTTCCTCCCTTCATTATATAGAAAAAAACAAACAAACAAACAAAAAAACATTTGATATCTTATTAACAATGAATGGGTAAAGGAAAATTCTCAAATGCTCTTGGTAGAGGTAAAGTTGCCATAGCACTATAGAGTGCAATTTAAAAAATGCATTGTTTATTCCTATGGCCCAGAAATTTAAGTCCTTGGTATTTATTCTAGAGAAACACTTGCGTGGACAAGGAGGAAGGTTAAAGGTTGTTCATTGCAGCACTGTATGTAATAGGAAAAAAATTGGAAGCATTCTAAATGCCTAGCAGCAGAGGGTAAAAAAAAAAAAAAAAATAGAGTATATCCGCAAACCATGGCTATGAAGCAGTTTTAAGGGAGTTGTCTAAATATCTCATAAGGAGGACTCACTGGGGAATGTTAAGTGAAAAAGTGAGTCACAGAAGAGAATGTGTGGCCCGGTAGTATTTGGGTAAAATAAACAAAACTCCACATATGTGTAACTATACATATAAATCATATGATTATGGATGCTATGAATATAAATATAAGCATACATGTGACAAACCAAGCTAACAGCATTAGTTATCTCTAATAATGGCTTGGGATTAGGCTAACTGGTTGGAATTCGCTTTAGCTTCATCTGAACTGTTTGAATTTTTATGAGAATACATTCATGTATTATCTGTATAATTAAAAATACGTAACTTAAAAGAAAAGAGAAAACTTGGACATGGGTTTTAATTTAATTTTTATAGAGAAGTATTTCATTCAGCGACCAATCCTATTCAAAAGTGGGTCCCTCTCAGCTTCTCCAGCCTGGCAGCCCCTTTTCCCTTGCTTATCCTCTTTCCTTTCCTGGGTGGCCACCGGCTGTTGACACCAAGCATCGTAGATTCCTGCCTGCTAAGTCACATACCATACAATCGGTTGGCTTAAACAGTGAGAATTCATTCACTCACCATTTTGAGAAGTTCAAATTTGAGCTGTCGTCAAGTGGTGCTTTCTTCCTGAAGACTGGGGCTCTCTGGGGTTGGCTGCTGGTGATCTTGAGTCCTTGGCTTTTCCATCACATTTGATGCACATGGCGACATCTTCTCTTTGCTCTTCTGGGTTCCCTTGACTTCCAGCTTCTACTCTTCCCCTGTTGCTTTCTCCCTGCAGCCTTCTCTCTAAGACCTCAAGTAAAAGGATTAAGACTCGTCCTGATTGAAATGAGTCACACCTCAAGTGAAGTAATCGCATGAGAAACTCCTACTTACAATGGATTCATACCCACCTGAATGAATTAAGATTAAGAACATGTCTTTGGGGGGGGGGGGTAGATACTCAACCTTCCACACCTGGTTATCCCAGGGTCTTCATTCTGACTCTAAACTCTCACTTCATCAAGGCTTCCTGAACTTTGATACATTTCTTCAGGTGATTGACTAACTAATATGGTAGGTTAATTCCCTATAGACTACGATGATAATTTAGTGTATTATCTCTCAGAGATAATGAATAATGTATTCAATAGGGATCTTTAGTGCCTTATCTTAAAAGACAGACTGAGAGTGATCATTTTAGGAAAGTCAATATGAAAGCTGTTTAGGAGAAGGGAGATTTTAGAAATCCTCATGAAATTATAGAAGGTCTGCCTTCCATCCTTATGAATGGTCCTTATTTTTTTTTATTCTCAAAATTGACTTATATTTTGTCATAAAATCTTTAAGGGTTGTTCTTTATTTGTGATCACTACAAAAAGGACATAAAAATGTACTTATTTCATTTATGTATTTCCTTAGTTTTTCACTCTTTAAAATCGGGAGGGTTTGAATAAGCTATAGAATTTATAGTTATTCATTTGGCTTTCCTCTAGAGACCTTTTCTAGAGACTCAAAGCAGTACCATTTTATAAGAAACATAAGTTGATACCTATTGCTTTATTCAAATGCTTTTTATGTACCTTTTTACATTCTAAAATATCATCATGTCTTAGAAAAATTGTGTTGGAAAGGTTTGAAATAAGCTCACAGTTTGAAGAAATTACTTGTTAGATCATTTAATGCAGTAGTGTTCAATATAATTACATTGGTATCCTTTAATTGATTTTATTTAAAAAATTACCTGCACATTGTAAATAATTCAAACGTAGCAGAAAAACAGAGCTAAAAATAAATATTTTCAAAATCTGATGACAATCAGGATATATCATTTCTTGAGGAACAGGAATGACTGCCAGTGGGTACAGGGTTTCTTTTTGGAGCAATGGAAATTTTCTAAAATTAGACTGCAGTGATGGTTGCACTGCTCTGTGAATAAAGCCATTGAATAGTATACTTTAAACGGGTGAATTTTATGTGTATTAAATATATCTCAATAAAGCTATAAAAATATGCACACAGACGTAATACATACTTCATATGATGGATTATCTATGCACTTATTTGTGCAGAAAATTAGTTTCTGAAATATGATATGAGAAATTGGATATGGCTCTCATTGCATATTGTTTCCTCAAAAAAACCAATTGCAACATTTTTTTAACACCTTGAGCTTGAAAAAAATTCATGTAAAAATACTTTAAAATAAAAATAATAATGTAAAATAAGTTGGGGATTGTATCATGTACCCCACAAAGACATTTCAAGCCTTCGTCTGTGTTCCTACGGGTATAAACCCATTTGTAAATAGGACATTTGAAGATGTTATTATTAAAGTGTGGACTCATTTGTGAACACGATTTTCAAGATCCTATTTAAATGAAGCCAAATGGAATCAGGATGGGCCTTAATCCGTAGGACTGGAAACCTTTTAAAGAGGAAATTCAGATGCTGTCCATCAACATTAACCAGTAGCCAGAAGAAACAGAGAGAGACCATTATGTAATGGAGGACTACAATCACCAAAATGCTGCCCAATATGGCTTTGCTGACATCTTCACTTTGGCTTTTTAGCCTTCAGAATAGTGAGACAATAAATGTCTGCTGTTTAAGACAATCCATTGTATGGTATTTGTCATAGCGGCTCTGGCAAACTAAGACAGTATGTCGTATCGGGAGTAGGGTGCTGCTATGGGAAATACCTAAAAATGAGGAACTAGCTTTGGGATTGGGCTGGAGAATGAGCTGCTCCTAAGCAATAGGAGAAGCTTAGATTACTTTGAAGAGACTTGGTGTAGATATACACCTTAAAGGAGATTCTGAGAAGGGCTCCAAAATAAGTGTGAGCTGTAAAGAAGGTTTCTGTCATTGTATAGACTGCATATATGGTCATGAAGAGAATGTTCATAGAAATATGGGTGTTAAAGTTGCTTTCAGTGAGGGCTTAGAATGAAATGATGAATGTATTAATGGAAACTGGAGGAAAGGCGATTCTTCTAACAGCAGATTGACAAAATGTGTTCTGATGTTGCAATGGAAGACAGATCTTGCAAGTAATGAACTTGGATATTTAGCTGAGATTGCCAATCAGCTAGTTTCTCTTTCCTGCTTATAGTAAAATGAAAGAGGAAAGAGAAACTGAAGGCTGAACAAAGGGATATGTAATTGATCATTTGGAAAATTCTCAGCCTATCCAGATAGTGTTTTCTGAGGCTAGGTCCAGAAGCAGCTCTATCAGAGCCCACCCGGAGCTCCTGGGAGGTGGACCTGGAGAACGGGGCTGCATGTGAGGATTTAGCTAGGATTTAGCTCTTTGCAAGGAGATTTGACATATGACTTATAGTTCCAGTTAGCCATCTCAGAGGTAGTCAGGATTGGAAATGTGTTTATCTAGGAAGGATCTGTAGAAAATAATTTTGTCTGATAGCCTGGACCTCCTTGAACTGCTTGCAAAGCTGATAAAATTTTTGGGAACTTTGTATGAGTAAAAGCACTGCCAGCCTGGACTGAAAAGAACAGAGATGGGACGAACCATGGAAACAGAGGTCTGTACTGATGAGATCTCCTGTCAAGAAAGAGGGACTCAACTGATACCTTTGGATAGGGCAGGGCTTCTTTCCTGGAACTTGAAGGGGGTTTGCTTTCCACCCTGGCATTTGGAGAGATGGGCTTTCTACCCTGACACTCCAGTGCACAGAGAGGGGGGTGGTAATGCCCAAGCATTCGGGGAGAGCATGACTATGGCCCTGATGCTCTAAGAAGATGGGACATAAGTCCTGGGAAAAGTTTGGCTGCTGCCCCATTGTTTGGAAAGTATAGGATTGCCACTGTAGCAATCCTGGAGGACAAAACATCAATCCAGAGATAACTTTCAGAACTTGGAATCTAATGGAATTTGCCCTACTGGGTTTCAGACTTGCTTAGGACTCCCGATCACTACTTCTAACTTTTCCCTTCTATAATAGGAACATTTATCCTATGCCTGCCCTATCATTATACTTTGGAAGAAGATAATGAGTTTTCTAGGTTTCACAAGTTTGCAAACAGAAATTTTGCGTTGGGATGGACCACACCCATAACAGATTTTGATGAGATTTGTACTTAGAATTCTTACAGAAATGGCTTAAGGCTCTGGGGATATTGCGATGGAATGATTGTATTTGGCATCTGGAAAGGACAAGTCTTTTTGGAGTCCAGAAGGCAGGCTGTTGGGGATTTAATTATCTCCCTCACAAAAGAAATGTTCAAATTTTAATCTGCGTTCCTGTGGGTGTGAACCTCAAAAAGGATCTTTGAAGGCACTATTATAATTTAAGGTACAGACTCATTATCAACCAAATTGAACCAGGGTTGGCCTTAACCAGTAAGACTGGAGGCCTTTTAAAAAGAGGGAACCCAGATGCAGTTAGTAGAAGCCAGAAGCCCAGAGAAGAGAGAAAGGTCACCAAGTGATGGAGAGCTGCCGTTACCAGAACACTGCTGATCCCAGAAGGAAGTGTGGTCCTACTGACGTCTTGATTTTGGACTTCTTACCTGCAAAACCATGAGACAATAAATGCTTGTTGATGAAATCAACACATAGCATGGGATTTGCCATAGTGGATCTGGCAAACAAAGATACAATACAAAGGTGCAGCCAGTAAAATAGCTAGATACATTCAAGTTTGATTTCTAGGTTATTAAAGAACATTCTTGGCTATGAACCACGTTGACCAAAATAAAGTGAGCAAATGGCCATCAATTCCTATTCCTTTTTGCATTCTTTCTTCTTGTGTTGCTCCTTTAGGACTCTTATTACAGGGAGGTATCCATCTCTTAAGCTTTTAATCCCCCTAAGAAGTGTTTGCATTTGAGAAGAGTTCTCTGGTGAACCTGTAGGAATAAAGCAGGAAGAGTGTGATTTCAGGCAGCTAGAAGGAAGCTGTTTCAATAGAGAAGCCTCTCCTAGCTCGAATCAATGCACAGGAGAAAACTTGTTTGTAAAACTGGTCCTTTCTTCAACACACGACTCTGGACGTTTAATTCATTTCCTCTAAGGGAACTCAGAACCCAACCTCAATGTCTAAGTACTGTATCAACTTTAACTTTTTTTTTTTTTAAGTTTAAAGTCAGTGACCTCAAAGAACAATGGTGTGTGTTGAAAGAAGAAGCTAAACAAGGATTCCTGAGACTGCTAACAAGTTCAGGCTGTGGTGTTTAACAAAACCTTACTTAAGCCTTGAAAATAGTAGGAGAGTTGCAGTGGAGAAAAAGGAACGGCAGGCACCAGTGGAGGGGCTCCCCCATTGCCTGGCTCTCTCCTGCCTTTCCATCCAGCTGCCTGTTGTAGGGACTCCTTTGTTTCCTCACATCCCACCCCAGTGGGACAGTTACAGACCAAATCTTTTCTACCAAAGGAAAAAATTAAAAAGCATATTAATGAAAGGAAACAATTCCTGAAGTCGCGATACCCATAGAACACTTTTTTCATTAAGGTGTCAAGCAATTCTGTTCTTTAGCCTCTTTAACCTCCAGTTTCTGGAGAGAATATTTTTTCTTGACATTCGTATAACCAACTCCTCTGCTAATTTATTTTATTCCTAAAATAAAATAAAATAGTATGAAGAAAAGAAAAAGGAAAAGAATCAAGCAGTATATTCAAGCTTCCCTGTATTCAAAGATAGAAAAGCTCCTAGCAGATTTGAAATGGTGTCTCCCTCCTGCTTACAAGGCAGTGTCCAGTCTCAGAAAGATGGGTTGGGTCTTGGCTGCTGTTGGCATGTTGAGTTGGGTTTGTTTCTCCTTTCACCCATCTATCTCTATCCACAATTTTATTTAGGGATCCTGTGCTGAAAAAGAGACTGAAACTTGAACTCTTTTTGAGACCCAGGGATAACCTACACAACTTACAGGCTAGAATGGACCCTGTTTCCAGGAAAGGAGCACACGGCTTCTGCGAAAAAACACAGTATAGGGGGATGCACCAATTTGAAAGTTTTCTGTACCCCAGAAAAGCCCATGTTTTAATCTTGATCCAATTTTGTATGAGCAGCTGTTACTTTTAATCTTGATTCACCACTGTAGGTTGGAATTTTTTGATTATACTATCTCAAAGGATGACATGCTCAATTGTGAGTGTGACATTTTGATTAGCTGGAGATGTAACTCTGTTCATTCAGGGTGGGTCTTGATTCATTTACTGAAATCCTTTAAAAGAAGAAATATTTTGGAGAAAGGACAGAGAGAGAGCCGACAGAAATTTCAGAGTAGAGCTAACATCGATGCCAACATTTGGAGGACAGAGACACGGATGTCTGGAGTAGTTCGGAGCCCAGCAGACATCACCATGAGATGTTAAGCAAGCCAGAACCTGGAGAGAGCCAAAGGAAGTCAAAAGACTAGAGCCAGCCCTGGAGAAACAAAGTGAGGAACTCCCACAGGAACCGAGGCTAAAAGCAATGGAGCCCAGGAGTAAGGGGCCAGCAGATGCCAGCCACGTGACTTCCCAGATGACAGAGCTGTTCCAGACCCATCGATGTTCCTAGAATTTAGGTCTCCTTCCCTGGATGATGTAGTGAAGATAGCCTCTTCATGGAGTCCTAATTTGGTCACTTTCCCTTTCTTAGGACTGTAAACTTGTAACTTATTAAATTCCCCTTCTTAAAAAGCCATTCCATTTCTGCTATATCACATCCCAGAAGCTTGCAAACTAACACAGGGAATAACAAACCTGAACCAAACCAGGCCCGGAGCCAGGATCTGAGGCCGAGACAAGGAGAGCTGCTCCGTGCCAACATGTGCCTGGTATGCAAAGCCAGCTCAGATCACTCACTCTGGAAGGAAACGGCCATGCATATGTGAATACAAAGAACACCAATACAGACTGTGCAACAGGACTGGATACAAAAACTCAGAAATGGACAGCACAATACTACCTAACTGTAATATAATTACGTTAAAACACTGAATGAAGCTGCATGTGAGAATGATAGAGGGAGGAGGGCTGGGGACATAAATGAAATCAGAAAGAAAGATAGATGTCAAAGATCGAAATGGTATAATCTAGGAATGCCTAGAGTGTATAACAATAGTGAAACGTACAATGTACAAATTTTAAAAATGTTTTTGCATGAGGAAGAACAAAGGAATGTCATTATTGCAGGGTGCTGAAAATAGATGGTAATTAATATTTTAAAATGTCACCTTTTGTGTGAGACTAAAGCAAAAATTGTTTATTTGTTAAAAAATTTATTTTTTGACTAGTGCATTTCCTTATATAACTTATGTAGATAGTTTGACTGAACATCATAAGTACTTGGAATCTCAGATAGGACATGAGATTTTGTTGGTTTGTCCAGAGTGATGCCCCGATGAATCCCAGAGTGATTTGATCAGTGACCAGAAAAGTATTTGTAAGCCCCTTTCGGGGAATGGTGAGAGCGGGGAGAAATTCAACTTCCCCAAGTTGAATTCTTAATATTCTCACAAGCAGTGTGGACAACCAAAGCTATAGGCTGAGCCCCCAGTCTTGGGGTTTGTTCATATGAAACTTAACTCCACAAAGGATAGGTCAAGTCTACTTAAAATTTAGGCCTAAGAGTCACCCCCAAGAGAGCCTCTTTTGTTGCTCAGATGTGGCCTCTCTCTCCAGCCAACATGACGAGCAGTCTCACCACCCTCCCCCTCTCCGCATGGGACATGACTCCCAGGGGTGTGGACCCTCCTGGCAACGTGGGACAGAGATCCTGGAATGAGCTGAGACTCAGCATCAAGGGACTGAGAAAAACCCTAGAATGATCTGAGAATTAACATCAAGGGATTGAGAGAACCTTCTCGACCAAAGGGGGAAGAGTGAAATGAGACTAAGTGTCAATGGCTGAGAGATTCCAAACAGAGTCAAGAGGTTATCCTGGAGGTTATTCTTACGCATTAAGTAGATATCACCTTGTTGTTCAAGATGTAGTGGAGAGGCTGGAGGGAACTGCCTGAAAATGTAGAGCTGTGTTCCAGTAGCCATATTTCTTGATGATGATTGAACAATGATATAGCTTTCACAATGAGACTCTGAATGTGAAAAGCTTGTGTCTGATGCTCCTTTTATCTACTATATCAACAGAAGAGTAGAATGTATGGAATAAAAATAAATAATAGGGTGAACAAATGTTAAAATAAATTTAGTTTGAAATGCTAGTGGTAAATGAAAGCAAGGGGTAAGGGGTATGGTATGTATAATCTTTTTTTTCTCTCTTATCATTTTATTTCTTTTTCTGTTGTCTTTTTATTTCTTTTTCTAAATTGATACAAATGTTCTAAGAAATGATGAGCATGCAACTATGTGATGATATTAAGAATTTCTGATTGTATATGTAGAATGGAATGATATCTTAATGTTTTGTTTGTTGTTAATTTTTTTTTAATTAATAATAATAAAAAAAAAGAACACCAGTAAGCAGGGCCAGGCAGCTTTGCCCGAGGTTCCCTTGCCTGATCTTCTCACAGGGGGAGGGTGCATTATTCTCCTCTCCTACTGAAAAGGATGATTTGAGCTTCTGGCATCTGGGTGGTGATAATTGGTCGTGGCATCAGCTGTCTATGCAACCAGGATCACAGTGAGGACAACTGTGTAAATTGATACAACCACCTTAGAAACAAAACTGAACAAACATAAGCCTAATGTTCCAGCAACTTAATTAATTAATTATAATATAGGTAAATACATACATATTACCTATATATGCAGAAATTCCTCTCTTAAGTATATATTCTGGGTTTGACCAGTTGATACTTGTCGTGTGGCCTTGGGCAAGTTCCTTAACTTCTTGGAGATTAGATTTTCTGATCTGTAAAATGGAACAAATAATATCCCCTGAGGTACTGGTGAGTTATAAATGTCTTAACACGGTGGGAGTGTCTGGAGCATGAAAGACAATGAGCAGACATGTTTTCTTCCCCCGTTGTAGCAGAAGACGTGTCCTGATGCCTTTTTCTATACAGGTGTCCCATTTGCTCTTTCAAACACCAAGTCTTCCCCATTCCACGGGAAGGTGCGCTACTCAAGACTGCTGTACACTCAGCCAAGGAAAAATTTGTATTTATTGTTGCTGCTGCTTGATCAGGAAGTTGATCAACCTGGACCCGTAGCTGTGGAGGACCTTGGAGAGGATTTCCAGAGCTTTGTTTTCCACCAGGGCCAGTTTGAAGGTGTTATGTACTCCAGAAAAGTCATGTTCTAATCCTGTTCATTATTGTGGGAGCAGCCATTTCTTTTAATCCTGATTCAATACTGTAGGTTGGAAACTTTACATTATCTCCGTGGAATGTGACACACCCAGTTGTGGCCGTGACCTTTGATTAGATGGAGATGTAACTCCACCCATTCCAAGTGGCTCTTGATTAGTTTACTGGAATCCTTTACAAGAGGGATCCTTTTGGAGAGAGCCAGAAATGTCGGAAACCTCAGAGCTGACAGACAGAGAGCTGACAGAAACTTTGGAGCAGAGCTGACACAGATGCTCTGTGTTGGAGAACAGACAAGGATGTTTGGAGATGCTTTGAGTCCAACAGATGTTGCCATGAGATGTTAAGCAAGCCAGAACCTGGAAGGAGCCAAGGGAAGCCAAAAGATGAAAGCCAGCCCTGGAGAAGCAAAGTTAGGAACCTCCACATAAACAGAGGCTAAAAGCAATGGAGGCCAGGAGCCAAGGGACCAGCAGATGCCCCCTACATGGCTCTCCAGCTGACAGAGGTGTTTCTGAGCTGTCAACTTTCTTGAGTTAAGGTATCTCTCCCTGGATGTATTAGTTTGGACATTTTTATAGGCTTAAAACTGTAAATTTGTAACTTACTAAATTCCTCCTTTTAAAAAGCCATTCAATTTCTGCTATATCACATTCTGGCAGCTTGCAAATGAACACAGCCAGTGGCAGCCTCTTCTGCTTTTCTTCCCTGCTTTGAGAGATGAAACAGTGGCACCAAAGAAGTCTTTTCAGTCTCAGTCTTGGAACTGACTTCCCCTCCTCTCAATGACTTCACAACAACTTCAACCCCAACAAGATATGAAGTCAGGAGATCTGTTTATAAACCAGAGTATAGATCTTTAAAACGATGCATTTAAAACAAAGATATAAATCTATTGGTCAGGCTGAAAGATGTGAATCTTTAGTTTTGATAAGATATTATTTGAACTATGATAGTTCACTGATGAATGAAAAGAAAATTAAAGAACATTTAGGATAGGCTGGAGCTATATCACTGTAAAAGTTTGTTACCAGACAAAAGTCATGGAGTTTTTGCTGAATGCACTCAAATGACCAATTCCTGAGACACTGGGGTTTCAAAGAGAGAAAGAGTTTATTACTAGGCATGCGGTAGGAGAGCAGATGGCCTATGGGCCCAAAATCTGTCTCCTCAAATGCAGTAATTCTGATAGTTTTATTAGAGAAAAAGATGGGCAGGGGGTAGGATAATGAGCACAGTGGCCCCAGAGGATGTAATTAGAGGTGATCTAACAATTGAGCATGTGAACTAAGACTACAGGCTTAGTCCCTGAATGTATGTAAGAAAATGGCGAACTGAGGTCTAGATGACTTGTAGGTTAAAGTCCAAGCCAGTGCACATGCCAGGTGAGCCCACCTTGGTTAGATCCAGTCTCGGTTATCAAGATACCTTTGGACTTGTGGTGGGTCAGTTCCGGGCTGACCCAAGACCCTTCACTAATAAACATTAGGGGCTGTCTTTAGTGATCACAAGGCTCTAAAGTCGAAAAACTGGATAAATAGGTACAAGTGCAGGTTAGTCGTAAGGTTTTTGCGATATCAGGGGCAGTAAGGGATATACACTCATTATCAGAGATCAAGGCAGCTGCATTACAATTTAGAGATTTCAAGTATTTTCCCTCTGTCTACTCTAATATATCAGAAAGCAAAAAGAATATTTATATAATGATTCAGTAATCAAAATCATCCTTTAAATCCTTATTTCTTGGTTATAAATTCTATAAAATTTTCAGACCTTTGGAAACATCCTCGTATATGAAGTCAGGAGACTGGTTGTAATGAGTTCATTCACCATATATTGACTTGTGGAGTCAAGGTTTCTCGAATTTTTACCATGGGTCCAACTTAAAGAAAGCATTCCTCAATAAAGAAACCAAGAATCCTTACTGAACACATACTATGTCCAAGGTACCCAGCAACAATTCACAAAAGGCAGCAAATACCATTTTAGGAGCGCTCTTATTAGCAGAGTGCATCTTCCTGCCTGCAGCAATGGCATATCTTCTGTGAAGATTTGCAAGCTTTATGTGGGCTCCTCAAAATGCCAGCAGTTAAATCCTCTTTAAACAGTTAAGTCATCTCGTGGGAAATTTGTTGACTGCTTCGTTAGTGTTGTGATACTAAAAACTTTTCAAAGGGAATGAGGAAAGACCTCACTGGTCTAGGATAGAGAGAAGCACTTGGGGACATTGAATGGTCTCTTAAAATATCCTGCAAGGAGCAGGTACTCAGGAAATGCAGCAAAAACTGAATTTAATTGAACTCCAAGGTGAAGAGGCCACTTTAAAGTAAAAAGAGTAGTTGTAGCTCAAAAGCCCTGGGACTGTTCTCACATCATGGCACAAAATTATACTCACAGCTCCCTGAGGGCCAAGCACTTTCTCACTTCACTGGTGACATTTCCTGTCTCTTGCCCCTGCTGATAAGGCCTTATTTGTTTCCACTCGTCCTTCTTTTTCTACCTCAGTACATAAATGGAAGTTAAACTGTTGTGGTTTGCCATAGCTGCTATGGCAAATACCCCACAGTGGGTTGACTTTAAACCACAGGAATTTATTGGCTCATGGGTTTGAGGCTAGAAGAAATCTAAAATCCAGATATTGGTGAGCGTTCTTCCTGAAGTCCTGAGTATTTTAATGCTGGCTTGCCTCAGTCCTTGGGGTTCCTTGGCTTGTATCTCTGCCTCCCATCACGTGGCTATGTCCCTTCTTTTTTTTTTTTTCGCTTTTCTAGTTTCCACTAACTTCCTGTTAGTGGCTTTTTTTCTGTGGTTTTCTCTGACCTATGGCTTCTGGTTTCTTCTTTTTATAAAGCCTTGAGTAATACAGATTAAGTTCTACTCCAATTCAGTTGGGCCATATCTTAACTAAAAATAACGTCTTCAAAAGGTCTTGCTGGGCGGGCCACGATGGCTCAGCAGGGAGAGTTCTCGCCTGCCACGCCGGAGACCCGGGTTCGATTCCTGGTGCCTGCCCATGCAAAAAGAAAAAAAAAAAAAGGTCTTGTTTACAAGGGTTCACACCCACAGGAGCTTGGATTAAGATAGGAACATATGTTTATTAGAACATATAATTCAACCTACTGCACCTCCCACTTCCCATAGAAAAAGTGATTGCCGATCTTAATACATGTTTCCAAAGCATGTTCTATGAAAAATCTCTCACCTGGGACTTTCTCCATACAAACCACCCCATCCACAGTTACCCTATGTATCCACTGGCCAACTAAGCAAATCCATCAAAGTATACAACTTCCTAGTGTTTAGATGTGGTTAGATTCACAGCCTTTGTATCTTCCAGGGATTTTCATTTGAATCATTCACTTTAGTATTTGAAGAAAACTTACCAGCATGGCATTTACAAATATTTGTGATTCTGCTCCATTAGTGTTCCCTTGCAGAGAAAAATATCTCTATTAAAGAAGAAAAAAGTTAGTCCTACTTTTGCATCAGTAACTGGCCACCAGAATTGCTCTCCTAAGCATTCACAAATGACCATGATTGTGACTTAAATGGTTGCCAAATCCTTCCAAGCTGAGTATCCATTTACTGGCGATTGGTAGGGACAATTCCATTCCAGCTTCTTTTCTCAGTTTTGGAACAGACTCAATTCATTTAATACTCTCCATTGGAATTTCACTTTTTGCCATTGGGAGGCCACGAGGACATTGTGTTGGGAGTATGGAGCTGCTGGGTACAGCTCCTCCCCGATGGAGGCCTTTCTCAGGAGGGGCCAGCTGTCCTGGCTCCAGATCATGGCACACAGGGGTACTTGTTGAAGCTAATAAAACAGCCTCTCTGAGAGCAGTAACAGGGATGTCCTTGTAGCTTAGGAACAGTGAATTACTGACCTTCTCAGGTGAATCATTTAGAAATTTAGAACAGAGTGCTGTAAATTTCTCAGACACTCCAGAAAGCACTGCAACTATCCTTTCAGGAGTATGGGACTTTTGCAAGAAATTTATGCAATGAGGCGCAAAGGCAGATTTCTGGAAGGCAAGTTAGGGGGTCGTCCTTGCAAATACTTGGGCAGGAATGTTGCCTGAGAGATTCTGTTAATAGTGTGGTTTGAACAGGGTCAGAGTTACCTCCCCGGGAAAACTAAAGTGTTCAAGGTGAGAACATCAGGAAGAAAGATTCTGAAGCACCCATAGTGAAACAAATAGATGAGTTCTAGATGATCTGAACTGGCTGGTACTTTTATTATTATATTGTTATTAATTCTTGTCCAAAAAGGGATATAAGAATTAATTTATATAATTTGACCAATTCAGCATGCCAGAGGTCATTTGCAGCTGGAGCTAATTCAAATGTAGCTTTTCCTACACAACCAAAAAGAACAAAGAATCATCAAAAATCAGAATTAGCAAACTGAAAGTCAGCTCTTAAAATGGCACACCCACTTTTCCTCTTCCCAACCTGAAGTTGTCCGAGGCCATTAAGTGAGGCCATGCGAGGTGGGCAGCACGTGCGGCCTGGAGGGGGCCCCAGCGGAGGCCAGAGGCTGACCTAGGTCTGCCGGGTGTCCATTGAGAGGCGGCAGCTCGGTGTGGCATTAGAGGGGTGTGCCTGCAGGGGGGTGTCCCAGCTTGGGGAGCATCAGAGCCCGAGGAAAGTAAGGCAGCCTCTGTGAGGAAGGGGGGATGGCAGCAATGACAGGATGTGGGCTGCATGGAGGGGAATTGATTAAGAGAATAAATAATTTAAGGGTAAAGGCAGCAGGTTTGTCGCTGTTGGAGGAAAAAGATTCAATTATAGAAAAGGAGGAAATGAGAATGAATTCAATTGGAATTCTAGGTATTGGTGTGAGCTCATGATTTTTTTACTGTAGATAGTCAGATAAAGCCCTGAGTTGTGTTCACACCCTTGCTCATGTCCATTACAAGGTCCTGGACCTCCCAGGAGGTGACCTCCCAGCAGTAAAGCAATGAGCTCCCCTAGCACCCAGGTCTTCATCCCAAATACCAGTCTCCACTGAAGGACAGGGCTCCTTGGAGAAATGGCCAATTCCAGGGCTGGTTCAGGAAAAGTACAAGATGAATCTGGAACATCTTTTTATGGCCAAAGATTAAAGAAATGCTCAAAGAACATGGGGGAACATATCAAAGGACATAGTGATCAGATTGAAGGGGTTCAAATTTGGGACAATATAAGCATTAAAATAAATAATAATGGTAGCCAATTTTAAGCTATTAAATGAAATAAAAAACCTAGAGTGTTGAAGTAAATGAATGAGTAACCAATTATAACCAATTAAATGAAATAAGAAACCTGAAGTACGAAAATGAATGAACAAATGAATAAAAGTTTAATGAGAATGGAATATTTGTATAGTCTCAAAACACCTTCCCCCCTGAATATTTAATAGTTATAGGGTCTGGCAAGCTCACCTTAACAAGTTCTCAAAGTTAACATCATTCATACTGAGGCAATTTGAACTTGTGTGCCATCTGATAGGATGTAATGAGAACACAGCATTATTTCTGCGATATGCCTGCCAATGATTCATAACCTGAATCTAATTATGAGGAAACATCAGACTATCTACATAGAGAAACATTCTAAAAAAAAACCAGCCTGGAATCTAAGCTGTATGCCAAGATTACGGAAGTCAAGGAAAGTCTAAGGAACTGTGCCAGATCGAAGGACACTGAAGAAACTTGGCAACTAAACGCAAGACGTGATTCTGAACCAGATCCTTTTTCTATAAAGAACTTTGGAACCACTGACAAAACTTGACCGAGATCTGAGGATTAGGTGATACTGTATCAGTGATAATTTCCTGAGTTTGATGGCTGTATCACGGTTATGTGGGAAATAGCTTTGTTGGTAGAAGACACATTGAAGTGTTGGGATAAGGAGGCAACATGGCAGTCACTTACTTCCAGGTGGTTCAGGAAAAAAATAATTTTGGTACTGAACTTACAACTTTTCTTTATGTTTGAAATTGTTTCAAAAATGTAAAATAAAATAAAATGATATACAGCAGCAATACAAAGGAGGTTTTTCTATATTTTTAATTTTTCAGAACTGTCCAGTAGGGTAAGCAGGAAAGCATAATTAAAATGGGTGAGGGCAGATCTCTCAGACGAAATATCTGGTTTTATACAGATGGGGATTGAGCTCCCCATGGAGTACAGTGTTCAAGAACTGACTTGCTTGGGTTCCTTTCTCTGCAAAACATCTTTTGACCTCATTTTGCATCACATGAAAGGCAGTGCTGATGGTTTCTCCTTCCTTTAATTTTGCCACACCATGAGACTTGCTTTGCTGAGGCCAGACTAATGACTTTCCAAACTGAAACACGAAAAATCTGCACCTGCAGTTTTTACATAGCCCCCTGGTAAGTAGGTTTCCACTTGGAAAATAAGAAGCCCAACTGAGTGAGAAGAGAGCAGAGCCCATGTTCTGAGCAGCAGGGGGCAGTAGAAAGAAAGAGGCAGCTCTCTCCGACCTCCAGCTCTGCAGGTCAACTCACTGCCCTCCCTGCTACGTGGGGCATGACTCCCAGGGATGTAAATCTCCCTGACAACGTGGGACATGACTTCTGGGGATGAGCCTGGCCCTGGCATTGTGGGATTGAGGAAGCCTTTTTGAACAAAAGGGGCATGAGAAATGATACAAACTTTCAATGGCTGGGAAATTTCAAATAGAGTCAAGAGGTCATTCTGGAGGCTATTCTTATGCATTATATAGAAATCCTTCTTCAGGTTTTGATGTATTGGAGTAGCTAGAGGGAAATGTCTGAAACTGTTGAGCTGTGTTCCAGTAGCCTTGATTGTTGAAGATGACTGTACAACTATATAGCTTTTTAAGGTGCGACCATGTGATTGTGAAAACCTTGTGACTGACACTCGCTTTATCCAGTGTATGGACAGATGAGTAAGAAAAACAGAATACAAAAAAAAAAAAAAATTAAGAAATAATAGGGGGAATGGGGATATGGGATGATTTGGGTTTTTTTTTTTACTTTTATTTTTATGCTTACTTTTATTGCTTGTGGAGTAATGAAAATATTCAAAAATCTATTGTGATGATGAATGCACAAATATATGATGACACTATGAACCATTGATTGGATACTTTGGATGAGTATATGGTATGTAAATATATCTCAATTAAATAGTATTTGAAAAAAAGAACGAAAGGGTCCAGAGTCTAGTGCTCAGGACCAAATCCGGGGTCCAAAGCCTTGCTGGGCCACTTCCTAGGTTGGCCTGAGTCACTTACTTGCTCTCGCTGCGTCTCAGGGTTCTTATCTGTCAAAAAGCTTTAAGACTGATACTTTCCTGACAGAGTTCGTTTAAGGGTAAAACACTTAGCTTAGTAACTGGTAGACAGTACATCTTCAATAAGTATCAACTATTACAATTTTAAATATTCATATTCTATGATTTAGCAGTTCTCCTAAGAGTCATCTCAGAGAAGCTAAGGAATATCCATGTATGTGGATGTCCACAGCAGTGATACCTGTAATAGAGAAAATAGAACAACTTAGATGCCCATCAATAAAGTATTAGCTAAAACTTATGACACATCCCTACCATAATTCATTATACTAGAGTAAAAGAGTGGAATCCTTATGCCATTTTTTGAAATGAAAAAGCAAGTTGGAGCATGTAATAGAATAATACTGATGATGAAAAATGCACTAAATAATATTACATCTTTTGTGTGGCCATGTAAATATATAGTATGTTTAGGAAAAGACCTGGGAGGATATACAAGAAATTGATAACCATTTTTTACCTTTGAAGAAAAGGAACTAGATAAGTGATATGACCAAAGGGAATTTAGCTTTATCTATAATCTTTAAATTTCTACAAGGGGAATATGTTTGTTTATTATCTGTAAAGTTAAAGATTGGTAGTAAAAAACAATCTAAGGTTTTCATGCTATAGACATAAACCTTTTAGGCACTTGATCAATTTTTTTATTTGCCTCATAAAGTGAAGGAAGCAAAACACCTCAATCCGATATATTGGTTTGGATTGGAAAACTGAACATGCTTTATTCCAGGACATATAAATGTTAATGCTTGCTTGTTTTGCTCCAGAAGATTTTCAGCTCTTTGTGAATTTCTTTTTTTATCCTTGGAGGTAGATTTTCCCATGGACTGGTTATTTTATATAAAGTACCTTCTTAAAATAGCAAAAACAAAACAAAACAAAGACTGTAAGTGAATCAATTCCCGTTGTTCAACCCAACCTATTTCATGTTATTTGCTTTGAGAAGCCTCGGAAACTAAAGCAGTGTCTTCTTATAAAACTGGATCAACACGGGAATGTATCATCAACCCTTTTTGCGTCTACATTCCTGGGCCCTGGGCCTTAGAAATGCCGAGCATTTCAGCCTGTTGTTGCTGACATATCCCTGTCAACAGAGATGAGGCCCATGTTTAGTCAAACTCGAGTCTCAGCTCTATGTAATTTTATAGAGATGAAGAATAAAATTGTCCTCTTTTCCTAACCATGCATCCAAATAAAATGTTAGGCAAGATACTATTCATGGGAGCTGATCTGAGCAGTTTGTGATTCATAATGCAGGCAGCTTCCTACCCCCCAGTGGACAGGAGCTCCACCAAGTGTGTGGAAGGGGGAGTTTAGTTGGGGCGCATGCAGAAGTAAGAGAGGCAATGTTCTGATTGGCTGAGCTTAAATTTCCATTTTACATGGGGTTGCGGGCATCTTATGCAGTGGGGAACAGATATGCATTGATTAGTATAATATGCTTGTCCATTCTGATAGCTGATCTCTTTTAGATCTGAATTTACCAGGTATTGCTTATCTGCAATTCTATAGGAGACATTCCATGATCCCATTTTATTGTAAGACCCCTGCAGGTCAATTATTTTTGTTTTTGTTTTTGTTTTATTAGAGGAATTGTGGGTTTACAGAAAAATCATGCATGAAATACAGGATTCCCATATACCACCCTATTATTAACTACTTGCGTTGGTTGTAGTACATTCGTTACAATTGGTGAAAACAATTTTTATAATTGTACTATTAAGTATAGTCCATGATTTAATTTAGGGTTTATTGTTTGTACAGTGCAGTCTCATGGATTAAAAAAATATATTTATCCTGTTACCATATATGCAATATAACATTTCCCCTTTTAACCACATTCAGATATATATACCAGTGAGGTCAATTGTTTTTGTCTTCTGGAATATCCTTTCTTGGAAAGGGGTTCCCCCCGGCAAGGCCCAATGCAGGGTGCCACTTTATTTTATTTGACAAATCTAACAGTGGGTGTTCTTTAGCTCAAATGGGAAGGGACCCTCAACTGGCTAGTAGTAAAAGGTATTGCAGATCATCCTTACACTTTAGCTGAAAGGTGACAGTTTCTCTCTTTACTCTCTTTTGTTGTTGCTGCTGTCACAACTTGAACCACTGGACTAAGAAGAGTTTTGAACTCTGGGGTGGTTGTGTTGATTGACCTTCAGGAGTGAAGAGGTTTGATTTTCTCAGGTGACCCTGGAAGGTTTCCTCTCCCCTGTGCTCCCTTGTCATTGTGGGTGCATTTTAGGGAGGGAAAGGGGAACATTCTTGTTGGCCAGACAGGGAACAGGAGCTAGTAGCAATGGCCTCACATCCTGGCTGGGGAGATGACTTGCTCTTTAGCTCTAAGACATTTAGCCTCTCACTTTTCCCAGTTGTAAAATAGAAATGAAAATAGCACGAACAAATGTAACCCAATGCCACGTTCACACAGCACTTAAAACTCAGATAAAAACAATTTAGAAAGTGCCTCTGCATTACTCATTGGGATAATGGACCAAGAATATGCTTCCTTTGAAAAAATGAAACTAATAGCATTTTTACTGGTTATTTGATCTCGAAATTTGTGCCAAATGCAATACAGATAATGTAGTTTCATTTGCAACTTATATTTTTATTTCCAAGCCGTAGAGAGTTCAACATCAAACTTCCACCTATTTTTGGAGATAGAGGAAAGCAAAATAAAGCAATTGTCCAGACAGCTGTGATAAAGTTAAAAGCTTTGACTTCAAAGATAATAAAATACTGATATCCATTTAAGCACATGCCTCAAAATGAGGCTGATTACAAGGGCATAAAGTCAAGAAGTTGGCAAAAATGAGAGTTAACTGGGGTTGCCAAATTTCCTGATGGTCTCCAGGAAGGAAGCAGGATGGAAGAAACCAGAGGCTTCGGTGTGAAGCAGAGATATTTTACCAACAGCAGTAGGTCTTGGTAAAGTTCCAGTAGATCTGGAGCCCTTTTCCTACTCCTGGGATCTGTTTGCCCTACCACTCCCTGAATTATCCTAGATTTCTGGGAATTTGCTCTTGGAAAATTAGTTCTGGGTTTAGACCAGGAAGTTGGTTCTCAATGGCTGAGGGCTACCAACAGTTTTTTTTTCTCTCTTTTTGTGAAGCATGTGGGTGCATCTTCATGCAATTAGTAATTTTAGAAAAGCATAACATAGTCTTGAACTTGCTTCAGAAAGAATGCCATGGTCTTGCCATGTAGTCACCATGACATGGAGAGCACGGCCATCTGAGCCCAGTGACTGCACGCTGTCGGCGCGGACGCCGATTGGTAGCTGCAGTGACTTTGTTATAGAGGGTGATACTCGGCGTTTGGTAACTGCTACCTGAGCAGCCCTGACCACGGGCAACTGGGGTGGGATCTCAGGTGCACCGCACAGCACAGAAGTGATTCCGCCCTCCCACACTGCCTGAAGTCACTCACGACAGAGGACAATCTGTCCTCATCCAAATCTTTCTAAAGAAGGCTTTTCTCTTCAGCCACCCCCTTCCCCAAGCCACATTCCAGTTTACTAACCCACGACCCACACTCTGGGAAAACTCCTCTCTGCAAAGAAGCCCAAGATTGGAATCTGGGTGGGGTGGGGGCTGGCGTGAGGAAGGCCAGGGTGATATCAGTGTCCATGTCCATCTGGGCTGCTTGGGCAGTTACTGTGATGCTGCCCTTATTTAAAATAAACATTGTGGGAGTTTTCTGAGATAATTCTTAACCCTAGTTTTCCCCGTGGGTTCTGCTTCAGCTGCTGAAATAACAGCATGCTTCTCAGGTCTTCGTTGTTCTCCCTCCAAGCAAGAGATGTGCAGAAGTGACACCTCTATAAAAGCAATTACTTACCAAAATCCAACCAAATAGTTTTTCCAGTTCCTTGTTATAATCTTCTGTGTTTAGAAGATAACTGTGCTTAGTTATCTCAAAGAACTGTCGAAAAGAAAAACACACTCATGTTTGTAGTGAAACACAGACAGTTTTAATAGCAGATAAAAATGTAAGTGCTACCTGCAGAGAATTCTTAATCTCTTTCATATGTTTTTGTGTTATTCTCAACATCTCTGCAAGACCATCAGAAACATACAAAATTTAGAGCTGGAAGAGAACAAAGGAGGTTAGGAGACCGGGTCCCTGCCTGGTCCCAGAATTTCCAATGCCGCGCGCCCCCGTGGTTATAAGACCTGAGCGTGATGGGGCTCCCACCACCTTTGTCATTGGCCATCATGGGACGCTTGCCACAAACTCCCTCCCCACGTCGCTTCAATATCTGCGTCCTTTGATTTCCTCTAAGCTCTAGTTCCATGCTGCCACCTAGCAAGCAGGAAAAGGCTAATTCCTGTTCCACTCAAAATATCTGTGAACAACTATCACGAAATATGTTCACAAAATATTTGTGAACAGCTCAGTCTGCAAACCTCTTCACTCCCCTTTCAAGTGAAACGTCACCCCTAAACTCCTCTTTTCCAGGCTAACATTCGCGGTTTTGCTTCTGGAAGCCTGGTTCAGTCCCTTTCACATCCTGCTCACTTTAATCGGAATGGCGTTCTTGAAATATCCTGCCAGGAATTGAACTTGCCTCTCCTGGCATTGCCTCATGGGCACAAAATGAGAGCTGTGTAGCTTTTGGACATAGTATTTCTACCAATCAGCCAAAAAAGCACATACAATTTTTGGAACCTGGCTGCACTTGACTCAGATTGAGATAACAAAAAAATAAATGGTCTGATTTCCAGTTGTTAATCCCAACTTTTTCAGTTTTATAGTTATTAATTTGGACTTCAATCTGAAACTTTGTTTGTCATTACTACTTTTGATCATGTTAGATTTTTTTCAATAATCTTTCTGAATTTTGACTCTGTGATTGATCGTAATCTTTTCTTTCAGTCTCAACTTTTCTTTGCAGATTATCCATGCTTTTGCTTGTTTGTTCTGACTCCTTGACCAATTGACATTGATCCAAATTTTACCATCCTTGCTTTTCTGACACAGTGGTGAAAAAAATAAGTCTAGAAAATATTTTACAAGTGAATTACTCAATTACTCACTCAAAAAATACTGACTGAGCATTTATCATGTTCCAGGCATGTGAGTTCTGAGGATGATACAGAGGTATATAAGGTCTCCGCCCCTGTGGAGATTACACTCTTAGAAAAGATGATAAACACATAATTGCAGAGAGTGATAACTGTGATCATGGAAATAAACATGTTGACAAGACAGAATAGTTTAGCCTGGGAGCCTCTTTGGTAGGGTGAAAGGGGCACATCTTTACCAAAAAGGTGAAGAATGAGTCAGGCAACCTTCCAGGAAGAGAGAAGAGAAAAGAGCAATTTGGGCCAAGGGTGGCCAGTATGTCTGGGTTCCAAGAATTCGCAACCCGGTTGGTTTCTGTCCATCTAGTTCAGATTCCAGTCTTGGCCCCAGCATGGAACTTGCTGGGTGTGGTGGTTTGGGGCCGTAAGTACCTCAGAAATACATGTCCTTAAGCTTAATCCATTCCTGTCAGTGTGAACCCATCATAAGTAGGACTTTTGATGGAATTACTTCAATTAAGGTATGACCCATCTCCATCAGGCTGGATCTTAATGTTATTACTGAGCCTTTTGTTTTGTTTTGTTTTTGCATGCTGTATGGCAGGGTCACATTTCATCGTTCCATGGCAGTATCCTGTTATTGCAGCACAATTTGCTGAATTTTTGTTTTTGCTTGTTTGCTTTGCTTATTTGTTTTTTGGAAGTGCATGAATGGGGAATTGAACCCAGGTCTCCTGCATGGCAGGAAAGAATTCTACCAATGAACTACCTTTGCAACCTATTACTGAGTCTTTTATAAGCTGAATGAAATTCACACACACACAGAGAGAAAGGCACTATAAGTAAGAATCTGGAATTCAATGGAACTCGGAAGAGAACAGAGAGCCCAGGAGATGCTGCCATATGCATTACCATGTGACAGAGAAGCCCAGGACCAAGGATCACCAGCAGCCAGCTCCAGAATGCCCATCTTCAGGAAGAAAGCATTGCCTAGATGACACCTGGATCATCTTGACACCAAGACACTTGGACTTTCTCTTACCCTCAAAACCATGAGGTTTTTTTTCATCTTTTTTTTTTTTTTTACATGGGCAGGCACCGGGAATTGAACCTGGGTCCTCTGGCATGGCAGGCGAGCATTCTTGCCTGCTGAGCCACTGTGGCCCACTGAAAACCATGAGCTTTTAAAATTCCCTTTTTTAAGCATCATATTTGCTTAAGCAGCCACAACTGGTGGGAGGACTCAGTCCTGATCGCAGAATGCTGCCTCCCCCACTCAACAAGCATGGGCTCTGGTCCCTTAAGACTTTCTTTGGCAATGCACGTGGAATCAGGACTCAGGCTGAGGAGGCACAGGAGCGGAGCAAAGTCTGTTGAAAAGTCTCAGTTGCCCTTTGAGCTCAGTCCATGCGTGTGTGCATGCTGGTGCTCGGTTCCCACTTTACAGGGTGCATGTGCCCTTGCAGGCACAGTCCTTCCACCAGCCCTTGTTTCCTACTTTCATCTCCTAATGTCACAGCATAATGCCAATGCAACTGGAAAGACATACAGAAAATTAGTCTCCAGGTCCAGTGACATCAGTGTCTTGCCCAGATTAGCCTTGGCTTCCAATTTCTGTTCTTTCCATACCATATTAAATAACGAGAACACGAGCCAAGGAGGAACCACTCCTTGGGCTTTCTCGGAAGTCCCTGATACAAAGAGAAAAACGAGAACACTGTGGTCAGAATAAGCTTCAGAATAATAAAAGTTCAATCAACAGAAAGTTTCCCCTCAAAAGACTATATAAATAATATGCACTAATATAACAGACCACTTTGATTCTGGTGATAACCTGAGAAGGACCTTTACCCCTCTATCTCCCTCTGTAAAATTGAAGAGATCCATGCTAACGGTCCTCAATTTTCCAAGGAAGGCCGCGTAAAATTTTATCACTTCCAGTTGGCCAGATCGCATAAATAATGAAATACACTCAGGTCAGAGAGACGTGTGTTCTGTTTCCATTGGTCACACGTGTGACAGGAAGTGATGGGAAGATGAGCACCTCTGGGTTCACCAGACCCTGTCTGTGCCCTTCACAAGTTCGGGGAAAAGGTTAATTATCCTTCTCCTCGCTGGCCTCGGGATCCCCTTGTTGCACCTTTGGCACTGGGGCACAGCCTTCAGCTGGGCAGCTTCTGAAACAGGACACGACACCAGGGGTCAGGCGTGAATCATTTTATTGTACTGCACAGCAGGGCATGAAGCTCTGCTGGTGCCGCTGCAAGTCAGGACAAAGGAGGTACAAACAGCTGCAGGTTTTATACATAGCAGGATGCAGAAACGTTCGGTTCAGGCATGGTGGACCAATCACAAGACAAGTTTGAAATGATAACCGTAATAGGGGCTAGATGCAGACGTGCTGTTACTGATTTGTTGACCTTTATACTGCACACACACTAGGGACTTTGCAGCTGGCATAGGTGACTGCCTTACTTAGGGTTAATGGCTCTTGGCTGACTGTGGCTGGCTTTTTATTTTTATTTTTTTTTACATGGGCAGGCACCAGGAATCGAACCCGGGTCCTCTGGCATCGCAGGCAAGCATTCCTGCCTGCTGAGCCACCGTTGTCCGCCCTGTGGGTGGTTTTGATAGCCTGTTGCAGGCTCCACATCCACTCTTCTCCTGGGGGGCTGCCTTATCTACAGATCTAATGCATTTGATAGACAAATGTAACAATGTTGGCTATTTAGTCTTCCCCTCTCTTTGGAGATGTTTTGAGTTATGTGTATAAATGCATGGGTGTATTTATACACATAACTGCTGGAGAATAGAAAACTCTTCTCCAGCAGGAACATTTGATAAATTTCATCAGCTCACACACAGGGAAATTATCCTAAAGATTGTCTGTGTGGCAAGATGAGACTTCTCTGTTAATATTATTTAGAGATGCAGAAGGACCCACTCTCTTAGAAGGTGGGGAGTTAAAGAGGAACAAACCAGAGGGCTCAGAGTCGTGTTTTGTTTCACCTTTCCTCTTAACTAGTCGTGGGACCGAAGCTAACTAGTCAACCTTTGCTTCTTTCTATATCTGATCAACTGGAAATATAACATCTGCCTTAGCCCAACCCTTGAACTGCTAAAGGAGAGTTGACATAAGAAATGGCTGAGTGTCTTTGAAATTTGAATAGCTTGCGTTTGCATACACATATCACAGAGAGGGATTTCCTATCCCAGGCACGCTCTCAAAGCTACTAGTCTTCACTCATTTTTTATTCGCTTCTATCTTTTTTCCCTCATCATTATAAACTGAAAGTAGCCTTTTTAAGAGGGAGTGCAGTATGAATGATGCATTAAAAAATCATATGACCTCTGATCATTTTAACATATCATATACCATGCGCTGTAAAAGTCATGATTCGCCCCCTTCAAGGTAGGTATTATTATTCTTATTTTACAGAAAATAAAAAGTGAGTATCAGGGAGACAAAGGCATTTGCTGCAGGTCACAGGACCGGTAAGGGACATGAGGATTCCAGCTCGGTGTGGCTGGCTTCAAACTCCACAGCTGCACTCTGTATGTGCTACTGTGCAGGGATCTGCTCTCCTGCATGCTGATTGCCAGGTTTAAACAAAAAAAATTCAAGCTTTTCCATTTTGCATATCCACCACCCACAAACACCCAGATATACATGAGGACAAGGTAGACTGTTCTGTCTGGCAAAAACAAACAAAAACAAGAAAAAGAAACTCACAGTAAGACTAAAGCTGCTCCCCAGACAAGTGAGGCAACGGTATTTGCCATGGTTATCGAAGGTGGCTTCTCTCTCTGGCCAGGTTGCAAACTCCAGGCAAGCTGGCAGCCAGTTCCTTTTTACTCACTGTCGCATCGCTAGCACTGAGTATACTGCCCAACAGTGAAAACAATGAGCATTTCTTGAAGCAGTGATACATATATGAATGGGTAGACTAAAGAGGAGCTGCTGGGAACAGACTCAGCTCTTTTCAGGACCATTTATGGGCACATCAGGAAGCAAACAGTCATCACCAACAACCCCCCAGCTTCTCCCCCTGGGTTAAATAACAGCAGGTTTGTAAGGCAAATACAGAAGTTGTCATTCTGACAAGGACATCTCTGCAGGGTGAAGTATTCCAGGTAAAATGATTGTCACCTAAATTCAGCTTTTTCTTTTTTGACATGACTTATGCAAATAGACCCACTTGCAAAACCTCACACAATTTATATAAATCAAAATTCTGAAAGAAATATGCTGAGTGTGAGTAAAAGGTAAAAAGCAGGCAGAATTTACCACCTGGTGACACGAGAACACGCTAGCAGGTATTATTGGCTCCACTGGGCGGCGCTGCAGACCGACGATGTTATTTCACAAACTGACGGGGTGTTAGGGAATTTTAAAAATTAGAAAAGTCCTAGAGGGACTTTTCCTTTCATTCTTTCCTTTCATTCTCACAAGAGTTCTGGAGGAATGTAGTGTCGGTATCATATCCCTTAAACACAGAAGTTTAGATACCATTAGACCTAAAAAAAAAAACACCTCTCGAAAGATTTATAAGAAATTTTAATGGTGCTGATCACTTGAAAATGGCCTACTCTCATTGGAAGTACTTGTTGCAAAGTTGTTAACTGGTGGCCTCCAGTTTCCTTTTCTGCTTTCGTGTATATGTCTCATAAAAAGGCAATCTCGAAGGGAGACGGTTATATTCCCGGTGGATGTCCTTTGCTCAAGGCTCAATTAATGTGCCACGCCATTCACAGGAGAAAAGTAAAGAGGAAAAAAAAGTAAAGAGAAAAGCATCTGGAGTCAGAAGCTGTGGATTCTAATTCTGGCCTTCCCTCTTCCTCCACGGATGTCTAGACATTTACACTTTTCAGAGCCTCAATTTTATCCTATGTAAAGGGGGAAAGAAGTATCTTCACCTTGTTTATGTGACTAGTAAAGAAAAATGAGTTAGCGTGTGATAGCTAAAAGTGTTTTGTGAATATGAGATATTATTACTGCCTCTAGACAACTCCTCTGTGCTCATTAAAATGCTTCCTATTTTTCTAACCCTGTTCGAACCACAGTTCCCATGGGGAAGCCCCCCTTGACCTTTCACACCACAGGGCACCTCCAGTTCCTCTCAGGGGGATACACCATTGTCCACCTGCTCATGTGGCAGCTCATCAATGGCCTGATGGCTTTCCAGAGTTTCTCCTATTTGCTTTATAGTGTCAGCTCTCACGGTTAGGCTTCTCATCCAGCTGAGGTTTATTTTTGCATGTCACGTGAAAAAAGGATCCAACGTATTTTTTTCATGTAGTTAGCCACGTTTCCTAACAGCACTTACCAAACAATGCACACTTTCTCCACTGTGTTGTGTTGTCACTCATCTCCTAATCTCCAAACCTTCTCTTCTGTCCCGTTTGCCAGTTTGTCCCTATGCTGATAACATGCTGTTTTAAATGCCGTTTTATATCTTTATAATATGTCCTAGGATCTGGTCAGCCCGGCCTCCTCTCTCTACTTTCCATTTTCTGTTGTGGTGGATCTATTTTTTCGTATAAATTTTTCTTTAGTTTTTTTTTTTTTTCTCTTTTTCTTTCATATACATTTGATATGAAATAGTAATGAATCTCATGCCCTTATATGAATTTACAATTAAGTTTTCAATTCCCCCCCAAAATCCTCTTAGGATTTTTCCAATCTTAGGATTGGAAACGTACTGAAAACTATAGACTAATTTTGGATCACTCACTTTGAGGTATGGTCATTCCTGGTGAGCAGCTGAAACTGGCCGGTCACTTTCAGGCCAGTGAAGCCCACTTTCTTACGTGGACTCTCTTGTTGGAGTTTTGCCCTGGCCTGTATACACTTACTGGTATTCCCTTCGTACTGAAAGGGAGAATAAAAGGTAGAATCGGAGCCCCAACCTTCCTGTTTTAAACCCAGAAATGCCCGCAGTAACCCTGGCTTTCCTGCACATATTTGCCCATTCAGATGTCAGCACTAATGGAAAGTAAAGATCAAAGGCTGTGTGAACACTACGTGCTGACTTCCATCGTGCTTCAGCATGGCTGAGACACCATCAAAGGCTCCGTCTCTCTGTAGAGACCAAACTCACGTGGTTGCTAAGCTACTCTTCATTTGTGTCATTGTACAGTTTTGTTTTGTGGTTGTGCAACTCACCCTTATTTTGTATGGTGTGTGCCCAGGAAACATAAAAAGAATTTCCTTTGAAGAGTTTAGTGATCACTTAGAATAATTAGGGACACTTTGGACTTCACAAAACCAAGGTATGGGATCATTTCTTGAATGTTGTGTCTTGCCCTTCAAGATCAGTCTATTGCAGCTCGAAAGGTTGCCAAGCCTCGGACTGAGAGTATATGACTGGTCCCCATGCCTTCTGCATTAAAAAAAAACATTTTTAATCATATTTTACACACACATTTGCACCATAAAAATTTTCCATTGTACAATTTAGTGGCATCGATTGCATTCACAATGTTGTGCTGCCACTATCACCATTCATTACCAAAATTTTTTCATCGCCCAAAACAGAAACTCTGTACCCATTTAACAGTAACTCCCCATCCCCCCACTGTCACTCCCTGGTAGCTTGTAATCTGCTTTCTGTCTCTATGAATTTGCTTATTCTAGAAATTTTGTATAGGTGGAATCATGCAATATTTGTCCCCTTGTGTCTGTCTTCTTTCACTTGGCATAATATATTTAAGATTCTTGTGTATTGTAGAATGCGTCCGAACCTCCCTAGGCTTTTTGTTTGTATGTTTTGTCTCTGTAGGCTTCTTTAAGCACATCTGGATGGGAGAATTCACTGGAAGCAAGGTCTTAAGAGATGAAGCCCACAGGAAGTTCTGAACATGACAATAGCACCTTGACTTATTAGATGCAAAACATTCTTCTGTATCTCCAACACATATCACCTTTCTTCTCTATAGCACAGAAGTGCTTTTATCCCCTAACTGGGGAAGAAGAAACTGAGGCTGAGAGAAACTAAGAAGTGGAGCCGGGTTTCAAAAGTTGGAAAGTTTCCTAATTTCAAAACATCTTTTCTTGGTTTCTTGTTCCTTTTCCTTGTCCTTTTATGGGAAGGCAGAAAATTCTTCAGATTAATATGAACTGTGCTAGAGAATGGTCTGCTAAAAAGGGGGCCTATTAGGTGCTCCCCATTAATATACTAAGAGCCTACCTGCTTCCTTTCCTAAACTAGCAATGGACTTCGAATGGAAATTGAGGTTCCAGGTGTGGATATGATCAGAAGGTGGGGGCAGTGTCCATTAACTGTCAGTCTGGAAGAATGGAGCTGATGTCATCCAATGCTAAATTACTGTCCCTCTTGTAAACACATTCCTTCATCCCTGATACATAGTTGGGAGAATAAGGGTTTTCAGTTCCCAGAGATGGTTTGATTTTTGCTGAATTGCTCACATATAAAGAATGAATAAGAACGTAAAAGAAAAAGTAGCTCACAGAATTTTGCATAACTGCTTTTGAGAGTCAACTAGATATTTACTGATGTTTCTAACCACAGACTCAATGAGTCTATCAATTTGATTGCTTGTTTTTTTTTTCTGCAGCATTTGGTCAACACAGAGGTTTTTGCTTTTCCTTGTCATGATTTTAATATCAACGCCTTTAAGAGAAAAATGCATAGTCCATTGTCTTATTCTTATATAATTTACAAGCTTGACTCCTGAGGGCATTGGATTTATGACCCTTGGACCCAGAGATTGGTCCCACCCTGATGTTTTTATGATCCTGTGAAATTGGAAAGGACGGTATGGTTGGTGATGAGCCTGGTTTAAAGGAATGTAGGAATGACTGGGAAGGAAAGTATACACTAATCAGATAACTTTTGAGAAAACATTCAGGTATGCCCAGGGCATGGAAAAGCCAGTTAGCAGATAGGAAAATCCACTGTGTTTAAAAAGAATGTGGCTACAGCAAAGTTGCATTTTGTTAGATTCTAACGACTATGGGTAAGGCAGTAATCATGCAGAGTTGCAAAGTGCAAAACTGGGAGTACAATACTTGCATCTCAGTTAGTCTACCAATTTGATTGCTTGTTTTTTCCACCAGATGGCAAGGAACACCATATGAAAGCGTCAACAAGCATTATAATGGGTTATGTTGCAGCGAAGCGCTAAAACCCCGCAAGTGATATTTTAAACTTTTTTATGAAACAATTTAGATAACTTAAAATAAAAGTCAATGGCAAGTGAAACACCTCCTCGGCCCAACTTTTTAGTTTAGAAGAATCCCCCTTATTAAATGCCTTTGTGTTTGTATATGCATACTGCATTTCTGAAAGGAAACACCAGAAAAGGTACAGATCAGTCACCTCCAGTGAGGGGAAATTGGGATCGGAATGGCTGAAAGAGGCAATTGTGAAATTATTGCCCACTCTTGACCCTTCATGATTTTATGTATTTATTTTACCATAGCATAATGCTCATTTATAAATAAAAGGAAGATTTCAGGAAGTATCATGTCATTCACATTCTTTCCTCCTCTTTGATTAATTCCTCTTTTGTTTGCTATCTTTTAAAATGATCACCATATTATGTTTTCCCTTAATTTACCTGGAAGTATCCATTATTAGGTAATACGTAATCTTACTTCAAGCATTAGACCATTTCTATACTTCTCTTTTTTTATGCCTTTCATAGGAAAATAAACTCATAATAGTTTCCAGCTTAATTTTAATTAAATAGATTTGTAGTAAGCTTTGCTAGCAACATTGCTACATAATGTGAAACCAAATGGTTTATTTTAGCATAGGGAGGCAAAGACTTTGGCTTCTGGATTGCTATATTAGTCCATGATTATCAAAGTTGGCAGTGAAATAAGATTGAGCGGAATTGTGTTAAAATCACCCAGATGTCATGAATTGGCAACCACATCTGTTTTATGTGTATGTATGTAAAGTGTCATGAGAAAGCCTTCTCTTTGTGCTTATAACCCTTGTCTACTGTTCCCAAGAACTGATTGTCTGCAGGTGCCTTTTCTCCTGAACAGTCTGTGCCTTGTTTATTGTCATCATGATACCTGTCGTGCGAGATACATTAGGTGGAGCACAGGGTAGAGGACACAAAGATACAACCCTGCCCATCAAAGTCCACCGTTTCCAAGAGATCCAAATACACAGAGCTCTCTGTCTGAACATGATGTTTTAGGTAAACATTGAGTAAACCCTAAGGATAGCTCTCAATCTTACTGCTGAAGTCATTCACAGAGAAGATGAGGAAAGCATAGAAAGCATACCCAAATGAAATTGGTTCTCATAAAGCAAGTATGCAATGGCCAAATTACTAGGGAAGGTCACATGTAAGCCCCAGTAAATTCTAAGTGATGATAATTTAATTTTTGGTTTCAGTAGTTGGTTGACAATTTTCATACAATATATGAAAAATGTTTACACGTTTTCTCAAGTTGGGCACCATTAACTTGGCTGCATGTGCTTTTCTCAATGGGAGTGTGTCCTGATTAACACTAGGCAAAGTTTTAACATTGTGCTCCTAATGCAAGGCCACACAGCATATGGAATAGGATTTCAGGAGATTTTGGAGAGAAATTACTTAACAAGATGGATATTGATTGATTACTGTGTGTAGCAGCTTGTCTTGCCAATGAAATTGATTATTGATTGGCTGATTTATTATATCCTGGGAATGTTAGAGAACTACTGGATGGCCTTTGTCCTGGTTACTATTAATGCAAGTATGACAACATCTTCAATAAACCGAGTCAATTATGTTAAAAAACAAATTACCTGAAATGAGCCTTGCTGTCGATTCATCCTTCCCTTCCCAACAACTCACTCCCTTCCCAACAACTCACTAAGCCCCATTGATTTGAGAACCTTCAGATTACCTCTTTTCTATCCTTTCCTCACCATCACCACTGGGGTGTCTGCCGAAAGGCTTCTAAGTGGCTTTTTTTATTCCCAAGATCTTCCCACTTTCACATCTGCAAGCGAGTGCCATCAGACACTTCTTTTTGGGGGGGTGCATGGTCTGGGAGTCGAACCTGGGTCTCCCTCATGGAAGGCAGGCATTCTAACCACTGAACTGCCCGTGCACCCCAGATGCTCCTTATGATTACTTCTCTTTGCTCATGGAAAACTGCCTAAATTTTCCATTGGGTTTTCAAGAACATCAATGACTTCGTCCACTTCTCTATTCAAATGTATTTCCTGTTGCTTTGTTTGTTCGTTTGTTTTGCATGGCAGGCACTGGGAATCGAACCCGGGTCTAGGGCATGACAGGCGAGAACTCTGTCTACTGAGCCACCATGGTCCTTCCCCGCTGCTTTTTAATGTCTTTTTCTCCTTCGATATAGAAAAGGGGAAGAAAAATTGTAAAGGGCAAATGGGCGGGGAAGAAAAAAATAAATTCACATTCTTTGAATACCAATTACTTCTGTCTTTATCTCATGGATTACTGTGAAGAGATAGGAATGAATTGCATTGTCCCCTGAAGAAACTGAAGGTACGAGAGGTTTGCCCAAGTACTACCTGCCTCCATCTAGAAAGCTGGTCCATAGGGTGTGGATTCCAACCTAGGCCCGCTTGGACCCATCCTTTCTCCCACATCCCACTCTGTCTCCCCTCTTCTACACGATGCACTCACCAAGCTTATACAAGTTGGCGCTACCATCGCCTCTATGGCCTGTACTTGGAATTCCCTTCTTTCTGCCTCCTCCCTTTCAAAATCCAGTTCCTCCAAGACACCTACTGGTATACTCCATCTGTCCTGAAGCACCCCACTCCTAAACTAGCTTGGGACAACCCCTTTGCCTGGATCCCAAATTGGGTAAGTTGTCTCTTACGTGTTCTCCTAACATCCTGTTTTAGCTTACCTCCTATTTTTAATATACATTTTAATCAACATATCACAGAGCAAAGGGCATATATCATAGATGTAAGGGTTGATGAAATATCACAAAGTAAAACCACTGCTGAAACTGCCACTTGATCAAGAAATTACCAGTACCCTGAAGACCTTGCTCCTGTACCCTCTCAATCAATGTTTTCACTCTCTTCCCCAAAGGTAAGAACACCCTGACTTTTATATGCATTACTTTTGTGCACCTGTTTTAAATTTCACATAAGTAAAAACACAGTCAGGTATTTATGTTTGTGAGATCTATTCACTGTTGTGCGCAGCAATTATTCATGCATTTTCATTGCAGTGTAATAATCCATTATATGAACCCAGGGTAATTTATTGTTCATTCTACCATTAGGTGGACATTCTCAGTTTGGGGTGATTACAAACAGTGCCACCATGAACATGCTTGCCAATCTGTTGACTGGATGTACACTCTTTGGAGCATATGCCATGAAGGGGAATAACTGGGTTGTGTGTTCTGCCTGTGTTCAGCTTTAAAAGATACTGCCAAACTGCTTTTCAAAATTGCTGCACTAATTTCATCACAGAGTGATGATGTTTGACACTTCCAGCTGCTCTTCATTGTCATCCCCATCGAAAACTGATAGCGTCTACTCGGTAACTACAAATTCGCTCTCTCACTTTGCCTAGCTTGGTGCCTAGAAGGTATCTCAGCAACTAAGTGCAGTGAACTAATGAATGAATAGCTAACCAGTACATAGCTGTTTACACATAAATGCTTTGACCACCTGTTAGGGTAAAAAAGTGGGTAACCATTACCAGTGTACGCTTTGGGATCAGACTGCCATGATTTGCCTTTTGACCTCACCACCACTCTCTATAACCAGCAAATTGCCCCTTTCTGCCAGTTTCTTCACATTTGACGTCACAGGGTTGTTGTGAAGGGTAAATTAAGATACTTAGAAAAATGCCTGGTACATAATAAGAACTCAATAGATGTTAGCTATGACGGTTCTTGTTAGCCAGTCCTCAGGTTTACATTCCAGTTGACTTCTGAAGCCAGAATCTGGTAGAGGAATCCCCTCTGGGTGCACGTTCTTTTTGTCACTCATTCCCCGGCTCTCGTTTACCCTGGGTAGGTGTGGTACCGCTCCAAGTAGCTGGAGAACCATTAAGTACAGTGACCGACTTATTCTTCAGGATTCTTATTCAGCAGTGGTTTTAGTCACATTTGTGCTCATGGGAATCTGAGCAGAGTAGGTTCTCCCAAACCCATGGTCTGAGCAGACCCACAGATGGAGAGCTATGAAGGGAGCTGTCCCCTTTCCCAGCCATGTGGTTCAGGGACTAGGAAGGCAGGGCTGTGCCCTGTTCTCCTAGATAAAAAATATCTCTGCATGCATGCTACTTGACATCACAGTGGTTAGTAAATATTTGCCCTTTGTTTATTGATCCTTGTTCTTTCCCAACTTCCCTGTTCTTGCTTTGTTCCCTTCCCACCCACTAGGATAGATCTAATCTCCTCCCATTTATGACAACACTTGGGACTTCCCCGGTACCTTTCGATTCTGGAGAAACTCACATCAGATCTTACATAGGGATGGACTATAACCCAAGAAGCAAATTTCTGCCCTTAAAGAAACAAACAAACAAACAAACAAACAAGCAAAACAAAGCCAAAAGCCAACTAGCCCCTCTGACGTATCAGATTACAGATTTCTCATTTGCAAGAATTGTATTCAGATAAAAATATTGAGGTGCTTTTTTGTTTGAGGAGGAATTCACAACTGTTACTGATAATGAGTGTGAAGGAGAAATACGCATCTCTCCATCTGAGCTAGCATCAATCCCTGCTAAGAAAATGCATGCTTTGGATTCTATGTGTCACTGCAGTTTTGTTCAGCATTCAGGTTTGGCAGAGAACTCAATCTGTAGCTAATGCCTGAAGATTCGAGCAGCAACTCAACTGTGGAGCTTGACTTGTAGCCCACCTTGAGCAAGACGTCACTGACTCTCTCTGAGCCCATTTCTTCAGTGGAACTATGGAAGGAGAAGGACCAAGCTCTTAGAAGCCTTGGGGGTGAGATGGGGTCAGATATCATAGGGATGATAAGAGGAAAAAGGTCAAAGATTTCCCTGGGGGAATTCCTGTGAAGACCAGGAAGCCATGCTATGGGATGCAGTGGGTTTCCAGTATATTAAGACCGTGGTCTTTCGGGGACTGTTTTAGTGATTTGCTAGAGATATGCATGGAAGGCCTAGAAAAGTGAAAAGTGATCACTTAAATGATCTAATATCATGCCTCTCTCCAATAGCAGGTATCCCAGTGGGGAAAGCACTAAAAGCGGGCCCTGCACCCAGTCCCCAGTCTGCTGGGCCCAGGAGGTGCTGTGTTCACCAGGTCCAACCCAGCTGTGGGGGCTGTCAGAACCCAAAGCCCTGCCATTTATCATAGGACATCCTCTTGACCTCTTCAGTATGGCATTCTTCTAAACTTGCAGTGTTATCTTGATTCTCATGTAAACAAGCTGCTTTATTTAAAAATCTGCCTTTTCCACCTTTCTAGTAGGTTCTCTAAGGGCAGAGATTTGTCTCCTCTGTGCACTGCTCCATACTCAGAACTCACACTAGGACCTGGCCCAGAGCAGGTGCTGAAATGTTTGTTGAAAGAATTACCTGTTAAGACAAGCCAGATGTCGGGACCAACAGTCCAACTTCACAGGGCAGGCAGTCGATATAGAGAACTTTACACTTCCTGGCTGTCCTTGCAAGACGGCTAAAGGGAAAGGGATGCTTGGTTGGGTGTATGAATGGAATGAATGACTGACACCATGCAAGCCTGCTAAGAGGACCTGGAACGTCAACTGGGTGGCAAGTCTATCTTGTGTTTCCTCAGAGTGAGAAGCTGCTGCTATTGGAAGCAAACAACTGAGTTGGAAATCACACCAGCATTGTCACACAGACCCATTATTGATCACCCCCTTAACCAAAATATGCCAAGGAACACAACACCATTTATATTTTTCAAGGTTTTATTGCAAACCAAAATTGGCTTATTACACACACAAAAAAGTTGTGTGGTGGGGAGGAGGGAACGTTTGTATGTATTATAACCATGTTAATTACAGTACATTAAAATGGTGGTTTACATTACAAATAAGCCTGTAAGTTTAAATATACTAGTATCATAACCCAATGTACAGACCTTTTTTTATACAATACATATAGTTATCAGGAATGCGAAAAAAAAACACATAAATAATGCCCATTTTATAGGTGACATTTTTAACAATGAAAACACCAACGGCTTTGACTGACAACTGGGGCATTGGTCCATAAAAACCCTTTCTAAAAATAGAAATATTTGTAGCAGCAATGCTTTCTTTAAGCATCTGGATACGAGTCATTGCAAGACCATTTCAATAAATTTCAGTTAACTACATCTTACAAAAAAAAAAGAAATCTACACATAAAAATTGATCTTCCAAATATGGAAGAAACAAACAATGTCCCACGTTGTAGTGCCCTGCAAGTGTCACATTGATGCCCATAACTCAATCCATCTGTGATCACACACACACCACACTCATCCCACTGCCTGCACAGTTAACCCACAAGGGGAAATCAAGGACCCGAACACTCTTGCAACGGGAAAAGCTCTGGAGCTCACACGACCTCACAGGAAAGGCACATTTCATAAATAGTCAGATATATCAAAGCCCAGACAGACTTTCCCCAAGATCCTTTCTAGAATAGCAACCTCCATCTAAAAAACAACAGGATTGCATCTGTCGAGGGCAGCGCTCCAATGCTCATTTCAGAGATAGCACCACGTTGGAAGGAAGTGAAAATGAAAACCCTGTGAGCTCACTGAAATTAGGGTGTGTCCTTCAGTTTCCAGGAAACTGTGCAATGCAGTCTGCCCAGCTCCCAGAGATGTGCAAATTCTCTTGAAAGATGTCCTGTCAGCTGGCAGCTCTGCTGAAGGGCTAACGAAAACACCTAAAATCAGGCAAAATCCTTCAACACGGGCCCTGAGACGGCTCAGAGGAAAGAGTCCGGGGGAGGCGCATAGGAGAAGCCCAGGAACGCCTGGGCGGCCTCCTTGACGCTGGCGGTAAGCAGGATGCTGTCCGGGGACTGGCCGATGGAGCTAGGGACGGGCTCTTCGGTGAACTCGGGGTCAAAGTGCCGCAGGTCGCTCGGCCCGCTCTTGATTACAGGAGGGAAAAGGCACAGTGTCAGGACTTCACTAGGGAGCCGGGTTCCTTTCCCTACTGGAGCTCCCAGCTTCAGGAGCCTCTGCCTGCTGCCTCCCATTAGGACCCGATTCGGGCACAAAACTCCCAAGGCCACATGAGAAGGATGTGTCACTTTCTCTGACACTTTTAAGGGATGGATGTGTCACAAGTTTTGTGAACTTTCTTGGGGCAAAAACTCTTACTTTTCTAGGGAAAACAATGGTTCTAGGAAGACAATGTCTGCCAGTTAACTCCCTGAAGGTCTCCCCGCCAATGTCTGCCTGTTAACTCCCTGAAGGTCTGGCCTGACTATACTTAGCGAAGGGATACTCACCACATTGGGGTTAAAAGGGGGAGTAATCTTCTTATTAATGAGATCATCCCAGCTGATTAGGGAGAAGAAGACGTGATTCTTAATCTCCATCTGTTGAAGAGAAACATGAGATGCATTTAGCCCTGCGGATCTCAGTCAGGGCAGAGGCCTCATGCGCTTCCGGCAGCCCGCGCGCCGGGGGAGAAAGGAGACACTCACAAAGTCGTCCTTGGCCCCCAGCCTCTTTGTCCGGTCCTTCTGCAGGAGACCTTCCAGGAGGTGCCTGGCAGAATTTGTAATGTTTGGCTTCAGCTGGAGGGGCTTGTTCAGGATGTTGTCGTACATCTCAGCTGTGTTTCGGCTATAAAAAGGAGGCTGAAAGAGGGGGGCGGGGAGCCAAAGATTACTTGTAAAGTTCATTATCGCACATATTATCAGTTACATTGCACTACTATCATTAAATTGCACTAAAAACGGGCTTTGGGAAAAGGTGTCTTTCCCTTGATTTTTTTTTTTTCTCAGATATCAGGGGGTACACATAACTAAGCCACGCTTCCCACTATCTCCCAGTTAGGCATGATCATAACGAGTAGAATGGACACTTACAAAAGAAAAACTTAGGAGCTAGCAATTTATTCCCAAGCACCTATAAGATAACCAACGTGCTGCTCTTATCCATTTTTATTTACTGATGTGGTAACAATTACGGACAGGACTAGCCAGGCAGCTGGCCCGCCCCACGGCTGGATTGTAAGAGCATGTTCTAGCGTGCATCAACAAAGCCGGGGACATTCCCACATGCCACTCACCAGGCCGTACAGCATCTCATACAGGACAGCCCCCAGGCACCACCAGTCCACGGTCCTGTCGTAAGGCTGCTTGTGAAGCACCTCCGGCGCCAGATACTGCAAAGCAGACCAAGAAACGGGGAGGTGAGAGCCCGTAAAGCCAGGGGACCCCAAGACCAGGTGTGTATTTCAAAGGGCGGAGAGTTCCATGGGGAAGATTCCTCTCTTTAGATTACTTCTCCATAAAACTGCTGCACCCTAACTGGCTGCCTAAGTGTACTGATGTTTTGGGAGCTGTCGGGACCGCCGCTAGATTCCCAATCATTTGGCAATTTAGAAGCCTTTTGCACACTTGCAAACAGTCAGTTTTAATGAAAGCAAGCTCAGACCATGGAATTTCTTGTGTTGTGCCAAGCAGCCGATATATTTTACTTGCACTGAATTGGACTAAGAAATCTCTGAGAACAGCTTACTGTTCAGGGACTAAGAGCCTTATCTCTTGGCAATAAATCAAGCGTGCTCCTACCTCGGGGGTGCCACAGAAGGTAGACGTCGTGCCATTGTGTTCAATGTTCTCCTTGCAGAGTCCAAAGTCCGTGAGGACAATGTGTCCCTGTGAATCTAGCAAGATATTCTCTGGTTTTAAGTCTCTGTTAAAAAAAAAACAACAGTGCTTACATTAATTTCCCTTCATAAGTAAGCCTCTGCCAACGTAATCAGCTAGGGCTATTGGAAGCATTTTAAATTCGTGGCAGTTGTTGGGTGAATGCAAAAGGGAACCCTTGTTCTGCTAATCAATCTAGTCTGGATCAGAAACAATCCTAGCTGGCCAGGCAGCAACTCTGTGATAGGGGAACCCGGTTTTAGGTGACAAAGTTGGACCATAAATTGTGTGAAGGCTCTGTCGAGGGCTGGGACTGCACTCCCCCCTACCCTTGGGAGGGAGCCTTCACACTTCCTCCTTACCTATAAACGATGTTCAAAGAATGCAGGTAACCCAAGGCGCTGGCTATTTCAGCAGCATAAAAACGAGCCCGCGGTTCCAGGAAGCAGCGCTCCCTCTGGAGGTGGTAGAACAACTGTAGGAGAAGGAACACAAGTGAGCCGGGACTGCCAAGCCTTTCTACCTAGAACTTAATTAGTTTTGACGTTTGCAGCTAAAGAGAACAATGATAGCTCAAGAGAACAATCACAGGAAGAGGCCCTCAATTGTCCACTCACTATTTGAAACCCTGCTGGTGAAAGGAAATGCTAGTTCTGGTCACTTTCCCCTCCTCTTCTCGAAGTAAGCGCTGCACTAACACCCAGGGGTTAGCTCCAATCCCCTCAGCTCACCTCTCCACCATTAATGTAGTCCAGGACAAAGTACAATTTATCAGCCGTCTGGAAAGAGAAGTGAAGCCCCACCAGGAAAGGGTGCTTCACATTCTTCAACAGAACATTCCGCTCCGACATAATATGCTTCTCCTAAGAAAAGGACAATTATGCTTTAGTGATACATTTCAAAGTGGCACCCAAATTCCAAGGTTGAGACCTGTCAATGGGTGTTTTTCCTCCAGCCCCAACTCATCAGGCACATCTCATACCTCCTTCTTTTTCAGGATGGCTTTTTTCTGTAAAACTTTGACTGCGTAGAACGCTTCTTCCACCTTGTGTCTTGCTAGAAGAACCTGAAATTTCGATATTAAAAAAAAATCACTTTGCTATCGACATCCATTAAGGATGTAAAATGTGTACATGAGATGCTATACATAAGGAGGTCTTTGCATTTGAGCTTACCTTTCCAAAACTGCCTTTTCCAATCACTTTCAAGAAGTGAAAATCAGATGGTTTCGCATGAGGATTGGATGAGGGACCAAGGTTGATTTGCTGAGAAGGACTTGGCTGGAAAAGAAAGCATTTTCTTTTATTAGCTTTCCATCAAAGGAAGACTGAGGCAAGTCATCCTACATCTATAAGCAAATTCAAAAGCTGCTTTCCAGCCACACAAGCCAATATTTCAAATGAGAAGCTGGAAATACTACACAATCATGTTGTAGGCAGATTTAAAAAAAATCATGAAACATGCCTTTTAAAATACTCCACTGACTCAATACTTAGGTCACTTGTTATGCCATGAACTAATGAGACATTCCTGCCTTAAAACTAATTTCTAGAAATGCCACTTTAATTCATTGGTGTAGGAAAACTGACTCATTTACCATTTTCCTCACAGACGCATCACAAAGAGAACACTTACTGGAGGAGAAGGGTTGGCATTCATAAGCTCAGGCTCCTGAGGTTCGGAGATTTTCAAAATCGATTGAACTTCAGGGCTGCGGAAAATAAAGAACAAGTTAGAACTCACTTCTCATCGCTAGAGGGCACTCCAGCTCAGCAATGGCTTTCTGGCTCACGTTTTCCACGATGTTTAAAATGAAAACATCCAACCAACTTACTCGGTTGAAAAGAAATAGTTCAAGAGAATAAATCCCGTAAAACAGAAATTAGGTTTGCTCCTGGAGGGAGGGCGTGCGTTGGGTACACGCGTAAATTTTATCTGACAACCCCAGGAGGGAGCAAAATCAGTAAACTGTTAATGTCCAAAACGTTCGAAATAAATGAGACATTTCAGGCGAGCAGGGGCCCTTCCCTCCCCAGGGGAGCCTCCTTCTTTTCCCCGACCATCGCGCTGGCGGGACGGGGCCTCTACTACTAGTAAATCCAAACGGCACCACGTAGGTTTCTTCCCTCGAATCCCCCCAAAACTTACTGTTTGCATGCATAGGAGTTATTGGCGATCTTCTGAATGAAGTCGTTCAGGCCCATCCTCCTCTGTTTCATGAAAGCTGCGGATTAAAAAGGAGAAACAGAAACGTTTACTGATCAAGTAAACTGTAAACGTCGAGGCGGCTGCACACCTTCCGACAGCACACGCACCCACCGGGTCCGCGACCTTCAAAAAAACACAAAAAATGCTTCGTCGCGCTCTTTGGCCGCCAAATCGCCGCCGCACTCACCGATGAGGATGGCCACCATTCCCCTCATCCTGGAGTATGTGAGGGTGCCCCTAGCAGCCTCGGTTTTCACCGTCATCACCGCGGACAGAGCACAGCGAGGGGTTGGCGGCGCGGAGCTGTGTACCAGCTTTGCGCTCGGGCCGCGCCGCGAGCCTTATAGACGCCGGACGCCGGGGGGCGGGGCCCGCGCGCCAATGAGGGGGCGGGGACTCCCGGCCCCGCCCCACCCCGGCCCCGCCCCTCCCGCCGCGCGGCTAGTTCCCGGGCTAAGCGGCTCCGGCTGCCCGCGCGCCGGGAAAGGGCCAGCGCGGCGCTCAGCCTCCCTCGGTGCCCGGCGGGTGCAGGGAACCGCCGGCCGGGGACCACGGAGGGACGGCGAGGCTGGAGGCTCCTCCGCCCTTCTCCCTGATTTCGCCGCGACCAAGTCGGCGGCACCCGGCCTGGTCTCCCGGGCCCTGCGTCCAGACCCGCCTGGGCCGGGGCCCTGATCCCCGCGGCAGCCGCCGCACCCGGCTCACCCGGTTTGTCAGGCGCGCCCAGGCGGCGGCGCCCCGGGCGGTCCCCGGGTGCCCTGAGCCCCGGAGTCGGGTCCGGAGCGCCCTTCCCCTCCCGGGCCCGGGCTCGCGCTTGCAGCCCCTCGCCCCGGGCGACCGCGCTCACCCAGGCCGCTCAGCAGGAAGGACTCGCTCCTCTTCTGCGCTTCGGGCCTCTTCTTGTGTCGGGGCCGCAGCAGCGACTCGAGCCGGGCCCGGGTCAGCGCGCCCTGCATCTCCCCCATGGCGGGCGGGCGGCCGGCGCGCCGAGAGTCAGAGCGCGCACTGCCGCCGCCTCGGGGAGCCGCCGTGACTCAGGCCGGCCAGATTTCCTGCCCCGGGTCCCAAAACAAACAAGTGGCCCTTGTGCGCGGTCGAGGCGCTTCCGAAAACGCCTTTTTTGTGCTTTTGGCCAAAGCCGAGGCTGAAAAATCCCAGAACTTGGAAGAGGAGGAAGGAAGGAAAGAAAGCGGGAAGGGGGAGGGAAGGTCAGGAATGTGCAGGGGAGGGGGCGGAAATAAAGTTCGCGTCTGCACGAAGGGGGAAAAAAGGCCAGTCTGCATTTCACTTTTTTTTTTCCTGAAGTAATCTCTGAGAACATTCTGTCCTTTCCGTATGTATTTTTTTTTTTTAATGCCCCTTGCATTTTTAATCCCCGCCATGCCAAGAACACGTGAGGAAGTGGCGAGTTAGGGGAGCGGCGGCTCGGCTCAGGAGCGACCCGGTGTGACCCCGGATGGGTGCAGGCGGCGCAGGGATCCCCAACCCGGGCATCGCCAGCTCCCCTCGGGGGACCCTGCACCCCTCCAGCTCTCCCACCTGGAAACAGCGCCAGGTCACATTGCCATGGCATGAAATGCCTTAGTCTCTCCTCACCTCTCTACCCCTCTTAAAGCTTCCTTCCAGGCTGAACCGGGAATCTTCTTACGATTTTATCACCTCGCCCATTCACTCGCTCTTTCAAGTCCCATAGAACTGGGACTGGCTAACATGTAAAAGATTAGCCGCCAACTGCACTCGGAGGCGGGGGAGCTGGAGGTGGTGCAGCGATGCTCGTGCCTTCCAGTAACCCCGCCACCGGCCGGGAAGTGCCCACAATGTGTCCGCGCTGGCCGGGAGGCCGCGACACCACGACCGGGCCAGGAGCCCGGGAGACAGACACGAGTTACTTCGCGCCGCGGCCGGGCTTCTGGCACTCGCTGGTGCAGTCTGCGGCGGCTGCTCCGCGGTGACCCCTGCCGCCTGGGACCCTGCTCTCTTAAGGGTTGCCTGCTGGGTCTGACATGCTCCGAAACCCCAGCTGTCAAATCTGGACCAGGGTGCGTGTGAAGCGATTTTCCTTCGGTCCTGGGCCGGGATGTGTTTTACAGGAACCGTCACCTCATTTGTCCTAACGTGATCTCTAGCTTCACAGTTCCCTCAGTGACAACAGTCCTAGCTGAGAGAGGGCAACACAGCTCCCTTCTACCGGAAGCTGGCTGGGAAACTCTGCCCAGCACCCATTCTTTAAAAAGCACTGTTTGCCAGAAATGGATGCTCCAACCTACAGCATGGTTTCGGAAACTCCAAGTCATAGAATCTGACCCACGTCTACTTCCTCTCACATGATTTTTTTTTCCAATACCCCCGTAACCCATGCTGTACCATTCAACCAGCAGAGCCCAGCTCAGAGAGGGGGGCTTCCCCACCGGAGAGACAGCACACTTTGCTCAGGGGGCTGGAGGGTGGGGGGGAGGGTCGGAAACACCTACCTGCACAAAGGGTTTTGCTTGTTGTAAAGTATTAAATTAAGACGCCTTCCGTCAGAGACACCCCCCCCCCATGGGCCTTGTTGCTTTCTGCCACATCAAGCAACCCCAAATCCTCTGAAGCACGTTTGCTTTAACCACCCCATCCAATTTACAGTAATAAGAGCAGACAAACCTTTCAAGGGGGATTTTATAGCCTCCTCTTTCATTCTTCAGGATGCCCGGCTGGGGCTGAGGGTCGGGATTACTTGCTGGAGCTTTAAGGCAGATAGGGCTGGAGGAGCCTCCCTGCTCTGTGTCTTTGATAAGGCTGCAAACTCCGAGATGACAAGGGAAAGCTGGTCAGGGACGCCTGGCTGTCCCTGCTCTGTTATGAGCCCTGCTTTATATAAAGGCAATTTACCTAAAGGAAGGGAGCAAGCTGCAAAGTTCAACACTGAGCCATTTATTCCTCCCGTTGCAACATCACCCAGAAAACTACAGCCACCGGCATTTTGGGATTATGACCCCCCCCCCCCCCCCAGCAAGACACAGATAAAATGTAACTTGACTGATCATGATCACAAATCGGCCCGGAAAAAAAATGTTCAAAACCCATGTACAGGGTTCTTTTCCTCAAAGAAGTTCTGCCGTGCGCATTCCTGGAGGATCGGGGAAGGGCCCCGAGTGGAGGAAAGACGAGGCGCCACCGTAGGACTTGTGGTTGGGACAGAAAAGGGACGTCCTAGGCTCTCCACCTCCCCCAACCCGTAAGTCGCGAGGTCGGAGACGGATGGTCTGCTAAACTTATCATTTCACCGAGCGAATCGAGTTGTTGAGACTGGCTTTTCTTCCAACCGGATACCTGACGGGTGGGGCAGGCGCCCCCTGTTCTGTCCCGGCAACCTACTAAGACTTCCGAACAGGAAGGCGACACACGGCGGCGGCGGGGTGGAAGAGGGGGAGACGAGGGCCGGGGGCGGGGGGCGCGTGTGACGCGCGCCTCTTAATGCCGCACAGGCTTTAGGTGGCCCTGCGGCCGCTCTGCAGACGCTTGATGCTCTTCCTTCGCGTCGCCAGCCTCTTTCTTTGGTCCAGCTAATCCTCCCACCCGGAGGAGCCCGTCTCCTTCCCCCGGATCCGCGGCGGCGAAGTGGCCAGAGCTGCGTCACGGAAGTGTAAATGCACCCTAGAGGGCGGCCGCGCTCTCCGGGAGAAAGGAGCTTCGCCGAAGCACGCTTCCCTCCCACCCCCTTCTCTCCCGAGCTAAAGCTCAGGAGAATTCATTAAAATGAATTCCAGAGCAGTTTCCTGCAGCACCTTGTGCAGTCAGAGAAAATGTCGACTGCTTGATAAGAGATGGGCTCATTTTCTCTCCATTTCCCCAAGCCAGTCTTCTCACATTGATGCCTCGGTACCCAGGAAACTGCAACCACAACTCCCAAATGGAAGTGATTCACCAGGGTGCGGAGTTTGCACAGAAATAAGCCGTTTTCCAGTCTGTATGTGTCTTAGTACCTCAGAAAATCATCTTTGCTCTTCTTTTCTACTTTATTCATTTCTTCTATCGATACTAATACTATAATACTAAGGCTTTATGCAGAAAGAACTTTTTTTCGGGATGGTTCAAGTGACTCAAATTTCTCAACATAGAAGAAATATTTGAAAAATATTTTTACAAGCGCTTGACTATATCCACTCTTGGACTGTGTAGTATGCTGAATTATGTACCCCAGAAACAAACAAACAAACAAAAACATGTCCGTTTTAGTCCCATTCCTGTGGGACTCTTAGAAGAGAGAAAGCCTTGGGGAGAAGCCAGAGCGGGAAGTCAACAGAACTTGGGAGAGAAAGGAGGGGGGCATCAACAGGTGAGGGGAAAACCAAGGAAGCCCAAGAATCACCAGCTTGCTAGGAGGCTGCCCACCTGGGAGGAAGAAAGACTACCAGCCTCTAAAACTGTAGAGTGATACTAAGCCAACCCACTGCGTGGATTTTGTCACTGCTTCTTCACTGTTACATATGTGTTAGTCTTGACTCCTTCCATACAACATCTCTCATTGATAACAGGCAGGTATAATGTTGTGGTTTTTTTGCATTGCTCAAAGTATCATACATTCCAGAACAATCCTGTGCACATTTTAGGTGCCCATATTGATGCTTACAGAGATCTTTCCTTAGAGGATCATCCAAAAAAGTTATATTGAAATGCTAGAAAACATAATCATCACTCTAGAGAGCAACTAAATGGATCAGTTTTTGTTGAAGCCTGTCACCAAATGCATTTCCTTTTTATAACATTCATCAAAAAGGAAATGATAATGACAAATGAGCTCATCCAAGAATACTGTTATAGACAAGCAGCAAATGTGGTTAAATAAATGTCCATTTATAGAACACTTTATATCTTCATAATTGTGAAAATTAACATTCCTAAAAAAGAGAAGAATGTTATCGATATAGTTGATAACTAAGGGAAGAAGACATTCTTTAGAATAATAGTTAAAAATGTGAAACCCACAAAACTACATGCTTAATTGATGCAGGGGTCATATACATTTTTTCCAAGAGATTGGTTTTGCATAAACAAGACTATATACTACAAGAACCTTAGAATAAGCTTTTGTTAATAGTGTACACTTTGCTTTCTCATATGAAGGCCTAATGTTCTTTCTCTGACAGTATTTTTAAGCTATTGAAGGTCAAACAGATTATTGTTATATCTCTGAGTTGGGTAGATCATAGCCATAATCGTGAGGCAGCAAAACTTGCTTTTAGGACCAAACTTATTGCTTTCCTATGACCCTTTTGTGACTGAAATTGATGTTTGTGTCCCTACCACTTCCCACCCCCTGGTATCCCATATGGTACCCTCAAATGGGCCATAGCCTCGCTACCCTCCTTCCCAACAAAACGGGCTGCATCAGTGCCCTTTTCTCAGCTAATTACCACAGGGAATGTTGGCTTTCTTTCTTTCTCCTTCCATCCCTCCCTCCCTCCCTTCCTTCTCTCCTTCATGTAGGCATTTAACAAGAATTTATTAAGCAAGTACACATGCTAAGGTCAAAGAACACAAACACTAGTGACCCAGTTATCTAACTTCCCAGAAACTCTGATTCAGATTGGCCAGATGCTCACATAAATTGCAGTATAATGCGATAAGGGTTAAACAAAGGTCTGAGCATTCTGTCATAGAAGAGCAGAGAGAGGCCCTTTCTACCAGGGGAGGAGCAGCAGGTATGGAATTAGCCAGGGAAATCTCCATAAGGAAAGGATATGTGGACTGTCCTGGAAAAAACCAGTTATAGGTAGAAAGGAAGAAAGCCATTCTAGGCAGAGGGAGCCAGCATGTGTGCTAAACTCTAAGATGCTATTTACCATCTCTGGAATAATTTGGAACTATGGTCCTTACTCAGACCTTACACATGGACAAAATGTGCATGGCACTGTTCCTGCGAAGTGTGAAGACAACACTTTCATGTGAAATAACAAGAGATCCTAGAAGGCACCAATCTGTCTTCTCACCTCCCCCTGATCCCGTAATAAATGAAAAACTAATAAAACCTTTAAAATATAACCCTTTCAGGGAGTGCTACCTGCAGAGGTATGTGGTAGAGCGCTAGGCATGCTTGGGGTCCATTCATCCATTCATCAACAGATCCTTATAGGGCTGTTCCCCAGATGCCATGCTAGGTGCAGGATATACAAAGGTAAGCCCAGAGAGGGGAGGCTGGGGAATTAGCCTTTGATGATCAATTGAGCTGATTAACCCATGTTGGGAAGAGATCTAAAATCCACCAAGAAAAATCCACCAAGGCTTTCAAGAAGTGACATATTCTAATACGTTTTGGAAAGTTAATTCAAACCAAAATGTGATTGATAGCTCAGCAATTACCCTTTCAAGGATTGGATGGTTTGACTTTTACCTATTGTAGGTCATTAAAAAGGAACAAATTTGTATACACAAACCTATGAGGAAGTATAGGAAGGTGGCATGGGAAGGTTTAGGCGATTGGAAGACGGATGACAGTTTAGGTAAGCATGGTTTAGTCCAGCATGGGGACTAACAATCTTTTCCTTGTCCTCTACTCTCTGTTCCAGAAAGTTGGGCCACAGGAGGGTGGTGGGAAGGTAAGGGCAAGGTTTTGTAGTAAATTTTTTATTTCATTCAGGGGATAAATCAAAGACTTTTGGGGAAACCAGTGATAACTCTTAACAGTGGCAAGAATAGGGATCTTGTGTTGACAAATAAGTGGGCCTATGACAGATTTCAAAGATGAAAACTCCATCTTTGGAGCGTGGTAGATGTCTGATTTAGCATAACCCAAAGAACAACAAATAAAAATAAAAATAAATAGCTGTTAACTAGAAGAAAACATACAGGGTGAGAAATGGCACGTATTTGAGAGCTTTGCATTTGGCCCTCAGAGTTGACCTGGAAAATAAAGTCCAGGGAACTTTCTAGATGATTATAAAAAATGATAAGCTGGTCTGGATGGAAGAGCAAATTAGAGCAATTTATAAGTCCAAAATTAATATTATACGTGATTTTCTGAACTCAAGAGTATACTGGTCCATTTGAAAACATTATTTACTATGGAACCATCTTTATTTTTGGGTATTGTGCTTTAAAAGGCCATTTGTCAACTCAAAGAAATGAATTTGTAGTGATGAAGTGTCAGGCATCGTGGCAAAGAGCAAACTCATAGAGTCAGAATCTAGAACACAATTAACAGGGGAAGGGGTGGGATCAGGAATGGAAAGTTAATGCTTAATTGTATAGGGTTTTTATTTTGGTTAATGGTACAATTAAAAAAATGTTCTTTTATGAATTGTTACACATGTACTACACTGATGCAAGGTATTAATAATAGGGTAGTATATGGGAACTCACATTTTATGCATGATTTTTCTGTAACTTACAACTTTTCTAATAAAAATAAAATAAAATTAAAAATAATAGAATAAAAAAATCATTGAGATAAAGCATTCAGTTAGTGCCTCACTGGAGTGGAAACCTCAATACAAACATCACACCTGTGAACAGAACATGCTGCACTACACAAAGGACTCCAAAGAGCTCAGACCAACCAAGATAATGCATCGAATGGTTGCGCCTGTCTTTAAAGGGCCTAAAAAGCATGGGCCACTTAGACAGCTGGGCCAAGGACAGACCAAAAGATCATTCACTTTGTTCTTCAAGCTTCCACCCTTCCATCCCCAATCCCTCCAAATAAAGCTCCAGATTGTGTTGTACCAAGGAACTAAATGCCACAATAAAGGAGTCAAGTGTTTGACTTACTTAGTATTTGAAGGGAAGGCTGAAGATTAGGGTGAAAAAAAGGCGAGGGTAAGCCAAAGCTAACCCAAAGGAGTGCTGAGTGGCTCAAGGCAGATGGGAAACAATAGAATAAAGATGGGCCTGTTGCAAAGGTGGAGTCACTGAGAAGGTCAGCTATTGTATAAGGGGCTTTTTTCTAGGTCATTCAGTTTATCCTCCTAGGCTTGGGGAGAGGAACAAGTCCTACCTCATTGTGTTCTCTATTATTTTGGATCCTTCACATCTCTAGAGGTCACCTCTTGTGTGCCAGACACCGTGCTACACCTGGGGCTGACACAGATGACCACAATGGACTTCACTGTTGAACTGAACAGTGAAATTAAGCTTATAGATAGTTCCACTTCCCCTAAGGCCCAGCCATGCCTTAAGGTCATTAAAATGCACCCTTGGTCATGTTTGACCATTTAGAATATCCTCTTTTTCAAGTGGAGAATGAGCTTGCAGTTCTGTAACTCTAGTATTATTCAGTTCTGTAATATCTGGAAGGAAATAAAAGCCAAAGGAATTTCTGGGGGCCCCAAACCACCTCCCAGGGTTTCCTATGAGAGTGCCCCACACCCAACTAATCCTTTAGAACTGCTGCCCCTCCCCCTGCACTGCAGCCCTCAGACTGGGATTTCATGGTCTTGGGTATTCAGATCTCAGGTGCCTCTCTGGACATGGAGTTCCTTAAAGTCTAGACAGCATAATTCAGGTTTCTCAGCTGCCTAGCATTCTGCCCTCAGGCCCTGCTTCCACCCTCCACGGCCCTCCAGGCTGACGCCGCCCTGGCTGTCTCCTATGGACCGAGCTTGCCTCTGCCTGTGGAGCTTCACCCTCGCTCAGCCCTTCACCTGGAATGCTCTCCTCCCGAACTCATGGGGCTGCCTCCTCTCCATGTGGATTGCAGAGTAGCTTCACTTACCCAGCGGGCATAAAGTGACGTGCTGGCCCTCCCATGGCACTCGCCCTGTTTTGGTCACCTGCATGTAGTTGTATTAGGCTCATTTTCTTCTATTGCTCATGTGCCCCCACAAAGTAGTCCCTGTGAGACAGGGACCGTATTGGTTTTATTCCCCACTGGTGCTCAGAACAGGGCCTCACACACAGAAGCTGCTTGACAAATATTTCTGAATAAACAAAATGGCTGAATATATGTACTTCCTGTGTCTCTCCGGAACAAACATGACCAAGTTTAGTTTTCTTCCCTCCCCATAGCAACACAGGGGCATTTCCTCAGCAGTGAATTCACACCCCACTTAAGACAAGCAAATAAATCTCCAGTTCAGCAATTTCATTATATTTTGTATATGATGCCACTAAATCACTTCCAAAAACTGAGCAACTAGATTTTAAGGATGATAATACATTTAAGATTTTTAAATCAAGGTATTTCTTTTGGTTCAACAGGAACATTACACGGTCATATTGAGTAAACACTTTTCAAGAAAACTAACATAGATGTCATTTTCCACAGAAAGCATTCAACAGATAGACTGGCAAGTTCAGAGACTTAGGCCACTTGGAGAGAGCCCAGCAGGCGTTTCTCCCCAGCCTGGGAAGAAAGTCTGCTCTTCCAAGGACCACATGCAATCTTCCAATGAGCCAGAAAAGGTCTTCCTTGTTTTCTTTCTTTTAACCACTGTCCCCCCATTTATCCTTAACCCGCAAGTTCTTGGCTGTCTACAAAGACTGACTTTTTTTTTTTTGCTTGAACTACAGGAATTTATTATTATTTGGAATTTTGGAGGCCAGAAGTCCAAAATCGAGGTGTCAGCAGGTTATTATTTCTCCAAAGTCTGTGGCATTCCTCATGATTTCTTTCTTTTTAGTTTTTAATTTTTTTTATTGAGATATCTTCATGCACCATACAGTCCATCCAAAGTCTACAATCGATGGCTTACGATATCGTCATATGGTTGTGTATTCATCTCCATGATCATTTTTGAAGCATTTGCCTCAGTCCAGAAAAAGAAAAAAGAAAAGAGCCATACATCCCACACCTCTTAGCCTTCCATCTCATTGATGACTAGTATTGTAATCTACCCAATTTTATTTTTTACCCCTTATCTACCCCTCCCCCATTATTTATTTATTTAGTTTTGTCCTTATTTTTTAACTCACAAAGATTTCATTTTAATGCCAGTTTCCCATTGGTTCCATGATACAGACTTCCGATAGATGCTTAAGGCTCTCTAAGCTATTTTTAGAAACCTCCTGCTTGCAAATGTGGGGCTGTACAGATCATGTTCAAAAGACATTGAGCAAGCTTTAAGGAATTGATAGCAAGCTATCATCCCTAGACCAGCATAGCTCAGTCTGACAAGAAACCTGGTGCCCTCAAGGCCTCTTCCCTGTGTTGCAGGGAGAGGCGTCCCCCAAAAGAAATGATGACAGCAAAGTCTGTCCATTGCATTTGCAGACATATAGAAATAAAGGGGCAGGGGCAGGGGAAACGCTCTCCATTAATGATGCCAGATGAATTTGGTTTATAGAGACGTCTGCCCTCCTAGCCTGTTTAACGTTTCTCATTCAACCAACTTCCTTAAAGAGTTTCACGACATCCCATCCAGCCTGGGGACACAAGCCATCTCAGAGGGTTTGCTTGCAATTTTGTAATTGTAAGATTCTTACATCAGGGCCACGGTGGCTCAGCAAGCCTGCCATGCCAGAGGACCCGGGTTCGATTTCTGGTACCTGCCCATGTTAAAAAAAAAAAAAAAAATTCAACAAATGGTGCTACAATAGCAGGATACTCACATGGAAAATAAAGAAATGTGACCCTGCCATACAGCATACAAAAACAAAACAAAACAAAGAACAAAAAGAACAAACAAACAAAAGACCCTGACATCATTTTCTTTTTGCTAGAAAGCCTAAAGGGACCTTTCTATTTTTGATCCCCTTGAACTATCTTTCTCTACCCGATAAGGCCTTGATAGAAAGGACCCTCTCATTCAGTGCCATCTTGGACAATGTAGCTTTAAAGCCATAGTAGAGTAACCATTAAGTTGTCAGAGGTGGTTGTCACATGAGCAAGTGCTTAGTCTTGAGAAGGTGGGTAAGTGCATTTCTTGTCTCTGTGATACAAATACATGTACACATACACATATGCATATACACATATAGACACATAAGTACACACATATACATTTATACACATATTTATATGCAACACATATATTTATATGCATATCTCCACGTGAGATGAAGCCTGTGAGTCATACCTTCTGGAGGCCACTGAATCACCTAAGCTATCATGTGTGTACACATATGTGTGTCTGTGTATGGACACATCACAAATAAGAAAATGTGTTTAACCACCGACTTGATATTATTAAGCACTTGGATTTTTCTTTTCTGAGGGTTTCTACATCTTTGTTTGCTGCTTTCTTAGCACATTGTAGATTTCAGAAAACATTTCACTATTTTTAGAACTTTCCTGACTAGCTTTGATATTTGGGTTTTGTTGTTTTTGTTGTCCTCCCACTCCTTTTTTAGCTAATAATTTGCAACATTCTTTGTTACCCATGGAGACTGGGCATTGCCACAGTTTACCAAGCAAGTGTACTAACTGAAATTTGAAGAAAATACATATGTATATAGATTTGAAATTTGAATATGTATGTCTGTGAATTATTGAGTTAAGGTACAAAGGCATTGGTTTAGTACTAGACAATTTTTGTGGACGCTTCAGAGGGTACTTAAGGTTGGTTTTATAGTTGACCCAGCACCACACGATTTGGCATTGGTTTAGTACTAGACAATTTTTGTGGAAGCTTCAGAGGGTACTTAAGGTTGGTTTTATAGTTGACCCAGCACCACACGATTTGGTAATGTGAGGTTGGCAAACACTAATATGTCAGGATTTGATGCCTTTAGTCCTTCTGATACCTCAACAAGCCCTGGAAGAAACGACTGCTTGGTATCTGCCACTTTGGGAGGTATCAGTTATGCCCACATCATCAGGTCCTCCTAGAACCACAGGAGAAATGCCGAGAGCCCCATTCTCCCAACAACTAAACTTGCAGGGTTGTAGCCCCTTCCCAACTGTGAAGACTAGTGGCCACCTGCTGCTCTCATCACTGCTAGCAACGACCCCTCAGCTTAGCAGAGATGCCAGGAGCCAGTGTGCATGTCCACACCTTCCTAGTAATTTGAGACACTGAGAGAGCAGGATTATGTCGTGTAGCTGTATCTCCCCATTTCCCACCACATGCCTTGCACATAGCTGAAGCTCAGTAGACATCGGATGAATTTTCTGGGCCTACCATATCTTCTATTTTATCTTCATTTTTCAGTCTTAGAACTCCAAGATGAACTTGCTTCGGTGTCACATTTCAGTGGGAGATGATGACTCTAGCTAAACTAGTTCAAAGGGCCTTGAGAACCGGGAACCCCCTAGAACTTTCCTGAGAGCAGGTTCTCCAATTCTTCACTGGGATCACCTGTAATTCCAGGGCCACCTCCAACATTGTCAATTAGCACCGATTGTTTAAAGTTCTTCTGTAGACTATGTTCAAAGGTCTTCATGAAAGTGTTTTAAAGACTATCTCTTCAGCACGTTCTAAAGCCAGGCACAATGGTGGTGCTAAGGGCACATGAAAAGCAGAAATGAGCCCATTCTTCTCTGTAACTTCCACCAGCTGGGCCATCAGTTGCACAGTTGACATCGGTTGAGTGATGATAGTGGGTGGCAGGAACTATGCTTAGTGCTTTTTAGGCAATTTCTCATTAATTCCTCATAAAGACCGAATGCAAAACTGTTACCATCCCCTTATACATTCTTAAGATCTGAGGCTTAAAGGGGGCAAAAATTATTTATGTCAAGTGACATTTCTGGTAATGACAAAACCAGAATGCAAATACAGGTTTTTCTGATACCCAAAGCCCTGCTTGTAATAGATATGATAATCTGTCTTATCTATCTGTTCTGAATGACAGCTTGTCACAGATTTTAGGCAGCTATGATCATTTCAACTTGGATTTACACCATCTTATTCATATTTTCCGTGTCCTCCCAATTGATCTACCTGAGTTCTCAAGGGTGAAAAACGTTGACTCCTCCTTCTCCACAGCACCTAGCAGCGTGCTGGGCTGTAAAGGATACACTACACCCCACATCTGTGTAACAAATCCTGCATTTGCCTTAATTTCCTCCCTCTCCCGACTCCTCCTGCCCACTTTCAATATCGCATCTCATTTGAATCTCATCATTTACCTTTTGCACTTTCCCCAAACACTGCAAGCTATTTTCACTGCTTGGTTCCATGCTTTACCTTTTTGAGGCAGTAGAAAGAACTGGAAGAGCTTTCAGATCTGACTTCAGTCCTGGAACCTATCACTGGTGTTTCAGTATTTAACTCTGGGCCAAGCACTTCACTTCTTCAAGTTTCCTTGCGGTTAACACCCATTTTGCTAATCCTTCAGAGTGTTTGGAAAGATCAAACGAGATTCTGTATGGGAGAATATTTTGAAAACTCAAGTGTGTTATGTAATTTAACATGGACAATAACAGCGCAGCTCTATGAATGAACATTTTCATCTAAGAGCCAAAAATTTGATCAGTGGGAAGAGCTGACTGCCACGCATTTCCAAGGAAGGACAGTTGTTTCTGATTCTGAAGCAAGGACTCCACAGAGCTCATTATATCCGTTCGAACAACTCCAGTCTGCTCTCACCTGATTTTTTCCTAACTCTTTTTGCATTTTCTTTTTACTATCAATTTAGACCTTAATAGAATAAAGGAGTTTCAGAGTTAATAGACTCTAGTATTGATTTAGTTCAATCCACTCTCATTTTACCAAGGAACTTACTGGGAGGCTCCCTGCCTTAAAGTACAATGCATTCTCCTAGCTAAGCATCCCTGGTTAACAGGTGCCTGCACCTCTGGTTGTCTCCTACCCCCATGCCTCACCTCTACCTTGCAATGCTCCTCTCCACGGACCATTTCATCCCAGGGATAGTCTGCTCTCCTTATAATGCATGATTTTAAAAGTTGCAATATAATCCTTCAAATTTAAAAAACTGTGTTTATATTTGACCAAATAAAATACTTTTGTTATTAAGAGCTCAAATCCAAAAGCCAAAAGCCTTTTTTATTCTTCCTCCAGTCATTTTTCTTATTATAGACATAGAACTTCTTGAAATGCTGTGGTACGTTTGATGTATTATGTATTATTGGATACCCTTCTTGGGCAAAAACAAAGTTGTCGAAAGTTGAAAAATTCAACATGCTTAAAATAATAAAATATGTGAACATATTTTAACTTTAGCTGTGATGCAAATCTACTTTTTTCCCTACAATCTGCTGCCATACTAATAAAATTAAATGAGATTCATTAAGACAGTAGAAAAAGGACTTTGCTAAAATTATGAAGTTACATTTAATCCATTTTCTTTTTTTTTGCATTTTCTAAGTAGGGAATTTCCTCAGCCATAATAAAACATTCCTTAAGATGATGGAAATCAAAGATCTTGAACGTGAAATGATTTATATAAAATGTGAGAGCATTTGCAAAGGGTCCTCAGGAATCAGAAAGAAAAGTCATTGTGAAACACTGCTAGTTTAGTTTTTAGTAAAATACACGAAATAACAAATAATTTTAGTCAGAACAAAAAGAAAGAAAATCGTTAGCGTTTACCAAAGGTAGCAACAGATTCAGGAAGTGATATCCTTAATTTCCACAATCTGCATTAAACTAAACTGAGTCTGTGGTCCCCATTCACACACTTAGGAGCAGAGCAATTCCGGGGATCAGACTTGACCAGTCTCCCCCTGTCAGACGTAACTCAGATGTTCAATGAACATGACTCTTAAGCGTATCTAAATAGAGTTTAGAAATGATATCTTGCTACTCACTGGAATAAATACCCATCCTTGAGCTTGGACCTCTCTAAACCATTGTAGATGAGTACAGTCATGTGAAAAGAAGTAATTTTTGCTTTACAGTTCCTTTTTTTAAGAATGTGGTCTTGGGGCGGGCCGCGGTGGCTCAGCGGGCAAGAGTGCTTGCCTGCCATGCCGGAGGACCCCGGTTCGATTCCCGGCCCCAGCCCATGTAAAAAACAAACAAACAAACAAAATATAATAAAACAAGAAAATGTTTAAAGATGTTTCCCTTTCTTCCTCCCTTCCTTCCTTCCATCCTTCCTTCCTTCTCTGTCTTTCCTTCCCTTCCTCCCTCTCTCTTTTAAAAAAAAAAAAAAAAAAAAAAAAGAATGTGGTCTTTAAAGCGTCAATGGCTGAGAGATTCCAGAGTTGAGAGGTTGTCCTGGAGGTTATTCTTACGCATTAAATAGATGTCACCTTGTTAGTTAAGATGTAATGGAGAGGCTGGAGGGAACTGCCTGAAAATGTGGAGCTGTGTTCCAGTAGCCATGTTTCTTGAAGATGACTGTATAATGATATAGCTTTCACAATGTGACTATGTGATTGTGAAAACCTTGTGTCTGATGCTCCTTTTATCTACCTTATCAACAGACGAGTAAAACATATGGAATAAAAATAGGTAATAGAGGGAACAAATGTTAAAATAAACTTAGACTGAAATGCTAGTGATCACTGAAAGAGAGGGGTAAGGGGTATGGTATGTCTGAATTTTTTCTATTGTCTTTTTATTTTCTTTTCTGAATTGATACAAATGTTCTAAGAAATGATCATGATGATGAATATGCAACTATGTGATGATATTGTGAATTACTGATTATATATGTAGAACGGAATGACCATATGTTAAGAACGTTTGTGTTTCTTTGTTGTCATATTTTTTTTTAATTTAAAAATTAATTTTAAAATTTTAAAAAAAGAATGTGGTCTTTTAGCTAAACGACTAGGTGATATCTAAGGCTTTTTCCAGCTCAAGAATTTTATGTCCAGCCTTATGTCTATTCCCTGGAAGCTTATCAGTCTTAAGTCTGGAGCCCCTGATAATGGAATAGAGCAAATGATGAGCTTCATGGCTCAGGGAGAAAGAACAATCTGCAGATCCAGTGAAGTATAATATAGTAACACTAAGGTTTCAATAGCATAAAATGTATTATTCTTTCAACCACAGTTTATAAGCTCTCAATAGGGCAAGGGCAATTGTGTTCAGGTGTGTGCAAATGACACAGTCCTCCCTCCAAGAAAGTGGAGCTCATGTGAATGGACAGCTAATTATATGCTAGTCACAATTCTAGGTGCCTTTATTTACATTATCTCACTTAGCCTTCACAAAATCTTATAATCTATTACCAATGTTCTAATTTTGCAAATGAGATAAAAGGAAACAGAGGTATTAATACTTTGCCCAGGCTTACACAGGTAATAATGTTGAAGTCAGGATTTGAACTTGGGCAGTCTTACTCCAGGGTTCTGTGACCGAGTGTACAGTTGAGCCTTTCCCTGCAGCTTCATACATGGCCCACTGGGGTAATGGCCAAAAGGCCTGATCTTTAGCCCTGGTGTGACTGTAGATAAGTGGCCCAGAAAGCTGAGGGTGATTGCAGCTACCAAGATGGACGGGATGAAGACCAAGCATGATTGTTCAAAGTTTGGGCTGGAGAAGTAGCTTGGCCACTAGACAAGGAAAGATCTCTGTCCTCCTGATGGATTTAGTCTTATTAAAGACCATCAATATGGCTCTTCATTATTTCATTTTTTGGGGGAGCACTAATTGTATTCATTTTTCCAGCACAGTTTTAATTGATCAGGTACTGAACTGCATGTCCTGGAAGGTATTTAGGGTATAGGGGGAGGTAGGTGAGGAGTGGAGGCTCTGACTTGAGATGTGGTACCATCTGCCTGTACATCTTTTTCTCATTTCTCTCTGCCCAAGGGCGTTTAGTTTTATTTGTGTCTTTGCATTAGACAAACTGAGTCTGATGGCGGATCTTCATTTGAGTGCATAAAAACTTAAAACTAGACAACTCTGGCTAATCAGCCAAGAATGTCAGCAGCTATTGTCATTTTGAGGTTAGTGATCCAACTTCAATGCATACAAAGCAAAAATAGTTCATCTGAATGTTAGCTGCAGCAGGACTGGTCTTTGGCAGAGCATCCACGAGAATTGTAAGTAACCTCTCAGGCAGCCAGTCTTCAAATGGGATTTTTATGTTGAACGAGGAGGATGCTATAGAAGATTTAGGCAACAGGATAATTTTAGGTCCTCAAGATTGAGCCTCTGTCCTTTCCACAGTCTACTCCATTTCTGCTCCTGTGGGTGTTGTGATGGCCATTGGAAATCTTCATTGTATGTAAGATGACTTTTATAACTGAGATAGCCACTGTTTTATAGTTAGCACCTGAGTAAATGAGGTCCACTTAAGGAGTCCCACATATCCATCAATTTTCACTAAGCGATTTTTCTTTAATAGCAAGAGACAAAGTCTACCATGAACACAGTGGCCAGTATCAGATGGAAAATTCCCAGGTAAGCAGGTCATATGTACCTCTTACTGTATTTTTTTTTGTTGTTGTTAGATAATACCATACTTTTGGGGCCCAAACTACTATTTTCTAGATATAAATGTGATAGTGTTTTGCCTTTAAGAGAAAAATCTAGAGATTTTGTTTTCTTCACTTTTGGGAATTTATATAATCAAATCCTCCCTCTTCTCCTATTAATTCAATGATCTAATTATATATATTCTCTGAAATACTGAAATATTTTTGTGGTCCGTATGTTTTCATACTATGAATCATTTCATTTCTACACTTGGTATACAAATTCTTATTCTTCCTGAATAAATATAGAAACACACTTTATGATGATTTCTACATCCCCAGAAATTTGCACTGGATTTTAAAGTAAGACAAACAGAAAATGTAAAGAAACGATGCATAATCCTGTTAATAGATGGAAAACTAAGTTTTCCCCTTTGGGGTGCATTTTCAAGTGGCTAATGTGCTCAATGATAATTCCTAAAATTATTCTTTAATATTTGATTGAAGGAAATCTAAACATTTTCTTGTTAAAAAAAAACTTGAAGTGAATATCCAGTGAGAGCATCAAGGAGTTATATTTTCCTGCTGGCAGTTGAGAAACAAGGACCCAGCTACACTCTTGCCCTTGGAAAAGAAACTTTATTATTTAACCACTTCATTATCTGACTACTCTAAGCTAAGAACATAATTTTCATTGCCAATTACAGGATGGGGAAAACACAGACTGAAAGCATAGGAAATCTCACTCAAGCTTGAAATTCTAATTTAAGAGGATATTACAGACCATTGCAGTAGCAATTCAAAAAAAAAGGTGTGAATAAACAAACAATTCAGGTTTCAAAGCCTAAAGCCAAAAATAATAGGAAAGAGCCTAAATGTGTGCAGCCTGCTTGCTTATTGTCTGAACAAATGCTGGAATGCATGAGAAAACATGAGCAATTCTAAACCCAATGAACAAAAGTGTAGGAGATAGGATTATGGATGATTGATTTTCTTCCTTTCTCTATTTTTCATTTTTTTCCCTATGACAAGCATGTATTAGACTTTTTTTTAAGTACCTGTTTTCTCCATTTACACACACGAATACCTGCGTATGCCAACCAAAAATGCCATTTCTGTCCTTCTTATAGTCACAAAAAGGACACAAAATGAGATAGACTAGGCAATCTCGCCAGATTCAGAAAGAGCTAGCCTGCAGTAACTCCTCACTTCTTAACAAAACAATGTGTTCATTTAATTTTTATTTCCATCAAGCAGTGGTCACAGGTTATCCCTAATATTTAACTTTTTAAACTGTGTACCAAGAGATTACACATAGAGTAGATTAAATAAGTAAAATACTTTCAGATGATGGTTGCTTTGAGTGGAAATATTCCATTCACTGGAACATATTTTCCATAGGAAATGATGGAATCATTTTATTAAAATTATTTCAGGAGTTGATAAAAGTGTCTGAAACAATAAAATTCATAGTGACAAGGCCTCGAACATTGTCTTTGTACGGAATCCATTTACAAGCTCATAAATTGTCATGTTGCAAAAGGACTGCAGAGAAGTTGCTTTAGTTTGTGTTTCCAATTAACAAAATTAAGGGCATTTGGGAAAAGTTTCCATTGGAATGCTGATCCAGCAAGGAAGAAAAGACACATTGTAGTATAGAAAACACAGGAGACCCGTTTGCACCCCTCAGATTCAAATTCTAAAAAATCTGCTGTTAGACTTTAAGAATTGTTAACTTTTTAAACCCAAGATGCCTAAATCTTAAAGAATATAGATTCTAGTCTGGGCACATCATAGTCAAACTGATATAAGCCAGAGATTTTAAAAATTTAAAGCAAAGCATTACATTCAGGGGAGCAATGATTTTAATTACTGCTGAATTCTCATCAGAAATTATGAGGCCAGAAGACTGTGGATCAATAGCTTCATAGTGATGAAAGAAAAAAAATTGTCCATGCAGAATTCTTTATCTGGCAAAAATATTGCTGAACAGTGAAACAGATATTTTCATTCATAAAGACATATAAATATGAAAGAAAACCAAGATATATTATGGCTATCATATCTGCATTATAAGAAATGCTAAGGGAAGTTTTGCAGGCTGAAGAGAAATGATACCAGAGGGAAACGGACCTTTAGGAAGAAATGGAGAACGTCAGAAATGGTGTTATAGGTTGAACTGTGTCAAAAAATATGTTCAACAAAAGGACAAATACTGTATGGTCTCACTGATATGAACTGACATTAGTGAATAAACTTGGAATATTTAATTGGTAACAGAAACCATCAGGAAATAGAAATAGGGTAAGATAGTGGGTAATTGGAGCTGAAGGGATACAGATTGTGCAACAAGACTGAATACAAAAACTCAGAAATGGACAGCACAATACTACCTAGCTGTAATACAATTATGTTAAAACACTGAATGAAGCTGAATGTGAGAATGATAGAAGGAGGAGGGCTGGGGGCATAAATGAAATCAGAAAGAAAAATAGATGGTAAAGATTGAGATGGTATAATCTAGGAATGCTTAGAGTGTATAATGATAGTGACTAAATGTACAAATTTTTAAAATGTTTCTGCATGAGGAAGAACAAAGGAATGTCATTACTGCAGGGTACTGAAAATAGATGGTAATTAATATTTTAAAATTCCAACTTATGTATGAGACTAAAGCAAAAAATGTTTATTTGGGACAAAATTTATATTTTGACTAGTGCATTTCCTAATGTAACTTATGTAGATAGCTTAACTGAACACCATAAGTAAATGGAAAGTTGAGTAGGACACGAGATTTTGTTAATTTGTCCAGAGTGATGCCCCAATGAGTCCCAGAGTGATTTGATCAGTGAGTGGAAAAGTTTGCAAAGTCCCCTTCGGGGAATGGTGAGAACGGGGGAAAATTCAACCTCCCCAAGTTGAATTCTTGATATTCTCACAAGCAGTGTGGACAACCAAAGCTACTGGCTGAGCCCCCAGTCTTGGGATTTGTTCATATGAAACTTAACCCCGCAAAGGACAGGCTAAGCCTACTTAAAATTAGGCCTAGGAGTCACGACCGAGTGGAGATTTTAATTAATTAATAGAACTAAGAAAAAACAAGTCATTGAGGAATTGGCTATTGAGGAGCACCTTCATTAAATGATCTGCTTCAGGAGAGGCATTACTCTTCCTTTTTCCCAGTGATTACACAAACTTCTAGTGACTACTCAAAAATATTCAAAAGTGTTCGATAGGTATTAGTTCTAATAGTTCTAAAGTATTCCTATTATTCTTTTTCTGTGGGTTTTGGACTAGATTTCTTGTAGCATAATTTCTCCACCTCCTAAAAGTGCCCAAGCATCCTTTTCTGACCCTGCCTCTTATAGCTTCCCCTTCTCTCTCCCATTCCTTTGATTTACATTACTTCAAGAATCGTTTATATTTTTAAGTGTAAGGTTTTGCTTTACATCGCTTCTTTATAACACACTGCCGTCGATCTCAACAGCAGTATGAGCCACCAGATGGTTTGTTTAACTTTCTGTTGTACCACTAATGGATCATGATGATGGCATAAATAGGCCAATTTGCTTAGCAGCTTTCATGATTCTTCAAAAGACATAGAACAACAGAAAAAATTTTTGGCAGATGAAATTGTTAATAAGTTTAGACCCTAAGCCTGGTCTTTGAAAAAGAAGGCATCACCACTCCCCTCCTTAATCCCTCCTACTTCTGCTAACAGGCTTAGTCTCTGTCTCTTTTATGAAGAAAGGATTAAAGCACAGGTTTAATTCAAGCTGTTCCTCAGAGCAGAGCTTTTTTTCCCCTAGGGAATATGATAGAGAAGTGGGCACACAGGTTCCTGCTTCCAGCCCTGGTATTTTCTGGTGGTGAATTTTGGATGTGTTATCGAAGCTCCTCCCTCTTGTTATCTCATCCTCATCTCTCAAACAGGGATCTTGAGGATTGGCTGCCCCTCCTTTTTCACAGGGTTTCTGCAAACACCAAATTAGATTATTTTGTGAACTCACTTTGCAAAAACGTGTGGTATTATGCAAATATTGGGTATCAAGAATAGTTCTCAAGATGGTATTTAATTAGAAAAGGTGAAAGGTCTATTATCACTCTCTTAATTATTTTAGCTCCTATTGTTTAACCTCCCCTTTTCATTTCTAGTATCTTTACTTTGTGTAATTAGGCTTCATGGCTTATATGTGCTAGTGAAAAAGAATGAAAAGATTTTCTATTTCCTATAAGAATATGTCCTATCCTTCTTCGTCTGATTATAACTTTAAATTATACGGCATGGAGAATATCCTGTTTCAGAAATGATATTCCTTTATTTCTGATTGGATTTATATTCCTGGATCCCATATTATGAGTCACACTTGCCTTTCCATAAATAGTCTTAGGTATGGTTCCCCTTAGATTTTATCCACTGTGGTAACATATAAACAAAAAAACACAAAATTTGCCATCTTAACCATTTTTGCATGCACAATTCATTGGCATTAATTACATTCACAAAATGTTGGCCTATCATCACCTCCATCCATTACTAAATCTTTTTCATTACCCCAAGCAGAAACTCTGTACCTATTAAGTAAAAACTTTCCACTCCCCAAACCCTTCAGCCTCTGGTAATCTCGAATCTACTTTCTGTCTCTACAAATTTGCTAATTTTAGCAAATTCCACAAAAGTAGAGTCATGTACTATTTTTCCTTATGTGCCTTGCTTATTTTTCACTCAACATAATGTTTTTAAGACCCATCCATGTTGTAGTGGGTATGAGAACTTCGTTCCTTTTAATGAAGGAATAATATTTGATTGAATGGATGTACCACATTCTTTTTATCTATCTGCCAATGGACACATAGGTTGTTTCCACCTCTTGGCTATTGTGAATAACGCTGCTATGGACATTGGGGTACAATTATCTGTTGGAGCCCTGTGCTTAATTTCTTTGGGTTTGTACCTAAGAGTACAGTTTCTGGGTACCTTAGGTTTTCAATGCCCTTCTTTGGCCTGGAAGAAAAACTTGGACTTATGCACTTGCCCACCTTACCTTACTCCTCTGACCTCTATTTGCAACACCTGAGCAGACTTCACAATCAATAAAGTTGCACCCATAGGGTATTTACTTTATGTATTGAAAAAGAAGATATAAAAGTACTAATACAGTTTAATGAAAGACATTTGAGATATAAGATAATTTATCCTATTAAAATACACAGATCAATCCAGAAACTAATCTCCATGGCCAAAATTATCCAAGTTGGTTATTTACATACATTAAAGTGCCTGGATAATTACAAATGGCCCCTTTCTTTAGGGGCTTTTGTGTCAGTAAATACCCAAGAGAGAGGATGTGTCTAGATTTCTTCCAAGGCAGAGAAGCTGTGGTCTTTAGGCAAGTTTTTATAAGAACAATGATAACTAACCATAGCCCAGCTCTCTTGAGAATGGGATAAGAAAATGGGCTTGAATTACTCTTGGAAAGGCATAGGCAGGCATGAGAAAAAGACTCTGGAAATGAGAAGCTTTTGTGCCTCTGGTTCCTTCCGTAATTTGAGGCACTTGCCTCCTTCTGGGAAGGGATTTGTGGAGAAAACTGAATTATGAGCAGGAACCCGCCCTGCAAAAATCTGGAAGATGGGGAAGAATATTCCAAGCTTTGGAAACAGCAAGCTCAATGTCCTAAAGTGAGGATAAACCTGGGGGCTTGTTGATATTCCCCAGCACTCTACAGTAGCCGGAGTGGACCGGCTGAGAGGTTGAGAGGGAGGTCTGGGTATAAAGCTTTCCCAGGCATGGGAAGGAATTTGGATTTTTCTGATTATAACAGAAAGCTAATAGAGGGTTTTAAGTCGAGCGGTCATGCGGTCTGACTGAGGTTTCAAAAGCCTATACTGTAGAAGTTAATATCATTCCCTCTCTCTTTTTTCAAACTCTCAAAGATGGGCAGGTTAAGTAATGGACAGACTGAGCTGAGACCCCAGGAAGGTACTCAGTTCACTTACTGGGAAAACACCTGCCGGGCTGCCAGTTGTTTATTTTGTGCGTACTCATCACAGAGAAGTCAAGCAATCTGAGGATAAATAATGATCCATTTGACATATCCTTCTTGATCTTTAGTGGCCAGAAAATTTCCCTTTCTCTATCAATAAGCAAACGGCATTCATATGTTGGGATCAAAAGACTACTAACAGCAGACTCGAAGATGCAGTTTAAATGTCTCAGTAGTGGTATTCTGCTGCATCATAATAAGCCACCTGGGGCAGGTTACTGTCTGATGCGCACCAGCTCTCCTCTTTCATAAGAGGAGTTTACCATCAAACACCAATGGCTTTGTGGCTGGCCAGACTAAAATTTACTTCTGCTGTCATATGTTTAATGTGGCTGACTTTGGCAAGAGTATATTTAACTTATATAAAGAGAAAGGACACTAACATGCATCATTTAAACCCTGTCTGGGGACAAGGCTGGATATAACCAAGCAAACATAATTATTCCCCAAACCTTGCCTGTTTTATAGCTTTGCCACATAATGCCTCCTGGACCTCCCAGGGCCAGGATGTACTTTTCCAGTAATACCTGAATCATCGTTGGTCCAGAAGTTTCTTGGATCAGGCTTGGCCAGAAGGTTGGCTTGATTATACGGCTCTTTCACCTTTAAAACATAAGAAGAAAAGAAGTGGTGTGAAAATGGCTCAGCCTATCCATTACATTTCAGGCCCACGGTTCTACAGGAGGGACTCTAGGGCTGAAGCTACCATGTCGTGCCCTGGTTAACTTGACAAGCCACCATGCTGCACCAAGGACTGGGCTGGTTCACTATCCTGAAAAGCCAGGACAGTTGGTCACACTAGGCCTTGTGCCATTTCACTGCCAGAGCTCGTGGCTGGGTAAGTGCAAGAGATTAGGGTTCAGACCCATTCGCCCCCTCACCTGGTGCATGGTGCAGTTGGATGTGGGTGCCCTGACGACTAGCAACTTTATTTAGTGTGTGCAGGTGCTCATTGTATAAGGAGGGTTTGGATCTCCACATAACAGAAATAGTACTTTCGGTGCATATTGCTTGGGAAAACACATATTAATAAAGAGAGTTAGGTCGGGGGAACCGGGAGCGACACTCCAACTGGAGCTGTGGAGTCTGTGTTGCCCCTCCCAATATGGCTTCCGGAACCGCCCCTTCTGGACACCTGACTTCTGGAGAACCGCCCCTTCCGGACACCTGACTTCCTGAGAACCGCCCCTTCCGGACGTCACCTGACCCCCTTGCTTAAAAACTGCCCGCCATCACCCAGGAGCTGAGTCACCTTCCTCCATCCTAGATTCCGTGAGCCCAGTTGGGGATCGCAGAAATAAACCCGCCTGCTTTAAATTTCCGGGTCTACCTTCCTTCTTTCTCATCCTTTTGCCTACTAAATCTTTCAAAGTGGAACTTCTAATTCTGTGTCACTTTAAAATGAATTCTTATTTTACAATCAGAGTATATTATTTATATTTTTAAATGGTAGCACATACATGTGTGTATGTATATGTATATGTAATATGTATTTTTTATTCAATATAGAGGGTCTGCCTAGTGTACAACCAATTAATAGATTCCTTATAATAAGTTCCAGGGAGCAGCAGTGACCCTTTATTTTATTTTTTTCTTTACATTATTGTGACATTTGTCTTTCAGACATATTCGAGTCAGGAAAATATAGCTCTTTTGTGTTAAATGGAACTTTCCATTTATATGTAACTTGCAGTATAGTCATTTTTTTGTTGTGTGCCCTTCTCCCTGTAAAGTCTCTAGGCTCATCTATTACTCAATGGATAAATTCCTTCCATTGCAGTGATAATCAAAGTACTACAGAATGTAGCACTAAACTGAACCAAACATAGCGTTTAGTTCAGTTGACATCTTTTCCCCCATAGCAACACTTCACTGATGAAAGAAGCAGTGTGTTGATTTACATTCTGGCACAAACTCCTTCTCTTGTGGACTGGAATTGAATTCATGGACTGTATTTTCAGCAGCACTGTGTAGCAACCCTCGTGCTTGGCTAAGTAGCTTCAGCATGTATTCTGCCGAAGGAGGTACCTATTCCACCGAAGGACAGCTTCAATGCTTAGAAAGTTATTGTAAGTTGAACTGAATTCTAGATCATTGTAACTTTCCATGCTGGGGCTGGCTCCTTCTCTTGAGTTATGTAGAGAAGATTGTCTCTCTCTTTTGTAAAATCATCTCAAACATTTGAAGGTAGGTAATTATGTCTTACCTCAGCTTTCCATTTCCAGCTTATCTGGTCCTCTTCCCTTCCCCTGTTCCTCGTGAAATGGTTTTAAGTTGATTTTACTGCTGTCACTGTGCTGCAGAGGACATGCTCTCTGGCAATGTGCTAATCCCCTGTTCCCAGATCAGAGCCAGCTCATAGCCTTTGAAATAAGGAGTTGGTTTTGAGGGACAAATCCCAGGAAAGACTTCTAGCATTGTTTCCAAGTGTGAGCATTTAAAGTGGTTCCAAGAACTTATAAATCTAACATACTTTGAAAGTAAAGAATGCTCTATTAACTCAGCCACATTTTATACATTAAAAAAAATTTTTTTTGGCATGATCAGGCTCCGGGAACCGAATAATTTTTATACATTCAATTTCAAAAAGTTCTCATTGAATTTATAACTATACTTGTTTGGGAAATGGTTTTGAATGGTTTTCTTTCTGCATTAGGCCCATAGCATTGTGTCATTTGTGTCCAAAAAATGTCATTCCATCAAATCTCCCTGACTTAATGAGTATTTCTTTATCACTATTTGTCTTGAAAAGTCTACATGTTGAGCTGCTCCTGTTAAACTCAGGGTCATGGAAATTCTTCTTGCTCTTTGTGTTATCAAATGTATATGACCTGCTATCTTTCCTGAATCCTGAGATCAAAGGACATGCAGCAAATTATCTGGGGAAGCTAACATAGCATATTTTAATATTTTAAGCCAACAATAAATACGCACACTGCAATAGTTTTTAAGCAGTGCCTCATAGCAAATTGCTTTAGCTTTAGGTACTTTACAGAAGTGAGAAAATTCATTACCAGCTGTCAGTCCTGCCAAGCATTCACCAGATACCTCTGTGGCTCAGCAGAAAGCTGGAAGCTGAAGAAGTGATTTTAACTCCCAGCTGAATCCACAATGGGCTAATATGGGAAATTTCAAACCAATGCTTAAGTAAAGAAACTAACCTAATAAACCCGTATGTACCTATCATCTAGCTTTAACAATTATCAACATTTTGCCTACCTTATTTTACTTTTGTCCACTAACCCTTTTTTTTCCTGGAATATTCTAAAGCAAAACCCAGAAATCATGGCATTTCATCTATAATTCTTTAGAATGCAATTCTAACTGATGACATTTTTTATATAACCACCATGCCGTTATCACAGCTGGCGATTTTAACAATAATTGGATTTATTGAAGTTTAATAAGGTCATTGAAGTTTACTTAATAGATGACAACATGTACCTTTTAAAAAACAGAATGAATATTTACTTTATTTTTCAAACAATAATTTGAGACCAATAACTTTTAAAAAGACATCCTTTAAAATTGTAAGCACCATGGAATGATTTCTAAATGTTGTGTTAATTTCTTTTTTTTTAATTAATAAAAAAAAAAAATTGTAAGCACCACAAAACCAATGGGACTTTCCTCACTTATTTAAATCCTCATTTTTCAGGATGACAACATCTTTTAAAAAAATCATTTTTTGATGATCTTACATCTATGTGATGATATTAAGAATTACTGATTGCATATGTAGAATGGAATGATTTCTAAATGTTGTGTTAATTTCTTTTTTTAATTAATAAAAAAATCATTTTTTTTCTAATACAAATGGTGTTATCTTTCAACTTATTTCCAGTAAGTCTCAGGAGAGAAAGGAGAGGAAATTTCCTTGCCTGAAACAATTGAAAGTGTTGGAAAGTGAAGGTGGTGGGAAGAGGACTGTCTCTAGAAGATAATTGCTGAATTCTTTCTTTTTTGTCTTTTACCATAATGTTTTTTATTCTATTTTGTTTTTTAAATATTTTTATTGAGAAATATCTACACATGTATAAGTCATTGATTAGTCATATTATACAATCAATGACTCACAATATCATCACATAATTGTGTATTTTTCACAATGATCATTTTTAGAACATTTACATCTCTCCAGAAAAAGAGAAAAAAAAAGAACTCGTACATCCCATACTCTTCACCCCTCCTTTTCATTGACCCCACAGTATTTCAAGCTACCCAATTTTTACCCTTTATATCCCCCTATTATTTATTTATTTTTATCCTTTTTTTTTTAACTCATCTATCCATACCCTGGATAAAAGGAGCATCAGACACAAGGTTTTCACAATCACACAGTCACATTGGAAAAGCTATATAGTTAAACAGTCATCTTCAAGAATCAAGGCTACAGGAACACAGCTCAATAGTTTTAGGTACTTCCTCTAGCCACTCCAAAACACCATAAACTAAAAAGGGATAGTTATACAATCATAAGAAAAATCTCTAGGATAACCTCTTGACTCTGAAATTTCTCAGTCACTGAGACTTTATTTTGTCTCATTTCTCTCTTCCCCCTTTTGGTCAAGAAGGCTTTCTCATTCTGATGATGCCAGGTTCTGGCTTATTCCCGGAAGTCCTGTCCTATGTTGCTAGGGAGATTTATGCCTCTGGGAGTCATATCCCATGTAGGGGGGAGGACAGTGAGTTCAATTGCTGAATTCTTAATTCCAATAATTTTGAAGTCTAGAAGTACTGTTATAGGCTATGATTAGGAGACAGGGTATATCAGAATATCACATTACCAAAGATGCCAGATGTCCAGAAATTTTGGACAGGCTCTAGGGGCTGACCCTGGGAATGAATCATTAATAGGCCTGCTGACGTAAGAAAGGATTCTGAGTATTAATTCCATAAAAAGTGTCCGATTATTGGCAAGATGAAATTGTGGTGAGGATTGCTTAGAAAAGAAACAGTTATGGTCATATTTCCTGATTTAATGAACATTAGTCTAAATTAAACAAATACATATATATACACACACACACACACACACTCACACAATTTTAAAATAATTTGTGAAGATGATATAAAAAACAAATCAGAAAATGAGTTTCTCCCTGATTTACTTTCTTTTTGTATGCTGTATGGCAGGGTCATATTTCATTATTTTTCCATGTGAGTATCCCATTATTGCAGCACCATTTGTTGCTTTTTTGTTGTTGTTTGTTTGTTTTGCCTGTTTGTTTTTTGTGAAGTGCATGGACCAGGAATCAAAACCAGGTCTCCTTCATGGCAGGCAAGAAATTCCACCACTCAACTACCCTTGCACCCCTGCCCAGATTTACTTTTTAACAATATTTTTATAGCGATATCTTCATGCCCTAATTTGCTTTTGACTTATAGTAATTTGTTTATGACTTGCCATAAATCATGGTGGCAGTTTGGGCTAAAGTCCTTAGTACTTCATGAAATACAACAGAAATTCCTCAAATTCCTGTTGCTTATTAATCAGGGAAGTTGGTTCTCTCCCATTTCATGCTGGTGACAGTCAAAAGCAAGGAAGAACATATATAAGGAAAGATTTTTGCCTCTCAAGAGGCTTTAATGAGGCACTAGGAAAGGTCCTCTGGACAACTTCACAGAACGTAACAGTATCTGCAAATTCTAATTTTGAGTTCAATTCCCTATATCCAGAAGAAAAAAGTCTTACTGCATTATTTCTCTTGAACAAGCTTATTACATCCAACATAAGTATTTGATGTTATCCTGGTTGCTATAAAGACACGAAGAAAACTTGTTGCTCTCAGGATTTTATATTCTGATTGAAGAGCAGGACATAAACAACCACAAAACAGAGCTGAAATACAATACCAAATCCCTCTAAATGAGAAGTGGGTGGTATAGCTATTAAGCTTTGTCAGAGTTTAAAGGAGGAAGACAATGGGGAAAGAGTGGTTGAACAAGACCTCAAGGAGAATGTGGGACTCGAAGAGGTTTTTAAAATACTGGTAACATCTGGATTGATGGAGAGGCAGTAAAAAGGTGTCTCAGGTGAGAAAGTACAAACAAGGCATGGAAGCAAAGCTGAATAAGGCACGTCTGGGCAACAGTTGGGTCAACAATTTGATGAGAACAGAAGATTCCTGGGAGAAACGATTGGAAACTTGGTGCAGGTCGGATGGTGGAAAGCTCTGAAAATCAGCATGCCCTTTGTTCTGTGGGAACTCAGGAACACTGGCACTGTGTGTGAAAGACCCGGGTTGCAAAAGACTGGAGTTGAAGAGATTAGGCAGATGCTATAAATTAGAGGGTTGATGAGAATGAGAACCAGATGGTAACTATGAAAATGGGAAGGAAGGAATGGAAGTGAAAGGGCAGCAGCTGGAAGAATGATTTGGTAAGACTTGATGAGTGACCGTAAATGATGGAAGATGGAGGAGTCCAAAACAGTTCAGAGCTTTGGAACTTGTTGACAAGGAGGATGGCCTATGCAGGCCAAGCTGTCCATGGTCAATGGCAGCTGAAGGCACCGTGCCACATGGAGCTCAGTGAGCAAGGCAGCTCATGGAGCCAGCATGGGACTTTGTCACTCTCCAGGGCCCACTGACCGCCAGAGAGTACTTGTTCTATCTCTCACCTGTTGGGCCATGTCACCTTCGGGTGCTTAGTGGTGAGCCTTCATTCATGCGAGGTGGTGGGTTTCTCTCACATCCACCCCTTGGCTACTATCCTCCACTTCACACCTGCCTATGGTCTTTCACTACAGGAAATCTCTCCATAGTTTGCATGTCTGGTATTGCCTGCCTCTACTCTCTTCATGAGGACAGTTTGGACAAGGACAGCAGGAATCTGGTCAAGAGATTACTGCAAGGTCAGAGATCAGGAGTCTTATCATTCTCTTGTCTGTAAGCTAATGATTTATCCTAGTTCAGTTGCTTAACATTAATTGAGTCTATATAACATGGAGCATAGGGACTATTCCTGACCCCGGAAGAGAGTGTGATTCCCCAGGTCCTAGACAAATGTTCCTCGTGTGGTTTTTATTTCACTTACATTCTTGTTGGTTATGATATTTTTCATTTGGCTCTTGGGATTTTGAATTGCCTAAGGCAATTCACCACCCAACTCACTTGGCTTATGTTTCCTGCCTGGCCCAGCAAGCATTTGAATTTCAACCCCTTGTCTAAACATAACCTAGATATCCTGGTGAAAACCCCTGTTACATCACATACTTACTATATTCTACCATCAGTCATAGAGTTTAGAGGATTGGAGATTTGGGGAGCTGGAAGGGATCTTTCCCACTTCCCCTTTACTTTATGAGTGAAGAAACTGAGTTCTAGGGGGTCATGTACCTGGTTTAAATTAGTGACTGATTTAGGACGAGAGTCCAAGTCTCAACTGTTCTTTTTTAGGGGGAGGAAGGGGGGGTACATGATCCAGGAATCAAACCTGAGTCTCCTGCATGGAAGGTGAACATTCCACTACTGAATCACCTGTGCACTCCTCAACTGTTACACTTTACAATGTTACATGAGTTTCTTAAGACTCATATTTATTCTCTATTTTAATATTCAATATACTATTCATTTTATACAATCAATATTTTCAGGTAACCTATTGTGCAGTAGGCACAATGATGGGCCCACAGGCACAGATGTGGTCCAGATGGGCATGTCCCTGCCCCTTGGAACTTATTTTCTGTGGTGGTGACTGAGATGAATGCTATGGAGTCAGTGAACAGGATGACACAACAAGGAATGAGTAGACGTGCAGTCATTTTATATGCTTTCATGGAGCCCATCTTCCTACAAAGTTTTCAGTTGTATCACCAGCATCAATGATCACATATCAGTATTTGTAAGTTAAAATACAAAGTAAATCAACAGAAGAGTGGCTAAACAAACTGTGGTATATACATACGATGGAATATTATGCAGCTTTAAGACAAGATAAACTTATGAACCATGTAATAACATGGATGGACCTAGAGAATATTATGCTGAGTGAATCCAGCCAAAAACTAAAGGACAAATACTGTATGGTCCCACTGATGTGAACGGACATTCGAGAATAAACTTGAAATATGTCATTGGTAACAGAGTTCAGCAGGAGTTAGAAACAGGGTAAGACAATGGGTAATTGAAGCTGAAGGGATACAGACTGTGCAACAGGACTAGATACAAAAACTCAAAAATGGACAGCACAATAATACCTAATTGTAAAGTAATCATGCTAAAACACTGAATGAAGCTGCATCTGAGCTATAGGTTTTTGTTTTGTTTTGTTTTGTTTTGTTTTGATTTTACTATTATTACTTTTATTTTTTTCTCTATATTAACATTCTATATCTTTTTCGGTTATGTTGCTAGTTCTTCTAAACCAATGCAAATGTACTAAGAAATGATGATCATGCATCTATGTGATGATGTTAAGAATTAATGATTGCATGTGTAGAATGGTATGATCTCTAAATGTTGGGTTAATTTCTTTTTTTCCGTTAATTAAAAAAAAAGAGAAGGGATAATTGGAGATGAAGGGATACAGACTGTACAACGGGACTGGATATAAAAACTCAGAAATGGACAGCACAATACTACCCAATTGTAATGCAATTATGTTAAAACACTGAATGAAGCTGCATGTGAGGTATAGGCTTTTTGTCTTTGTTTTTTTTTGTTTTTTTTTCTTTCTATTATTGTTTTAATTCTTATTCTGTTGTCTTTTTATTTCTTTTTCTAAATCGATGCAAATGTACTAAGAAATGATGAATATGCAACTATGTGATGTTATTAAGAATTACTGATTGTACATGTAGATTGGAATGATTTCTAAAAAAAAAAAAAAATACAAAGTAAAGTAGGCATACAGTTTTGTTCAACTGGACTCAAAACATCTGTGTTTCAACAGATGTTTTGAGTTAAGACACAGCCAGGTCTATACAGCCATCCCACTTCACTCATTTCTATTTCCTGCCTGGCCCTGCAACCACTGAGTTTTAACCCTTGGTCCATACAAGACCAAGATAACCAGGTCAGATGTTAATGTATTCTATCATTAAATAGTTAAAGAAAAATGACTTCATGGCATGGGTGTTTGTGGATTGTGTCTGACTCAAAGAAGGCAATCATTATATGTTTATTGGCTAGATCACCGATTTGGTAAGACTCAAAAGCTGTTATAGTAGCCAAAGTTTATGTATCACTGAACTATAGCATTTTATGGGTAGAAAAGGCTTAAAAGATTTACTTTTATCATCTTATTTAATAGGTGGGGAAACAGACTCTGAAAGAGGTACAGTGACTTACAGAAAGTCACCCAAATGGAAGTTATTTATGTTTACAATACATCCACTGTGGTTAAAAGAAGCATTCTCCCATTTATTTTAAAGCAAAGTTTTTATAAATAACTAGATAAAGGTCTCTCAAACATGGAATTTAAAATCAGACAGACTGGTATTACAGTTAGGGTTGTCCCACACTTCACTTTATTTGGGACTTTGGCAAGTTCATTAACTTATCTTGATCTTAATCTCCTCACTTGACAGAAAATTGGCAATGTTAGGGCTAGAGGTAAAGTACCAATTAGAGTTGACTCCCTCTGGGGTTCAATCATGGGCAGAGGTTATTATTATTATACATGGTCATACAATTAAACCTCTCATCAAAGCTAGAATGACTTAGAATGGAAGCTGCAGGAGATGGATCCTTATTAAGAAAAATCTTTTTCTGTTAATGGAATAAGTTACATGCAAGTAGTAGCAGGAAAAGTGACACTACAATTTTCTAGGCACAGCGCTTCCTGGGCTTTCAGCCTAGAACGTTCTTTGCTTGGATATCCACATATATCTCATCTCCTTCAGGTATTTTGTTCAAATGTCACCTCTGTGAAGGCTTTCCTGACTCCTTGTTTAAAATGGAAACTTCCTTGTTTTCCCGCTTTATTTTTCTCCATGGCTCTCATCACCTCCTAACATATTATTTACCTTGTTTATGGTCTCTTGTAAATTCCACGAATCCTAAAGGAATTCACATCATAGACATTCAATACATATTTATTGAATGAATGAATTATTCATCCATAAGCAATGAAAGATTAGAATGCTAAATCTCATACAACATGAGCAATTAGAACTAAAAGAGATATTCATTATGCCAAAATGGTGCGGTTTAACATGTGTCTTCATTTCTTCTAGTATGTCAATCCTTATCCAGGTTTTGGGGTGATGAAGTGGTTTGGAGTGGGATTAACTCGGGGTAGTTGATGTTCCATAAATGACGCGGAGTGAAAGAAGCCATTCCCCACTCAGCACTAAGGCTGTTGACCTGGCCTGAAGTTTAGTTCCTGACCTTGCAATTCAATACCACTTTTTTTCTTTGCATAAAAATGTGGACAAGTGTCTAGGCTATAGTATACTACCAAATATACTCATTAGAAAATATAGTTACTAATTAATTATTAATAATTTGATGCTTCCATTTTTCAGACTACTGTTGATGACTACAACATGTATCTCTCTGAGATAAAACAAGCTTCAAAGCTGTTTGTATAAACTCAAGCTCAATTCATAAATCAATTGGATTTAGATGGGGAATTTTTCTCCCCATCTAGATACACTGCTTTCCAGTGGTTCTCAATCATGGCTCATGAGGGAAAAAATAGAAATCTGGATATAGATTTTATGTGAAGTTCCAGGGGAAATGTTCTAACAGCTTCCTTATATGGAAGTTATGTCAGATTCAAGACCCATGTGATGCTATAATTTGCTCTATACTGTAATTCTTGATGTTTAGTTTTCTTTTAAGAAAAAGTCTGATGCTCTGTCTTCCATTAATGCTTTAGCCCTTGAGTCTAAACTGTCAAATGCAATTGCCAACAAATGCATAACTTCTTTTTTTTTTTTGCACTGTAAATGGGACTAGCCAGCTTCTTTAAATATCTACTGTTTTTCTCATGCAGTATTTAATGGTCTACAGGTCTAAAATATTTCCTATATGCCTTGGCTTGAACAAAGAGTGCTTCTGCAAAACCAGTTAATAATTTGGCGATCCCAAGAGTCCAGGATGTTGAGTTCATTTTTGACACTGATTCCCAGATGTGCTGCAAGCCTCACTCATAGCACATCCTGCCAATGTTTTTTTTTTTAGATGTCATTTGACCTTTCTTGTATTTGATATGAAACACATGTCAAAAACAATACCTGACAAATCTAAAATGCATTTTGTTTTTGCATAAGCAAAAACATCATGAATATATCTTCTACTAAGTTTTGAATGGCAGGGATGGAAGGTTGCCATTGCAAAATTAGATTAGCATTTAGCCAAGTTAATTACACATATTAATAATTATTGTTTATCCAGTATCTCTTTGATAATTGGTAGGGAGGTCATTAGGCCCATGGAGAAAAAAGGGAGAATATGCAAGGAATTAAAGCATCTATATAACATATGGGTAAGTATATAGTTTTACTGAATACTGAATTTACATTTTAAAAGTTGCAGGTTCTGGTCTCAGCCAGATCACTGGACTCTTGACATCTGGGAAATAAGTAGAATAGCAGTGTGAGGTTGTGAGTATTTCAAGAAGATCCAAGATTTGTTGCTTCCTTTTGCAGGTATTTTCCATGGCAATTTCATATAATTTCTCTAGGTGTTCTGGCAAGATATCACATGCAATTTTATTTTCTTTTATTTTTTCTGTCTATCATTCCTTTTCTATTTATTTTTCAGAGGGCTCTAGGAAATACTGCAATATACCATGAGTGTCCTTCATCCTTCCATGAAGACTTCCATGCATCTTTATTTTACCATTCCTTTTGCCCATGCCTAGTCTTAAGGATTCTATATATTTATGACCTAGAATTATGGATCCAGAGTCTAGGTCAAGGTTGGAACAACTTGTGATGGATATTCCAGATATTTGAGGGCAAGAGGTTACCACTGAGGAATGAATGATGCTATCACTGTCTCGAAAGAAATAAATGTCACTGTCATCTGGTATTGATATTTTCTTGGACCCAGGATGTCAAGCATTTCAACTCACACTCTATTTATTTTAGAATAATGATTACTAATATGAGTTAACAATGGGCCAGGGCCATTTATTATCTCATTAGTTTATTTAATCCTCAAAACAGTCTCTGAGCCTTCTTAGTATTCTCATGTTATTGGGGAGGGGAGGCATGGGCAAATCAACATTTAAAATATTCAGTATGTTAAACACTTAGATTGGTGAAAATGCAGGACTTTTAATATTTGACACTTAGAAGGTGAATATTCCCTTATTATAAAATGTAGGTCACTCAGAATTTTCACAACATGAGCTTTGGAGTTTAAAATTTAAGAGACTGGCAATCTATCCATCAGCCGCATCACTTAGGATCAGCTCAGATACTGCTAATAGTGCCTCTTACACACTGATTTCTGATAAATAATGGTGGTGAGTTTCTGCAGGCAGCAATTGCTTGAAGGCAGTCTTTCTTGATATTTGATCATTTAGACCATGCACCTCTCAGTTGATGCTTACTCTTAGTAAACAGTTCACATGCTGGTTAACTATCTCACTTTACACTCCCAACATCCCTCTGAGGAAGGTACCGCTATTATTATCATACCCATTTTACAGATGAGGAAACTGAAATAACTTGGGAAAGCTCAGGCGTTTAATCATTGCACCTCACTGCCTCCAAATATGTACATATTTGTAGCCAAATGACTTTGAGTATAATTATTGTATGTAAGAAATGAGTATACAAGTAGTCTTATTTGAAATTTTTGTTCTAAGATTATTTCTACTTACGTGTAAGGCTTGATTTTGACTTAATCTACTTGAAAGAGAAAGGGACATGGAACTCATTCTTGATGGCATCAATGTTCACTTTTTTCCTAGATGTGCAAAATATATTAGTGTTTCAATTGTTAGCTTCTTATGGGGAAATAAAGGTAATAAAATAGGTTAACTTTTCACAAAACAACGGCGAGGAATTAATTAGGGACAAATTTCATTTCTGGGAAATAAAAATAAACAAAGGAATGGGAAAGCTGATAAGGCATATATACTTTCAAATAAAACAAAGCATTGTTATTGCTTATCATATATAACTTAGATATTCCCTGACTGTAAACTACCGAAGACAATAGAAGGGACAATGTCTTGAATTAGTCACCAGTCAATTTCCAGTGCCTGAGAATAGCAGCACCATTTTCTTAGCTACCAAACTCAATCTGTAGATATTGGTTAAATGAATGAATAAGCCATGTGTTTCACTCGCATACATGTCTTGCTACTCCGTTCTCCTCAAAGAATAAGTGTATTCTATGTAACAGATACCGATAATTGCTTAGGTTATCTTTTTTTCAATAGACCCTGAAGTCCCTCTTGGGGAGTTCCAATTATCATTTATAAAAGGAATGTAAATTTAGGTCTTGTAGGTGCTGCACTGATTGCCCCAAATAACTCAAAAGAGAAAGACATTAGAGGTAGATCTATGGCACATACGCTGTGCTTCTTGGGCATTTTAACTTGGTCCTCCAAACGTCCCCTACACTCCCCACTGAATATTTTATCCCAACAAGAGTGTGTGGCAATCAAGTACATAGCAGAAATTGAATCTGAACAGTCTATAACTTAAACATCTGCTCCAGTCACTCGTTCTGCTGCATTTGCTCCATAATCATAAAGAAGTGTCAATTCCATTCATATTGGTCACATATGCTTACTTTCTTAAAGCAAAAAGGAGAACTTCTTTTCTGAATGCTCATGGAAGTGCTCCATTTTTATATTAATAGGTCTTTGGAGAGGAGAGGAAACTCCTGGTCACCAGATGAAGTGCCTGGGGGAAGAGAAGCTCTGCCCCCAGTTCCTGGTCTCAGTTAGCATGGCTAACAATTTCTTGTGGGTTCTTCCAGAAAGTGTCAATGCACATATACACCAATATATCTATTTGCAATGATCTCCATGGTATGTGTGCAAGTATGTGCACATATTTGCATGCTTCTGAGCTTTATTCTCTATAGAGATCAGCAAGATGAAGTCTCAGAGTTAGGAATGGGAATTTTAGGTAAAGAGAAGAGGAAAAGCCTCTCATGGAATCCTTGGAATTTCTTTCCTGAATGTAGCGCTTCTTCAATCAATTCTTCATTCCTAAATTAAGGCCATTAATGGTCTATATTCAAAAAGACAGTCAACTCAGGGCATAGGAGAGTTCAGCATATAGTAGGTGATGACTAACAAGATCTGAACTTGCAATAATTAGCTGTTGTGCAAGGCTGGAGGACAGGAGCTCGGTACACAATAGTTTGCGTGGCTCTCTTAGAGAGGACTTGGACTTTGGCCCCTGATGTTATGGAAAATCTGCTTCAAAGATTATTGAGGCCACTTATAACTGAGGGGGCACACTGTTTTCTCACCATAATCCAAGCTGACTCATTGAAATCTAAAGTGGAAAATGCTTTGCCTATATATTTCATATAACATGTATTTTTCTCTCTTCCATGTAAAAAGAAAGGGTTAGAATGATAGTATTTGGTTAGAATATTCATTTTTGAAAAGAAAACATTTAGTAATGATACACTGAGCTAATTTTTTATATGGAAATATTCACTGCTAGCAAGAGTTTAGTAAAGCTGTTGTTTTCATGGGTTGTTCATTGCATTTTAATTTTTAATATGTTGTCTGATAAATTTTATCAATATATATATTTATATCAATCTGTTTTAAAAGCATTAAAATGCTCAATGCTTTTATCCCACTTGTCTCACTTTAAGTAATTTATCCTATAGAAATAATTCATAAATCTGTATGAATTATGATAAATCAACATGATTCAAAATGACAAAACACTGGAAGCAACATAATGTCTAATAGGGAAATGGTCGAGTGAAGAGTAGCACATCTGCTATTGACCCAGTAAGCATTTTCAGTAGTAGGAGACGTATGACCCATGCCACATAAAATAAAGCAAATCACAATGTAAGAGTATATTTCAATTGTGTATAGAAGGATAGACATGTGAATGTGTGAAACAATGCACATTGTGCCACGGTTGTGGGATTATGTCTGCTTTTCTTTTGTTTCTTATTTTTTCAACTGAAAAATTTATTTCTATAATATTGCCACAGTTTAAAAATTACCTAGCATCTGTATCTTTAAGTCTAACTACCTACCTACATGTCTAGCATACATATTTTAATGCAAACAGAAGAGGCTTGTTGCTTTCTCAGAAATGGAGTGGCATGACAAATATCCCAATGATTTGAAAAGGTCCTGACATAAAACATGACTATGAAACTAAAATGAATAAATATGTTTTGAGGCTATGGCCCTCGTACTTCTTTTAGTGTAGAATTATTGGTGAATTTGAATGCCTGTGCTCCTACCCACCACTGTCAATTCTAGTTGAATGGTCCTCTAGAGTTTCTTTGGCTTGTGCAAAGGTCAGGCTCTCTCATATGAATCCATTGCAGGTTTATTCTGTGTCATTGGGAAAAGTGGGACAGGGTGTGTCAAATTTCCCCTGTGGGGATTTTCCTTTAAGTCCTGTGGGTCTGGGATCATTATTTCTATTGCAATTTCACCCATGGACTTGGCTTTTTCCAAAAGTAAATGAAAATAGGCATGCCAGGGAGTTTGTTGACTTACCAAAGACCAATACAGAAAATGCCAGACAAGGTTACCTTCGGCTACCATTTCTGAAGGCCTGAACTGTCAGAGGGATTAAGGAGCTATAAAGTGAAGACGAACCATAAATTGGAGAACCATAAATTGTATATATTATAATAATTTTCAGCCTGCTTTGCAAAAAAAAAAAAAAGGAAAAGAATATATTTGAGGTTTAAATATGCAGAAATAGCCTAAAACATTTCTAAAGACTCTAAATTATTCATTCATAATTCCACTGATGCCAAACTAAACTGGTGAAGTTTGGTATTAGTATTATTATGCAGCTAGCTTGCAATTTTCTTTTCTCTTGCCAGAAGTTTGCTAGAAAAACACAAAACTGGAAAATTCATCCAAAATTAAAGAGAGGAAACATTAGGAGAAAAATGTCAAATGGAGAAACAATAAAATTGCTTTAGTTGTAGTTATAACTTCTATAGTTTCTTCTTGAGAAACTTTACGTATTTATCAGTATGGCCTTAAAATAGTCATTTACTCCATATACCCACCCTTATCTGAAAGCAACCAGTTGTACTAAAAACAAATCCGAAACTGAACAAAAACAAAATTCAGTAAGAGGACTTTTAAAAAGATTAATTCAAAATAAACACAGAATGAGAAGGTGGGTGAAAGAGCTGTTAGGGCATTTTAACTTATTATATTTCTGGAGTCCATGTTTAAAGACTAAAGTGGCAATTTTGGAAATTATTTAGAAGACAGCCACAAAGATGGCAAACTTATTCAATCAAGTTTGGAAAATAAGACCAGTGAAGAGAAGCAAATGGTACTGTTATTAATTTTCCCGAAAAGAAGGCCAGTTGGCAACCGAAAACATTCTCTGAGCTTACAGAGAGCTTTTTAAGAGGAGATGATTGGCTATCTGAATTAAGTATGAAACAAGGGAAATAGGCTGCATATGAAGTATGAAGTCTTAGGTCAGACAGAGTGAGGACACGTAAGCGGCAAAATGAGATGCAGTCCACGTTGTGCAATCTTCTCTAGATCCTCGGAAAATAAGATAGAAGCTTCTTTGTGTGGCTGTGCTTTGAAGTAAGGGATATGCGATGTAAACTTTCATGTCCCTTCCAGCCTGAGATTCAGGTCCCTGAAAGCACATTCCTGAGGGGAGGGAGTTAAGTAAACTCAGAAAACAAACTAGCAGAACATGGTAAACAATGCTGGGGAGAAAACCAGTAGGATCATGATGCAAAGGTAGCCCCAAATCCTACTTAGGAAAAAAAAAATCATAATAAAGGAGATTTCTTTAAAATAATAAAATTCATTATTAAAACGTTTAGAGAAATACTGGCTGGAAAAAATAGATATTCAATAAATAATAATACCAAGTATCTCATCTCACACCATGAACTGGGTTATTTCTAACTCATTTTTCTAAACACAACATTAGGAAACATGGCTTCAAAATTCAGAGGATTTATTCCCCGCTATGTGGGATACGATATCCAGAGGTGAGAGTTTCCCTGGCAACGTGAGAGATGACTCCCAGGAATGAATCTGGCCCTGGCACCATGGGATCAACAATTCCATCCTGACCGAAAAAGGGAAAAGAAGTATAACTAATAAAGTATCAGGGACAGAGAGAGTTCAAACAGAGTTGAGAAGCTACTCTGGTGGTTGCTCTTATGCAAGCTTCAGGTAGGCCTTGCTACCTATCATAACCTGGCCAACTCTCAACCAGGACCATTCCAGTCAATCCTAAAGAACACCTAGGGCAATTTATAAGATTCTACAAGGGTTCCATACACTAGAGTAACTCTCCAGAAACCTACAACCTCCATATGGATCCCTGGTCCAGATAAGTCCTGAAACCTAGAGGGCCCAGCTTCTCCAGAACATCAGACAGTTCCATCTCCCTACCTCATATTAGTGACAGACACTTTCAACATGAAAAAGTTAGAATGGCCATAGCTCAAACACCCTTAAAGAATGGGATAGAAAAATAAAGGTGATGGTTGAGCTATACAGAGAAGATAGGATTTAATAAATGAATATGAATGCTGAATCATTAAATTGATATCTCTTTTAGTCTCCAGTATCTTAGAGCAGCTAGAAGTTAATATAACCTAAAGTTGTGGAATTGTAACCCACTCTGAAATATATTCTACAACTAATTGTGATGCTGTGCTCTGACACTTAACACTTTTTTGTATATGTTATTTTTCACAATAAAAGAAAGAAAAAAAGTTGATTGTGCTGGTAAAAAAAAATAAGCCTTCTAGCTTCCTATATTCTGGAGCAGCTAGGAGGAAAAATATGAGAGGATCATATGGTAGTCCATGGCAAACCGTGCTATCTGTCCTGTAACTACTTGTTGAAGAGCGCTTTGAAAACTATTGCTTTTTTATTTCTTTGCTTGGTATATATGTTATACTATACAATAATAAAGTTAAAAGAAAATTCAGAGGGTTTAGTGTGGTCTCAACTTTGTGGAGGCCTCTACTCAGTCACGCCACTGGGTCTCCCTGGTCTGCCTTAACTGATTATTCCATTAATCCCCGTACAAAATTTGATGTACAGAGAGATAGTTGTAGTATGGGTAGGTTGGTCCCAAAATAGATTGTGAGTCAGTTACAAGGGAGGGATTCCAGGAACCAGAATTAAAGAGTGAAGAAATTCAAAATTTCTACATATGACTAAGTCCCAACACATTTTACATAATATTAGCTACTTCCTCTTCCTATAACTGAGTTTGTTGTTTTCATCAATAGCCTTAAGGAAAGCCATTAAAAAAACCATTGAGAGATGATTATTTGGGGATAGCTTTGCTGCAACTCAAATATCTAAAATAGCCTTATTCTACGTATTGAATGTTAAAGGCTTTTGAGATAATTATACTAATTACAGAAATGGAATGGTTCTTTACCTGTTGGGCTCTAATAATCTTCATTTCAAAAATCAGGAGGCTATTAACTCCCACTTGCTAATGGGATTCAGGTAGAAGCCATCACAGCTATTTGCAATCTTTTTTCTACACCTCCCACCAGTATGACATGCCAGCAACAAAGCACCCACAGCCATCATTCCAAAGGCTGTTGTTGGGTTATTTATAAGTGAATTCACCGTGGGATGAACACATTCCATTTTGGGAATTCGTTTTAATTGGCCTTATTTTCATAATATAAACTCAGTTTCATCATATACACTATTTTAGCAAGGTATTTTTCTACCATCACTGATTTTTGCTCTCCTGTTGTATAGTTTGACTCCACCAAAATAGCTTGCCATCCAAATATTCCCTTCTCTCAAGCTAAGGTATATTCATATATTGCTGAAGGGTATAAATAAGTTATGTGTTTGCAATCTCAGAGGATCTAAATTGGAATATACCTATCCATGAGAATAATATATTGTAAACAAATTCACCTGGCAAACAGAATTGTACAGGAGTAAAAATATGGATGGAAATGATATGGTTTCAATAGAAGTCCCCCTCATTTTACATGACCTGTTATTTCTTTGTGTAGAATATAATTATTCCAGAGTTTAGGATTTTCTAAAAGAGGTTATCTGTATTGCTGGGAAAGAATTGCCTTCCAGCTAGAAAGATAATCTTTCCTCCATCTCTCACCTTTTTCATCAGAAAAGTAAATAAATGACTTCCTCTTTCAGCACACCTGGATTCTTCCTTGTGAGAGAAAGAAATGGCTTGATTTATGAATTAGGAAAGAGACCGTAAGGTCTCAGAGAATTATGGAACTTTAGCTGCAGGAAAGATAGAGGAAATCTGGCTTAACCCCCTCATAAATGACAAGAATTAGATATGAAAACTACCTTTAAGGAGCCTACTAGCATCAGACCTGAGGTAAGTCCTTTCAGTATTAATTACACGAACTGCTATATAAAGAAAGGAGATTCTGGCAACTCATTCCCCACATAGAAAAAATCCAGGACAGTCTCGAAACCAAAGTAGGGAGGAAAGTCTAATACTGGCATTAAGCTTAAAAACAAACAAAAAAATGGTTCTAAAGAATTAATTCTCTCACATGATTCCCAAAACCAATAAGCTGTTTTTTTCTTAATTCCTTCAAAATTTTCCTGCATCAAAAGATGATCCTGAGATATGAGGATGGAAATAATTAGCACTTTTAATTAGCACAATTGGGAAATAAGGTAGACTGGACTCAGTAAGAGTCTCCAGTCTGGAGCTCATTAAAGTAAAAACATCTTTCTTCCCCCTAATATCAAAGTACATTCTACTGACTAACACACAAAATGAGTTACTTTGCAAAATGGAAAGAGTATAATTGGATTCAGAACAAGTTTGAATTATGAAGAAAGGAGACGCCATGGAATTCTGGAAGCTGGGAATTAGATTGTCTCAGATGTTTGCCAATACGTTTTTAGAACTTGGTATTTGTACAACAAGGGTTTAACTGCTTAATGCCTGGTTTGAGAATCAAAATTGAAAATGAAAATTATCAATTATAAATACATAAATTCAAAATGTGCCAAGAGGCATTTCTGAACACAATCTAACAGCTGGGCACACATTTGGCAAGAAGAAAGCTGCGCTCGCATTGCCCAAATCCACAGGAGCAAGCACATCTGGAATCCTAACGATCCCAGGCCTTGGGGGACAGCCATCTGTGGCGAAGGGAATCTGGATGAAATGTCCCACCCAGCAGAAAGAACCTCATTGTTCTGCTGTAAAGAGTGGTTGGCCCCACTTCCTTCTGATAGCACAACCAGCTTCTCATCTGGTGAGTGTCCGTGAGAAATGTAAGGGTTCAAGTGTTCACCAACCAACCAGGATCTAAAAGCATAGCAACCTGGAAGATAAGAAACAGCCAGGGATAAATCTGTGAAATAAATCTCATTTTGAAAGGGCATTGGCAAATTCTGCAACCTTTATCTACTCTTTCAGCAATTTCTGATGATAATGTCAGTTAATGGGCTCCTCCAGGACTCAGCACCTTATCTGTAAAATAGAGGTTGGGTAACCTGAACTTTAGGGTGCCTTCTGGTCCTCACAGCCCACTGGTTGGTGATTTTATGGAATATATGCTGGGCACAGAGAGAAATGTCTACAAAGAGAACCAGGAGTGGCAGCAAATATTTGAAGCTGGCTGTAGAAGAGCCTGCTGCTTGATGCTATCAGATCAACAGGGAAGAAGGCTGTACCCAAGAAGGACCTCTGAAATGATTATAAATGGGTTTTACAACCTGCCAGCAGATGAAGCCAGTGCCGTCCTTGCACTCAGCTAGCTGCAAACGATGCACAGCTTATTGGGTCTGCCCCACATTAAACACACTGTAGGATGCTAGGCCAAGTGAAGGGGACCATTCAGCTACAACAGATGTTCATGTGCCCAAGTGATGAAGAACAGCCGTGAGAGAGCAATGGCTGGGGTGGGGTGAGGGGCATGACACAGGAGATGGGTCAGACCGTGACAGTGAGGGAGGAGCATAGGGGACAGGCAGACTTCATCAAGAGGGGAGCTACGGAGCTTAATAGATTGGAGAGGGAGCTCTTTAGGTGATCATAAAGCCCAATGAGGGGATATGCCTATAGATTACTACACCGTGGAGCTAGAGATGGAAAGACATTGAAATCAGCCAAATTAGGCTTTGAAATCTGGTTTTGTCACTTGATATCTGGTATGTTCTTGGGCTAATTAAATAGTGCATTTTCCTCATCAGCAAATTGGAAATAACAATATCTCCTTCTTAGTGGTTATGCAGATGAGTCAAGTATTATAGATAATGATTGGTGCATGTAGGCATTCAAAATGGTATGTTAATTATTATTCCTACTAGCATTGTCATTGATAGCTTAATCCTGAGTGTGAATATTGAATTTGCCCATGATGATGGTTTGTGAAAGAAAAAAACTATTAGATCAGGCATTAAACTGATGAAAGACTATGAAGGAGTGTCTTGGAGGCTGGCAGCAAAGGGAAGGGAAGGGGAAGCATGGATGTGGCTGGGTACCGATGGTGTCGTTCTTGAAGGCTAAGTCCCAGGGAGAGAGCTCACTCTTTGCCCTGAGGTAGAGGAGGCTGGAGGAGAAACCATTTCTGCTTGGGTGTCTCATCTTTAGTAGAAAGCCAAAGCGTGTTTAAAGCAGCCATCCCCAAAGACGTTTTCTTAAAAGTGGTCTGTGTTGCCAAACCCCAACTCACATCATCCCTGTCAACCCTAAAGAACACCCAGGGCTCTATCTGAGATTCAACAAAAATTTCACATACTAAGTTACTTTTCAGAAACCTACAACCTCCAGATAGTTCCTGGGCCAGATAAGTCCTGAAACCCAGAGGGCCCAGCCTTTCCAAGAACATCAACCAGTTTCACCCCCCCATCCCATATTATTGACACTCCCTTTCAACATGGAAAAGTTAAAATGGGAATAGCCCAAATACCCCTAAAGATTGGGAGAAGAATCGGAGGAGAAGGAAGAGCTCTGAAATCTGTTCTATAACTCTTTGTTAAAATGTACTTGGAAATTTATTTATTTATTTACTTATTTTTGATGTGTGTTATATTTAACAATTAAACAAACATAAAAAAAAAAAAGAGCTCTGTGGTCAAGTGTATCATGGGATGCTTAGATTGGTCCCTCTTAGAGATTCACAGGGCAGGTTGCCCAAGTGAAGGCCCCAAGAACTCCTCCCAGAGGCGCCATGCTCTCTTTTGCAAAACACACTTGGTAAAGCAAAAACTGACAGAACTATTCAGTAAAATAGGTCAATCCATGGTCATAACGATAGATTTTAGCATACCTGTTAAAAACAGACAGAACAAAGGGAGAAACAAACAAAGCGAAAACAGTAAGAATATACATTTGAACAATTCGATCTGCTCCTACGATCTAGTGGACATATTGCTAAATCCATTCCCTTTTTTTCTGTAAACCTACAACTTCTCTAATTAAAAGAATATATACTTAAAAAACAACCCTTTTTTGGCCAATAAACCCTTTTTAAAAAAATAATCTGATACTTCTTAAGATCTCGCATGATTGCATTCCGTGGAAGACATGTCAGGAAATAAGATGAGGGCAGAGGGAGTGTTTGGGGGGGGAAGTTTGCTGGAGCTATGGGGCTTCCTGAAAACAGTGCCAGGGTAATGCTGTGTCAAACAAAGGGATCAGTGCTGCGGCTGGGTGAGAAAAGGTCGGCCTGAGGTGAGTGGGCTCAAAGCTGTGTGCACAGAAGGGACACTCCGGGCACTGGTCCTCAAGAGCCCCAGGGCTGAAGGAGAGCTGAGGTGGGAGGTAGCGGCACTGGGAAGGGCTTTTGCTCTTCAGGTTGGTCCAGCTCAGTGGCAAAACGGGCTTTGAAAGAAGGAATATCAGAGAGGCAGGCAGCTGGGGCTCAGGGCAGAGCTCTTTGAAATGTGCGAAACTCACCCAAACATTGCTTTCTAGCTCTTAGGATCAAGGTTTTTTTTTTTTTATCTCTAAAACAGTAATCTGTCCTGAAGCATGAACAACCCTGCACAATGGCAGTCTGAGAGTACATTTCAAACAATGGGAAAAAGATCAAAAAGATTCTCATGTCTTCCAAATAAAAACATTTCCCCCTACTTTTGCCTTCTGGTATAGAAACTAGGTTCAATAATAGAATCTTGAAAAAAGAAGACATGCCATCTTTAATTAACTAGTAATTGAGTTTTTATTTATAGACTGTCGGAGAAAGAACATTAATATGGAGGTATATTAAATGTGAATTTTAAAAAGTGCAACTGCAGCAATTTATTATATACCAAGTCATGGCCTTTGGAAACATATTAATCGTAACTTACAGTTTTAAAGTACAATCCATGAAGAAATGAAATTGCTAGTGATTTCCCAGTCTGCATTGTTCATTAACCCTGCACTATTGAACTTTATTGTGTGCCTTGTTCTCAGAAAGCTCAAGAGTTTGCTTGTCAATAGCTAGCTAATTATTATTTGTGTCTCTAAAACTAAAGATAGCATTTTTATCTTTACCTGTGCTGGAAAATTGAGTTGATGAGATTATTTTATTATTTTAAAATAATAAAATTAAGTTTGAGAAAATGAACAACAGTAAAAAAATAAACTAAGGGCTACACTGTGATTTGTGTTTTGGGCCCTGTGCCAGTTTGAATCTGTTGTGTACCCCAGAAAATCCATGTTCTTTAATCCTCATTCAGTATTGCTAGGTGGAGTCTCTTTGATTGTTTCCATGGAGATGCTACCCAACCAATTGTGGGTGGTATCTTTTTTTAGGTAGTTTCCATGGAGATGTGTCTCCACCCATTCAAGGTGGGGTTGCTTACTAGAGTCCTTTAAGAGGGAACCATTCCGGAAAAAGCTTTAGTGCTGACAAAGACTACACAGCTAGAGACCTTTGGAGATGCAGAAGGAAAATGGCCCCAGGGGAGACTTATGGAATGAGGACAGAAAGCTTGTAGATGTTACCATGCTCCCAGCTGACAGAGGTGTTCAGAAGCCAAGACCTCAGCAGATACAGCCATGTATCTTTCCAGCTTTCATATGTATTCCAGACAGCATCAGCCTTCCTTGAGTAAAGGTAACCTATCATCAGTACCTTAATTAATTAATTAATTAATTTTTAAAATTTATTTTATTTTATTTTTTTTAAATACCAAAAAACACGTAACAAACGCAAACATTTCTATTTTGATTATTCCATTCTACATATATAATCAGTAATTCAGAATATCATCACACAGTTGCATATTCACCATCATAATCATTTCTTGGAACATTTGCATCTATTCAGAAAAAGAAATAAAATGAAAACAGAAAAAAAAGTTATGCATACCATACCCCTTACCCCTCCCTTTCATTGATCACTAGCATTTCAAACTAAATTTATTTTAACATTTGTTCCCCCTATTATTTATTTTTATTCCATATGTTCTACTTGTCTGTTGACAAGGTAGATCAAAGGAGCATCAGACACAAGGTTTTCACAATCACACAGTCACATTGTGAAAGCTGTATCATTATACAGTCATCTTCAAGAAACATGGCTACTGGAACACAGCTCTGCATTTTCAGGCAGTTCCCTTCAGCCTCTCCATTACATCTTGACTAATAAAGTGATATCTGCTTAATGCGTAAGAATAACCTCCAGGATAACCTCTTGACTTTGTTTGGAATTTCTCAGCCATTGACACTTCATCTCATTTTGCTCTTCTCCTTTTTGGTCGAGAAGGTTTTCTCAATCCTTCGATGCTGAGTCTCAGTTCATTCTAGGGTTTTTCTCAATCTCTTGATGCTGAGTCTCAGCTCATTCTAGGATTTCTGTCCCACGTTGCCAGGAAGGTCCACACCCCTGGGAGTCATGTCCCACATAGGCAGGGGAGGGTGGTGAGTTTGCTTGTTGTGTTGGGTGCCTTAATTTAGAAATATTCACAGCCTTAGAACTGTAAACATGCTGCTTAATAAATCCCATTTTTAAAAGCCATTCCATTTCTGGTATACTGCATTCCAGCAGCTTTAACAAACTGAAATAAGCCCTAATAGTTTTGCCCTCTGGGCAGTGATGATCCCCTAGAATTGAAGATCAGAATGCACCTGTTTGAAGTGGTCTTTCCTGAGAAGATATGAGAATCTGCCTTTCCGAAGGGACTGCAATTCAATGGGGTACAATATCAGTCAAATTATTTTTCTATCAGAGCATTTCAGGTCACGTGGGGATTGGGCAAATCAGCTGTGAGATTTTCTCCAAAGCAAGTATTAAAGGGCATATATAACCTTCAGAACTGGAGGAGGAAATGCTAAAGGATTTACCCCAGAGGAAGACAACTTGAAGATCTTCATGCCAGTTTTCCTCTGGTTTAGCTAAAGAGATACAGAAATGAGATGTAACAACTCAGCCTGGAAATGTGTACAAAATTCTTCATTGAAAGCCTGTTTGTTCTGTAAAAGTTATACTGGTACAAACTCATTTAATGATGGACTTACCTTGCAGTCCCTGCTTTGTTTTATCATTCTCTTTTTGCTGAACAAAAAGATACAGACAGAGGCTTGAGTTTAATAAGTGTAGTATCCAATAGACACATGTACAAGGTAATGAGAAGCAGTAGATGGGGGCACATTACACATTGTTCAGACTCATTGAATGATTTTCATTGTGTAGGTCTGTTCAAATTCTTTTAAGTTTGGGAACCTAGATTGGGAGGGTGGGTCATGGATGGAAGCAAAGAGAACTGAAGAAAATTTCTACATATTCTCTCATTTAAACCTCACAGCTTCTTTGCAATTGTTGTCCTACGACCCATTTTATAGATGGGGAAATTCAAGGATACAGCTGGTAAGAGTGAGAGCTGGCTTTACACTGAGATCTAATACCAGACCCATGTTTGGCACGTGCAAGTCCAGTGATTATTTTGGGTCATATCATGTAGCAGGTTCAGAGACATGACGAGTTCCAAGGGTCTTGTCTTACTGTCCCTTCCATGCCCCAATGCTTGCCATCGAGCCTGTTCTCCATCTCCTATCCCTTGACCTGATCAACCATGTCAGGACAAACTGGTAACTGTCTGAGAATACTTTGGTACTGTAGAGTTGGGGAAGGGGGAAGAAAGCAAAGGCCTTCCAGAGCAGAGGGGAAAATCCCTCTTCTGATGAAACATCCTGTGTGGCAACGGAGAAGCTTGGATTTCCCCCAAAAGGCGGTTAGGGTAGCATACTGCTACTTGTCACATGCCCTGGGAACAAAGTCACGGCTGCTGTGGCCTTTTGCATAATTTACCTATATATGGCCCACACAAAACCACAAACACGGAACCTAAAGTGGCATTTGTCTCTGAGGTACTGAACAGAAAGTAATAGCATCGTTTTTTATGAATTAAGTGCACGGTATATGTCATGAAGAGGAAATGAACCCAATTAGCTTGAACTTGTACATCCTCTCTATACTGAAAGATTAATTTTGGGTGGCTGAGGTTAATAATATGGTTATTTGTTTTTGGATATGACTATAACTTGACTGACTGGGAAAGCAGGTGCTTGATTGATGTACTATGCGTAAGACCCATGAGTTTTGTAACTAATTTACAAGTTGTCTTTACCGTGAAAATGAAAGCCAGAGCCAACTCTGTCATACAATTTATGTCATTCACTGAAATTATAGGTAATTTCAGCTTGTGCACTTGTGAAATAGTCTATGCCATTTTTGCTTTAAACATCTTTTGTACTCAGTATTTCTAACTTGTCTAAATAAATATTATCATCCATAATAACCATTACCAATCCATTATGAGACTTCAGCTTTTAGATTTAATCCATGAAATACAGTCTTATGACTTCTGCTTGCATCTTTGATAAACAGTCAACTTTTCACAGCTGTCATGATTTCAATTATGAGGAAAATTGGCACTTTTGCATTTTTTCCGTGGTTAAAAGATGCTCTGAAAAATCATTTCTTCAAGCACTGCTATTTTTCTTCCATGTTTATCATGTCACGTCTGATTAATGTGGTTGATTAGAGCAATGTGCTAAAAGGCCAAGGCTTCTTGTTCAAGCTGAGGGAAGGTCAGTTAGGTTAACCCTCCAGTCCATTGAAAATTTGTTCCATTTGTCTTCAGTGAGATTAGCAAGAGTGTATAACCAGATCAGTACAAATCTAATCTTTAATGCCAAGAAACATAGCTACAACTGCATTCAACATAGATACAGGATCAATAATGCCACCTTCCCTTGCAAAGACTGATGACACAGATGCAGAAGCAACTGCTTTCCTATGCCTTTTACAGCCTTTAGCTTACTCACATACAACTGATCCCAACAGAGAATGCTCACAGACCCTCGCCCAGTGGGTGCTGCCTCTCCAAGAGAAGTTGGATTTCTCAAGTCGAACACACAATGGAATAGTCTGGCATCACTTGTATCAGACCCAAAGAGCTTCCTTTCTCTTTATCCCACTCACCCTTCAACGACTCTCCTTTTTGAAGTTTTTCTATTCTCCCATTCCTTAATTTTATCTTTTCCCTTCAGACACTAAATAATGACCAACTTGATAAATTATAAGGCAGTTGAAGTCTGTGCATGATTTCAGACTCTTTTTAAAAAAATTTTTTTTTCCTTTTTCAGAAAGGAGAGCTCTTCAGCTAATGCTACACTACCCCAAAACTGGATCCTTGCCTGTCTTTGCAAAATGAGAATCAAGCTTATTTATCCTTATCAGGGCCAGACCTATAAATCTTAATCCAAAGCAATAAATCTCCAGTGGAAGAATTTGTGGAATTTGATTCTCTTGGATCCATGCTTTATGACTAATGATACCACTTTTGTGAGTGAGACATTTAAAGTGATTTTTGTTTTCCTGAGGATAATATATGAATTATTTTAACTGCCTTGCAGAAACCGAACTCTGCTTCCCAATTAGTTTCATTTTTCCTTGTTCCAAATGAACTCTTTCTTCCCAGACTTTCAAGCCTTTGGTTATTTTTCCCATTTCCCTGGGATTCTCTTCCCCAGCTTGCACACCCTTCAGATCTTAGCTTAGACGTCTTTTCTTCCAGAAAGTCTTCACTGACCCCCAAATAGTGAATTATGGGACTTCCTTATGTGCAGCCTCTACCTTCCATCTATGATAGCACTTGTCACAGTGTATTACAACCACCCAGTTACTTATCAGTATCTCACCTATCTACTGGAAACTGCCTGACCTATCATGAAAGCTCCCAATAAATACTTGTAGGGATAACAAACCCAGGCAAGGTTTGTCGTGGGCTGGGAGGCAATCAGGCTGTCTGGTGTCTGTTAACTTTGCCTGTGGTCACTACCTGAAAACTTGTCTGATATCAGATTTGCTTGTTTTAAAAATAGCTCAGTATTGCTGATACTTGCAATGCTCAGCTGAGAAGAGAACTGTGACTGTCATCAGTTTCTCTCTTTTTATTTTTTCAGTACCACCAAGTTAATGTGATATTTTTAGCTTTTTCAAATCTGCAGAAGTTCTATAACCCCAGATCCCCATGTTACTAAATAGAGACCTGCCAGTCTGCTCCTCATCTAAATCAGCTAGAAGCACTGAATTCTTGCTCTTTCCTGCCTGTAGTAATCTCAATGGGATCTCCCGAAATGTTCACTTTAAAACCAACATATAAGGGAAACAATGGGAAATACCAGAGCAAAAGAGAAGAGTGAATTGAAAACAGAACTGTGTATTTACAGTTCTCAAGGTTGATGGACATTGGGAAAGTAAACTAAAATCAGAGATAACATGCTGTGGAACTTGGCTTGACTTCAAAGGGAGTTCTTATACCAATGCCTGCTACTCAAGGTCAATAAGGAGGGTTTAATCTCATCGAATAGAGTTGAATCATTTATAGAAAATAGGTCTACTTCTGCTGGTTGTGATGATTCCTCCAACAGATGATGTCACACAAATACTTGCCTAGAAATTGCTTGATTGATTTATTAGCTCACAGAGACAAAGGGACCCAACAGTAGCTACATGTGATAACAGAGTGATTTGTTCTGAATACCATGGAAAAATGTGTGTCCCAGCACATTTAGGAGTTTATCCATGGCCCTTTCATAAGTAGAATGAACAAGAAGCAATTTACTTTATATGAATAAGAAATATCAAGATGATGTTAGAAGGTTCTGGAAATCTTTACTTTTTTCTCTTTAGAAGATTTATAAGAGGAATCTTTTAAGGTCTCAAAAGGTAAATTTTAGAATTATGTTATACTGTTTAAAAAAATTATTTTAAAATCGTTCCCAATATTCTTCATATTTTTACTGAACTTGCTCTTTATAGAGTAGTTTATACCATAGGCATGCTGCTTAGTTGTTTAAGTTCTATCATTCCAATAAGCAAGTTAATAGGTAAATAAATAAATTTAAAGAACAAGAGAAATAATGGCAAAAAAATTCAAATAACACACAACTAAAATTTGCCCTATCACCTTAAATCCTGGTCTTGCTTGCAGACTTATAGTATAATGTGTAGAAAATCTCTAAAAATTTATATTTTGACTAGTGCAATTCCTAATATACCTTATGTGGACTGCTTAATTGAACATCATAAGTACATGGAACCTTGAGTAGGACATGAGATTTTGTAGGTTTATCCAGAGTGATGCCCCGCAATAAATCCCAGAGTGGTTTGAACAATGAATAAAAAAGTATTTGCAAAGTCGCCATGGAAAAATGGTGAGAAAGGGGAAAACTTCAACCTTTCCAAGTGGAGAATTCTTGATATTCTCACAAGCAGTGTGGACAACCAAAGCAATAGGCTGAGCCCCCAATCTTGGGGTTTGTTCATATGAAAATTAACCCTGTAAAGGATACGCTAAGCCCATTTAAAATTAGGCCTAAGAGTCACCCCTAAGAGAACCTCTTTTGTTGCCCAGAGGTGGCCTCTCTGTCTCAGGTAACATGACAAGCAAACTCACTGCCCTCACCCTCTCTACGTGGGACATGACTCCCAGGGGTGTGGACCTTTCTGGCAACATGGGACAGAAATCCTAGAATGAGCTGGGACTCAGCATCAAGGGATTGAGAAAATCTTCTTGACCAAAACCGGGAAGGGTGAAATGAGACAAAATAAAGTGCCAATGATTGAGAGATTCCAAACAGAGTCTAGAGGTCATCCTGGAGGTTATTCTTATGCATTAAATAGATATCACCTTTTTAGTTAAGGTGTAATGGAGAGGCTGGAGGGAACTGCCTGAAAATGTAGTGCTGTGTTCCAGTAGCTATGTTTCTTGAAGATGATTGTATAATGATATAGCTTTCACAGTGTGACTGTGTGATTGTTTAAACCTTGTGTCTGATGCTCCTTTTATTTACCTTTTTGACAGATGAGTAAAACATACAGATTAAAAGTAAATAATAGGGGGAACAAATGTTAAAATAAATTTAGTAGATTGAAATGCTAGTGATCAATAAAAGGGAGGGGTAAGGGGTATGGTATGTAGGAATTTTTTCCCGTTTTCTTTTTATTTCTTTTTCTGAACTGATACAAATGTTCTAAGAAATGATGATAATGATGAATATACAACTATGTTATGATATTGTAAATTACTGATTATATATGTAGAATGGAATGATCATGTGGTAAGAATGCTTGTGTTTGTGGTTATGCTTAAAAAAATTTTAAACTTAATAAAAAAAAGTAGCCTCAAAAAAAAAAAAAACACTTTCAAAATTAGTAAGGAGGGGCATTGTTTAAGTGGAAAGCAGCATCTGGTTTGTGTGAAAAATTATCCTAAAAAGAATAAGCTTAATTAGAAGTGGGAAAGATTTGGTTACAAGACCAAGGAAATATGTTTTAACCATTGCCCAGATATTTCCAAGGAGAAGATAGGGAGTAATTATCTTAGAATATTTGATGTTCCTAAATAGCTGGGAATGATTGCCTCCCTTCTCCCTTTCCTCACTCACCTTTGGGAATGTGGTATCTCGTTGCGGGTAGGGAACTCATTAGAGAGTGTAGGTAATAAAAATGACGTGAGTAATGATGTTAGGCATAAACTTGTTTTACCCCAAAGTCCTGACACTAAAATTTTATTTTGTAACTTGAAGAATGTCTTTCAATGCAGTGGAATTGTATGGCATGTTGTGAGTAAAGCAATCAATTGTTTGTTGCCTAATGGAGATAGCAGGTGACCAGATGTCCACGTTGCCTACTTCTGTGGTCTGGCCATCGAGATTCTTCTTCCTGGCTTCCAGCTTGCCTCTGGAAGGGAAAGCCAGCCCTGAATCAGGTGGCAGCACTTCTAAGGGCCCCTGATACAGGGCGCGGAACTCTGAAGCCCTCCTACAGGAAGGGCATCAGCTCCCTGGCTATCACACTGTCTAGCCAGACAGAAAGCCGGCTTGGCTCATCCGGGACCTCACACCCTTTCATATGCAACTTCTATTGGGAACAGTGGATTTTTTAATATCTGAGAGGAAAAGAGCATACTCATGTTTTAGAAGCTGCCAGAATGTAACATACCAGAAACAGAACCGCTTTTAAAAAGGGAATTTATTAAGTTGCAAGTTTACAGTTCTAAGGTAATGAAAAATGTCCAAATTAAGGCATCAGAAAGATACCTTAACTCCAAAGAAAGGGCGGATGAAGTTCTGGGTTTCTCTTTCAGCTGGGAGGGTACATGGAGACATCTGCTAGCTTTCTCTTCTCATTTCATAATACTTCCCCTGGGGCATTTTCCTTCTGCATCTCCAAGAGTCTCTGGCTGTGTAGGCTCTGTTGGCTCTGAGTTTTTTCCAAAATGGTTCCCTCTTAAAGCGCCCCAGTAGGCAACGACACCTTGAATGAGTGGAGACACATCTCTGCAGAAACTACCTATCAGAAGTTTACACCCATAATTAGGGGGGTCACATCTCCATAGAAACAATCAAAGAGATTCCACCCAGCAATATTGAATAAGCATTAAAGAACATGGCTTTTCTGGGGTATACAACAGGTTCAAACTGGCACAACTCATTTTAGCTTTCAACCAACGTAGATATTCCTTCTCTAATAACACAGGAAACAAACCTCGTTCATTTTTGTGAATGTGATAACCAAGATTCAGATTGAAAAATATATTTTCCACAGAAATGACTAAAAGGGAATTTAAATCTACTTTACATAAATAATTCTTTAAATTGATGAAAATAAAAGCAAAATTTAAACTCATATAGGGGTAAAGGTAGAAAAAAATAATTCTCATGTGGAATCACAAGTAATCAAAGATGGAAACATTATTCAACTTTGTTAGTAATCAAAGGAATGTTTTGATTAAATAAAGTATCATTTAATTAGATTAGCAAAAATTAAAATATCCCACTACCTTCAAGAGATGAAGTACTAGTGGAACAGACTTGTTCTTAGACTGCTGGTAGTATTTTTATCGATTTGACCCTTTCTAAATTGGTCTGGAAGGTATTTTGACAAGGACCCTAATTATCTTCAAACTCTACTCAATTCCCAGGAATTTTTACTAAAGTTCATCTTAACCAGTGATCATTCAAACTGAGGAAAAACCATAATTTGTGGCTTACCTAAAAGAGAGGGAGAGAGGGAAAAAAAAAACCTAGGTATATAGTTACATGAAATGACATATCAATTTGATATAACTATAGATGATAATTATTAAATTTATGTTACAGCATATAGATGTTTGTAAGAACTGTTAAGTGAAAGAAAGGCAGCTTTGCTATCATATATACACTATGACAATATTCATGTACACAATGAATACACGTGGGGGAGAAACTGAAAGAGAGCAGGCAAAAAAAACCCCTAACTATGAAAGGAAGGTAGAATTACTTTTAATCTCCCCATTAATGAGGCTACAATCATTCTTACATAATTTTTAAAAATCATGGGTGAAATTCAGGAAGATGGCAGATTTTTATTAAAAGACACATGAGCTCTGAAAATGGAAATCTCAGTGAACCAACAGCTCATAGCAGAAGCCATAGGATAAAAAGGGTAAAAGCTAAAGAGCTCCCTCTCTTTATTTTGTATACACCTACCTGGAATAACATTGTTTGGAAACGCTGACTTTCTAGGGAAGATGATTCCAAGTCTTCTTGGATAAAATGATCTCATTTCAAATTTTACCTCAGTATTGCAATAATAATTTTAGATCAATAATGGAAATGGTAATTATAGGCATTTTGACTACCCTAAATGGGTTGAATTGTGCACTCTCCCCAAATATATGTTCAAACCCTACTCCCTCCTACCTGTAAATATGGTCTTGTCTGGAAATAGAGTCTCTGCAGATGGAATCAAGTTAAGTTGAGGTCACACTGATTTCAGACACATCCCCATAAGGATCACTATAGGTAGCAGGGATTCTTGACACACAGACACACAGAGAAAACGCCAGGTAACAATGGAGGCAGATAGTGGAATGATGTGTCTATGGGCAAAGGAACGCCAAGGATTACCAACAAACACCAGAGATGAGAAGAGGCAATGAAGGGTTCTTCCCTGGAACCTCCAGAGGAAACGGCCCTGCCAACAACTAAAGTTCAGACTTCTGGCTTCCAGAACTACCGCACAATGCATTTCTATTTTTTTATGCTACTTAGTTAGTACTTTTTATAGCAGCTCTGTGAAACCAAGTTAGAGGGCAGCTTAATCATTTTCAATGTTTCCCAAGACATATTATTTTATTACATATTATTTTTATTGTAATCTTATTATTGTTAATTATTTTGTAATTAAATAATAGCAATATTTATTATATATTATTTTCAGGTAATATTCTTTGTCATTATCATTATTATTATTCAATTAAGAAAGCTTGGAAATGTGATGTTTGTTTTGCTTAAAACCGATTGACTTGCTCTTTGGTCTTTTCAGCTTTTATTTGCTTTTAGCTGCACTTGGAACTAATCATATTTCAAAAAACTCTTTACAGATTTTTAAAAGAGCTTCCACATATGCGCTCTCATTTGCTTCCCATTCTCCCCAGACATGGGCAGTGATGTTGTATTCCTTGCAACATATATGCGATTCTCAGAAGGTCAAGGCACATTCATCAGATTCCTTTGACCTACCATATTGGAACTGGGCATAGAACCCAAGTTTTCTGCTTTTGGATAGAGAGTCATCCATTTGGTCACATCTTAAGTATAGACAGATCAAAAGAAGAGGCATTTTCTTCTCCTTCCCTTAGCAGTTCCATCCTGTTTTTTTGTAATGAATGCTTTCTCAAGGATGGCGTGGTTTAAAATTTGATACAGAGCAAGAATTATGGTGGGTGGTAAAGTTAGAATTTACCAGACACCCCCCAGATAGCATAACATGTCATGCAAAGAGCAGAGAAGAAGAGGGTGATTGGAGGCACTAGTATTTTATTCCTTCTAAGCCTTCATTTAAAAAGCATTTTTAGTATATAAATTGAAAGGAACCAGAAATCTATAGAGCCATCTGGGCTGATTTAAGTATTTATTTTAATAGTATCTTCTTAAGAAAGATCAGAAAAGCTCAAGATGATATGAAAATAAGTCAATATGGAAACTATTCCTCAGCTGACCATTTTATTACCAAGCTTCCTGGGCTTCAAAGAAACAGCTCACCAATTCTGAGAAGAAAGAGAAAGGTAAGGGAACACCTCCTTGGGCTTTATAGCCGAACAGATGGAGTTAAAGCAACCGGAATGCTGAATAAGCCTTGACCGTCAGACCCCAGTTCCGATTTCTATGAGATCCACTTAATTAAATGTGCCTTCTATATTGTCTTTGGTGGTTTGCTGAGGAGAAGCAAGAGGCAGTTACCTTATCACATCAAAGACTCCTCTGTCTGCAGTGAGGTGGCCAATAACTTCTCCAAGTTTGACAGTCTTTCAGAAACTGACTTCACCAGGCTTGAAAAACAGCACACACTGGCGCTGGCTCAGCTGACTAAGCACCTTTCAAGCTGCCTTGGATGGAAAGAAAGAGGAGTCGGAGGAAAGCTTCATCGGCCAAATCTATTCCATATGAGAGGGCAAGCTTAATGAGAATCAGCCGAGAGGCTCCAGCAGCTCTTGAATGCACGTGATTTACAGCCAGCATGGGCTGCAGAATTTTCTTAGTCTCTGAATGTTAGTCTCTAAGATTAAACTGTTTAAAAAAAAATGCATGAACAAAATTTCTCAGCTCATAAAGGCAAAGAAAGGGAAAAATAGCAGGTAACTGTGAAGCATGCATGCAAGGCCCTGGGAGGAGATAAGATAAACACGTTAGATTTCCTGGGGGCAAGGAGGGTGGAGATTAAATGGAGGTGCACCCACAAATATCACACAGGGCGGAGCGGAAAACCTGGGTGACGGAGGTGTAAGTGATGCTTGTGTTTTCCATCTTTCTCCAAGCACCTGCCTTTGCAGTGATGGAAACCTCTCTGAGATGCTGACTTCTCACCAACAGGACTGAGTTGTAACTAGTCCCTTTCTAGAGTGGTTCTCTTGGTGGACAGGGTGTTTTCCCCAAACCCACAGGGAATATATTAATATAATAACATGTTCCTGAAAACCACAAACAGTACTGACAAAGCTAAAACCCTTCTTGACACTTCTCCCTGCCTCCTCGCCTCTCAATTCCCAATCCCAGGTCCTGGGAACTGGTAATCACCATTTCAATTTACTATATATCCTTCCATAACTTTTAATTGCAATTACACATACACACACATACACACACACACACAGAGACACACACCCAACAAACACACTCAGAGAGGTAGGCAAAGTTTTAAAAAAAATCTGATAATGTCATATACACATTTCTAACTTTAAATATTCTTTGGAGACTTTTCCCTGCTGGTACAACAGAGTTCTACTTCATTCTTTTTAACTGCTGAATAGGATTCCATAATATGACTATGCTGTAATTAACCGTTCCCTAATACTTTCCAATCTTATTCACTGATATTTCCATTTCTTCACCATCTCCAATATTGCGATGCTTATCTTCATATTTGCTCCCCTTATCGTATGAGCAAGTGTTTACCTAGGATGGATGTGAAGTAGTTTTGCTAGATCAGAAGGTATGAAATTTAAAATTTTTAATAAAGGAGTATTGCAAAAAACTCTTCCACCAGCAGTACTTTTGCCCATACTTTTAGCAACATGACATTATCAATCCTTTCAACCTTTGACAATCTGATGGATTAAAAACAAATGGGGTTTCATTGTTTCAGTTAGCATTTCCCTGGTGGGGGCGTGAGCACTTGAAATAGCTTTCAATTTCCTTTTTTACTTCCTGTGCGAGCCCAGCATTATTAGGAAGGGGGTTTGTGAATTCCAGGTGGGGAGATAGGATGGGGATGGTGGTTGGCTCTCGTATTATTGTTCGCTTCTAATTTTATTAAATTGTGATCAACCAGCATGGGCTGCATGATTTTTGCTTTTTGGAATTTGATGAGATGTGCTTCATGACCTAATTTTGGTCAGATTTTGTAATGTTCCACGTATGCTTAAAATATTGTGTATTCTTTGTTTATTAGCTACAAATTTTTTACATAAAACAGGTTTGGTTAATTGGGTTACTCAAATCCTCTATTTTCTTACATACTTTTGGTCTTCTTGAGCTGTCAGTTTCTGGGAGAAATATATGAAAATTTCCCTTTGGATGCTAATTTCTCAGTTTTTCTTTTTATATCTATTAGCTATTTCTTTAAGTATTTCCATGTACTGTTGTTACTCACATAAAGGTTTGTGACTGTTTCATCTTCTTGCTAGACATCTTTTATCAATACAAAATGGTCCTTTTCCTGCCTTTAAATTTTCTTCTCATATTTTATTTTCTCTGATATTTATATTGCTAAAACTACTTTCCTTTTGTTGGGACTTTGCCTGGAACATCTTTCTCTATTTTTCTATTTTCCTATGTCCTGGGCCCTTTAGAATAAATAAAGCTTGGAATAACCCCCTCTTTTGCACAGTTCTTTCTTGGGATCATTTTGGACCGTGGTTTCCTCATCAGTCTAATCATCCAACCTGCTTTCAGTTTTCCAGAGATTCTGAATTATCTCTTATCTACACAATAGCATTCTTTGTTTTCTAGCACTGTTACAATTTCTGATGTGGGCTTATGCGTGCGCATGTGTGTGTTTTCTGTCGTTTAGGCAGGAAGGAGAGACAGCAACACCCACTCAGGCCACCATCTCAAGCCAATTCCTTGCTTTCCTTAGTTCCATGTCCCTCCCTGCCCACTCTAAAAAACACCCCTTTTCATGCTTCCCAGTTTGAGTGATTCCAATATTGAAGGTGTTGTGAGCAAGATGCAGGGCAGAGTTTGTGAATATATGTAGTCAGAAACAGGGCAGAGTTTGTGAATATATGTAGTCAGAAACCATCCATTGTAAAACTACCTTGCTCTTCATTTCTTCATAGCCTCGAAATTGTTTAGAAGCTGAATGCTACAACTTGAGTTCTACTAACATACATAAATGGAAAACACTTACACAGCTGTATGTCATCAGCTTTCCAATCTCATTCTCAGAAAGATCTGCTTAATTTATAAACAGTTAATTTTAGGCAGTGATGCTAGTAACATTAACAACATTGTATTCTTCTGGGTGATTTATTGAGATATAGATGCCTTGTTCCTTCCATGGAAAAACATGATTAAAGGCCACTAAATAGACTATGGCAAGTTTGGGCACCAACTAAGTACAATATAAGTCTTAGTGATTTAGGGCTGTGGTAATTAAGTTCCTGTAGCAACTTGGCTAGGTGATGGTGTCCAATTGTTTGGTCAACCAAACCCTGGATTGATGGTTACCCGGAGGATATTTCATGAATTTCAATCATTAGTCAGTTGCTTGCATCTATGACTGATTGCATCCACAATCAACAAAAGAGATTGTCTTCAGCAATAAGAGGTCTCATCCAATCAGTGGAAGGCCTTCAAGGGAGAATTGATGATTTCAGCAGTCCAAAAGAAAGAAAGTTCAGTAAGCTAGCTTCTTTCTCATGGGGAATTCAATGAAAACTTCATCGGAATTCTCAACTTGCAACCTGCCCTATGGAATTCAGACTTGCCAACCCCCACAGTTGTATGAACCAATTTCTATAATAAATTTCATATGCGTGTATATATATATACACATATGTATGTATGTCTGTATTTGTACACACAATTCTGTCAATTCTGTCAATTCTGTCCCCAGACAACCCTAATACTGACTATTAAATGTAGAATTTAGAATGTACCAATTTTAAAATAAAAAAGAAAACGATTTTGCATAAAGTTTTCTCATTTTATTTGCCTCCTTTATATTTAAAACATCTCACTTCTTTTTTTATGTTTTATCTTTACACATCAAATTCAGAGTTATTTTCATTTGTAGGTCATCAAATTCTCACCTTAGAATTTCTGATTAAAAAGGGTTTTAGGGTTAATAAGTTTAAGCCCATCAGAAGATGTTTGAAGGTTTTGTGACTGGCCTAAATTCATGCTTCAAACTTGTGGCAGACCTGGCTGACTCAGCACACGTAAATTAGCATTTACAAAAGATTTTTTTTTAATCCCACCTCACTGGCAAACCACTAAAAAACTCCTGGAAGAAATTAAATGGCAAGCAGAGTTACTTCAATTTTTATAGATGAGGGCCTCTTGCCTAAAATAATCCCCATCAGGAAACGTCAGGAGAACAAATTGTGGTCTTTATTCTTGGTTGCTACACCTAACAGCCTCTCCGGTTTCTTGACACTCAGCTTCCTAAAGGGAGAGAGCTGTCTGTTCAGGGAATTATTTCATCATTTAATCACTATAGGAAAGCAAAATAGAGATTCTGTTTACTTGTTAAAGTATAAGTGTCTTCTTGATTTGTGATGACCTTAAGAAAATAAGAAAACAAGTCTGAGAACCAGGTAATCTATTGTAAATTGGAGAATGATGCACCTATTATCCCGGGTAAAGGAAAAGGATGAATCACACTATTACATTAAGTTTCTCCCAGGAAGCAGCTCAAGTGTTTATCAAGAGATGAATGGATAAACAAAATGTGGTATAAACATTCAATGAAATGGAAACTTTCTCAGCCAACGAGAGGAATAAAATACTGATACAGGTTATATAATGCGGACGAACCTTAAAGACACAGCAGGGGATATATTTTATTAATTCCTTAATGTGAAATACTTTGATTAAGCAAATTCACAGAGACTAAAGGCAGAATAGTGCTTACCAGAGGTTGAGGGGTGGGGACTGGGGAGTGAGAATGGAGAATTACTGCTTAATGGGTTGGAGCTTCTGTTTGGGATGATGAAAAATTCTGAAGTAGTGGTGAAAGTTATACAACATTGTCAATGCTCTCATTGTCACTGTTAAAACTGTTTACATGTTATGCATATTTTACCACAATGAAAAAAATAAAGTAAAATAAAAGAGAGAGCGAGAGAGAGACTGGGAGTGATACACATAGCTGGGGGAAAAACAATTTCCTCCCAGCTTTTTGGTAACTGTTTGCTCTTGTGTGGAATTCCACTCATTCATTAGTCTGCCCCAGCATCTGACAAATGGGGCACGCAGCTGGCTCTCAAGCACCCATTTCGTATCAGGCATTTCTGTTCTGGATAGGGTATGTAGAGCCATCTTTGCCTAAGTCATGAGAAGTTCTTCAGAACTTTAAGGATCCTGAAAGCTCAGACTCTTAAGAGGCCAAAAGTTGCAAACTAGAGTCCGCTGGGTGGCCAGGTACTTTCGTACCTAAAGCTCCATTTGAACACAGCCACGCCCATTCATTATATATTGGCTGAGGCTGCTTTCGCTCCAAGGGCAGAGTTGAATAGAAGAGACAGACTGTAGGGCCCACAAAGCCTAAAATATTTACTATCCGGCCCTTCATGGGAAAAATTTGCCAACCCTTGCACTCAGATACTATTTATTGCCTTTTAAGACCAATGGAGAGCTGATGCACTGTCTGGTTGAACAATAAATGCACTCTGACAAATGTTCATCGGTCAGCAAAGCACTAACCTGCCACGGAGGTCTAAAGTATGTCACAGGTTCACAGGCTTAGCTGATATGTAAATCAGCAAACATAAGCGATAATGCTTTATATATGCATGGCACTTCAGAGATTGCCAAGTGCTTCCTATGTGTTATCTCATTTGATCTTTACGATAACCTGAGAAGGTAGGCATGGCAGGAATTATTTTCCCATGAGGAAATATGGACATGGCATGACATCCTGGGGTTACAAGGAACTCAGATTCAAGTGTTCTCAATCTTTTATTTTAGCTGCTAAAATGATTACTTTACCTCTGGAAAATGCTTGTCTAATTTTAAAAAAGACAAAGGAGGGTGTGTTTCTCTGAGTTTATTACCAGTTATTTTCTCATGAGGCACTAACTTGAAATGATATATTAGACAATCACTTGGAATTAATTGTTTTTCTAATAACATGCGCTATTTTCATAATGTTCCATTTTTTATGTCAATAAGATAGTGATAAAACTAAGCATTTTATCTAATGTTTTAAAAAGTCAAAATATATATGAGCCAAATTGATGTATAAATTAAAAATAAACCTTTGATATTTTGAAATCTTAGAACCTGCATGATGGATGAGTTATCTAGCTTTCTTAGATTAACGAAATTAAAAAATATATATATATATTGGACAGGCAATGCAAAATAAGTCTTAGTAAAAATATAAGTACACATGAATCTGGGAAAACTAGGGAAAGATTGATGCGGTGCTTTGTTATGGGTCAAAGCCTGTTGAGGTGAAAATTTCTGTGGGGGCTGTGAACTTGTAGATGAGTGTTATGGATCAAATTGTGCCCCCAAAGACACATGTTCAAGTCTTCACCCTGCTCCCCCAAATGGGGCCTCATTTGGAAATAAGGACACTGCAGATGGAATTAGTTAAGTTAAAACGAGGTGATACTGGAGCAGGGTGGGCCCTAATCCAAGGTGATTGGTGTCCATATATGAAGGAAGGGGAGACCTGCAGACACTGGGGAGAAGGAAGTGATGGCATAACAAAGACCAAAGTGCTGAAGATACAAGCCAGTAGAACCACCAGAAGCTGGACAAGGCAAGGAAGGGCTCCCCGCTGAGGCTTCTGAGGGAACCTAGCCCTATTTCAAACTTCTAGCCTCCAGAACCGTGAGACAATAAACTTCTGTTTTTTAAGCCACCTGGCTTCCCATATATTGTTATGGCAACCCAAGGAGCCGAAGACGACAACAGCTACCATCTCTTTCTTGCATCCTAAAGGAATTGATGCTCTGATTGGCCAACAAGTTCTGAAGAAGCAGCATAAAGGATTAGTACAGTGGGGCTAACAAAGAGCATGACTCCATGTTCTTCTCAGAAACTCACAATGTGCATAGAAAAACCACTTAGGCACACTAGAGTATGAATACAGGGAAAGCAAAAGTCTAGAATCTTCCAGAATGGACCGCAAGCAAAGATGAACTTACTTCACCACTGGGTTGAATGTCCCACGAGCAGCACTCCTTCTCCTGCGGGAGAAGCCCTCTCTGGAAGGCGTGGTCTCCCAGGCATGTCTGGCACAAGGTTGGCTCAAAGTCCAGCTCCCCTGCTGGGACGGCCACCATGGAGGGGCCTGTGAACTTCAGGCTGGGACTTGAATGTTTGTCCACATTGACCACAGGGCTCTTGATCCACCTTCGTACCTAAAACGTGCAGAAGAAAATGAAAGAACAAATGTTGTTGTCCTCCTTTGATGTTGAAAGAAGCTTGGTTTGAACACTTGGTGTAATGGTTACTCCCGAAAGGGGAATTCAATCTCATAGCCTCTCTCAAGTTTCAGGTCTTAACACAGTTTGAATTCACCTGCCAGAAGCGTGTGGTTTGGGAATGGGCATTTAATCTCACCAAGTCTGTCTTCTCATCTTTTTTTAGACTCAGGAAATAGTATTTGCTCCCAGCTTCGTTGTGAAGACTGCGCAATATTTTTAAATGTTCAAGTGCTTTGCCTGCCACCTGGTTGGCGTTCAATAGATGATGACTATTTTACTCTGGTTTTTACTGTGATGATTACACTGACAGAATGAGAGCTTCCAAATTTCTAAGGTGGATCGCTGGTTAGAATAAAAAAGACTGCCTTCCTAGCTAGGACCTAACATTGCTAAGTGCAATGACACATATTTCTCTGTTGCAAAACCCTGATTATAAAAGAAGTTGTTTCCGGCTCAGAAGTGATCTCAACTTTGTTTTCACAGTTCTAAACCTCACCAGTTCTCTAGTTTGCATGCTGAATTCTGGAAAAGTACAGAAAAAATACAAAGCTGTTCAAATATTAGAAGAGCTGATACTTATGTAACATTTTAAGCATGTAAGGACATGTTCTAAGTGTTTTGACATGCATCAACTTGTTGAATCTTAACAGCCTAACACAATAAGCACCGCTATCCTGTCCCTGGCACAGAGAGAGGAAGCACATCTCCCAGGCATGGTCCTGATGTGGGCTAGAGGTGAACCCGGGTCCTGAATCTCAAGTGTGCACCTTTACAATCGTGCAGTTTGGCAGTGTTCTAAGACTTACAGTCACCAAATGCTAGAAATTGAGCTTATTTTCACATGCCCCTTCCATGCACCTTGAGATTCCTGAGGCTTCTTTTATAGTCAACCAATGAGTGAAGTGACCGTATACCAAACAGAGGAAGAAATAAAATCTCCTACTACTGATTTTTAGACGGTAACACGACAACTAAATTTTTAAAAATACATGGAGAATAAACCACAGTAAGAGAAGAAAGTCTGAGTAATTTGCTATATCACTTGATGAAATATTATGCCATTGTGAAAGTAAAGCATGATGAAGATTCTGTGATAATATAGAAAATGATTAGAACATAAGTGCATGGGAAAAGCCAATTATGGAATTTTTCAATCACTATAATTACAAATGTAAAAATATATGTGCCTATGGATAAAGCAAGAAGTTAACAGACAAATGGCAATTGTTGCATTCACTGTTAGAACTATAGGTGCTTTATTTCCCTGTTTTCACAATGGCTTCCCCTTTAATTCTTTTAAGGACCTTTTTTTTTTAAAGTTTATAAGAATCTTAAGCACCATCATTGAAAATTATCATTGTTCTTTCTTTCGTCACATATGTCTTTTAATTGCTTTATTTATATATTTTCTAAAAGATAATAGTCATTTAAAATATTTTTTAGAGTTTAATATCTCAAGTAACACTTGAAGGGGGCATCCAGCAATATTTCTTATCCTACCGAATCCCATATACATATTCATAGGTATAGTCAAAAGTGTTTGATTTATTACTGAAAGTCTAAATAAAAGAAAAGGTTCGAGACTACATAGGATCTCTTTTCCTGGTGTTAGTACCAAATGTGTTTTTGATCAAGCTGATAAGTATTACATTTCACTAGAGATGGAAAATGTTTTTTATTATTTTTATTCAGAGGGTTTGAGCTTGGAGTTTGGTGAATTTTCCTACTCAGTTTCCAAATTTTTTTTTCTTTCCTAATCTTGCGTATTAAAATCATTTTTTTTAACGCTGGGTTATTTTCAATATGCCTTGTTTGCCAAGTAGATTTTACTTTGGGATTACTGTGAACAGTATTTTAAACAGACTTATCTTCAAATGAATTTGTAGTTGTATGACCTTACTGATTAAGTGTACCAAAATGTAGATTTTATTATTTACATTAATTAAATTTATAATGAGAAGAATGTCCATGCTACTGAACTTAATCTTTCATTAGACTATAGAAAAGCAAACTGGTTAGGTCGAAGGACAAGGATTTAGAGACATATCTTACTTCAAGATATACATATGAACTATAAGTTGATTCTTTCATCCTTTTATATTATAAACATCTATAAAACAAACGTTCTGCTGATGTTAGAAATCATAAGGATTAATAATCACATAAGGAATTATCAAGTCTCTAGTTATTCAGCTGAGAATTTTCAAATAGGTCAGATGGCCTTGAGCATAGAATGCCTTATGCTCAAGCACAACCAACACATTTTTATGAAATTCTGGAGTCGGAAGGCACCAAAAGCAGTCCAGTAACTTGCCTAAAGTCACACTGTAAATTATTATGTGGTCAACTATACCTATTGACTAAAGCAACACATTGAACCAGCTTTTACTAGGGTAGAAACCGGCCAGCTCCAGGGCTTTCAGAGGCTGGCAGGAAAAGGGACTGTGCAAAGCACGTGGCCAGTGTATAAAATAGGGAGTGGCAGGGACTGTGGCAAATGGTGGTGGTGGGGGGGAGGCGCATGCTTGCTCAAGGACATTTAAATTTAAACTAAAAACCAAACAAACCCACAAATGATGCTGGCCTAACAAAACTCTAGTTAAATCTGCTCTACGACCTTCCGGGATCACCATTGACCCTTGAAGTTATTCTGTTAAAGTAAGTTCAAAGCTGTTTGGATCAGAACTGAATTGTTTCAGGCCACAACAATGCTATAAAATGCATAAATAATTTTAAGGATTAAGACTTCAAATAGGGTAGAAATAAAATGGTATGATACCATCTAACTTTTTAAAAGCAATCCTACAGTCTCAACATTTTCACTTTCATTCATTCATTCGCCATTCATTAGTGAGGGCTACTGTGTTGATACAGAAATACAGAGCTTAAAAGAAAGTCCTCCAACCCTGCCCTATGGAGCCTGAGCTACAGCTAAGGGAGAGAGACAAAAAACAAACAAAATAAGTAAACTATATAGTTAGTATGTAAGGAGGAAATAAAACAGAGAAAGGTGACCAGGATTATAGGGGAGGGGTTTTAATTTTAAATGTCACCAGGAAGAAGGTCGCACCAAGGAGGCAGCTTTTCACAAAAGGCCTGTGGGGAGAGGACAGGGTCTGGCACTGATACATCCAGGTGACCTATCAGGTAGCAGCTGCATCACTGAATCTGCTTTCAGGAGAAAGGGCGAGGCTGTACGTATAAACTTGGGACTTGGAACAAATACCATATTTTAACTGAAAGTCTTCCAGGAAAAGAAAAAAAAAAGACTTGCATGGATCTACTTGTGAAATACGTGTCTAGGTGTTAAGCTCCTATTTCTAGGACTCCGACTGTTAGAATTTACTCCATTTCTCTTCAATGTACTGAAATAAATGACTTACCCAGATCTTCTAAGTTCTGTGTTTTGAGACTGTGGCAGCCTTAACTGCATCCTCTGGGGGTGAAGTGTGGGTGGGAGTGAAATTTCGTTAGAGAGGGTCGAGGCTCCAAATAACCTTCAACAGATTGACTCATTCTGAAGCTTGAGGCCCATGGGGATATGATACCCCATCTTTCCACAGAAAATGCAGCCAGGGAAATTTAGAAATATTCAGTTTCTCCAGAAGCATCAGGGAGCAACGTGCTCCCTCAGCTACTGATAAAGCAACATGCTCTGTACTGGAAGCACTGTATGCTTTGTCTTGAAATGTTTTGATCTCATCCGGCTGCATGCTCATATTAGCTTCAAGATGGCCCTTCCCAACTACTCTTTTGCCCCTTTCCACACTCTGTGTTGCCTTAGAACTGGTACTTAAAGTCAGGCTGTGAGTGAAAGTGCCCAGCTCTCCCTGGGCTCAGACACAACGCCCAGGAGAACCCCTGAGTGGAGAGAGGTCCCTCAGACCCTTCCTCTTTGCAAGGGCAAGTGGCCCATTGTATTTCTCCAGGCAGTGAATTGCTTTTCTGGAGGCAGGAGCTGACTGAGCAGGGTGCCGGGAGTCCCCAGAGACTTGTCATGGTGGCAGGCAGAGAACTTGGCAGCTGTGTGTGAGCAAAATGCATGTCTGGACACAGGCCCTGGCTTCTTGGCCCTTCAGCCACCTGGGCCTTGGGTTTATTCAGAAACTCAGGCCGGGGGGAGCCATTGTTTTAGCCTGACCAAACCAAGAAATCTCTCTCTCAGAGTTTCAACGAGCCAAGTCTCCAAACTGCACCAAGCTTCCAGAAACAACTGCCTCTCTGGAATATCAGCGTGTTAATAAAGGAATGCCCTTCTCTTAACCATACAGATAAACTAACTGAACAGTGTGCACACAAGATATGAAGCCAAATTCTTTGCTAAATCCAGTTTGCCCTGGTTTTATTTGAAAAACAAAAAATATATATATGATATCCAGAAGAATAATCCCTCAGATCAGAAAATTGCCAGATGTGATTAAAGAGATTGGCCAACTTCTAGGGATTTTCCACTTGTAGTTTTTTTCCACCTCCTTATTATGTAATAGTAAACAGATATTACTCTTAATTTAAAATGGCTTAGCTGATCATGATATCAACTGATGCAGAAAAATGGAAATGTTCGAGTACTGCACTTGTATGTTCACTCCTAAGGCAAGGCCTGCTCATACCATCTGCCCCTGTTCTTCAGGAAGGAATAGCTGTCTCTTTTTTAATACCCAAGTGCACTTGAAATTGGACACAATTTCAAAGGAGCTTTTTTTTTTGATATTGAAAATTGACTTTGTTTATATGATGCCACAACAGTTTTCACCTTAACTGGAGATAGTCAAACAAGTCATCTAGTGAAAGTATTTATATCTCTCCATAGATTATAAAAGGTCCCCCCGCCCACCCCCACACACTCTCACACTCCTTTTTCTAGAAGGCGCCTGCCTGTGGGCTATTTAGGCCATAGTATAGTTCAGGAGGAGGCTGCTGGAAGCAAACTCTTCTCATATTTGGGGCTGCGGCAGCTTCAGAGCATCTCCTCAGATACAGCAGTGCTGTAACAAAAGGCCAGTGACAGTAATCTGCTTTCTTCACCCCAACTCTACATGATCATCAAATGACTTTCTTTCCTCTGAACATCTTAAGTACTTGTTGCTTTTATAAAATCTTGAGACTTTTTAAGCTAACTCGATATTACGCCAATGTCATCTTTCCTCCTGCACCTACCTGTAAGGGAAAGCACAGCTTATTTGTCGTCTCTTTTTCCTGCCGAATTCCCCAGAGACCAGCCTATGGTCTCATAAATAGCAGGAAGTAAGCATGGGAGTTGCCTGATTGTGTGTGACAATGACTGTATTTGTTCATTATGGATCTCATTATGCTTTCCTGACATCCTCTTTTGCGGTCACGAATGGGCTCCATTTAGATATTTCCCTTATGCAGCTCTACCTACCCCAAGCAGGTGGCCTTCGGAATTCCCCAGCCAAGGCTGCTGTGATCCTTAGGATTTCCCAGGGGGGAGGGATTATGGGGAAGGGGAAGGAAGGAGAGAGGACAACTCCCCACTCTTTTCTTGGTGGCTGCTCATGGCACTTTAGCACCCAGCTGCACATTCTGTAGTGAGGATCAGAGGTAGGGTCTTGAAGCTAAGACACCAAGCACAGGACATGCGGTATCTCTAGCTCAGTAAATCCAAGTCCCCTTACTTGATGGAAAATTTTGGAAATAAATAATCGTTGTGGTTGTAAACATTGTGAAGATAAAGAATGTCACTGCATCGTATACTTCAAATAGTTAAATGGCAATTTTTGTTAGATATATTTTACTACACTTAAAATTTTCCCTTATTCCTTCTCCTTAGCGTCCACCCCATCCCCTCCAAGCTTTAAATAGAAAAAGCCCAGGAATTCACTGAAATAGTCTTTCTTTTGAAATGAATAGTCTTTCTTTTGAAATGGAGGTAAAGCTTACCTCAGTCCTTTAAATTGTGGTTACCGGTATGAATTAGTCTTTCGCAGATTTACAAAGTTAAAAAAAAAGAGGAAGTAGGAGATGATGCCTTCAGGTTAACACCTGAAAGATGCTTTCGCAATTGAAAAGTAAGGCTCAGGGAAGACAGGGACCTGGATGGAAACTTGGGAAAGAACCGGGCCAGCTTGCCACAGCGAATCCACCAGCACTTTGCAACCTTCTTCTCTGGTCTCCTTCTTCCCTTTACTGGTTTCCTTAACTTCCCTCTCTCACTTGGCTATTTTCTCTCAGCATATCAAACATGCTGCTCTTTCACTATCTCTGAAAGCAAGGCAACAAGCAAACACCGTAACAACGCCCCTTCACATCCACAAAACTCTTCCATGTTTCCAAAGCTCCCTCTCTCACCACCAACCCAAATCCTTCCTTTAGCCAAGCTCCAGGAAAAATGACCTCCATTTCCTGGGCTTCACCTTGACTCCTCAAGGTGTGTTAGACAATATTTATGGATCACCTGGTATTGCTGGATCAGACAAAAAGAGTCCCACTCCACAGAAACTTTTCACCAAGATGCCAGTGAACCTCATGGTCCACCGGCCCCTCCTCAGTCCTCACCTCACGGCACGCTGGGCAGTGCTGAGAGTTCATAACAAAGTTTCAACTGTGATCTGCCTGGCAGGCTGCGTGGGAGGCACGCAGAGGTGTAGGCTGGGTCTCTGAGCCAGGGTGCTCGCCTCTCAGAGGGGCCGGGCACAGGTTTTATTAGAGCATGGTGCATGAGCGAGGCTACCCAGTGGTTAAAGTGTGAGCTCAGAACAACCCTGCCTGGTGAAAAACCCAGCACCACTGCTTGGGAGACTGACTAAGCTCCACTAAAGCTCAGTTTTCTGCACTTGTAAGATGAAAGATAATAATGCCTGCCTTATTGGGATTTTGTGAGGACTAAATGAGATGATGTAGGCAAAACCCAGCATATGACATTTGGTGAGCGTTCGCCAGTAGTGTTAGGGTTCTGAGCCAGGAGAGAGTTTTTTTTTTTGGTTTTGATCATGTTTTTTTTTCTGGGTTTTGAGGTTTATTCTTTAAAAGATTTTCTTTCTTTTCCTTAATTTTTAATTTTTTGTTTAAATACCAAAGACACCAATGAATGCAAACATTCTTAATTTTTGATCATTCTGTTTTACATATATAATCAGTAATTCACAAAATCATCACATAGTTGCATATTCATCATCCCAATCATTTCTTAGAATATTTGCATCTATTCAGAAAAAGAAATAAAAAGAAAACAGGAAAAAATTCATACGCACCATACCCTCCATCCCTCCCCCTCACCGGTCACCAGTATTTCATTTGAAATTTATTTTAACATTTGTTTCCCCTATTATTCACCTTTATTCCATGTTTTACTCTTCTGTTGATAAGGTAGATAAAAGGAGCATCAGACACAAGGTTTTCACAAACACACAGTCACATTGTGAAAGTTATATCATTATACAATCATCTTCAAGAAACATGGCTACTGGAACACAGCTCTGCAGTTTCAGGCAGTTCCCTCCAGCCTCTCCACTGCATCTTGATTAACAAGGTGATATCTATTTGATGCATAAGAATAACCTCCAGGATAACCTCTCGACTCTGGAATCTCTCAGCCATTGACACTTATTTTGTCTCATTTCACTCTTCCCCCTTTTGGTTGAGAAGGTTTTAGGAGAATGTTTTTTGTTTGTTTGTTTTTCTAATGGGCAGGTGTTAGGTTGGGGGAACAGGGAAGGGCACTGCAACTGGAGCTGCGGAGGCTGTGTCACCCCTCCCAACCTGACTTCCGGACCTAATGAACTGCCCCTTCTGGACGTCACCTGACCTCCATCCTTATAAGCTGCCCACGCAGAAGCCCGAGTGCGCACTCACCTCCCTCCATCTTGGGTTTGGCGAACTCTGCCCCAGAGTGCAGAAATAACCCCCCCACCCCACTTTAAATTTCCTGGTCTACCTTTCTTCTTTCTCACCCTTTCACCTCCTAAACCTTTCAGCAGGCACCAGGAATCGAACCTGGGTCTCCCTCATGGCAGGCAAGAATTCTGCCTGCTGAGCCACATTGACCCGCCCAGGAGGGAGTTTTAGACAAAGTGACCTAGGGCAAAAGATAAGGGGTATCTGGCCCAGCGGGAGAGGTCAAGGAAGGCTTCTGGGAGGGAATGATTGTTGAGTCTTGAAGGTTGAGTTAGAAGTAGGCAGGGGAAGAAAAAGGGAAAAATGCAGGGGCTAAAATGCAGAGGTCTGAGTCAGCATGGGATATGCAGGTAAAGAACCCAAAGAGGAGAGGAAGAGCTAAAACTGCTTAGAAGTGCTGGATCATGGAGCAGAGAAGGGCACTTAAGATTGTTATTTATTTTGAAATACTTTAAAAGTTACAAAATGAATATAAACCCATACAAAGAAACGCAAGACCCTCGTTCCCAATACCCAGATCCATTAATTTTAACATTGCCACATTTGCTGCATCATTCTGTCTATCTCCTATTAATCCATTTTCCAAACACTTGAGTTTAGTTGCATATATCATGCTCCTTGAACACACCATGCTTCCATGTATATTTCTTAATAAAGATATTCACTTATGGAACCACCTTAAGAGGTGTTATCAAATTCAAGAAATTTAACATTGATAGAAAGCTTGCAGTCTATTTTCTACCTTTTTCATATGTCCCAAGAATGCCCCTTTGAATCTTCTCTCCTTCCTTGCTAGGTCCCACCCAGGATCATGTATTGCATTTAATTGTCATTGTCTGTTAGTTGCTCTTTCTTTCTTTCCTTCTTTCCTCCCTCCCTCCCTTCTTTCTCTCTCTCTCTTACCTGTGGAAGCATATATGTAACACAGACTTTTCCATCTTAATCACTCCAGAGCCTACATTCAATGGAATGGATCACGTTGACAATACTGTGGTACCCTCAGCACCCTCCATTACTAACATTGTCTCATCTCCCCAAAAAGAAACCTTATACCCATATGTTCCTGCCCCTCCTCCTCTTCCTCCCCCAGCCCCGCCCTGCAAAAAAAACCCCCAAAAACTGTATTCTTATTTCTGCCTCTATAAGCTTGCATATTCTCTGGCATTTTCTTTGTACTTACCATGAGTCTTAAATTTAATATTCTAAATCTAAAACAATCTCATATGCTTTACCAACTTATATACACAAGCTATCCTCCTGTACCCCCATAGCTTTATGAAGATGTGGTTCCAAATGTCCCCCCTTTCCTAGGAACAGTTTCCTCACTATATAGGGCATTGCACTGTATGTCCTACAGTCAGCAATCCCACGACTTGACAACTCTCCCACAGTGTTCTGTAGGAGAGCTCTGTGGGCTGCCTTCCATGCAACGCACATTCTGGGACAACAATTCCCTCAAGACACACCAGATTGGCAGAGGTGTACAGGCTCCGAGTATATGCACAAGAGTTACTCTGCTCCATCAGGACCCAGGACCAGGGCTCCATACTGGGAGTGCGGCTGGCTCTGCCCCGAGCCACTGAGGGCACCAGGAGATCCTACTGCTCTTAAGTGGCCTTTTTTAAAAATTTTTTTTATTTTTTATTTAGCTCTTGCCCTGTTACTGCAGTTCTTTAACTGTTTTCTGGTGCTTTGAGAAAGAGGTTTCTTCTAGTTCTTGCTGGTTTGAAGTTTCTATCTGGGGACAGAGCCCTGAAGCATCTCACTCTGCCATCTTGATCTGGGGGGTGGGGCACTGAAGCGCTTTAAGCAGGAGACTGGGATGGTCAGGTTTGCCTTCCAACACAGGATGGACATGATGGGCTTAGGAGGGTTCAGGAGCACAGGTAACCAGAAGACTCAGGAAATTATTGGAAGAGAAATGCCACGGCCAAACAAAATCAATAGTGGCAGGAAAAGAGAGGAGCCATTTCTCACCAAATCTGCCATTTAGATCTCACATCTACACTCTTGGCTCCATCCCAGCATCACTATTTCACTTTCATCTGGAGTCATAAGGCCTTGCTCCTTTAATCCAGTGTCCTCATTGGAACCACAGTGTTCTTTCTAAATATAAAAGCTGATCTTGCAGTTCTCCAGCTTAAATCCCTTAGCAGCTCCCCATTGCCTGCAGCAGTGGCTTTAAACTTGTTTGGTCAGGATTGATGTACTATTAGGAAGCCTTGTGCATGGGTGCATTTATAGATGCATTAATAGATAGAGCTAGAGCAATTAATTCCCGCCACAAAATTTACCCTTTTTTTTTTTTACATGAAATGCAGAGACATTTTCTTTTCTAATCTTTTAAAATGTTGGTGGCAATCCACTCAATTGGTTTCATGACCCATTAATGGGTGCCACAGAAATGGAAAACCATTGACCTAATGGGTAAAATCTAAATTTCTTGTCCTGGGGCACTAAAGCCCCCAGGATCTACCTCCTCATTTCTCATTGGGTCTCTAGAGCACCCAGATCCTCTAGTCAGACCATTCAGTCTCCTGGGCCTCTGGGTGCAAGTTCGGCGCTCTCACCCACCATGTCCTCCTGGTGGATAGCTCCCATCCTTGTCACCTATTTGCATGTTTGTTTGTTTCAGTGGGAACACACATACACTTTTCTTTTCTTGTCTGTTACTTTTTAGAATATGAGTTTCTCAAGGACTGGACCAAGACACTGTTTTCTCTCATATATTTATTAATGAACATTTATAAAGTCTCTTCTGGGGGTTCCTTCTTCCTTGCCTGTCCCTACACTATTTCTTTTCTGCCTTCACTTTAAGTTGAACCTCCCAACATTCTACCTCCAGAGCTTAGTACAGTACCCAGCACATAGTAGGTGATAAAGAAATATTTGTCCATGGGCTCAATGCTAAGTACTATCCAAGACACATAGAGTAGAACATAGGAGGATATTTTCTCCTTAAGAACTCAGGTTCTTACAGGAGAGACCAACAAGGAAAGAAACAGCTGTAAAATGCCATCAAAGCAAGTAAGGATTCATCTTTGGGGACAAGTGGGGCAGGGCTGTGTTGGAGACAGGTGGGAAGTAGTGATTGGGACAGAGAGCAGCTTCTTTGAAGGGATGTTCAGAAGAGAGAGTTTGACTGGAGCCCAGGGTAAGTGGGAGAGAATGGAGAGATGGAAGTCAAAGAGGTAAGCAGGGGTCAGATAGCAAAGGAACTTATGCTCGCTAAAGAATCTGAAATTTTATCTTTAACTTGCAGGGAGGGGAGCCTTGAGAATTGTAAATTTTATAAAGATGTGATCAGACCCGCTGTGCTCTGGATGAATAAGAGTCAGCCCAGCCCAGCCCTGAGGCACTGGGAACCAAGGAAGCCTCAAGAAGGTGCATCTTCTTCATGGGTCTCCAACCTGGGGTGTTTCAGGGGAGCTTTGCAAAAATGCAAGTTTACTAGTGGCTTTCAAAAGTTTTATTTTATTTTCAAAGTTTTCTGTGACCTGGATGAAGGTCAAGGAAGGTCATGTGAAGAGTGAAATGAACAGGGTTGGAGGGTTGAGGGGCTGGGTAGAAGAAGCCAGAGCTCACTGGGCTGACACAGGATGGGCATCGAGTGGAGCGTGTCTCCTGCACACAACATGGAGACAAAATGCAGCCCGAGACCATCCATCCCATCCCCACTTGGAGCTCTGTGCTGAAGTCCCTCAAAGACTATCTTCTTTTCTTCCATTCTCCATCCCCTCTCCAAATCTCTAAGGTAAATACAGTATAGATTTAAATTTCATATAGTTATCAAAATCTATAATAACCTAGGTATTTTAGGAATTCAGTAGGTTTTGTGAATTCCAAAAGGTTATAAAGCAGCCAGAATAATATTGTTTTTCTGCTATATTGAAGTTCAGCAGTAGGTTTACCAAAGACTTGCATTTCTGCTCAATTGACTAAACAACATCATCCCACCCAAGATATCAAAGTGATTTTCCACAGAATGGAATAATGAACCAATAATAAAGAATATGGATTCTCGTTCTAGCTTTGCAACTGCTTTGAGTAAGACAGTCAATTCCTTTGCATGTCAATGCCCTACTCTGAAATGAAGGATTTGAGGCAGGTCGCTTTGCAGTTCTTCGCACCCCTGTGGCAGATTAGGCTGTTTATTCACTGGGGCTCTGCTGCAAGTGATCAAGTGATCAAAATCTCCCAATTCCCTACTTCCGTGCAACATAGCACCCAGCACAGGTGTGTTGAGTGAACATGTGATCAAATAGCGCGTCCCTTCCCCAGTCCATTTTCTCCCTGCTTGACATTCCAATCACATTCTTCCATAACTCTGTTTCTTCTAGTAGGTAAATTGAAAACACACACACACAAGGCTTTATAAATAATTTTAAGGTTTTAAGGGCACTTGTTACAAAATCCATTTAAATTGCAATCATAAAGACTGAACGAAGGTCTCATTAATCAAACTGTGTGCATTACTTTGCATTACTTAATTAAATTGAAAATGGTAAATGAAAAGGGAGATGATTAACATCCAAATGGGGAGCTTATTACTACTCCCTGATGTTTCTGCTCATTCCTAGAGCCCTCTTATAAAAAGAAGCTGCAGAACACATTCAGTCACAATTTTATGCAAAAAACAGCTTTCCTCCAAATTCTGCTTGTGCTGTTGGTGATGGTTTCTATTTCAGTGTTCTGTTTTTTTCTTACTTCATGAATTATAAATGAAGAAAATGGTAAGATGTAATTGTTCGGTGGAAACAAGAGAGTCAAAGCTAATCATAGACATTTACTAAATACTTACTATGTCCAAGAATTATGTAAGGTTCTGAAGGTGTGAAAGTTAAGACTGGATTGAGAGTGGATTGCAGAAAATCGAAGATCCTATGGAAATTGCTGAAATTGGAAAGTTAATTGTCTGATATCAGAACAATTGAGATAAAGAAGAGTGGAGAGGGGAAAAAAAGATACTTTTCAGGACAGATGCATTATTTTGATTTACAAAAATAATGATATTTAAAATTTAGTTTGAAATGCTAGTGATCAATGAAAGTGAGGGGGTAAGGGGTATGGTAGGTATAATCCTTTTTTTTTCTTTCCTGTGCTCATTTTATTTCTTTTTCTATTGTCTTTTTATTTCTTTTTCTGAATTAATGCAAATGTTCTAAGAAATGATGAATATGCAACTAAGTGATGATATTTTGAATTACTGATCATATATGTTGATGTTTTATTTGGTTTGTTAATTTTTTAAATAAATAAATTAATTAAAATAAATAAATTAATAGGGGTAACAAATGTTAAAATAAATTTAGTTTAAAATGCTAGTAATCAATGAAAGGGAGGGGTAAGGGGTATGGTATGTATAAATTTTTTTCTGTTTTCTTTTTATTTCTTTTTCTGAATAGATACAAATGTTCCAAGAAATAATCATGATGATGAATATGCAACAATGTGATGATATTGTGAATTACTGATTATATATATAGAACGGAATGATCAAAATTTATAGGAATGTTTGCATTTGCTTTGTGATTTTTGGTATTTAAAAAAATAAAATTAAAAAAATTAAAAAAAAGAAGATGCAGAATGGGTGAAGGGAATGTCTTTTATCTGTAAAGTGAGAGAAGCACTATTGTAGTTCATTGAATCTAAAATCCCATTAATTGTAGGAGGCACTGTCATTTTATGGACCAAAAAGTAAGTAAAAAACACTATTAATAAAACCATTAAAAAATTATATTTATTATTGTACAGCTAAAGGTTCAGAATCAAGCAAAGATTCTGGTGACATTTTTCCTGGTGAACCCACACCCTCCAGAAATGGTGTATTCTGCTAACAGACACCCATACCAAGCAGCATGGACTGGCTTATAAAAGAAAAAAAATAATGAAAATGGGGTATATCACCCATAAATATGCATTTAATGTACTATATTAATATGTTTCTCATCAAACTCCCAAAGGAAGCAGCAAATCCTTCAACTTTACTGGAAGAGCTTCATATATAAGATCTTTACATGAAAAGGTGCTTTATAGAAACTTCTTATCATCATGCATGTGTCATCCTTTGATTACAAAACCAACACACAAACAAAACAATCTGATATTGAGTCCACATGGAAATTTAGCACTAGCAGATGTTCAGTAAGCACTATATTGCAATCTTGTAGGCAAAAATATAAACACTCAGCTTTGCATGGAAAGTCTAGTATTGAGTGTATTCCTTGTTTTGATCATCCTGGCCTCCCACCCCCACCTATTCTTCCTCATTTGAGAACTCAAATATTACTGCCCAGGAAAGTACCTGGGGTGCCTGACCACAGGTATAGATTTGCAATTCAGGCAAAGACAATTATAACCCCCCACGCTTCTCTCTCTCTAAGCCCAACTCTGCAAGTCAAATCTTTACCCTCCCTGCTACATGGGACGTGACATCCAGAGGTGAAAGTCTCCCTGGCGGCGTGGGAAATGACTCCCAAAGAAGAGCCTGGCCCTGACACTGTGGGATCAACAATGCCACAGTGTATTGGGAAAGAAGTGTAACAAATAAGGTATCAGTGGCTGAGAGAGTTCAAATACAGTCGAGAGGCTACTCTTGAGGTCACTCTTACGCAAGCTTCAGTTAATGACATTGCTACCTATCATAGCTTGCCAAACCCCAACCAAAACCATTCCAGCCAATCCTAAAGAACACCTAAGGCAATATACATGATTCAACAAAGGTTCCATGCACTAGGGTAACTTTCCAAAAACCTACAAGCTCCAGATGTTCCCTGGACCAGATAAGTCTTGAGACTTACAGAGATCAGCCTCTCCAGAACATCAACTAGTTCCATCTCCCTACCACATATTATTGACAGCCCCTTCCAACATGAAAAAGTTAGAATGGCCATAGACCAAATACCCTTAAAGAGTAGGACAGAAAGATCAAAGATGATGGTGGAGTTATACAGAGAAGGTAGAGTTTAACAAGTGAGTATGATTGCTGAATCATTATATTGATATTTCTTTAAGTCTCCAGTGTCTTAGAACAGCTGGAAATAAAAACCTAAAATTGAGGATTATAACCCATGCCAAACTCTGAAATGTGTTCTACAACTAATTGTTGTGGTGTGCTTTGAAATTCATTACGTTTTTGTATATATGTTTTTTTTTTCATAAAACAAGCAAACAAACATACCTCTGACCATGGTGATTGGTTCAAGGGTTGGCATGTGACCCAAAGAGCACCAATCAAAATCCTTTGCTGAATTTATTATTATTTTTTTTCATGTTGAAGCTGGAAGGTAGAGTTCTCTTTTTCCTTTTCAATTGCAAGCTCTAAGGATGTGCCTTCATAGGTCCTGGAAGCCACATCTGTTGTCATATGGAAAGCCACCTCTTTGTCACATGCAATAAGAGTCTACCAGGTATGGAAGCCTTCATGTTCCAGAAAGGGTATACATTTTGAAATTAGAACCATGGTGTCATTAGATGCAGGACATGGAATTACATGAGAAAAGAAAGATGCTTTTAATTAGGCATAATAATTCAAAATGTTTCACAAGGTGAATAGCAGGGGCACAGATGCTGGCATCTGACTCAGGTAGGACTGCTGCTGTCCCAAGCATTAGTTCTTTGTTTGCTGGACAGTTTTTGAAGAGTCCTTCAGGAAGGGAAGGGGGAGCTGGCTTGGTTGGAGGGCACTCAGAGGACTTTGGATAGTAAGTTTATTTACTAACCATTATGAAAATGTTTCAATATTTCAAAATCAGCACTGCTTACTAGTGCATAACAACTGCATATCAGCCCTGATTTGGGGAAAAACAAGATGGAATTGGGGTTGTTCTTTGTGGAAAAAGATAGAGTAGATGGTGTGATATAAATTGCACATGGCTATAAAATTGTCACATGGCTTGAACTCAAACTGTTCTTGCGGTCTTGGTTTATACCCTTGGTTTACGCTGGTCATGATTAAGATCTCATTTCCTTTCTGTAATCCAGAGCACCGCTGTCTCTGAGCATTGCACCAAGTGCCAGTGAAGATAATAAGGGGGTGGCCAAAATACAAAGAAAGGAGATCATTTATCCCTCTTCAGGGCTAATTGAAATAACCATCTAAATTTCATGAAGAAATGCAATGCAAATGTTCTGAACAAAAAGAGAAACTAATCCTAACAAATGGGAAGATAGGGAAGAATTGTTTTAAAACGTGAAATAACATTTCTTAAACAGATTTTCATAGGTACCTAGGCTAATATATCCACTAAACAAGAACACCTTAGTGCATTAATGAAGAGAGTTAGATTATAGCCCTGTCTAGAGTCAACCAAATATTCCATAAATACTGTGATTGAATGAAGCACCATATTCAGTGGATTACCAGCTTGGTGGTACATTTATCTTCTCAGCTCCACAGGGAACATTCTTTAGGAACTCGAGAGTCACAGGTCAAGTGATGATTAAACATGATCATGGCAGCCTTCTTACTCATTTCTCTTCTTTTCTTTACCCCCTTCCAGTCCACCCTGTCCCTCACTGCTAAATTCTTCACTTTGGTCCTATTTACTTTCTTGTGAAGTACTTTCGATGACTCTTGGTTGTCAACTGAATAAGATCCAAGTCTCTCTCTCTCTCTCTAGTCACTTTATCTGGACTTTTTCCATGCTCTGGCCCTAGAATAATATACAATCCTTTTCTCCCAGACACACCTACCTTTATGTCATAAACCAGTCAAAACATAATTTGGTCTTTTCCTGATGAACTCTACACTTTTCTGTCTTTGAGCCTCTAGCTGTTTGTGCAATCTTGTCAGTAGGGGTGCCCTGTATTCCTCACCTTATTTCAATTTTGCCAGGCAAAATCTCACCCAAACTTGAAAACATGACTCTAAAAACATCTTCTTCATGAATGCTAATCTATTACAATTTAATGAAATATCTTCCTTTTGGAACCCCATTTTACTTCGTACTTCTCATGTAAGTCAATGATATTATATAGCACCACGATTTGTGCAATCTTTAATGATTCCAGCTGGCAATTACTTTCATAGACTATTGCCATAAGATATAATCTCTGTTCCTAATACTCTTGGAATATAGAATAGAGACTATTTTACCATAATGCCATACTAGAAGGTGTAAGAGAGAATAACTCATGACACATATATAAACTAAGAAGACCCTGAGAAGTCTCCAGAGGTTTCAGGTTATAAAACTAATCTCTTCGCCACTACAGTTGCTTATTCCTTTCTCTAAAACAGCATATAAGTGCTTGAGAGGCACTTACTTCTACAGTTAGACCCCTAACATGTCCTTGGACCAATAATTTCCATAGCATTTGACCTTGATATTTATGATGATTATTTGACTTGGGGAGTGGCCAATAATTCACTTATAACTTTATTTCTGGTCTTCCCATCTACTGATATTGGTTTCACCTCTTTGGTATTTATTGGGCTTTAATGTTTGCCCTTAAACCTTCTCGAAAATCTCTGCTCTTGCCCTACCCATTGCCCTATTCCATACCTCCTATGGAAGGGTCAGCTTGAACTCTCCTGTTAGGGATTGAATTGTGTCCCCTATTGAGGCCTGTTCCTGTACTATCCCCTATTCCTATTAGTGTGAACTTATTTGTAAATAGGATCTTCAAAGACCTATTAACTAATAATAATTAATTATTACCAAGGGCCTTAATGGAGTCCTTATAAGCAGAGGAGATTTGGATACCATCATAGAAAACAGTAGAAGAAAGAAGGTGACAGATAGCCATGTGACAGAGGCAGGAATTGAGTTATGGATCCCCAGCAAGCCACCCCTAGGACACGGCAGACTTCAAAGAAAGCATGACCCTGCTAACACCTTGATTTTAGACTTCAAGCCTCCAGAACTGTGAGATAAATTCCAGTTGCTTAAGCCGCTCAGCCCGAGGCATGTCCTAGAGCAGCCCAGGCATACTAAGACTTCCCCTTCCTGATAGGAATGAACTCTTTAGCGAGAGGTTTCTCAACCTCAGCTCTGTGACATTTTGGGCCAGAGAATTCTTTGTTGTGGAGGGCTGTCCTGGGCCTTGTAGGATGTTTAGCAGCAGTGCTGGTTTCCACCCACCAGATGCCAGTAGTAATGCCCCTCCTCCAGATGTGACAATACAAATCATCCCCAGACTTTGCCAAATGCCCTCAGTTGAGAAACACTGCTTGAGAGCATGTGGTTTGTTCACTATCTCTCCACTTTTTCCACTTTGCCCCCTTTTTCTGCTATTTCCTGGATGACACCCTCCCACATTGTGAGGCAAGCCATAGACCTTAGAGCTCCTCATTGCTGCTTCTGAGAAAGCGTCCACTTCCACTCTAGCTTATTCCTTCAGTCTAGATACTTAGTGTAGAAATCTAGACATCTTTGGGCAAGTGAAGTTGAGCTCCCTGATGAATTTATTTTCCTGTGGGATTGTAGCGAGAAAAACAATTCTTCACTAGATAAACATAAGATTGAGAACTGGATTAAAAAAGCTACTTCTGAAAAAGTATAACAATTATACAAATGACTTCATTTTGTTGGAGTATCTAACCCAACTTTCTGTGTCTCTCAAAACTATGGAGTGAATCTTATGAAAATAACTTGAAAGTCATTCAGTATGGAGGTGACTTAGAAATCAGATATCAGTTCTTCTGAAATATGTATTTTAAACTGTGCCCTACCTACCCAACCCCATGGAACATCATATAAGCACTCACTCACTGAATTTTGCTTTCTACCAGGTACACTTCATGAAACTGCTTGCTACAGCTATTTTTCTACTCTCCAGTGGCTTTGACTGAAATATGGAGCCAATATAAAATATAATTATCATATAATAATAGTCTGTTGCCACTGAAGATGAATATAATGGAGTTCTTCATTTGAACTGAGCCACCTTTTACCTATAATCATTAGTTTTGGGATGGAAATTATGCATGTTTTCAGCCCCTGAAGCTTAGTCACCTTGAAGGATATTGTGTGTATTCCTAACATAATCTTGTTTTTCTTTCTATTCATTTCATTAAATTATATATAATTATATTAATTCAGTAGGATGCAGACTTTGAAATATTTAAACAATCAATTTCTTAAAAGGGAAAGGTATTATTTGATGTCAATCTAAGGAGGAATAATAGCTCTTAGATTTGAGTATATTTTTTACCACTTCCCAATTCTGAAAATCTCCAAGGTGGACTTAATTTTTTGCTCTCTTCCATGTTCCCGGAAATGAAGAGGGTCTTAAAAATATATATGTTAAATTTTCAAAATCTATCATGTTAGGAAAGAAATATTTTAAGTTCATGACAAAGAAAAGTTCACTCACTTGAAATTGGGGTTATTCTAAAATTCAAGTTGCCTTTACATTACTTTTCTAGCTAACCTTGGTTTTCAGACCTTACCTATGCGTATACACTGCCTGCTAAAGAAATGAATCTTGGAATGGAAACTGAATGAGCAAGTCAGGTTATAGCATATAAGTAGGCAAGCAGAAACATATATTAACAGTTTCATCTAAAGAACATCAAAGTTGATTTTCATAGGATCTCTTGTGATCTTCCCAAGTATGTGTTTCCTGAGATAAGGAAATGATAGTCTTGTTTCTTCCAAGCAGGTCAGGAATTTGAGTGGAAATCACCCAGGCTGCCCCTGAACAAGATCCTGGATAAGTGGTTTGCCCTCCCCCACCCCCACAACCCTGTCCCCAAACAGCCCCCTGCCTACCCCCATCCCCTCCGTTTTCTTACCTTCCACTAGGCCAGTGGTTCTCAAACTGCATCACACATCAGGGACACCCAACGGCATTAATGGAGCCCACCCAGAGTCTCAGATTCCATGGCATAGGGTAGCCCAGAATTTTTGGTTTTGTCAACCTCCCAGGTGCAGCTGATGCTGCTGGGCCATAGACCACCTTCTGCCCTAGGCCCTCCTGGACATCTCTCTCCCCCTCAATCAAGAAAGTGTATTGCAACTCTGTCTGGGAATCTCGCTTTCCCCCAACAGAATCACCCTTCATCTCCTGCCTTCAGGGCCAAAGGACCAGTGCCTTCTGAAGCAGCTCTTTACTAATCTGATGAATTCCTTTTCATCTGTGTCCCAAGGTTCAGAAGCATGTTGGTACAGAGGAGGTCACGTCAATGGAAATAGACACATGTCAAGGTCTCTTAATCTCAGCCACTATGGGTTTATGTGTGCATGTGTGTGCATGTGTGTGCGTGTGTGTGTAGTTTCCTAAGCTCTGCACTGCCACGTTAGCTGGTTGCTGCTGAGCGCCTAGGGATGCCTTAGCTGCACTGTGTCTGTGCACTGTGATGGTGGGTGATGGGGGCAGGCAGGTAGTGAGAAGTGTAATGTCTCCCTATCACATCTGCCTAAGTGGCACTCCATGCTCAGAGTTACAAGGTGGAGAACACAGCTCCTTCAGCATCTTGTCCTGATATCCCTTGCAACACGGAGCAGACCTATCCCTTGATCCAGGCTGGGAGAGAGATGCTATCCCATTCCCTGCAAACTCTCAGGAATTCCAGTTTGGAAACTCTCAGGGGTTCACCTAAACACTGTGCTATATTATCAATGACAATCCATTCCTTTATTTATTGCATCATGATTGAAGTCTATTATTTTTGTTAGATGCTTATAAAGACATTAAAAAAAATATACAACGCTCCACACTCTAAGTGAGGACAGAGATGTCTCTATAATGGGAGACAGTTACCTGTGCTGAAGGCCAATAATTTTTTTAAGTAGCATAGAGATGAACTATATGAGAAACAAATATTAAAGTCACTGATTTTGATTGGCTGAGAGGGAGGAGTTGCTAAAAGATTTGCCTTCCAGGGTGGAATGCTCCATTTTACCAGTGGTTTTCTTGAGCGAGTGATGCCACATTCTTTACCAAACCCAAAGGATTGATGCTAATGGACACAGTGGTGGGGAAGGTAAACTAAGACAAGAGGTCTCTTAGGTATCTGCAGATCATAATGAGTAAGTAATCCTGGCAGAAACCTGACCTGCAAGAGAGAATACCTCAGGACATGAGGGATGGCTCAGAAAGTTTCTTGCAGCTTGGAGAAATGAAATCAAGAGAAATTAATTAACTTGCTCAACTTAAGACAAGTACACTGTTGGAGATCAAGTCATGTCCCCCAGAAAGACGTGCTCAAATCTTAATCCTCATCCCTGTGGGTGGGAACCATTTGTAAATAAGGCCTTTGAAGATGCTGTCATTAGTTAAGATGCATTTAAACTGAATGAGGGCAAGCCTTAATCTAATATGGCTAAAGTCCTTATAAGCAAAGGCAATTGGACACAGGAATAGAAGCCAGAGGTAGGAAGCCAGAGAGACATAGCCTTGTCCTGGAAGATAGCCCCTGCCAGAATGCTACAGACTTTGGAGAAAGCAAGGTCTTGCTGACACCTTGATTTTGAACTTCCAGCCTCCAAAGCTGTAAGCCAATACATTCCAGTTGCTTAAGCCAACCAGTGTGTATTATTTATTATAGCGGCCCTGGCAAATTGAGACACACACCTTGGTTATAGTGCAAAGAATATGGTCAATGGAATTTGGCAGGCTGGGATTTGAACTTGGCAGAAGCACTTGCTGTAACTTGTTATGTTACTAAATATTCTGAGCCTAAGCCTCAAGGGCTTCCTCTACCAAATGGGATGCCTTCTAATTGGCTGGGCGGTTGCAAGAACCAAATGATTGTGTGACAGATAATGTGCACCTCATTATATTAGTTTCTTATTTCCTGTCTTTCATCCAGATTGAGGATCAGAACCTAGAACTATGGCCTCCTTGGCTTATTCTTTCTTTATATACAACCTCTCCTCTACCCAGATGATATTACTATTGTTTTTCTCCCTACTCATCATCTTCAGACACCCAGTATAGACAGTATAGTTATTATGAAGATTAATTAAGATAACAGTTGTGAAAACACTCATAAACTATAAAAGGTTAAACAAATGTCTACTATGATTAAATGCTACATTGATGTGCCACAAGACTATTGTGTTTGCTACCAAATACACTAACATTCAAACAACGGACTGGGAGTGTGTTTTGTTTTGTTTTCTTTGGATATTCAGTGCCATATGTAATTAATGACTATGAAATACATTAGATTTCTAAGGGATATAATATCTGAGGTTATTGAACCTGAATTTGATGCTTCTCTCAGCAGATAAGGACTCTTCATCTTAGTAAAAATGAAGTAAAAAATTTCTACCAGGAGCGTCAAGAACAACAGTAAAGGGAATTTTCTATTACTGAGGCCAACAGTGCCCCCAGCACTGTACAATGATCATTTCTTATGCTTACAATGTCTCACAAGACCAACATCATCACCATTTTACAGAAGAAAAAAAAATACTGAGGTTCAGAGAAGTCACTTGATTTGCCTAGGGTCAAACAGCAAGTCAGGTGTAGAACCCAGATCTAACTTCCTTCAAAGCCTATCTACTGCCGCCTGCCTCCGCTCCACAAAATTTGCTGGACCCTAGAACAAACCTACAAGGACATAGTTATCATCGCGTCCATTGTGTGCAATGTTCTGGGCATGCTTTCATAAATGATCTCCAACAAGAAGGTCTTTAAGCTTAGGAATGAATGAAGGGTATGAACATAAGTAAGTATAATGACACGTGCGCTGGTTTGAAGCTATTATGTACCTCAGAAAAGCCATTCCTTTAAGCCTCATTTGATATTGCTGGGTGGGATCTTTTTGATTGTTTCCAGGGAGCTGTGATCCACCCAATTGTGGGCAGCAACTTTTGATTAGATGGTTTCCATGGAGCTGTATCACTATCCATTCACGGTGGAGTTGTTTACTGGAGTCCTTTAAAATGGAACCATTTTGAAAAAAGCTTTTGAACCCACAGAGCCCACACAGCCAGAGATAAGAAAGAAAATGCCCTTGGGGAAGTCATTGAAGAAGCCTGGAGAGAAAGCTAGCAGATGTCACCATGTGCTTTTCCAGCTGAGAGAGAAACCCCAAACATTTCTTGCCTTCTTGAGTAAAGGTATCTTTCTCTGGATGCCTGAATTTGGACATTTTCATAGCCTTAGGACTGTAAGCTTGCAACTTAATAAATTCCCTTTTTAAAAGCCATTCCATTTCCGGTATATTAAATTCTGGCAGCTTACATACTAAAGCATCAGTTATGGTTGAAAGAAGCTCGTTAGCTCTGGGTGCCTGCCGCACCCTCACAGCCTTCTGAGAAAAAATCTGCACCTTGGCCACAATTGGCTGAACCAAAGTTGGGCACCTAGCAGGGAGCAGCCTGCTCTAGGCTGCTATTGCCCTCTGATAGGGGCTAGTATAGAATTCTATTCCAAATCCTTTGATAGTAATCTGATAACATTTTAAAAGAAGTGTGAGGGTAAGGCATTCAAAGAGAATCTTCAGGGGCAAGGTGGAAACTGAGCAGAGCTTTGATAAGCAGGTGGCCTTTCAAGGGACAGGTAGAGACACTGCTACGGGAGCAGACACACCTATGGGAGTGCTAGAAAATAAGCCTGGAGAGATACCAAAACTAAACACCTTGCCAGATGTGTTATGAGTTGAATTGTGTCCCCCCAGTAGATAGTTCAAGTCCAAAGCCCTGGTCCCATGAACATGACCTTGTTTAGAAAGACAGTTACTGCAGATGGAATTAGTTAAGTTAAAATGAGATCATACTGGAGTGGGGTGGGCCCTTAATCCAATATGACTGGTGTCTTAATAAAGAGGAAAGAAGAGACACAGACAGACGCTGAGGAGAAGGCGGAGGCAGAGTGTTGCATCTGTAAGCCAAGGGATACCAAGCATTGCCAGCAACCCTCAGAAGCTGGAATAGGCAAGGAAAGATTCTCCCTAACAGGTTTCAGAGGGAGCAGGGCCCTGCTGACACCTTGATTTCAGATTTCCAGCCTCCAGAATGGTGAGACAATAAATTTCTGTTGCTTTACACCACCACATTTGTAATACTTTGTTGTGGCAGCCCTGGGAAAATGAAAACAGGATGCAGCACATCCTATCTTCATTTTAGATTTTCTAATTGGCAAAGGAGTGTCCCCAACCATTTTATGATGAGAAGTCAGCTTGTTTGTCCTTGAAGGTCCCCTAAGAAAAAGGAGAACAGATGTGAAGGGGAAACATGGGGAGCCTTTATGAAACATAAGGAGAATGGCTAAACCAGAAGCCAGGCTTCTCTTTTCAAAACAAAATAACCCATAAAATTACAGATGCTGGACTGGGAAGCCCTAAATACATTTTTTCCCCTGTACTCAAACCAATTACTATCCTAATAACTGTTTCTCTTTGTTATGTTTTCTATATTCATAATAATTCTCCTTAGACTTAGGTTTCATTATTAAAGAGGACCAAATCAAGAAGCGTAGAAAATGTCCATAAGCAGGAAGCTACATTTTATTCCATCACCCATAAACCATCATCCATAATAATCAGTGTCAGGTTAGCTATCACAGCAGATGTTAAAAACACATAGTAGCTACAAAGACTCTTTTAACATCAGTTTAATTTAAACCCTAATCTCAGATTTTTTTCCTTAGATAAAGCGAGAAACCACAAGGATCTTCTTGCCTTAATGTTCCTTCCATGTGCTGCAATAAAAGTTCTCATTTTGGAAAGAGAGAAAGTGATTGAATCTCCAGTCATGGCTCAGTGTTCACCCCTGTGCTACCACATGCTCCATGCATCAGCCTTGTGGTAGCCAAGGAAAAATGTGTCCCTTTCTCTGAGTCATCCCGCTGTGGAGTTTTGGCTACACATTTCAGATGGAAAGTAGACACTATGCTAAAATTGCAACACACTTCTTAAAAAACCTTCAGAGAAAGGCAATGAATTTAAACAATTATACTGAGCCTTTTCTATGGACAAGCTCATGCGCTCCTTAGTCAAAGGATATACTGTTGAATAAGTCAGCATTCTTTATACAGGATGTGTAGAAGAGCACTGTCCAATAGGAAGATGATATGAACCATGTATATCGTTTTCAATTTCTCAGCAGCCACATTAAATAAAGCAGGAAGAAAAAGATGAAATTAATTTCTGTAATATAATTTAACTCAATATATCCAAAATATTATCATGTTAACATGTAATCCACTTAAAAATTATTAATGAGATATTTCACACTCAGTTTTCTACATTCTAAGTCCTTGAACTTTTCTACATACTAAGTCCTTGAACTTTTCTACATACTAAGTCCACCTCAGTTTGGACTTGCCACCTTTCAAGCACTCAGTATCCAGATGGGATGAGTAGCTCCGTATTAGACAGCCCAAGTGGAAGACGCAAAAGAGATAACAACACACAACTGTAATACAAGCTACATTTAAATTAGAGGGGGGAGGTTTTTATGGAGTAGGAGACATCTGAAATTGATGTTCTGAGTAATGGCTGTGAATTGAGCAAACAGAAGTGGGGAGGCTGAAGGGTGCCATTCGGGCTGAAGGAGCTGTGGGAACAACTTGGGGGAGGAGAATTGCAGGGAATTGCAGCTCATTCAATAAACAAAGCTTCTCATTGTGCTTAAGATGGTGACAGAGCTCTATCAGGAAGACTATAAGATCCTGTCTACTTTATTTTCCATTTCATTCTCCAAACTTATCCCCTGCTCTCAAGCTCTCTGCTCCAGCTTCTCACCTCTATTTGCAACCTCTCCTAAAAGTCCCCACTCTTCCCACCACATATTTGCACATGCAGGGCCCTTCTTGTCACTTGCTTGGAACTTACCTGTTGTGGCTCATGCCTGTGTCACGCACCTAGCAGAGTGCTTGGCACATAGGCAGTTCCCAGTAAGTGTGTTTGATTGAACGAATGAATGGTGGCAGGGAGCATATTGGAAAGAAGATGTGTAGACAGCAAAGAGTTGATTGATATCCTGTTGCCTAGGGTGTTGGGTGCCAACTTTTCTGTAAGGAGTTCTGTGGACAAACCCGTTCTCCACCTGTCACTTGCATGTTAGGATTTATCTGCAGCTCAGCCAAGCGTGGGATAGTTTGGAGTAAGGAGAGAGAGGTGTTGGAGGGCCCTGTTATAAGACCCCTATGAAGGTTCAGGTGAGAATGAATCAGGTCGTGTACTGAACCTGCGTTGAAGGCGATGGATGTGTGCATTAGCATGAGGTACCGCACGAGAGCCAACCGTTGCCCAGAAATCACACTCTCTTAGAGCTGGAAGGAATGTTTTGCCACTTTACAGATGAGGAAAGTGAGACCTGAATAAGTTAATTCTTTCCTTTTAATTGTAATTTAAGATTTCACTACTCTGCACAAATGGATTCCATGACAAAAACATGTACATGTAACCTGTACATGTCACAGGGGAAGGAATCATTTTATAAGCATTAAATTAAGTAGGGATAGGGAAATAGAAGAATAAAAAAAGATGAAAAACATCCCAAATCCATCTGACTTATGAAAGAAATGGCTTTTAAAAATTCTCTGCACTTGACATAACTGACTTTAAAATACTTCAACTGGCCATTTCTCCAATCAAGTGTTCTGATTTAGCAGTCATTTAAATATTTCCTTTTTCTCAGAATGTTAAAAGTACCAATAGATCTTCCCAAGGATTGAAATGTCAAAGGGTTCCCATTTGGCAGAATAAAAAAGACCAGAAGAGTACAGTTAAGTGGCAGAACCACTGTCAAGAATGAATATTCTCTAAGTTGCATATCATCTTAAAAATTAAATGGTGTACCTCTTGCTAGGCTGTGTTCTCAGCTAAACTCCATGTTTACATCTGAGGGTCACAGGAGAAGAAGGTGAGAAGAGGGACAGAATAGTTTCAATATCTGAAGAAAACTAAGCTCTGGTAATTTATACTTTAGAATTTTGATAAATTACGATGGCTTATAATTTGCCAGTTTCGAATGGGTGGTATAATTCTCACTATCTCATTGAAAAAGATTTGTAAAATCTTAAATCCTAAATAATCCTAATAAATTTTACAGCGAATTAAGATGATAATACAAAGAAATATTAGACTTAATATTTTTTGAGTCTTTGCTATTCTCCCAACAGTGGAAACTTTTAGGTTTGAGGCGAACAGAAGTAGTAGAAAATCTGTATTTATCCATTGACCATTACAAAGAAAAGTAACAAAATTCAGCTAGGCTGGATGATTGACACTGTAAAGCCAAAATAGCCTTGATATAAAGTTTTCACTTTATAACCAGTTGTTTTAACATTGTTTAGATCTAACTTTGATATCAATCCTTTAAACCTTAAGGTTTCAAAATAATTACATTAATAAAACTTGTATTTAAATGTCAAAAAAACAGAAGTTAAGGCACTTAGTAAAAAGATTACAATTAGCTTGGAAATCCAAATTGATTAATTTTGAAAATAGAGAAAATCAAACAGTATAAAGCCAAACCCAAGGAAGCATGGATATTAAGGTGATTTGTGGAGACACCAAAGACATAAATCAGACATAATTACCTGATTTTCAAAAGCTAGTCTTTGCTGCCTAAAATGACCTTATATTCCTTGATGCTGCACGGCAGAAAACTGCTTATGTCAAACTGTAGTTTGGACATAGGAAAATAAATAACAGATTGGAAAGAACAATTTGAGACCCTAGTATTCCTCTTGGGGATATCGCCATGGATTATATGGTATGCCCAGGAGGGGCTGGGTGAAGGAAAGGCAGGGGTCCTTGGGAATTTAGCAATATACGTTATAGCAGCTGCACATTTATTTCCACCCACCATGAAATGGATGGCTCCCCCTATAGTAGCAAGGCATATCTGGCCTCCAGCCCCAGCCTATCCTTTGAAAATATAAGTGTCACAGGCAGGCATTTCTGTCTGTATCATCCCCAGTGCCTAGAGCAGTCCCTGGGACTAAGTAGACACTCAATGACTAGCTGTGTGAATGCATGAATGGCTCCTAATGGGTTGCTGTGCTACGAGGGGCTGAGAATTAGCCAATATGAAACAGCCAATGCCTGAGAATATAACAAAGTCAAAGTCACAGGGCTGGCCTCAGGGAGTGTATGTGCACTTGGGGCATTCCAGTATGAAGGTCATTGTACACAGTGGGATCAGGGCCACAGAGGAGGCAAGCTCAGTGCTCAGGAAACGTGCAAGGGGCTTCCAGGCTTGGAGGGCCAGGGAGAACAGCCTTCAAGGGCTCACCTTTAAACCGAGCCCTGACTGAGTGGGTGCTGGCGAGGTCAAGACCATGTAGCTCAAGGTCAAAAGGACATTCCAAGGAGAGAGCCAGGTCCCCTTCCAACAGCGTGGTGAAACCTATGGATCCCTTCTGTTTTGATTTATTCGTGCTGCCAGAAATGCAACATACCAGAAATGGGGCACCTTTTATAAAGGGAATTTGTTGCATTACAAGTTTACAGTGCTAAAACCATAAAAACTTCCAAATAAGGCATCCAGATAAAGATACTTTGACTCAAGAAGGCCAATCTGGGAAGGCATGTTGCTGGCGTCTGATAGTCCTTTGGTTTCTGGTTTCAAACGGCTTCCCTGGGGGCATTTTCTCTCTGAATTTCCAAATGTTTCTGTGTGTGTCACACTCTGAGCTTTTTCCAAAATGTTTCCTCCTAAAGGGCTAAGTGAATTAAGACCCACCTTGAATGGGCAGAGATACATCTCCATGGAAACCACCTAAGCAAAAGGTCCCACATACAATTGGGTGGGCCACATCTCCTTGGAAAGAACTTAAATGAAAAGATCCCACCCAAATAAAGTCTGCCCCCACAAGATTGGACTAGGAAAAAGAACATGGCTTTTCTGGGGTACAGAACAGCTTCAAACTAGCACACCTTCTTAGAATGTAATTTTAATAATTAAAATGAAATACGCAGGAAACCAATTATACTAAACTAATACAGATAGCAAAATATTTTTTGAGAGCCTTTTAGTACTACATGTGCTTCTTTATCAACGTATCAGAGAACAAGGACTAGAGGAGGGCTGATAGCTTAATTTCTCAAGAGTGGTGAGCATAAATGATTGACTGCAGTCCCTTCAGCAACTATCATATACTCTGAGAACAGCTGTGATTTCTATCAGTGACAAAATCACCAGTCCTAGTAATACCACTGTGGTTTGATGCTACATTCATAACTGGAAGAAGTGCTAAATTTCAATGAGAGGTGAGTGGAGACACATAGGTAATTTCTATTCAACCAAGTTTCTAAATTTTGTCCACAGATCTCTTGGGGGGACCAAGAATAGCAGTTTCAGGCCCCTGGGCTTGCAGCAGGATGGTGCAGTTGGGGAAGAGTAAGTCATTCAGCAGGCTTGAAGAATGGAGTTCAGTGGAAGAAAAAGGGGAAGAACGAGAAAGAGAAAGAGATGAGGGCCAGAGAGGGCCCCATCACTGAGGCTTTACATGCAATGCCAACAAATTGGGACTTCATACTGAGAGTCAAGTTCTGATGCATGTTTTTTCTAGAAAGCTCTTCTAGATTGCAGTGTGGATGCCTCCATAGGGTAGACTGGCAGCAGGAGGCCAATTAGGAGGCAGAGGGAGTTGTCTATGGAAAGATGAAGGAAACAGAGCTAGGGAAGTGGCAGTGTGGATGGGTCAATGGGGAGATGAGAGGGGGATTTGTAAGGTATTCACAAATGTTATTTGTAAGGCAGAAGTAGCCAAAGTGAATTCCTTTCTACTCCTAGACCAAAGAATATGACAATGCTGGCCTGAGAACAATGAACTCCATTTTCTGTTTTCTGAAATTCCTACAGTAATAGATGGTCAGCACCAGATGCCCACTGAAAACCTACTCTGATGGCCAGAGAAATGATGTGATGTAATGGAAAGAGAACCTCATATATCATCTGTTGACCTGGGTCTTCCTATCTATGTGATCGAGGAGAAATTTCTTCACCTTTCTGACTCAGCCCCCTCACTGGTAAAGCAAGGCTAAGAATACTTGCATTCCTGAGCTGTGAGATGTGAAGGAGTAAATTCCTGGTACTTTTGTCAGTCAAGTGCCATGAAAATGTTAGCTTTGCTTGTATATTATTATCAATCAATAAAGGGTGGCTAAAATTGTATGACAGTATTTACTAAGAGTTGAAAGGAATTTAAAGAGAGTAATCTGTGCAATTCATAAGAGCTGGACAAGCTTCATGGGCCAAGTAGGACTAGATCTGGGTTTGGAAATATAAGTAGGATTTAGCTGACTGGGGTGGGGAGAGAAGTGTGAGGGAGAAAAGAACATTTCAGGTCAAAAAACAGCAAGAATGAGGGGGTGGAGGCCCAGGGCATTCCTGAGATAATAGAGTCAGAGGGTATGAGGCGTGTGAGAGGTGAGGTTGGGTGTGGTGATGTGTCCAGAGTATGGAGGACTTGAAAAAACCATCCAAAGTGCTTATCTGACTTATAGTAAAACCCATGAATAAAAGAATGGTCCCTGAAACCAGCACTGTGACAATTAAGTGCAACGCACGACCCTTGGCTGGATCTAATAATGCAGGAGAAAAGTCCAAAAGGACATTACTGGGGACATATGAATAAAATCAGAGCCTAGTCTATAAACTTTTAATTTCTTGAACTTGATAACTCTACTCAAGGTAGTTACATAAGTGAATATCCTTGTTCTTAGGAAATGTACATGACCGTATGATGTGTTCAAGTGTCATGAGGGGGATGATCTACTCTCAAATGTTTAGAAGATTAGATGGATAGATAGGTAGAATGAAACCACAAATGTGGCAAATGTTAAAAGTAGGTATATCTGGGTGGAGGGTATATTGGAGTTTTCTGTGTGGGTTTTGTTTTACGTTTGAACTCTCCTGTAAAGTTGAAATTATTTAAAAATAAAAATTTTAAAAAGAAAAATCAAAATAAAATCTTTATTGTACTCTGGCTTTAGTAAACCACTTAAAAAAAAAATTCCAATCTGGAAATACTCAAAGGTTGGATATGTCTGCTTATTCTAGTTTCAAAGAAAGAATTAGGCATTTCTTTTTAACAGGATTTTGGAGCCTCTGGTACTTTTCCAGTCCTGGTGACTTCTTTGTCTTGAGGGAGCTAGAGATGGATGATGTAATTTAAGCCAAAGCATATTAATTAACACCAGCTATTCTAAAGAGAATCTTAATTCTTTTCTAAACAAAATGTTTCTTTAGTTTGGAAAAAAAAAAAGAAACAAAACTATTGGCATCTGAGAGAGGAGGAGAGTTTATTGCCACAAACAACTTCCCTATAACTGTAGGGAAGTCTTTTCCTCTCTGAAAGGCTTGTTTCCCCAGCAAAAGCACACTTCTCTTCCAGAACGCTGCGGCCTCTCCCAGGGAAGGCAAGGCAGGGAAAGGTACAGGAAGAGAAAACAGGGAGAAAGGAATAAAGGAGGCTCTTAAAGGTCTCAAGCTGAAGATGGCAGTGGCTTTTACCAACACGTACATCCTGGAAAAGAGAGAAGGGGAATTTTTTAGGTCTGTTCTGGAAATAACAACAGTGGGACTTGCTGATGAATTGAATGTTCGTCAGAGGAAAAGGTGGAATAATTTCTAGGTTTCTGCATCTAACAAATTAGTAGATGGCAGTTTCCTTTACTGAGATGGGGAAAATTGGGGAAAGAACATAATTAAGTAAGAAGGAGGATCAAGAGTTTAATTTGGGGTATGATTAGTTTAAAGAGTGTGTGAGAAATTTCAATGGAAATATTAAGTACACATCTGGGAACAGGAAAAGGGCGTTCAAAGAACCAACCAACATGGGGAAGATAAATGGGCTGTATTTAAAGCACAGGAACAAATGCATTTATGTGTGTGTGGTAGAAGGCGAGGGGCAGGTGAGAAAGATCAAGAACCAGAGTGAGAGAGAAAAGAGATGGTAAGAGGGAGAGAGGCAAGCTAGCTGAGGATTAACCTGGAATCTCCCCCCCATGGTAGAGGTTGGATAGAGTAGAAGGAACCTAAAGAGAAGTTAAGACAGGAGCCCAGGGTAGGAGGAGAAACTGAAGACCTTGGGGCCACAGCATCTACAACTGAGTTTCCCGGGGAGTGGGCCACAGTGGACATGGCCAACAAAAGCAAATAGAGGATGGGACAGATGGGGCATGACAGAAGAAAGACAGAATGCCAGAGTCCAATCTCAGAGTTAAAGAAAATAAAAGTTGATGAAATGTCTCCTAATACAAGTTTCTGAACCATCAGTAAGAAATAGTTTAGTGAAAGGGGAGCAATAAAAGGATTTTAAAGGTCATTTCAGAGTGTCGATGAGTCACATGAATAATGATTTTGAGTTTCAAATGGATTTCAAGTCTGGACTTGGCATCTGGCAAGACAGATTAGAAAACAAAACTTCCCATTAAATTTATTACATTCAAATAGAAGTTCATCAATAGCTGATTATAGGGTGGAACATAAGGGTTTGGTGTTTTTTTTCCTCCCTCTGTGCTTTGTGCATATGGAACCAAGAAAGCAGAGTTAATTTGGCATTGTTTGATTTAATGAGATCCTGTGGAAATGAAATACCCTTTTGGCAATGAAGGCAGACCTTTGCAGTTGCTCTAGGGACAGTATTTCTAGAAGATAAATTAATTATGTTCACTGGTTCCTAAGCCTCTGGAAACAACTAAATAACTCAATAAAAGTGGGAGCCTGCTGACAGTGCAGAGGTCTTTGGAGAAATGACCTTTAAACAGTAAAATACTAAAGCAAAGAGAATTCAGGGCAGCCAGGAGACCCGAGAACAAAATCACAACTTACACCACAACAGAAAGTTTAGAAAGCAGGCCATAAAACTAGGTCATAATTTGGAGGTATGCTTGATAATATCTAACATGAGTTGTGGGATTAGAATGTACCAGCACTGGCTAAAGGATTTATATGCATTCTGCGCTTCAATCCTCAGACAGCAGGTGTTATAATTTAACCCATTTTACAGACAGGCAAGGTAGTTTAGAACAGTGAGTCTCTTGCCCAGTGTCACAAAGCTAGAAAGTAATGTAGTAAAAGTCCCAACTGGGTTTGTCTGATGCTATAGTAAGAATCCATAAAAGTGAGAAAAAGAAGGGAAGGAAGGGAGGGAGGGAGAGAGGATGAGAGAGAGAGAGAAAAGAAAGAAAGGAAGGAAGGAAGAAAGGGAGGGAGGAAGGAAGAAAGGAAGGAAGGAAGAAAGGAAAGAAAGAAGGAAGGAAAGAAAGAAAGGAAAAAGGAAAGAAAATGTGTCAAAATATTAAAAGGTGATGGATTTGAGTATCTGAGTGGGGGTATGTTGGAGTTCTCTGTATGGGTTCGATATTATTTTTACAACAGCCCTGTAAGTTTGAAATAATTTCAAAATAAAAAGTTTAAAAAAACTAGTTTATAATTTCTCCTACTTTTTGTGTGTAATCAAAAATAATTTTAAAAAGCTTAGATGGATTCAGTACAGTTGGATACAATTTGGAAAATTATGTTTTAGTGGAATAAACAGAAACATTCATACATTTGGATGGTTTCACTTTGCCACTCCTCTCATTGAGAGGTGGAATTTATCACCTCTCCCCTTGAATGTGGGCTGATCCTGTGACTTTTTTTTTTTTTTGGATAAACAGAACGCAGTAGAAGTGACGTGGTATAATTCTGGAGCTTGGCCTGAACAAATCTGCAGCTGCTGTCTGCTGTCTAAGGGACACTTCCTCTTGGAAGATAACAGCCACCCGAGAAGTCTGACCATCTTAAGACCACCATGCTGGGAGGATGCATTGGTGGAGAGAGAGACGGATAGAGACTCCCTGAGGCATCAGACTTGAGAGTGAAGCTTCCTTGGACTTCCTGGTAAAACCCAGCCACCAGCCAAATGCAGACTAGTGAGTGACCTCAGCCAAGGGCACTTGCAGCAGGACTGTGGAGTGAGTCCACCCAGTTCCCTAACCCACAGAACTGTGAGCAAATAGAATGGTTGCTTTTTGGTTACTAAGTTTCAGGTAGTTTGTTAGGCAACATTAGGTAGACTAACTTCAGTACAGCTGGATACCATTTGGAAATTATGCTATAGTTTGATGGGACAAACAGAAAACATTCCCATAGTTTTACTTTGAGTCTTTGTTGCATATTTGAGATAATAAACCTACAGTTAAAAAGCTGACTGTGGTCCAGGGATTAATTTCATCTGATTGGAGGCAAACATAGTCAAGAAGGAAACCCAGGCGAGAAGCACTTGATACTTTTAGAAGGAGATATCTTCTGTGCATGCCTTTTATCATCATAGAGGCATGTTAGCAAGGCAGTGATCATCTACTTTTATATTTGGAATTGGTCTCCGATGGTTGCCTTTTTATTTAGCTCATATGCTTTCTCCCTTACTTGCAAAAACATTGGAAGCAGTTTATAATGAGATTCACATAACAGGAAAGTTAAAAAAAAAAAAAAAAAGCCCACCAAATACAAGGTCAAAACCAAATTCACAAATTGAGGAGTTATGCCCAAAGATTTGTCTAAATTGTTCTGTTCACTGGGATTTACCTTTCAATTTAGCTTTGAGTTTCCTGGCAACTGAGACGAACCTGAAGGATTTTATCAATGCTAAATGTGGTTTCTTTCAGAAAAGAAAAATCTTTAATCTACTGCTTAATGATAGGAGCAGTTTATTATGAGGATCCCTTTATCGAGAACAGTAAATGTTCTCGATATGCTGTAAAGGAATTTAATTTCTATGTGGACTTTTGATTAACTCCCCTCCCCCTCATCCATAGATCAGAGTTTCCTAATTACCTATATTTTATTTGTTTCAATAGTTACTTGTTGATAAGCACCAGGTGCCAGGCCCTGTAGATAAAATGGGAAGTATCAGTAAGCAAAAGAGAGAGAAGGTCTCTGCTGTCACAGAAATCATAGTCTAGAAGGACATTAATTAATATTAAGGACATTAATTAAATAGCCACATCAATATATAACTACAAATTGGCCTGCGCTACAACAACAACAAAAAAGCATGTAAGAGGGTGTCAAGATTCAAATTCTAGGGAAGGATGGGCTGGGGAGAGAGAAGGGATCATATTTCTTATATCCCCATCCCTACCACAATTGTGGACACCTAGAGAGGCTCCATTCATGTTGGCTATTGAGAATGAAAAATTGAATAAAGTTCAACATGAAATGTGAATAAAATCTGAATCTGTTATTTGCAGGATACCGACCTTAGGCTGGGAGGTATCATTAGAAATGTTCATTGCTCTGATCCTTTGGAAAAGAATGAAATATACACTACAACTGGTAACTGCCAAGCTATCAGATTGAGAAAGAAATCACACATTTTGAAATTCCATCTGATTGGGATGCGATCTGAAGGGATAATCTCAAATGCCTGATTTGAAGTGTTCTTTTTGTGGGAAAAGACTGATTATCAGCGATGGTTTCATCATCTTATTAGTGGCAATGCAGAAAAGGTGTGGGCCTTTTTACGTAAGAGTTGACGAACAGGCAAATAAATTAGATAAGACTGCTTTGCCAAAACTGATAGCTGAGGCCCTGCACACAGTGAACCCAGTTCTAGTTGTTACAATGTAACATTTAATCTTTGAGGTTTACTGGTTGAAAGCAAAAGCAATTACATTGACGTTCATTGTGGAGATTTATGAGGGAGAAATTCATTTACGGATCATTATTATTTAGTTGCAAGCTCCTAAATACTACACTACACATCCTATCAGCTACTGAGCTCCTTAAGCTTTATTAAATAATATTCAGGGCTAATTTTTTATTCTTGTCTGCTAAACCTTTCTGTTTCATCTGCCAATCAATAATGTTATAGACGATCTGTAATATTTGATGTTTTCTATAATCTACAATTTTAGCAAAGTTAAAAATTGTATCTTAGAGTCCCTCTTGTTGGGGCTGTTCCAGTTCAGATATAAACAGAGCTTCAACGGTCAGGAAAGGAAATGCCTCAATTTTCCAGTGAAAATCAGAATCAGAGACATATTCCAGAGGTTCTTTTTTTTTTTTACTTTCTACCCAAAAGATGGATTAGAAATTCCATAATTTGCCTCCATGAATTAAATGTCATAGAAACACTCTCTGATATCTCTTAACTTCTCAAACTTTATAATTCCATTAACCACATTTCTCTAGTAAATCATTAATGTATTCATTCATCTTTTCTTTTTAATCATAGTGAATCAGATGGAAATAAATGGATGATCATAAATTAAGCCCCTAGTTTCTTACAACTGTTTCTTCCTTTTAATTATTTACATTTAGTACTGTAAAACTACCACACTCATCATCAAAATAGAACCCAGTTTAGAGCTCAGTGCTCAAATACAGTTTCTACCGAGCTTAACCACACAAAAATGGATTTCATTACCTGCTTTTGAATATATTGATTCATTAAAGTCTTAGCTTCTTATTTTTTTGTGTGTGTTTTTTTCTTTGTTTTTATTTGTTAGAGTGCCAAAGCATTCTTGAAGCAAGGAAAATCACTCCAAGATGTGATTATAAGTTCTTACCACTTCTCTTCATCAGTACCCTCTCTATAGAATTAGGTAATGATACTAGAATTATATGTGATGCCTCCTCCCCAACTCTCTGATTAAATTGCTGTTAGTGATTCTTTAAACAAATATTATTAATGTCTATATGTACCAAGTGCTGGGCTACTCACACAGAGCTAAGAGCAAGTAGGACAAAATCCCTGTCCTCGGGAAGTTTATATTCTAGGTCTCCAAGAAGCCAAATGAGAACCCTAGAGAGGGTCCATTGGGCGTGTCTTTACGGACATTTGTACCGCTCCACTCTCAGGTTTCTTACTTGGGCTTACACTGGTCTTTTCAATTACCCTGGAAGCCATCTCCTCTTAATTTTCCTTCCCATAATTTTCCCATGATCGAACCCAAATAATTATTGGTCCAGAAAGAGGTAGTGTTCAAAAGAAATTTGGTCAATTTCCAGAAAGCTCAATCTATAGGAAAAAAATCATTACATTCGAAGATAATAAACATTGAAAATAAACATTCTTGCTTATTTTTCATTCTCTAAACTATTCGCTTTAGTGTTTTCTGCCACTGGGCGTTACTGGTGCCCTAGAGAGACTTGCATCTTCATATATTTTAACTCTTTGGGAACTCTTCCCATCTTGCTATTTATAGATACTAAACTAGGACCTAAAAATCTCAGAGTTGCCAAGAAGTTCACTGAGGCCCTGTGAGCATCTGAGGTAGGATAGGATTCCTCTGTTTTCCATGGGGTGCGAGTTAGGGGTACTTTTTAAAAAAATAGTGGTATAATATACACAGCATAGATTTTGCCAATTTAACCACTTTTAATGCACAAGTCAGTGGTATCAATTACATTCACGATGTTGTTCAACCACTACCACTATCTGTTTTCACACTTTTCATCATCCCACCAAATGGAAACTCAGTACCTATTAAAGCAGTAGCTCCCAGCAAAGTCTTCTCCCTGGCTTCTGGTCACCTCTAATCTACTTTCTGTCTTCATGAATTTGCTTATTCTAGATATTTCATATAAGTGGAGTCATACAGGATTTATGCTTTTAGGCTGCCTAATTTCACTAGGCATAACATTTTCAAGGTTCAATGATAATGTAGCATAAGGTGTATTTTATTTTAGGCTTTTCTCTCTCTTTTGCCTTGACCTGACCTTATTCTCCCAAGAATTCCACAGAGAGAGAAAAAGAGAAAGGAGAGAAGAACATGTCCTATCATTTCCCAAGTGGCAGATGGCACTTTGGGTGAGTTCCCTAACCTAGGAAAGGAAAAGAGACGTAGACTTTAGAAGTAGCTGCGTGGACTCTTCCCAGAAAAATGTTTCAGCAGACTCTGAAGAGCGATTAGAGTAGGGTTTTGGCAGTTTGCACCACTGACTCTTCTTGCACCTGGCTACACCCTGATTTTCATTGCCCTTTGTTGTAAATACCTGGGAAGTCACTTCAGAATGCTATAAAGAAACAGGTGTGAGAGTAAACAAACTGAAACATTAACCCCATCTCCAAATGCCTGGCATTAGAGGAGCATGCCAAAGCACCTGCCTTGTTCTCTGCTTTTTCTATTTTCCTCCTCCTCCCACACGCCATTTCTCTTTATAAATTCGCCAGCATCACTATGGGGCCCCGCAGAGAAACCCGGCCACATGCAGGGTGAGCTTACCCTTAGCCCTGGGACAGGAGTAGGCTGCTGCCACTGTCCTGCTCATCTGGAGGCCAGAAGGACGGGGTGACACCAAGGGTTGGAGCACTTTGTCTTGCCAACAAAAAGAGTGCAGATCCCTAGAGAGACATTTCGTCTAGCCCAAGTCCTTTGGAGGAACCGTTTGCTCAGGACCTTATTTTCTTAAACCCCATGGAAGGGAAAAAAGTCCTTATCCTTATGCTAATGAGGAGTCAACAACTCCACATCCAAACTTGCTAGAAGCTAAGACTCTGGTTAGTTGGTTAAGTGGGGAAGCGTCTCCTTATCTGCCAATGTAAAGAATGCTGACGCTTACTATCGATCTCTTTGGATTTACTTCTAAAGTACTAACCGGTATCTATTATGAAAAACTCACATTTTATAAATATGCTTCCACAACATTTCCTTGAGTGAACTCTCTTTAGCTTGACCTAAATTACCAATTAAACTTTTCCACTGATCCACTGCAGTTCTTCTCCTCCTGCTTTTGTAATCTGAAATCTCCTGCCTAGGACATGTGCTTCCATGACTTCTCCCCCATTTTGGCTGTGCTTTACCTTATTAAGTGCTCACAGATCAAACAGTATGGGAGCACTCAGAACATTTCTTACTCTGGTAGTATATGTAACACCAACACTTCAACACCTGTTCTTGAAACAATAGAACTTTCATGGAAATCTGCTACACTTTCCATTCAACACTTTCCATTCAAAGCATTTCCCAAGCACTGTAGTGCAGTAAGAACTTAGCTCTCCTAGAGCTCTAGGAGAGGCACTGAGGCCACCTCTACTGCAAGAGAAGGGCTCTAGCCCTAACCTGCCCTAGGGAACAGCAATTCCCCAGCTCAGTCAAACCCAGCCGCAGAGTTCACCCAGTCCCAATCCCTCTGATTTGGTGGTATAAGTGGGAAAGGCTTCTTGAGTTCAAACTCTTCTTTACACTCTGTGGCTCCCAAGACCACACTGAAAAATGAAAGGAAAAAAACCACTGAAAGATGTTTTTAGGTTTCTGCCTGGGAGACTACCTGATGTAGATACTGTGTTGGATGCTGAAACTAGTGATTTAGACCAAGGTAAATGAAAAGAGGTAAGTGAATGAACACTCTGCCTTGCTTGGCCTGTCGGGAGGAGCATTACAGGAGAAGAGAAGTGGTGGTGTGGTCACTGGGTCAGCCAACAAGCTGAAGTTGAGGTTCCAAAGAACCTGCCGTCACATAAGGGATAGTGACAACTTGTCTTTGAACCTGATTGAGATTGTCAGTCTTAATTTATATATAATCCATATCTAAACATGGAGACAACTAAAATGCTTTAGATTCTTAAAGCATTACTCTGTTTCAAGAAAAGAGGAAGAGAAGACAACGATGATTTTGAGTGAAGCTAATTAAGGGATTCACTCACTCATTTATTCACACTGTCATTTAGCGAATATGGGTTGACAAGTAGGGTATGATGTAGTGAGCAGGTAAGTGGATCCCTATCCTTAAGGACTCTCTGGAAGCCCTGTGGGAGCTACAGGCAAGTAAACAGTCCTAATATTACAGCCGGGCATCACTGGGTGCTGTGCTGTGCAGTGGGAGCCCACACAGGAAGGGCTCCAGCAGCTCAGATTTTAGGTAGACACCCTTAGAGTCCCCAGGAATCTCCAGGAAGGATGATCAAATTTATCTTGGGAAAAAGACAGACTTCTGATCTGTTGGAAAGCATATCCACTGCCCATGGAGTCACTTGGAAATATGACTCCCTTACTCTTCAGAGCTGTGGCAAAAATAAGATATAATCCTCTCTGGCTTGTGTCCACAAGTGCCGTTTCCAACCAGGGAGAGCCAGGCATGTGGCAGTGCCGGCCGCCCTGGCCCCGGCAGCAGGCTAGAGCCATGCAAGTGAATAGACGGGTCTTGCTGATGCCCACTGCTGAGTTAGAATTCTGGCTCCACCACTTAACAGCTCTGCAACCTTGGACAAGTTACTTAACCTCTCTGACCCTCCATTTCCTTGGCTAGAAGATGGACATAATGGGAGTTATTGTGAAGATCATATGAATAAAGTGTTTTGAACAGTGCTTGACCTGAAGCACTCGATAAATGCTAGCCCTCTGGGGAGACATCAAGAATTTTGCATAAGAAAAGGGCCTTTGTTATCATTCCAATTCTGATGCATTAAGCAGACATAATAGAAGGATAACGGCAAACAGAAGGCACAGAGTTGGAGTTTATGGACTCAGGGGAGGACAGCCACTCCAGGGGAGCTTAATTTCATTTCTCTGCTCTGCTAAGCATCCTGAAACCCTTCGTTTTGTTCCCCTGGGGTGGGCATACCTTCTCAGTTCTCGGATTGCAAACCCTGGAAGGTTTAACAATCCAAGAGGGTGTAGAGGTTAAGGACATTGGCTCCAGAGTCACGTGCTTAGATCCAAATTCTGACTCTACTATGAGTAGCTGTAGGGTCTAGGGGATGTTCCTTGACCTCAGTTTCCTCATCTGTGAAGTGGGGATAATAATGACTTCCCCCATGTTTTGAGTGTGTGAGTACTTAAATGTGTTAATAGGCTTAAGAACAGTGCCCAGCAATATTGGTGCTATATAAACAATAGTTATTGCTATAAAATCATTGTTACCATAGAACAATGTAAGGAATTGTTCAAATACACTTAATCATGACATTCTGAGTCAATACAGAAGTGCCTTGTCAAAGCTGGTAGTCACTGGGCAATCAGTTCTATGGAGACAAAGCTGTGTTTTGTTCCCACTCCTTTCTGAAAGAATGAATGAATCAGGTGTGACGCTTTATTGACAATATAAGGCAGAGGAAAGTGCACGAAATCTGGAAGTGGAAACTCCAACCTGAGGCCTGGCAGCTCGAGTCCGTGATTTTCCAGCAAGACACTTGGTTTCCTCATCTTTAAAATGGGAAAGACGAATTAGAGGATTTCTAAGGGACATCCAAATCCAAAATTCTATTTGTCTAGATACCCTTTGAAATTTTTGTAAAAGAATATTATCGCGAATATAGAAGTCTTTTGTAGACCTTGTATATTTACAAAAACGATTATCAAGTTGAAGACAACGCCTTTTGTTTGTGTTTTGTGAGTCATTATGTAAAAATTTGAACCCTGGACTGGGACAAAATCAACCCATCCCTTTTCAAGCTCTTGGATTGTGAGGACAAGACTAACAAGGACATTTTCCATTCATTTAAATGAATTGTTGGAGACTAAAAATAAAACCTAATCCATAGGCATCTCATGCTACCTAATCATCAACACATAGAGAATGAAAGTAGAACTCCTATTTTGTTTAGTTTAGCACTTCTCAGCTAAATGAAATTAAGCTGGTCTGGTTGAGCTCTTAAAACTTGAAGGTGGAAAACATAAATTCTAAGGATTTTGTGGAACTAGCATCGGGTCTGTGTCTTTGGATTGTGTTCCTAGAAGCTGTTTCCAGGTTGCTTCTAGTCGCTGCAATGCCTAAAAGCTAGACCTGGGGAGGGCTCCGTGCTGAGGTCTGTCTACTTTTAAGGGTTTTATTAACTGAGTACATATATATGTGTATACATTCATATGGAAAAAAAAGACAGTTCTGGAAAAAACAAAGGAGGGTGGTTTGAAATAAAAAGTCTGTGTTAAAGATAGAAGTTTGCAGTAAAATAAGGTTTAAATTTTAGCTCTGCTACTTTTTATTTTATATTTTTTATTGAGAAATCTTCAACACATGTGGTCCATACATGGTGTAAAATTAATGGCTCACAATATCATCATGAAGTTGTGTATTCATCACCATGATCCTTTTTAGAATATTTGCATCACTCCAGAAAAAAAATAAAAAGAAAAAACTCCTATGTCCCATAGCCCTTACACCTCCCTCTTTTCAATCTACCTACTTTTTTTTTTTACCCTTAGTCCCTTCTTATTTATTTATCTGTCTATTTATTTTCCTTATTTTTTACTCATCTGTCCACACCCTGGATAAAAGGAGCATCAGACACAAGGTTTTCACAATCACACAGTCACAATGTAAAAGCTATATCATTATACAATCACCTTCAACAATCAAGGCTATCGGAATACAGCGCAACAATTTCAGGTACTTTCCTTCAGTCACTCCAATACAGTATGAACTTAAAAAGGATAGCTATATAATGCATAAGAATAACCTCCAGGATAACCTCTTGACTCTGAGATGTATCAGCCACTGAAACTTAATTTTTTCTAATTTCTCTCTTCCTCCTTTTGTTCAAGAAGGATTTCTCAGTCCCATGATACTGGGTCCCGGCTCATCCCGGGACTTCTTTCCCAAGTCTGCTAGTTTTTAGCAATGACCTTGGGCACATAGTTTAACCTCTCCAACCCACATTTTCCACAGCTATTAGCCGTTCTTACTTTGTAGGGTTACTGTGGGGAATAAACACGATTGATATATGTAAAGTACTTGCCCACAGTGCCTGAAGCACGGTCAGCGTGCAATAAATCATGGCTAGGCTCACTTGCCTAAATGAATGAACTGTGGACAGTTACAAGGACAGAGAATCTATCTTCTATTTTTATAAGTTCGTGATGCTGTCCTTGGAATGTCTCTGAGGCCTTGGAAGCAGCATTTAAGCTTCCTGACACCAAAATTTGGGTTCAAACCTCAGTCTTTTTAGTGAGCCCTAAACAAATGTCTATGCTTCCTCCTTCCCAATCCCACCCCAAGGTCTGTTCACCAAGATGTGGGCACAAGACAAAGGTTCACTTTGTAAGACTGTCTAGCTAGGTTAAAAATAAATTATGCAGAAATGTGTGGAACTTCAACAATAGAATATAGGAAAAATGGCTTATTCTTTGCTGAAAACAAAGGCATTATATAGTCTATGAATATGTATGTAAATGTATGGAATGGGTCTGGACAAAATAGGAACAGAGAAAAGAGGAAAACTGGGGGAGGTAGGGGGTACTGAGGTATGGCTTCAATGTTTTACACACCAATTTAAATATTAGTTGTGCCGTTAAAAATCTAACAAATAAAGCAAAACACAAGACAAAGTCATGGTGCAAATGGAAATGAACTTTTAGAAGAGAGAACTGTGGAATATGCCACAGTCAACAAAAATTAAGGAAGTTATCCTTGACTTTCAATGAGTCGATGATAAGAGGCGCCGGCTTGGTTGACCCTCCTTGAAGAGCTGCCTGCAGGGAGCAGAGGCAAGGGGGGTTCTGATCCAACCCAAGCAACCCAAAAACCCAGGTCAGAGACCAATGAGGCCTTCTGCCAGTTATCTTACTGTAAACTTCTTTCACTCCCATATACTCAGACATCAGTACACTGGCTTGTCCTTATTTGCAAAATCCAAGGCACCAACTGAAGGCTCCTGATAAATTATGCTTTTAAGCAGAATACCAGATGGTTAATTCAATTTCTATTAGTACGTTTCCAGAGCAAAGAAAATAAGAGACAACTTAAAAAATCTACTTGAGAGCTCCTTGGTTGATTCAGGATACCAATAAATAAATAAAAATAGATTCGAGGGTTTAAACTAAAAGAAGCACTTGAGGAATGGGCTGTGGCCTTTTTATCAGCAAAACATTTATTTTCCATTGTAAATTTGTTTGCACAAAGGGACTTCCTCTTGGAAAGAAATGTTTTGGCCACAGGGACAAATTCATAAAGACCGTGGCGTCCTATGGAGTTGCACCAACTCGGGCTCTGCCAGCGAGAGACATTGCCTGGTACCCCCATGATGCAAGCTATGGTCAGGACTGGGGAGGGAGGTGCGTATGTTTCTGTTGCTTTTTATGCACATGTTTGGGTCCACGGGCTTTGGGGAAGATTGGGCTTTCCTGATGAGAATTCAGTCAAAGGCAGAGGGCTGCCAGGGTTTCCAGCCCTGCCTCTGACTGGCCCATGTGGTCCAGTACAGCCTGCATTTCTCTGTTCTGCTGGTGGGGTAAGGGAAGGCGCAGTGCAGAAAGGGCCTGAATGGAGGGAAGGAGGCATGAATGGAGAGAACCATTTTGATGGAATGACCTTGGGCTATTAAACAGGACTGGGGCAGCTGGGGGCTGGAAGAGGTCGGTCGCTTAAGAAGCAGGTTCCATCAGACAGTCTGTCATCAGTCCCTGAACAACCATTTATCTCCTATCTTCCTCTTGTGCAGATTTATGTAATCACCAGTGTTATTATCACAATGAATTAGTTTATTGCTGAAAAAAAAAGAAAAACTTTTTTTTGGCCATTTACAACCAACGTCATATTATTAAGGAAAAACAAGGAATTAAAGAACTAACATATACAGCAGCCTAACCCTGAATTATCACTCAAATCCAAGACCACCCACGGCTCTCTCTTCCCAAAAGAAAGGCGCTCATACCAGCCAAAACTGAAGCAACTTGAACCAGAGGCTTTAAAACACTGGATTCCACCATTTCTGCAAAAGGTCACTCTAGTTCTTAGCTCTTTATGGCATAATTAAAGACGCAGCAAAGTATTGGCTGGATGAATTTGGGAAGCCAGAAGCTACAGCTTCTGACGAATGAAGATGATAATGCAGCACTCGAGAGTGAGTGAACGAAAGATGCGGAAAAAGTTGAACCTTTCAAAGAGGAGAGGAGAGACAGGGCGGGAGCCAGCTACGGAATTAGTCCCTGAGGAATTTACAAGCCAGACTGTATTCGGTCCAGTTCCGTTTTAAAGCAGCCTTGGAATCCTGATTCTAATTGAGAAATTGCCCTTCTCAGCCCAAAGTCTCCTTAAACATCCCAGCCCAACCCCCTCCACCCCAGGCAACTCCTCCAAAACTCCCCCTCCCACAAATTTGCATCCCGGCAGGTGTATTTCCCTGCTTGATCACTTCTATTCAGGAGCACAGCGCAAATTAAGGGTTTGCCAACCAAGCCCAGAGACTGACCTCTGGCAAGTGTTCAAAACACTTAAGAGGAGAGCAGAAAACAAAAGAAGCAAACCAAACCTGTCCTTACCCGCTTCTTAAAAAATTGGAAGGCTGAGCATTTCTTGACTGGGAATCCATTCATGTCTTTGTTTACCATTTTCCGCAGGGGGAGTTCACAGTTACGGATGCAGGGTGGCGCCGGCTCGGTGAGTGCCTCTGTTTCCCCGGTGTCCCCTCCCCGGGGACAGTTCACGAAGCGGGATGGAGAATCTAGCGGGGCTCGGCTCTGCACTCACATCCTGCAGCACCAGCTACCGCAGCAACCCGTCCTGGCTTTCAGTTGCCACCGGCAGTGGGTTTTCTCTTTCCATCGTTGCTCTGAAACAGATGCATCCCGGCTCCAGGATCCCGGGCCGGCGGGCCGGATGCAGCACGTCTCCGGGGAGATGCTCCAGCTGCTCCCCAGCGGGAGAGAAGAGTCTCCCCAGCCCCCAGCTACCTAGGCTGCGCGGCGGGGAGCCGCCCGCTCTTCTCCAGGTGAGGCGCTTCTGGAGGCTGCTCGAGACCGGAGCTGTTTTTGATTGTGCAAGTTCCAGTGGGAGCTGTAGTTAAGCAGCTGGGAGAAGGATTAAGACGGAGCTGAAGCCAGAGGGAGGGAGAGCGAGCCGCGCCAGAGAGGCAGAAGGAGAGAGAAAGCGGCGCTGGAAGAAGCAGCGATTCATGAATATCTGAGCAGGGGATGGAGAGAGGACACAAGCGCAGGACCAACGAGGAGGCAGTTGACTCCCCTCCGGAGGGTTTTTTTCATAGCTGCTGCTTTTCATTTATTTATTTATTTATTTATTTATTTGGTGCTAGGACCATTCAGATCAGAGTTTCGTCTGAAAGATAGTTTTTATCTTATGCTCATTGACATTCTTTTGACAGCGGATTCTGGAATGAAAGCCCTGCACTGAAATTCAATCACATTTATTCCGGACCTGTCCAAACGCCAAGAGCAATGAAATAAAGTGCAATGGTAGGCATGAGAATGGAAACTCTCTCGCTCTGTGCAATCCTTTCGAGCTTCCCCTCCTTTGTCTTGACAAACTAGTGGGCAGCAAGAAGGTAATTTTTCACTCCAGAAGGCTGCGAAAAAAAAAACAAAACATCCAGCATACAAAGACTTTTATGCAAAAAAACACAAAGCGCATTACCAAAAAGTATCACTGAATCCATTTAATGGAGGGGAATGGCTGATAAATAAAAGAAAGGAAGGAATTTTTCCATCCAGGGAAACTAGACCTTAAAGAGTTATTCTTTGTACATTAAATTCATCAGTGTGGCTTATTTTATTTTCCACTTTTACTCTTTAATTTTGATATTTTATGGGGATTGCTTTCAACATTGAAGGAGAGTTCATCGCCAAATGGGGAAGGGCAAAGAAAATATAGTTGGTGTCTGGTTACATCACTGTGTGACCTTCTGCCAGTCACCTGACTTCTCTGTGTCTCGGGGACACAGCCTCAGGGGTACAGTGGTGATATCCAGTCACTCACTCATTCACTAATTCATTTTTGTAGTCATTCACTGATTTGCTGCATCATTCCATTAATCCATCAAAGCAAATGCAAACAAGTGTCCCAGGATGCAGAGCTTTTTTTCACAGTCCAGGGAGCATAGAATAGATAAATAAGGGAAAGACACCGTGCATACTTGAAGCATAGCATCCTTAACAATGGCAGACCTAACATTATCAAAGCATTTACATGGCAGGTGCTGATGAGGAGAGAAACATGCAGGTTCATTGAGAAAGAGTTGCCATTGGTTTCACTGAATTGGGGCATAAATTTCCATTGTTGGGCTAAGTTTAGGGGAAATAATTACCAAATCTTATTTGCTAAGTGGCTCTGAGGTTTCCAAAAGGGAAAACACAACACTACTGAATGATGACCTGATAACCCAGGGAAAATCAACTATTCATTTCAGAGAGATGCATTAAGTTGTCCAAGATTCAAGGAAACATTAATCTATGATATTGTTTTGATTAACTAGACTGCTCAAGCAAATACCATCAAATGGGTCAGGTTCAACAATTGGGATTTATTTGCTTATGATTTTGAGACTAAAAGAAAGTAAAAATCCAATCAAGACATCATCAAGATGATGCTTTTTCCCTGAAGACTGTGGTATCCTGGAATAAGCAGTTGGCAATTTTTGGACCTTAGCTTGTCATATAGCAATGCACATGGTGGCCTCTCCTCTCTCATTCTGCTTCTGGTTGTGTTGCTTTCAGCTTCTTCTGTGGCTTTCTCTCTCTGTCTGAATTTCACCCCACTTATAAAGAATTCCCGTAATTACTTAATTACTGAAGTAACCTCATCAAAAGGTCCTACTTGCAATGGGTTCACACCCTTTTTTCTGGCATATATACAGCTTCAAACCACCACAGACATTGATAGCTGTGGTGATTTTACAGAATTTATTTTAAAAAAAAAACGATAGTTCAAAGGGTCTGAGGAAACTTCTTTGGGGTGGTAGAAATGTTCTCTATCATCGTAGCGGTAGTGTACTTGACTACGCATTTGTCAAACTTACCAAATTTTATGCATGAAAAGGGCAAATGTTACTGCATATAAATGATATCCAAATAGATCTGATTTTTAAAAAATGATGCCAGATAAAGTTACTTTCTTGGCCTTTCCCCAATCTTTCCCTCCCTAAATATTTTAATGAGCAGCTGTAGCATTTGAGTGGTGTATGGGAGGGGGTCTCTAAGCAAGGTGGTTGGAAGCTTTGCCTTGAGGCCCTGTTGGCCTGGAAAGTACACTAGGCGTAAGTAGACTATTTGTTTTGGGGTGAAGGGGGATGGCTAGTAGAAGCCAAGGGGGGTGGGAAGATGAAGCTAAAGCTAACTCCTATCTCTCACCACACTACCTGACACACTTTCTGACAAATGTAGACCAAGGACTGGAGATGCTGCCATTGCCACCCACTCTGTACTAAATTCTAAGAAGGTTCTCTGAATACAAGCATCCCTAGTTTCCTTCACTGAGGAGCTCACAGCCCAATGGAGAAACACACAAAGCATTAAACCAACCTTGGCTTGGAGGGGACAGAGATAAGTGGAATGGGGGTGGGGAGAGACCCAGGAAATCTTCCTCAGAGGAACAAAGTTAAAGCACAGCCTTGAAGAACGAGTAGGAGTCAGCTAGGTGAGTGAAGAGACGCATTGGGCTGGGATTGTGACCAGAGAGGTAACCTATTATTTTGGGTTCTATCTTGGCCAATGCAGTAATAGAGATATGTGTTAACTGCATTGAGTTGGCTACATAAGAAGGCATGTTGCATATCGTTCTTATCACTATATTCACAAATAAAGCTATCTGCAGACAGGTCCAGTGAAACCACTATTTCGTAAATGCTTCTTTTGTCAGACCTGTTGCTAATACTTACAAACAAGCATAGACTACTGCTTCCGGTAAAAAGAAAATAACCCCTGGACTCTTACAACATCCTCTTTATACATTGAACTTGTTTTAATTTAATTAATGTATTTACTTACCCTTTTCTCTCATTAAACATGCTTATTCATCTTTATAGCCCCAATATACAGTGCAGTATCTGGGCATCGCTAGGCACTTAATGAAGTATTTTCAAATGAATTAAATAAAAAACTGAATAGATCTTGTATCAGTGACCCTGGCACCACTAACTATTTTAAGAAATTGTTACATAATTTTGAGATTCCTAAACCATAAAGTTCATTACCACTGTAACTGCTGTGCTGGGCTCTAGGAAGAACGAATGACCCTCGATCATCATCATTTCTTCCTTAAGTCTCAGTGACTTTGTCACCCTGGAGTGTCACTTATTTTTATGGAAAACTCTAATATGTAAAAGAATCATTTGAGCCTCTGTTTGCTTTTTTTTTTTAGTCTCACACATAAGTTAAAGTTTTAAAATATGAATTACCATTTATTTTCAACACCCTGCAATATCGACATTTCTTTGTTCTTTCTCATGCAAAAACATGTTTTAATTTGTACATTTGGTCACTATCATTCCTAGATTATATCTTCTCAGTCTTTATCGTCTATCTTTCCTTCTGATTTCATTTGTGCCCCCAGCCCTCCTCCCTCTATCATTCTCACATTCAGCTTCATTCAGTGTACTAACATTATGTTATTACAGTTAGGTAGTATTGTGCTATCCGTTTCTGAATATTTACAATCAGTCCTGTTGCACAATCTGTATCCCGTCAGCTCCGTTAACCCAATATCTACCCTATTTCTATCTCCTGATGGTCTCTGTTCTTAACTGAAATTCTCCAAGTTCATTCATTAATGTCAGTTCATATCAGTGAGACCATACAGTATTTGTCCTTTTTGTTTCTGGCCATTTGCATTCAGCATAATGTCCTCAAGGTCCATCCATGTTGTTACACACTTCATAACTTTATTCTGTCTTATAGCTGCATAACATTCCATTGTATGTATATACCACAGCTTGTTTAGCCTCTCGTCTGTTGATGGACATTTGGGCTATTTCCATCTCTTGGCAACTGTAAATAATGCTGTTATAAACATTGATGTGCAAATGTCCATTTGTGTCCTTGCCCTCATGTCCTCTGAGTAGATACCTAGTAATGGTATTGCTGGGTCATATAGCAATTCTATATTTAGCTTCCTGAGGAACCACCAAACTGCCTTCCACAGCGGTTGTACCCTTTTACATTCCCACCAACAGTGGATAAGCGTGCCTCTTTCTCCACATCCTCTCCAGCACTTGTCATTTTACTGTTTTATTGATAATGGCCATTCTGGTGGGTATGAGATGATATCTCATTGTGGTTTTGATTTGCATTTCCCTAATAGCCAGGGAAGTTGAGCATCTTTTCATATGCCTTTTGTCTATTTGTCTTTTCTCTTCTGAGAAGTGTCTGTTCATGTCTTTTGCCCATTTTGTAATTGGATTGTTTGTCTTTTTGTTGTTGAGTTGAACAATCTTTTTACATATTCTGGACACTAGCCCCTTATCTGATATGTTGTTTCCAAATATTGTCTCCCATTGTATAGGCTATTTTTTTAGTTTCTTGGCAAAGTTCTTTGATGTACAAAAGTGTTTAATTTTGAGGAGTTCCCATTTATTTATTTATTTCCTCAATGCTCGTGCTTCAGGTACTCTGCTTGCTTTTTATTTCCCCAATAGTACATTCAATTTTCTTCCCAACAATATTTAAAATATAATGTACAGAACAAAAGAAAGTAGCTATGGAAGGGCTGACTACAGATATATATTGGTGGAAGGAATGCTATGGTAAAGTTTGGGAGATCTGGCCACTAACCTCCCCTCTCTAATTGTGTGACTCTGAACAAGGTCCCTCAATTCACTAAGCCTCAGTTTTCTCATCTGTAAAATAATAATAATAATAAAATACCTCTCTACCTACCTCATAAGAGAATTGTTAGGAACAAATTATGTGTGAAAGGGCTCCATAAAGTCATAAATAACTATATTTTTGTTATCACTAAAGCAAAAGTTGTGTTCTATGGCATGTATGTGTACCCCTTTTTAGAAAGTCTACTTTTCTAATAGGCTAAAGTGTTTTTGCCTGATTATATTAGATGCTGAATGGAATGTGAATTTTTTTCTATGGAAACACACAAGATAATAAACAATAAAATATCTATCTATAGGCAAATGTCCCTAAGGAGAAAGGGACACAACTAGTCCACACCTTGGGTAATGTTTTACCTTCCTCTTCAGTCTTACTGATCTAATCATATACTAGACGACTATAAGTAAGAATTGGGAAAGCCCAGTTGGGATTATGAGCTTGTTTTTTTTTAATATGCAAAAAGTCACATTAAGAAAAAGAATTTGAATTCTCTGGTTTTATAAAATTACACTTCTTTGCACTTAATACACACATATATCAAAATCAAAGGTGCAAAAGAAAAACCAAACCAAAAATATTAGTAAATTTTAGGTTTTCTTTGAAAGAAAGACTTATGAAAAAAAAAACACAAAAGATCACAGAATGGGTCCATGGAATTTTGTAAAAAAGATACAAGAATCCATGGATTGTGTTCCCTTTGTAGATAAGAAACTCAGTAAGGATTAAAGTGCACCTTACTTGTAGTTTGTTTCTATTCTCCCTATGTTAAAACAAAACAAAACATGCAATTTGCAGATATACAGCCTCCTTGCAGAGACAGTATTTACTAAATATCTTTTTATTCTAATTAGCAAAAAGGTCAAGAAATCTTTCCAGTGTTACTTGATTTGACTACTTATTGAATGTCAATTGTATGATAGCATGTGCTTGTGAGGAAGGGACAAACCAATGAAAACACCTGCATTTGGCGTGCATGGGTGGTTCAGCGGTAGAATGCTCACCTGCCAGGTGGAAGACCTGGGCTTGATTTCCAACCCATGCATTTCACCAAAAAAGACCTGCCTTTGTCTTGGCAACTCTCATTTAATGATAATATTGAACCTATATTTAAGGCATTCAATTGTTTTTTAAAAATATATAGTTTAAACTTGATCATAAGTAAACTAGAGCTTATGTTTCTATTACCTGAAACATTTTTAGATGGAACTACAAAATGTAGTTCCTCTAGGTTTGAGAGAGCCCTTTGGCCAAAAAGGGAAGAGAGAAACGAGACAAAGTAAAGTTTCAGTAGCTAAAAGATTTCAAACAGAGCCAAGAGATTATCTTGGAGATTATTCTTATGCATTATATAGATTTCTCTTTTTAGTTGATGCTGTATTGGAGTGATTGGAGGGAATTACCTGAAACTGATCAACTGTGTTCCAGTAGCTTTGATTCTTGAAGATGATTGTATAAAGATACAGCTTTTACAATGTGGACTGTGTGATTGTGCAAACCTTGTGTCTGATGCTTCTTCTATGCAAGGTATGGAGAGATGAGGGGAAAAAAAACATGGATTAAAAAAATAAATAATAGGGGGGATAAGGGGTAAAATAAATTGGGTAGATTAAAATACTAGTGATCAGTGAGAGGGAGGGGTAAGAGGTGTGGGGTGTATGAGTTTTCTCTTTTTATTTCTTTTTCTGGAGTGATGTGAATGTTCTAAAAATGATCATGGTGATGAATACACAGCTATGTGATGATATTGTGAGCCATTGATTGTACACGATGTGTGGACTGTGTGTGTGAAGATTTGTCGATAAAAATACATTTTTAAAAAATTTAGTTCCTTCTTTGAAGAGAAGCTGTAGCAGTTGATTAAAAATGCATGCCATCTTCCAATATCTCTCTGTTGCCTGCTTTTACCTGGGTCTGCTCACTCACACAGACACCCACACACCTTTTTCTTTCTCTCTATCTCAGTTCTGAGATAGCTATTTTATCTCAAGAGTTCCATGCAATGAAATGTTCCAAACATATTTATGATGTAGCTTCTTCTTACACAAAGGCATAAATAAATCCTCTCTTTCTTGTGGCAACATGGCAACATGCAACCCAATGGGGCAAATCAATTTGTAAATAATTGCTCATTTGAATATTAGCGACAACTCATTCAGCATCCACACTGAATTTTACACATCTTACAGATTTAAATCATGCAAAGGACTTCGAATCTGCAAAGACAGTTTATTTTAAAGAAAATATATTCCCTGGGTCTCCCATCAACTTCTGTCACGGTGCTTTCAGTGTTTGGTCTGTGTCATTGTGTAAATCTCATTGATAGAGACTTAGCAAAGCATATGGACCCACATGCACATACGTAAACATACACACATCTCAGTGGGAATGAATAGAGCAGGTCACTAGAACATTTTGCAAAGGTCAATACTTTCTGGAAGCATCTATGAATTGGATTGCTTTATGAATGACTTTGAGAAATGAAGTAGAAACTCTAGATGGTAACGGGTTTTAGGGCATGTGATTTTTTGGTATTATTGGTGATTCTCCACATGAGCTTTTGAGATCATATTAGTCCTTAAATGACAGGCCAGAAGGTCACAGTTTCAATCTGACTTGTCGAAAAGATGTCCATTAGCTGCTTCTCTACGTACAGCACAAATGAACCGTGCATGGGAGGCGTGCCTCTGTCAGCTGCCTCCCCAGGCTCTGCACATGATGAAATAGGCTATTGTGATTGGAATTGATTGAAAAGACATTGGAGGAGAATGAATAGCCCATACCAGAGTCCTGTTTTCTCCGTGCTACACAGTCTTTGCCTGTATTTCAACATGCATTATGAAACAGAGGGCTGACTCACTTTCTCAGATAATTCACTTCAGCTTTTACAGAGAAAAGAGAGAGCGAGCTGGGCAATTATGTCCAGAGGCTGGAGCAGTGCCTGCAAAGGGATGAAGAACCACCCAGGAGCATCATGTCTTATAATCCTAGAAAATGCTGTGCTTCAGGATGAGTCTGTTCTCAACATGAAAGACTTTAATGTGAAACTCTCTCAAAGTTTACCTGAGGTTTATCTGTTTTGTATATATGTTTACTCAAATTGAACACAGTCTGATCTCATTCATCCTATTTTTGTTTTCAAAGGAAATCTATCACCACAAATATAGTGTGAATGCAAAAATTATTGGAGTGGCAAGAATGAGCATGGAAATGTCGATATGGTTTAGTAGAATTAGGCTGGGCTTTGCTGTGTGTAGAGATTTGAATCCTGCCTCTGCTAGTTAAGTGACCCTGGGTGAACTAAAGGAGACATAATACTACTTATCTCTTTGGTTCATTATGAGGTGTAAAGGGGATTTAATGCACACATGCACATGCATATACATATATCTATAGCTATTTATACATCTGTCCTATATCTACATGTGTCAGTTTTTTTTAATCAACAATTTTTTATTTGAGAAGTTGTGGATTTACAGAACACTCATGCATAAAAAATAGGATTCCCATCTATCACCCACCACCAACACTTGCATTGGTGTTGAAAATTTGTTACAATTGACGATAGCTGTTTTTTTGTAATCCTGCTATTTTTTTGACAGAAGTTACATAAGTTATTATTGATGAAAGATTGTTAAAGTAGTACTATTAACTATTGTCTATGTAGGAGTATTTTTTCCTATATTCCCAACCCATTATTTTCTATTCATGCATTTCTTAATTAGTCATCTACTTATATCTTGGATAAAGGGCTTGTCAGCCACAAGGTTTTTATAATCACATGGTTACAAGATAAATGCCATAACATTATATACTCATTTCCAAAGATCAAGGTTACTGGATTCAGTTCAATAACTTCAGGTATTTCCTTCTGTCTATTCAAATACCCTAGAAACCAAAAAGAAATATCTATATAATGAGTCAGAATTCATAGTCATTTGTTAAATTCTAACTTCTCAGTTACAACTTCTCCCTCTTATATGATCATTCTCTCAATTCTCAGGGATATCTGGACAATGACCATTCTAAGTTGGTGCTAAAAAGAGATGTTGTCATGGGGTACAGAATTAAACTGGTTGATGTTCTTGGAGATGCTGGTGCCCCTGGATTTCAGAGTTTATCTGGCATAAGAACAATGTGGAAGTATTAAGTTTCTGAAAAAATAAACTTAAGTGAAGTATTTATTGAGTCTAGATAGAGCCCAGGGTGTTCTTTAGGGTTTTCAGGGGTGCTGTTGATTTGCACTTGCCATACTGTGGCAATTTGCAATATCTGGCTGAAGCTTGCATAAAAGTAACCTCCAGAATTACCTCTTGACTCTATTTGAAGTCCCTTAGCCATTGAACCTTTGTCGTTTTCATTTCTTTCTCCCCTTTTGGTCAAGAAGGCATTGTCAGTACTACAATGCCAGGGCCAAATCATCTCTGGAAGTCATGTCCCACATTGCCAGGAATACCTCTACCCTTGAGAGTGATGTCCCATATAGGAGGGAGTAGAGCAGAGCTTGGCTTAGAGAAAGGGCCACATCCGAGCACCAAAAGAGGTTCTCAGGAGGTGACTCTTAGGCATTATTATAATTAGATTTAACTTTGCCATTACAGAAATAAATTTCAAGAGGGCCAAGCCTCAAGAGGGCCAAGCCTCAAGATCGAGGGTTTGACTTATTAGATTGGTAGTCCCTAATGCCTGAGAGAATATCATGAATTGTCCAGGTAGGGAAGTTTAATAGTTCTACGTTTTTCTCTCCAGTCCCTCAAGGCACTTTGCAAATACTTTTTTATTTTCCATACATGTGGCAGTTTTCATGGGTGGCTGCAAATTCCTTACTTTTGTACCCATTGACGGGTGTGGTTTATGTTCCCTTCTCGTAAATAAGGGTAGATGGTAAGATGCTGCTTTTGCCTTGTTTGCTGAAACATTCTCTCTTGGGGCCTTCAGCTGCCATATAAGAAGTCTGAATACCCTGAGACCACCACGTTGTGAGAAAGTCCAAGACATATGAAGGGAACATAAATAGATGCTCCAGTCGATAGTCTCAGCTGAGTCCAGCTGTCATTACCTCCAGGCGCCAGACGTGTGAGTAAAAAAAAATCGTCCAGATGATTCGAGTCTTTCCATCAGAAGTCCCAGACTTTGTGAAGCAAAGATAGAATCTATGAGCAAAATACGATGGTGTCATTTTATATTATCGAGTTTGAGTAGTCTGTTATGCAAAAGTAGATATATCTCGCCTGCATTCCTTCCCACATCTCTGGGAATATGGTTCTTGCTCAACAAATGAGAGCACAACAAGAATTAATGCCATATAATGTCCAATCTGTGATTGTTCACTAGGTGATGACATTGGTGAAGAAGCTGAAGGATGCAGCTCTCTTTTGGGGAACATGTCTTTGGGTTTTGTATATTATTATTTGTCTTGTGAAACTATTTTGTGCAGATACAATCTCAATTTCCATATCAATTCTTTAAAAAAATGAATATTATTATGTAGCTTAGTCAATAGTAGGTGGAAAAGGTTTTAAAAATTCATGCCGAACCATGTGACAAAGGGTTGGTATATGTTGGGTACAAACAGCTCCTGAAAATTTATAAGAAAAAGATAAATACCTTAACAGAAAACAAATATCCTAATAGATATAATCAAAGCATGTCCAAATATGCTTTTTAAGATATAAAGAGCATAAAGACATCATGCAAATGAACATATGGAAAGGCGCTTGTGCTGGTTTGAATCTGTGGTGGACCCAAGAAAAGCCATGTCTCTTTAAACCTCATTCAATATTGCTGGGTGGGAGCATTTTGATTGTTTCCATGGAGAAGTGACCCACTCAATTGTGGGTAGTAACTTTTGATTAGATGATTTCCATGGAGGTGTGTCTCCAACCATTGAAGGTGGAGTTGCTTACTGGAATCTTTAAAAGAGGAAACATTTTGGAGAGTCCCTTTTTTGTAGAGCCAAGAAAAAGTCAGCAGATGCCTGCATGTTCGCCATGTGTCCTTCCAGTTGAGAAAGAAACATCGAATGCCATCACGTTCTTGAACCAAGGTATCTTTCCCTGGATGCCTTAAATTGGACATTTCTGAAGACTTGTTTTAATTGGGACATTTTCTCAGCCTTAGAACTGTAAACTTGTAACTTATTAAATTCCCGTTTTTAAAAGCCATTCCGTTTCTGGATATTGCATTCCAGCAGCTAGCAAACTATCACAGTGCTGAAATTTCTGATGGTCAGGAAGACACAATTAAAAATAATGAGATACCAGTTTTCAAGAAGACAGGAAAATACTTAAAATAATTGTTGCATGCAAAGCAAGCAAAACTCTGGGGGAAAAGGCACTCTTATTTAGTTGGGAGGATGGTGAATATATTTGAAAAAAATTGAGCAGCATTCATGTGAAATTTAAATGTGCCTATCCACTCACCTGGTAATCTTAATTTGTAGAATAAATTCTTTAAAAATATCAACACTTGTATGCAAGACTATATGGATAGGGATTCTTATTACAGGATTGGTTGGAATAGCAAGAATTTGGGAAATAACCTGAAAGTTCATCACTATGGACATGATTAAATACATTGTCTAACCATACTAAAGAATAGTCTGCAGCTATCAAAAAGTATGAATTTAAAAAGCTTTCATAATATATTGTCCAGCTACAAAAAATGTGTAATCTTAATATTTCCTAAAGACAAAAAAAAAAGCTTATTTTTTAATAAGCATTGTATTTATTTCCTAGGGCAATCATTAAGTATCCCATACTGGGTCACTTAAAACAACAGAAATTTATTCTCTCATAGCTCAAGGGTCCAAGAGAAAGATGTTTGCAAGACATGCTCCCTTTGAAGCCTCTTGGAGAGGATCTGTCCCTGTCCTTGCTTATTTCAGCTTCTGGTGGCCTCAGAAGTTTCTAGAAGTCTCAGGTGTTCCTTGCTTGTGGCAGCATAACTTCAATCTCTGCTTCTGTGCTCCTGTGGCCATCTTCCCTCTATGTATGTGACTTTGGGGCCAAATTTCCCTTTTCTTGCAGAAACACCTGTCTTGTTGAACTTTGGACCTATCCTAATCCAGTACGATCACATTTTAACTTTATTCCATCTGCAGCGGACCTAGTTCCAAATAAGTTCATGTTCACTGAGTCCAGGGGTTAGGAATTGAATGTATCTTTTTGGGGAACACAATTCTACCCCCCAAAAAAGTATACTGAAGGGAACGGAAGGTTATAAAACAACAACAAAAAAAGCAGAAATTGGCTAATTTAGGAGGTGGTTAGTTGAGACCATTAATCTTTTTTTTTCCTTTATAGATTTCCACGATATTGCAGTCACTAGAATAAGCTTATATTACAATAAAGTTGAAGAACTTCTACAATCTTACGGCTTACCAAATATACCCAGGCCATTTCATTTCGATGAGATACTTTATTTTTTCCTTTGGAGTGTCCATTCATTCACCCTTGACTACCTATTTCATTGATTTCAGATACTGAGCTTGGGGCTAAGACATGTACAGAGCACAGTATTTGACCACAGCCAGTATGTACAATTATAGAATGTAGCATAGAGTTGGGAGGGAACTCAGAATTCTTCTCATCCAAAACCTTCATACTTTTTTGTGGTTGAAGTGTTGTTATTATTATTATTGTTATTACATGTTACACATCTGTAAACTTTTTAAAATGCACTTTTATTGATATGTTATATATTTGTATACCATATAATCATCCAAACTATACAATCCGTGGTTCACAATATCATCACAGAACAATGTATTCATCATCACAATCAACTTTTGAACTTTAATTATTCCAAAAAAAAATAAAAATAAGAATAAAAAATAAAAATAAAAGTGAAAAAGAAAACCCAAAACATCCCATACCCCCAAATATATTTATTTTTGTCTTTATTTTCTTATTCATCTGTCCATACACTGGATAAAAGGAGTGTCAGTCTCAAAGTTCTCACAATTACCGGGTCACATCTTAAAAGCTCTATAGTTATTCAATCATCTTCAAGAATCAAGCTGTTGGATTTGAGCAAAACTTTCATATTTGAGGCCAAGAGAGAGACTACAACCTGGCCAAGCTTACCACATAATTAATGATGTTATCATTTTGAATTTAACCAATCAAAGACATATATGAAATCTACAGAAATTAAAATACAAAATATATTTATCAATCAATAGAGCAGCAAGTACTTGCTAAGCTCCCACTTTTTCCTCTTTCTTTAGACCCTGACTAACTTAGGCTTACGAGGTAGCTAAACTTGTGGTGACTGTTTTTCTTTTTTTCCATAGCTAATTACAAAATTAGTCAAACAGCCTTTACCTATAAGTAACCTACTTAAGTGAAAGAGATAAACTCATCCAAACAGGACTCTGGACTACGATTAGGAATGTCATGGAATATGCGTCACAAGGTCTTCATGAAACTTCCCACCAGCTCCTAAAGTAAAGAGATCTGTAAGGAGTTGAACAAAAATTTGAACCTCTTCCCAAGGGGGTAAGAAAAATAATTTTTAAGCCAAAAATACAAAATATTCTGAACAGAAGCTGATTAGATTGAAAGTTGCATACAAGCAGAAATCATTAGATTTGTGAAAGGTCAGATGTTGTCAATGGTTAAACACACTTTAGTGATTTTCTCGTTTGATTTGGCATTTTCGCCCACACTTTCTTGTAACTGAAGTACAGTTTGACATTTGAACAGAAGCTGGTAGAAGGGAGCTGGAGAGATCAATATGTGCTTCTAATTTTTCTGTTTAGTTAACTATATTTTAAAAATACTTATTGTGTATCTAGTCTATCACATTATATTTCTATTTTTAAATTTTAATATAGGGTTTTACTGAAGAGTTCTTCTGTTTAGAGTTCCTTCTCCACTTTGGCTGAACAAAATAACAGATTTTAGCCTTTCTGGAAGGATTTAAAGAGCACTTGGGGTGAATACTTTTATTTTTACCCAGTGTATGCTATTTTTATAATGAAATGGACCATTGAAAGACTTTTTAAAATGTAATATAGATTTGTATGTTATTGCAAGGTACTCTAGGTAGTGGACAAACATGAAGTCTTATGGAAAATGAAACAATCTAAAATAAAACTTACCTTTATTTTTCAAGCTCTACATGCCAGCAGGGTCTAGCTTACTAGGGGTCTATCACTTCTGTGAGGGTGAGGAAGGAGAGGCAGTCTGAAGAATGGACATGCGGTTCACCTTTTCATTGTAAGGCTCCAGTGTGCACAGTTAAATTAACATGAGAATAATAATGGAACAGTGGGTTATTACTGTACCTAGAGGAGGTGTGAAGTAATGGCCAAGAGTGTTTGAAGCCTGAGTTTGAATCCAGTCTTCACCAATTCTTAGCTATGTGACTTTGGATTTGTAATTTCAACATCTAAGCCTGTTTGTTTTCCCATCTTTAAAGAGGAGATAATAGTTGTACCTATGTCTCTGAGTTTTTAGAATAATTAGCAGATATAATTTATGTAAGTTGCTTAACAGGGTGTGGCATACTGTAAGACATCAGTAATGCTGGTTGCTGTTATTGTCATTGTGATTATCATAACTAGATGTGGTAGGATAAATTGTGTACTCCAACAAATATATATTCTTAATCTTAATCTGCATTCTTGCATTTGGGAATCCATTGTAAATAGGATCTCTTGAAGATGTTATTTTAGTTAAGTACAGCTGACTGTGACAGGATAGACTTTAATCCAAATAACTAGAGGCCTTATAAAAAGAAGCTGGAAGGCAACAGAAACTGAAAGAGCAGGGAGAAAGTACTGAAAGATGATGTCAACATGTGACAGGAGATGCTAAAGACCCTGTATTAGCCAGGGTTCTCCAGAGAAGCAGATGCAACAGGAAATACCTGCAATCATGGGGATGTAAGAGTCCAAAATCTGTAGGACAGGCCATGAGCTGGCAGCTTCAATGAAGGTCTTCAATGAATTCACCAGGAGAGGCTGGCTGGCTGAAACAGAAAGAGAAATTCTCTCTTCTGAAGTCTCTTAAAAAGCCTTTGGGCCATTAGATTAAGTGTCATTCATTGCAGAACACACTTCCCTTAGCCAACAATAGATGTAATCAGTCATGGACGCAACCAATGTGCTCATGATTTAAGTTCATGAAATGTCCTCACAGCAATAAGAGGCCAGTGCTTGTTTGACCAGGTAACTGAACACTATCACCTGGCCAAGTTGATACATGAACCTGACCATCACAGTCCACCCCCTGTCAACTTGGCAGCTATGCACATCACCTTAAACCATATTTAATCTCTAAATAGAAAATTATAATGGACACTTTTTTTTTTGCCTAACAGTATTCACCTCTCCTGTGTACAACTAGAAATGGACTAAATCTCTCCAGAATAAGGGAAAGTCATTACATAATATTCACTCTTAAACTTGACTTCCTATAACTTAAATACTATGACATGAACAATACAACTTATGTCATATGATAAAGGAGATAAAATAGACAGGGAAAACAAAGATGTTTACTTTATATACAAATACATAGATACCCATGACAAAGCAAGGAAGAAATATTCTTACCATTTCAGTCCTTGTTTCTGTAACTGGTCATGTGCTGGTAGTTAATATTTATCACTACTCTTCCATTACCATTCCATGCTCCCTTTACCCTCAACAAGCTCCTCAGCTGGTTGTCATTCTTTGCCTGGTAGGGGGACCTAAACCTTCATTCCTGAAGTTTCTGAGCCATTGGTCATCCTGCCGGGTTTGGGTTGTTGCAGTTTTCCATTGAATTAAATCACGTGGCATGGTAGTACTAAGAGACGCCCTAGGGGATCTTTTGTACTCCAGGAAAACTCTTCTTTATTTCCATTGTGTAGTTGCAATCCTATTTCCCCTTGATAGTCAGGATCAATCACCCCAGCTGGTTTAGTGATCCCCTTTTTTACCTGTCAATCAGATGCTTGAGTAGCCCTAAGTAACCAGGTGGCAATCTTTACTTCCAGTTCAATGGAATCACTGTTATGTCTTCTGGTGGAAGCAGTCCTCCTTCTGGAGCTAAAACTTGTAGACCAGCAGAGCTCGAGTTTGCAGGGGCAGGAAGCAAAATTCTAACGGATCACTACTGATAATAATGAGTTGTGCCACTCCCAGTCCACCCTTTGACTCCTGGACCATGAATCCTAACTATGGGAGAAATAGCATCATAGATTAGATGCTGATTCCAAGCATATGCAGGCTCCTGGAAAACATTGCTCCCACCCTCCAACATATTGCCACTTAGTTAGGGCACCATATTTGGATCTTCAAAAGGCCATTCTACCATGCTATCAATCCAGCTGCTTCAGGATGATGGGGAACATGGTTAGACCAGAGAATTCCATCATATGTCCATTCCTACACTTCATTTGTGGTGAAATGAGTTCTTTGATCAGAAATAATGCTGTGTGGGAGACCATGACAGTGGATAAGACATTCTCTAAGTCCATGGATGGTAGCTTTGGCAGAAGCATTGTGCACAGGGAAGGCAAACCCATATTCAGAGTATGTGTCTATTCCAGTTAGAAAAAATTGTTGCCACTTCCATGATGGGAGTGGTCCAATGTAATCAATCTACCACCATGCAGAAGGCTGATTACCTTGGGTAATGGTGCCACATCACAGGCAAAGTGTGAGTCTCTGTTGGGTGGCAGATTGGGCACTCAGCAGTGGCTGTAGCCAGGTCAGCCTTGGTGAGTGGAAGTCCATGTTGCTGAGCCTATGAATAACCTCCATCCCTACCACCATGACCACTTTGTTCATGAGACCTTGTTCATCCTGCACCTTAGAAGGGATATCTCAATATGCCACATACCACAGAACACCTAGAAATTTCACTGAGGTGGAAAGCCACTGTAATTTTGTTGGATTTATCTCCCATCCATTGGGCAATGACAGGAGTTTCTGGGGAAAGAGGCTGACTGGTATTCACAGAACAGGGCATCTTATCTACTTGATTATTAAAACCTTCCTTTGCTGAAGTCACCCTCTGGTGCACATTCACATGGGACACAAATATTTTCATGTTTTTTCACCCACTTAGAAAGGCCTATCCACATATCTCTTCCCCAGACCTCTTTGTCATCAATCTTCCAATCATGCCCTTACTATGTCCCTGACCATCCAGCCAAGCCATTAGCAGAAACCTATGAGTCAGTATATAAATGTACCTCCTGCCAGTTCTCCTTCCAAGCAAAATGAATAACAAGGTGCACTGCTTGAAGTTCCACTCACTAGGAGGATTTCACCTTACTTCTGGGGACACCCCAGAAAGGGACTATAGTGCTGCAGCTGTCCACTTTTGGGTAGTCCTTCCATATCAGGCAAAATCATCTGTAAGCCAGGCCCAAATTTTCTCTTCCTCAGTTCTTTAACTGACTTTAAAGAACTCCCTAAGAGACCATAGCTCTGGTCTGGGAAAGAGAAGGTAATGTGGCAGGAGTGGGGGTCATGAACATTTGGGCCACTTCCTCATTTAACTTACTTGTGCCTTCAAGACTTGCTTGAACCCTATCTCTTATGTACCATTTCCAATTTATGATGGTGCACTGCTGTGCATGCCCAACTTTATGGCTTGATGGGCCAGACAATACCAAGCTCATGATAGGCGACTCAGGTCTCATGGTAACTTGGTGACCCATGGTTAAGTGTTCAGTCTCTAAGGCCCAGTAGCAGGTCAAAAGCTGTTCCTCAAAAGGAGAGTAATTATCTACAGAGGCTGGCAAGCTTTTCCAAAATCCTAAGGCCCTGAGTTGTGGTTCTCCTACACAACTGCCAAAGGCTCCAGGAAGCATTTCCATTTGCCACAGACAGTCCCAGCACCATTGGATCTGCTGGCTCCTATGGTTCAAGTGGCAGAGCGCTTTGTACAGCAGCCTGGACCTGTTGTAGAGCCTCTTGTTCCGGTCCCCACTCAAAACTAGCTGCTTTTCTGGACACTTGGTAAATAGGCTGGAATAGCACACCTAAAAGAGGAATATGTTGTCTCTAAAATCCAAGGAGACCAACTAGGCATTATGCCTCTTTATGTTGTAGGAGGGGCCAAATGCAACAGTTTATCCTGCACCTTAGAAGGGATATCTCAACATGCCACATACCACAGAACACCTAGAAATTTCACTGAGGTGGAAAGCCCCTGTAATTTTGTTGGATTTATCTCCCATCCTGTGACATACAAATGCCTTGCCAAGAAATCTAGAGTATTTGCTACTTCTTGCTCACTTGGTCCAATCAACATGATATCATCGATATAATGGACCAATATGATGTCTTGTGGAAGGGAGAAATGATCAAGCTCCCTGTGGACAAAATGAGGACATGAGGTGGAGAGCTGATATACCCTGGAGGTAGGATAGTGAAAGAATATTGCTGTCCTTGTCAGCTGAAAGCAAACTGTTTCTGGTGGTCCTTACTAGAAGCTAATAATAAAAAACCATTTGGGGTGGGCCATGGTGGCTCAGCAGGTAAAGTTCTCACCTGCCATGCTGGAGAGCCTGGTTTGATTCCCAGTGCCTGCCCATACAAAAGAAAAAGGAAAAAAAAAAAACAAAAAAAAAAACAAACCATTTGCCAGATCAATAACTTCATACCACGTACCAGGCGATGTGTTGACTACTCAAGCAGTGATACCACATCTGGAACAGTAGCTGTAATTGGAGTTACCACCTGGTTAAGTTTATGATAATCCACGGTCACCCTCCAAGACCCATCTATTTTCTGAACAGGCCAAATAGGGAAGTTGAATGAGGATGTAGTGGGAATCAACATCCCTGCATCCTTTGAGTCCTTAAGATTGGCACTAATTTGCAATCCCTCCAGGAATCTGAAATTGCTTCTGATTTCTATTTGGCTAGGTAGTGGCAGTTCTAGTGGCTTCCACTTGGCCTTTCCTACCATAATAAACCTGACTAAAGGTCAGAGAGACAATGTGGGGATTCTGCCAATTGCTCAGCATGTCTTTTCCAATTATTGCATTCTGGAACTGGGAAAATAACTACAGAATGGGTCTGGGGGCCCACTGGACCCACTTTGAGACAGACCTGAGCTAAAGCTCCATCGATCACCTGACCTCTATCAGTCCCCACTCTGACTGGTGGACAAGAGTGAAATTATGGGTCCCATGGAATTAATGTCACTTCAACAATCCTTGATATAGTCAATGATTTCCTTTTCTCCAATGCACAGTTACCCTGGTAAAAGGCCATAGGTCTCCTTGGGGAAGGCTGGGAGGAAGATTAACAGTATAAATTTGTGGCAGTATAACAGGGTCCTTCCCCAAAGGAACCTGGCCTTCCTCTCATTCAAGGGGCTCTGAGTCTGTAAACTGTCTCAAGTCTAGGAATTGATTACAAGGACATAACTTTCTATTTTTATAATTCAAATTAGACTTCTGTTCACTTGACCTAGAACTCTTCTGCTTATATAGCTCAAACAACAATGTAGTAGACTGCCCATCTATTGTACAGCACCATAGGTCTCTGTGCTGCTGTCCATTATGATAGCCATGCCCACCTTGATTTTGGCGATTAAGTGACACCACCTGGTTTCTGCCAACTCAGTATCCAATCATCCCCACTGTGTTTAAGGATTCCAGCTTGGTGACACAGTTTCCACCGTAGTATCTGACTTACAGAGAAGGATGACTATAAATCTCTTCAGAGACTATGGAGTTTGTCTCACAAATTTATTTCTCACAATTCTGGTAAAAGGTATGTCCTCTGAACATCCCTAGGGTGTGTGAGCAGGCCTTTGATGATGAATCCATTCTAACATTTCCATCTCTCTAAGCTTCTGGATCCCTCATTTACATTATACCAGGGCAGTTCTGGCATTTAAGCCTCAGGTAATGTCTACTATCTTTTGATCCATGTTTCCACCAACAACCCAAACCAACTGTTAATGACCTTTCTATCCCCTTGAACTACAACATTGAATCCAGAATCTCTGCTTAGTGGGTCCATATCAATAAATTCAGCCTGATCCAGCTTTCTATTCCTTCCACCGTTATCCCACACCCTTAATATCCATTCCCACACATATTCCCCTCATTTCTGTCTATATAAATTGGAAAACACATGCAGTTCTTTTGGAGTATAGTGTACCTACTCATGGGTAACACTTTGTACCTCATCTTTTTGGGTCTGTTGGGACTTTAGTCTAGTTACAGGTCTTGAAGAAAAGAGGGGTGGTGGGAGTGGGTCACGAAAAGAATTAGAAATGTCTCTCAAGCCAATTGCCTTTGATTTTATCTGGTGAAACAGGATTAGTTGCTCCAGACAGAGGAGTGAGGGCTGTTTCTCCAGGGGAGGTGGTTACATGTCTCACAGGCACAGCAAAGTTAATCTCTTCAGGTGGAAGTTTGACTGGCTCATTCTTTAGGGGAGACTGGAGGTCAGGAAGCCATTTCCTCAAGGCAGGCTGGACTACAGGTAACTCTTTCTTCAGGGCAGTCCATTACAGGTTTATCTAGAAAAGACTGAACAGAATCTAGGGTTTTAATGTCCCCACAGTTGTTCATTATCAATCTATATGTCCCTATCCCAATTTTTAGGATCCCCCTCTTCCAATCAATGCCCTCATTTTAGCCATAGACACCATGCAAGGTTGAGATTTCAGTTTACTGTAAATCTGTTACTCTAACAATGAGACTCTGAGTCTGATTTTCAGTAATCTCTAGACTGTGGCTGCAGGTAATATGATTTTCCTTCAGGGCACTTGTAGAAATTTTTACATCTTTCATATGACACTTAAGTTGCAAATTTGAAGCCTTCAGCTCATCCCTTTCTCTTATAATTATATCCAGCCTATCTAGGAACAACCAACCAATATCATTATACCTTTAATTACACAAAACTCTGTTTAAGTGTCAAAAACACTACCACCTGGAGCCTTGCCTAATGTAAGTGTACCATTAGTTGGAATCAGATGGTGATGGTTTGTGTATCTCTATTGCCAATTCACTCCATGGACAGTCAGTGCCACCTTAATTATTGGAAATAGATCATCAGTGCCTCTGAATCTAATTAGGGTAGAAAACCAATTGTGAAAGTCCACTTTAAAGATTCTCTTTCTCAAGAATCACTCCTAGTACCAAGCTGCATTAGTCAAGGTTCTCTAGAGAAACAGAACCAACAGGAGATATCTGTAAATATGAAATTTATTAATGTGTCTTATGCAACTGTGGGTTGTAAGAGTCCAAAATATATAGGGCAGGCCATGAGCTGGCAGCTCCAATGAAAGTCCTTAATGAACTCCCCAGCAGAGTCTGGCTGGCTGAAGCAGAAAGAGAGATTCTCTCTTCTGAAGTCTCCTAAAAAGCTTTTGGGTGATTAGATTAAGTGTCATTCATTACAGAAGAAACTCCCCTTAGCTGACTGCAGATATAATCTGACATGGATTCAACCAACGTGCTTATGATTTAAGTTCATGAAACATCCTCACAGCAACAGATAGGCCAGTCTTTGCTTGACCAGACAACTGGGCACCATCACCTGGCCAAAATGACACATGAACATGACCATGAACAGACCCCTGAAGAATGCTGGTAGCCACCACCAGAATGCTACAATCTTCAGGGAGAAAGTAAGCCTTGCCAATATCTTGATTTTGGAATTCTTCTAAAGACCTCAGAACTATGAGCCAATGAACTCTTGCTACTTAAGCCAAAAGCAGTTTGTGGTATTTGTGACAGCAGCCTCAGGCAAACTAAGACACCCAGAAATATTCATAAAGGAAGGCCTGCTTGAAGTGTAATCGCTTCAGATGAGCATGCAGAACATGGAAGGCAGAAAGGGTTTTGAGAACCCTGGTGGGTGCTGGATGGTACTTTCATAGGACATTACACCTATTTTCCAGAGTGTTTGAGAATGTTATATTGCCCCAAATAGTTGCCACAACCAAGAATTTCCTTAAAGTCTTACATTGCATCTTTTGAAACATTCATGCAAATTATAATGTATGCTTGTAGGTGCTAATATAAGGATAATGTTGTCTCTTTTGTCTGCATTCCAAATCCTCAAGTGCACTTCCTGTTCCTGGGGGCAGAGCCTTATTTATTCTGTGGTTTCTGGTTCTGTGTTCTCTGCTCCAGAGGGAGAAGCACAAGTTGAAGACGAGAAAAGATTCACCTGCACAGGGTGGAGGAAGGTGATTACTGGGGGTGACTTTATAAAAAATGATATTGAATGAAATATATTCTAGTAACATCTACAAGAGTAGGAACCATATTGTGAGGGTTTATTAAGTATTAGGTACTTGGTTAGACACTTTATAAACATTATCTAATTCAATCCTTCTGTGTCCTCTGAGTAAAACTGTTATCTGCATTTGCAGAGAAAGACATCACATTGGATAAATGGTAGTCCAGGGACAGTGAAGCCATTCAGTAGGCTTTTAATTGGTTCAATTTTGTGGTGACAATGGTTTGATCCAAAAGTATAGTAGCAAAACAGTTAAAAAGCAATACAAAAGTTAATAAGCACACATTTTATTGTTTTCATGCAACAAACACTAATTGGATGTGTGCTCTGTACTACATGATAGTGGATAAGATTCTGCCCTTGTTTCAAAGCTAGACAGGAAGCTTGGCTGGTAATTTCAGGGCTGAGGATGAAGGTCATGGCGTCAATAAACACAAGGTGTCTGAAGACAAAACCAACCCAGCTTTGGAAGTGCAGAGAACCTTTCACGGACATGGAGAACTATTTTGAAGAATGAAATTTTTTACTGAGTGGGTGTGGTCCAGGGATGCATATTGTGTTGGCTAAAAACAAAGACTTTGGGGTCAGACTTCCTGGGTTTAATTCCTGGACTGCGACTGACTAGCAATGTGACCTTGGGGTGACCTTGGGCAGGTCACTTAGCTTCTATCCCAAAACTTCCTCATCTGAAGATGGGGATAAACATAGTACCTACCTCATAGGGTTGTTGAGAAATTAACGTGAGTTAAAATAGGCATTTAATAAAGGGGCCTGTGATATAAGGTCTTTACAATTATTTTCTTGTCATTATGGGAAATTGAAGGAGAGGGTATTTTTAGTGCAAGTATGCTTCATGTTGCAGGAGCTGATGCTATGATCACATTGATTAATTGATATTTTTGAGTTTTTTCTCCTGGTTATAGACCTCCCATTCTTCCTCTAAAGTCTAGACTAGGAGTTGAAAACTTAAAACTTTTCAGGGACCAGATGGGCAAAGGAAATGAGCGAAACATTTGGAAACTGAAAGAATGGAGAAGAACAGGGCCCTCTGAAAAGAAGGCTGCTACTCAACTCTGGCCAATTGTTGCCACATGGAAGTGTGGGCCCAGAGACACCAGGCCTTCTGACTTTTCAAAACGAGAAGCAAAACCATACATTTACGTAAAATTATGTAAAATTACCCAAATTGAAAAACTCTCTATAAAATTAAAAAAAATTATCTGTGTGCTAGATACAGAATTTTAAGTCCACTTCTAAGCTCTTTGATGCTTCAGGGGATTTATAACAACATTTTCTTTCAAGTTCCCCATCAAAAAGAGAGCTAGAAAGAAAGAATTTGCTAGGCTCTGGGGAGGCAATTTCAAATAGGTTTTGCTTTTCTCAGGTCTGGGACTCAGGGACGGCCAGACTGGGAAGAAATGACCTATCCTTGAGCCTGGGCTTCCACCTGGAAGCCCCTGTGTGTGTGCACAACTGTGCATGTGTGCATATGTGTAGGAGGCTGGTTATTTCATAGTCCACAGATGGTGACACTTTCTACACTTCAAGTGTCATGGAACAATTCCTATGGGTTCCACATGTCACTGACTCTTTTGAATAACATTCAGAATCCTATGGTTTCAACCTCATGTATATTTTCTACAATATGGAAGCAACAAATTTAGCTTAAAAAGGATGGCAATACCAATAACTGCTGCCAAATATGACATTTGAGGCTATAGTCTCAATCAACAATCATTTGACAACTATTTTTTTTAACATTTGTTCCCCCTTTTATTCATTTTTTTATCCACAATTTTTACTCATCTGTCCATACTATAGATAAAAGAAGCATCAGACACAAGTTTTCACAATCCCACAGTCACATTGTGAATATTATATCATACAGTCATCTTCAGGAAACATGGCTACTGGAACACAGCATCTCCAGTTTCAGGCACTTCCCTCTAGCCTCTCTCACACACCTTAAACTAAAATGGGATATCTATATAATGCGTAAGAATAACCTCCAGGTAACCTCTTGACTCTGTAATCTCTCAACCACTGACACTTTATTTTGTCTCATTTCTTTCTTCCCCCTTTTTGCTCGAGAAGTTTTCTCAATCCCTTCATGTTGAATCTCAGCCCATTTTAGGATTTCTGTCCCATGTTGCTAGGGAGGTTTACACCCCTGGGAGTCATGTCGCACATAAAGAAATAAAGAAAGGGAGGGCAGTGAATTTGCTCGCTGTGTTGGCTGAAAGAGAGAGACACCACATCTGAGCAACAAAAGAGGTTTCCTGGGGGTGACTCTTAGGCCTAATTTTAAGTAGGCTTAGCCTATTCTTTGCAGGGATAAGTTTCATATGAACATACCCCAAGATTGAGGACTTGGCCTATCGATTTGGTTATTCCCACTGCTTATGAAAATATCAGGAATCCTCCAAATGGGGAAGTTGAACTTTTCCCCTTTCTTGCCATTCCCCCAAGAGGACTTACGACAATTATTTCTTGAGCACTGACTCCACTGGAGCTATCAGGCCAGTGAGCACAGGAGGCACTCACAGGCTCTTGGCATTCAGGGGTGGTTGGTGATGTCCATTCTTTTAAGTTCAATGACAAAGATGAAGAGAGATGGGATACTGGTTTGTACAGGAGGACAATCTAAAGAAGTGGGGTTTGCTTTGTTTTGATTTGGAGTGGCAAAATATTAAGCAAATCTGTGAGTCAAAGGAATGGAGTCAATAGTGAAAGCAAGACAGAATGCACAGAAAGGGGATACTTGTGCATCCTTCATATGTTGAGGTGAGTTGAATTAGGTAAATTAGGTACTCTAGGAAAAAAAATCACATTCTTAATCTTAATCCAATCCTGTGGGTGTGAGCCCTTTGTAAATAGGAAGATGTTATGAAGATGTTATTTTTAGTTAAAATGTGGCCTGACTGAATAAGAGTGGCCCTAGTCTTATTACTGGAAGCTCTATGAAGAGAAGACTACATGGAGGAACAGAAATTGAGAATAAATGTAACCCAGAAGAGAAAGGAGAGGAGAACGCCATGTGACAGAAAAGCTGAGGACCTAAGACTCACCAGCAGCCAGCCGCAGAACACCACATTCTTCAAGGGCAACGCAATACTCTTCTGAAGCTTTAACTTTGGATTTCTAGCCACAAAGACCATGAGCCAATAAACTCCATTGCTTAAGCCAGCTCATTGTACGGTCCATAAAAATAATAGTTTGTGTTATGGGTTGAATTGTGTCTCCAAAAAGATGTTGAAGTCCTAATCCTTAGTGACCTTATTTGGAAAATCTGGACGTTGTTGGTAGAATTAGTTCAGATGAGATCATACTGGTGTAATGTGGGCCTTATTCTAATATGATTGGTGTCCTAATAAGGAGAGAAGAGACACAAAGACACAAATACACAGGGGGAAAAAGCCCTATGGTACTGGATGCAGAAACTGAACCGCTGTGGCTCCAAACCAAGGAACCACAAGGATGGCAGGTATTTTAGTTCGTTAAGGCTACTGGAACACAATATTCCAGAAACAGAATGGTTTTTAAAAAAGTAATTTATTAAGTTGCAAGTTTACATTTCTAAGGCCATAAAAATGTCCAAACTAAGGTATCCAAGGAAAGCTATTTTGATTCAAGAAAGGCTGATGGGTCCAGGACACCTCTACTAGCTGGAAAGGCATGTGGTGACATTTCCTAGCTTTCTCTTATTTCATTAGGCTTACCCAATGGTGTTTTCCTTCTGCATCTCCAAAGATTTCTGTCTATGTGAGCTCTAAAGCTTTTTCCAAATTGGTTCCTTCTTAAAGGACTCTAGTAAGTGACCCTACCTTGAATGGGTAGAGACACATCTTCATGGAAATCACCTCATCAAAAGGTCTCACCCACAATTGGGTGGGTCACATCTCCATTGAAACAACTTCTGGGGCATGCAACAGATTCAAACCAGCATAGCAGATAAACTTCAGAAGCTAGGAAAAGCCAGGAAGGATTTTCCCTTACAAATTTCAGAGGGAGCATGGCCCTGCTGACACCTGATTTTGAACTAGTTCTCTCCAGAGCTGAGAGAGAATACATTTCTATTGTTTTAAGTCAACCAATTTATGGTACTTTGTTATGGTAGCCCTAGGCAACTGAAACCAGTTCCCTAGGGCTTGGAATGCTACTTTTAGATTGGAATGCTATATACAACCAAGCAATACCAGCTGCTGCTCTATTCTTTCTCTCTCATCTGGACCTCTTTGGGACAAACAGTATGAAGTTGTTGGGGTGAGGTGTGGGGGCGTGAAGGCAAAGGGGCCCATAAGGCCTCCATGTATATGTCTTTGTCCTGATGAACTCCATGACTTTATTAACCCCCATCCCATCTGCACTGTTTCTCACAAATGCTTGTGAATATACATGATCTCAATGAGAATTTCAATTAAAGCATGGAACAATAGTCAATTATAATACCAGCAATTTTTTTCTATCCAAATTTACATCTCTAATTTGTTTTATGAAGATAGTGTGTTTTACTTCTTTTTCCTACCATAACAAATTCAGGCTGCTGTCTCTCTGCTTACTTCAGGACTTTAATTTACATTCTAAGTAAACACAGTGCAAGAGCTGACATTAGACTGTATGCTGCTCATGGACCAAAACCTCTCGACTCAGCTAGCCACATACAATTTGAGGATGCATGATGTATCTCTACTGGAAAGGAATTTGTATCACCCAGGACAGTCATGTAAGGGAACAAAAGAAGAGAAATACCTTGATTGCTTGAAATGGACACTACCACAGCATTAACATACATCATAACACACCCCGTTGTCATGTCTCCAATTAGTTTTTCCTTATACACAATCGTTGAAGCCTTTTACATCTTGGGCATCAAACTATATAATCCTCTGTGTCATGATCTAATTGAGTAGAAATTGTTTTCCTTGGTAACGGAGGGCTTGAAAGCATGAAAAAGATGCAAATTCCTTTAATATCATGCAATCTGCAATTTCCCTGGGGTGAGTATTAAGGTTTTTAATGGGAAAATAGAGCTAATTGAAAATTTCATCTTTTTCCATTTTTATTTTGCTCTTTCATATTGAGTCCATTCACTTATGTTATACATGAATGTTTTATGCGTAGATGTAAATCATGAAGACTATTCATTATGAGGATTAAATTAGATTGTATATATAAAAAATTTCAAAGTGTACTTGCAGCATAGTAAATGGTTGAATTCTTATCATCATTTTCCTCCTCTTCTTCACCATGATAGATTAAATTATATACTCCAACATAGACATGTTCTTACCCTTAGTTTGTGTCCCTATGGGTGTGAGAGAACCCACTGTGGACAGGACTTCTTGAAAATATTATTTGTAATTCAGCAGTGGCCCAACTGAATGACAGTTAATCCGTACTACTGGAGATTTTTAAAGAGGAGAAACCAGAAGCCAGGAGTTGGAGAAGGCTACAGGGAGAAGCTGGGAGTCAACGGAAACCAGAGAGCAGACACAAGGAGAGATGATCAGGTGATGGGTAGTAGAGATACAGCCAAGGTATCCCAAAGATTGGAGCAAGCCAGCACCAAATCAGTAGTCTTCATGGAGAAAGCACAGCCTTATCAATGTCTTGATTTTGTACTTCTAGCCTCCAAAGCTATGAGTCAATAAGTGCTTGCTGTTTAAGCCAACCCATGGCATGATATTCATCATAGCAGCCTTGCAAACTAAGACAATCACCTCAGGAGAAGCTTCCTCCCGGAGCTTTCCCACTTTGTGTCTTCATACCGTGCAATTCCCATCTTGCATTTTGTACCAGGACCTCCAATGATAAAACTCAAGACAGGAGCATTCACCTAAACACAGGGCTTAGCATTGTCATTTTGTGCCAACTGGTTTCCCAACCTAGTTAGTCAGGTATACCTCACAGATGCCTCCAGAACTGGCCTTAATCAAATAATCAGCATATTTTTATTGAGTCCTTATTGTGAGTAAAGCACAGAAGCTTGTAAAATAATTTTTGCAGTTTTTCTTGTTCTACAGGAGCTGATAACATAGTTGAAAAGACAAAACAAAAGTCTGAATTTAAAACATATGCAAAGACAACATAAACAAAAGCTTATAACAAGGGTGTGCTCAAGAGAAATCAATGAGGGTATAGTCACGCTGCTCTGAGGAGGGGTGATCATGTCCATTGGAATAAGGTAAGTGGGCTTCAATGAAGAAGTAAGTCTCAAAGTAAAGGATGGGGATGGCTCCGCCAAGCATGTGCAAAGGTTATGTATTGAAAGGCTCATATGTGTATTTTCTAAGGGTGCCTTTCTCTGTGGCTCTTTCCCCCTTGTCTTAGTTTTCTGGGGCTTCCATAATAAAATACCACAAACCAGATGGTTTAAGATACAAAAATTAATTTTCTTATGGTTCTGGAGGCTGAAAATCTGAAACAAAGGTGTTGATATCCTCTGAAACCTGTAGAGGAGAATCCTTCCTCATCTCATCTAGCTTCTGATGGCTGCTGGAAATCCTTGGTGTTCCTTGGCTTGCAGCTGTTGTGCTTCCATCATTGCTTCTATCATCACATAGCATTCTCCCCTCCCTGCCCCTTGTTTTTTTCTTATAAGGACACCATTCATATTGGATTAGCCTCAGGCCACCACACTTCAGTATGACCTCACTTTAATTACATTAACCCCATCCCCAATGACCTTATTTTCCAAAAAAGATCACATCCCCAGGATCTGTGATTAGGAATTGAACATATCTTTTATGGGGGGAGGCACTCATAATTCATCCCATAGCACCCCTCCTTCAGCCACAATGAAGCAAACAAAACAAAAAACAACAACCAAAAACAAACAAACAAACAAACCATAGCTCTTGGAAAATTCCATCCTAAGTGGGAGATATCGAATGCTTGGAGCAGAGTGAGTTTTATCTTACTTTTAAATAAAACTTGGGCAGGGGAAAGGAAAAGGAGTGGGTTGTCAAGGCACTGGAATGGGTGAGGTAAGAGGGGAAGTGGAGAGAAAAAGAAGGACCTTCTGTCTCCAAGACCAGGGAGCTGAGTTGAAGCATACTCAGCAAAGATTGCTGTCTAATGGGATCCTCAGTGCCACTCAATCTGAGCCTTTGGATGCTGGTTTCCTGGAGACTTTACTCAATCTTTCCCCCTTACTCATTGCCTATGGGTTACCCAACATCCAAAGGTTCTAACCCCTGCAAATCCCCCGTTCTAACTCACTTCCAACAGAGGGAAGGGGAGCATGGACACCTTATAGGGTAGGGTATCATACAGGAACCTTACAAATTCAATTGGAAATTCCCCTTTGAATGGAGGCATTGGGACCACACCATCCCTGAAACAGACAGAAAAGAACAAGGTGTAGTAACTAGCATCTAATGTATTTGGAATAGACAAATTTGAATTGTTCTTATGTGAATATAAAGTGCTATTGACAATTGACCTGTTAACCCAGGTACTGATTTGGTCCATGAGGGCAAATACATATTCACTCATGTATAATGACTTAAGATTCCACATTGACACACTTTCTGTAACCATTTTAGTCCCTTCCTTTAACTAAATAAGGAAATACTATTCTTTTAGAATTATCCCAAAGCATCATTATCACGTGGTTGCCTAGACAACTGAAGGAATGAACATGAAGTGATCAGACCAACCCAGAGGTTCATAACTGAAATGGTAGAATTGGCTTAAATGGCAGATAATTTAACAATGGTCCAGGAACAGAGAGAGGAGCTGAGAAATCAGCTTGTACTTGATTTCCTGCTGGACATAGGCTTTCTATGCCAGTTTCCAGCCAACTAAAAGTATACATGGGCTCTGTGACCAACCATCCATCCATCCATTCATCCAACACTTATTTACTGAATGACTACTATCTACTAATAATTTATAAAAGATCAAGGATGTTAGTGGAGGAAAAAGGCGAAAATCCCATTCTCATGATGCTTATATTCTAATGGAGGAAGACAGACAAGAAACAAAATAAATAGGAATTAAATATAAAATAAAGTCAATCATGGAGAAAAAGAAAATGAGAAAAGAGTATGAGGAGTATAAATTTTAAAAGAATTGTTAGGGAATATCCCTCTGGGAAGGCTCAAGGAGCCCAGGAAGCAAGTCACATAGATGCTGAGGGATTTTCCGGCAGGAACAACAGCCAATGCAAAGGCTCTGAGCTAGCTTATGGTACATGAAGATTATTTTGAGAGCAGTGTAAATTGAAGTTTCTAGAATTTCAGCAACTCTCATAGATTTCTAACAGCACCATTTGAGTTTTTGGTTAAGATAAATTTACATCCATTCCATGTTTAAGATTACCTACTGCCAGAAGATGCCTAAGCTAAATAGTGATCCTAATCGCGCTAAATATTATATTTGATTCTCATTTTCAATAGTCATCCTGGTCTATAAAGTTGCCATGAGCACTATTCTAAGAGGAAAAACAGGGCTAGATTCCTTTAAGCCTCTGGTCATGATATTTTCATCAACAAATCAATACATAACCTTGCTTTATGTGTGTTTCTGTTTAAAGACACCTTATTCAGATATATTGTGGATTCATTAACATTGAATCCAGGGCCAACGGCACTATAACTCATGCTGAACAAAGCTTATCTAACACATGTATTCCCTCCATATGATGCAGCCTTCTTGTGCTTCAGAACACTGGACAGCACTCAACTTGGGGGCATCTTTAAACAGCTGAATCGCCAACAAAAAAGCACAAACCTGAAAAGTGTAGCAAGAAATAGACTGCCAAAAGGACACATGTTTATCACGTGAGAATAGAAACAAGGGTGCATATGTTCCTTGTTGGAGCTCAGCTGGGAATGCACCCCTCAGGCAACTCAAATTTTTCGCTGTTCGACACAGGTCAGTGAATGATCATAAAAGTTCCACGAGTATTGATTTTGGGATTAGAAATAAATTTCGGTGAGTAGGTGAATTCACAAAAATGGAAGCTGTGAATAATGGGGCTCACTGTGTTAGGTTTGGAAATGCAATACTGTGTCATTACAGTAGCTTTCTTAAATTCTGGGGTGGGATGGAGATATGAGCCTCAGGGCAACAAGGAAGCTGGTGGGTGGTAAAGGCAGTGTTTCCTTTTGACAGATTTGGTCACTGACCTGTTCTCATTCTAATGTAAATCCTTAGCTACAAGAGTATCAGGGAGCCTCTTTTCAGGGTCATGTCTCCTTTCCAGGGCCCCTTATTAGATCACCATAGCTTTGTGATCTCTCATGGTGGTCAGCACTCAGCATCCTTTGTCTTTTTAACTGATATCATTAATTAATGTGATATCAATCTGGGAAGAACAGCTGATACATTGGGGCAAATGGTGGACTCAACCTCATTATTTCATGGACCAAGGTGACACTTTCAGTTGCAAGTTTTATTTATCCCTTATGCTTTTCATTCCCTGGGAAGGTCTCACAAGACTAATAGCTCATTTTTATAAGGGTCATCGACAAACCCTACTCTCAGCCTTACTCTTGCTCATACCAAAATCAGAGACTCCAACAAATAATAGTTGAGCCTTCAGGCTAAAAGGGCATTTGAAATGTTCAGCTATTTAGAGACATCACACTTCTCAGCAAGTCAGACTGTGAATCTCCATTTAATCAGCGAGTCCTGGTACAAGGAATGGGTTCAATTAGAACACTTTGCTTGTGGAGCTAAACCAGCAGATATACTTTTCTTATGGCAACTAGTCTACACTGTAGAACAAAGTAGGATAGAAAGCAGGGCAGGACTCAGTCATCTGTTTGAGCCAATTGTGAGGTCTACCAGATGCCCTAGCTTCAGTGAGTGATCTTATAATTTATCTCCCATGGTGCCTGGCATGTTTGTGAAGAGCCTGTGCTATGTAAATCACGCCTCTGGTTCCCATCTGTCCCATTTTCCCAAGAGTGGAGCATGTATGCCTGTGTGTGTGTGTGTGTTTGAGATCAGGTGTTGAGTCCTGAGCACAGGGAGGCAGTGAGAGGCGATGGACAGAATCAGAAGGCAGGAGGTGAGCTTCTGAGCTTCTGTTCCCTCCACCCCTAATGACCGTCCTCACAGTGCACCCCTCCACCCTGGCTTTCAACTATGGCCCCAATTTCCTCTTCTGAAGCAGAGGACATCTTTCTTCGAAAAGCTGTTTCTAAAAGGAAATAAAATGAGCTGAAAAGTGGAAGAACACTGATGATTACTGGTGCAGGCAGGAGCAGGCAGGTCCCCAGGTGTTAGCACATAGGGTCCCTTACTGGCTCTGTGACCTTGGGAGGACGATTTCAACATTTATTTCATTACTCCAGCTGCATAAGGCGGGTCTTATGCAAATGCACTGCACATTGGCCCACAGAACTCACTGCATAGTAGCTGCTATGGTTTGCAAGGGATTTGAGAGGGTGCCCCAAGTCTGAACAAGCAAGACCCTGGGGAACCCAGCACCAGAGGCTCTGGCTATGTGGAAAAGTGCAGGGAGTCTGTGTGTCGGTGTCCCAGCCTGCGTCCCCTAGGGCTGCAGCCACACCCGCCGTGGGTTGAGCATCCTGTCCTGGCTGGTGGCCTGACCTCCCGGCCTGGGAGGGAACAGGCTGGCCTGGGGTGGCCCTCGGGCAGGCGCCAGGGTGGACCTTCCTTGGAAACAAACCCACTGTCGAGCTGCAGATTCCATTCATCCTAACAAAGCACTCCTCCTATTCCGTTTGATTAAAATAGAAAGCGGACTGCTGAGGAAGGAGCCACATACAGCCCTATTTGCTATGCGTCCACCAGTGTGACAAGGCTGAGGAACGATCGGTCACTACGTGCAGCATGATGCCTGGAATGTGTTTCCCTTCGCCCCTTGTTCCGCTCAGGACCGTACTGCAGTGCCAGCTCTCAAAGTGAGAGGCTCCGGCACATTAGAGAAAAATTTTTTTTGTTGAAGCCAGGACGTTTCCTGTTTCCCATCTGTATAAATGTAATGAATGGACATAAAATAAAGGGCGCATGGCAGGAGCTTTTTGATGATAACTTGGTAGTTAATCAGTCATCAGCTATTTATGTAAAGCATGCCTGCTTTGGACAGGGAAGGACTTAATTATACAAAAAAAGTGATCTTACGACTTGGCGTATTTGAACAAATATTTATTGAATGTCTGCTCAGGACCAGGAACTGCGCTTGGCATTAAGGAGACAAAGGTGAGTCAGTCCTGGCTTCTGCCCTCAGAAGCTTTAGAGTGGCTGCATTTGGGGCGGGTGGGACATAGCAGGCAAATATTTTTTCCAATAGGTAAATGCTGGGTTGGATGAAAACATGGCGAGAAGCAGGAGCCCGAGGAGGACCTTCCAACCTGGACGTTCCTGGAAGTCTGCCCTGGGGTATGGGAGGATGGATAGGAGTTGGTAAGCAAAACTGGATGAAGGGGTGGGGAGGAGGGAGAAGAGTTGCGTGGTCAGACCATGTCACAGGGATACAAAAGAACATTACACCTGCTACAAACTACACAAGGAATGAGTGAGGCAGAAGGAGGAGGCGGATGCACCTGGAGAGGAAGGGTGGTGAGCTGGGTCCTGGGGGAACCTCCCGCCATGCTAAGGAATTTGGACCTTGCTCTCTAGTTAAGCTGTAGTGACATCAGGTTTACTCTAGGACAAGTGGTGGGTGGAAAAGGACAGGAAAGGCCCTGCACGGAGCTGCCTCCCTGGAGGGTCCCAGGATAAAGCCCATCAGACTGCTAGGCGTATAGGAATTGTGTGAAAGGTGACACTTAGGAAGGTTGCATGGATTTGGAAGCCCTCAAATATGGGGATTTGCAGCTCCAAACAGCGCTCAGGTACAGTATCTGCTACTAAATGAACTTTTCCAAATTCCAGCTCCATATTTGTGTAAGTACTTGGCTGGATTATTTCAACCCAGTGCTTTTTTTTTTTTTTTTTTTTTTTTTTTTTTTTTTTTTTTTAAAGGAAAGACAGAGAGAAGGAAGGAAGGATAGAAGGAAGGAAGGAAGGAAGAAAGGGAAACATCTTTAAACATTTTCTTGTTTTATTGTATTCTGTTTCTCCGTTTTTGTTACATGGGCTGGGGCCGGGAATCGAACCGAGGTCCTCCGGCATAGCAGGCAAGCACTTTGCCCGCTGAGCCACCGCGGCCCGCCTCAACCCAGTGCTTTTCAACTTAAAAAATTTTTCATGTTAGAAATGATGATTACCCACACTGGGCTAAAAAGAAGGAGCTGTGTGCAGCTGGAAGGAACCCTGCCCTCTACATGCAGACCCCTCTGGGTTTCCAGTGTCCCCCCAGAGTGCCGAGGGAAATCCCTATCTCATCACAGGTGACCTTAGAGTCAGAGCCTCGCTCTCCTGTATCCTCCAATCCTCTAATTCACCAGCTCTGAAGTTCGGTAACTAATCACCCATTTATCCAACAAATACTTGTTAAGAACCTACTGGTGGCAGACAGTGTGCTGGGCATGGAGGAGGCAGTGGAGAGCAGGATAGACAGGGACCCTGTTCTGGAGAAGCATAAAGGCCCGTGAGTTGGGTGGTTTGGGAAAGAGAGGGACCTGGGGAAGTCAGTAGGAACTGCAGTAAAACCTGCCAGACGCCATGAGCGGGAGCTCTATATTTGGTAGAAAAGCGAAAACCTAGACTGGGCGCCAGCAAAGGCTTCCCTACAGGAAGTGACATTCTAGCTGCGAGCTGGAGGACGCACGGGCACCAGCCAAGCCCGCAGAAGGAAGAGGAGCGTTCCAGGCAGGGGGCAGTGTGAGTGAGAGCACCAAAGGCGAGTAGAGGATGATGCGTGGCAGGAGCTCAGATGGAGTCCCTTTGCTGGGGGAGATGGGCGAGGCCAGGCCAGGCTTTGGCATTGGTACTGTCCTCGGGCCAGGACTGGAAAGGCTTTGGCCGTTCCCTGAAGCAGTCCTTGCTCGCTCTTTTGACCATATCTGACTTCTAGATCCTTCCCTTATTTCACTTGCAAGGACATGGACCCCCAAAGAGGTCAAACGACTTTTTTAAAGTCAAACGACCATAAACTGCCAGGACCACTGTGCCTTCTTTGGGTTTCCCCAGAAGCAGAGCTTGATGTGGGGATTCAATGATGAGGGGGCTCAGCTGAGGAGGCTTTCCCGGCAGGCAGTGGGAAAGGCAGCGGGAAGGAGGGTGGCCGGTCCAGGGAGTGGTCACAGGCCAGGCAGCATTAGCCAGGGGGAGGCCCCGGGGTGGGGAGCAAGCAGCGAGGAGGGGAGGGGTAGGGCTTACCTGAAAACCCAATTATGTCCGTTTTGGGGACTGAAGCTGCAGCAGGGGAGGGGAGGAGGTGCTTAGTCCGAGGCACTTCTAGTCTGGCCCCCGGTGGGGAAAGTGGGCTGCGGTGTCCGAGGAGACCTTGGGCGGAGGGACACAGGGCAGAGGCGTGGGCAGGAGGAAGACTGGTCAGCACGCCCTGAGGTGGTGAGGCCATGGGCCACGGGCAGGGCCCAGTCCTGAGCCCCTGTCCCACACCTGACTGGAGGTGGACTTCACACAGCTGGAGGTGGGTGGGGTCAGAAAGCCCTGGAACATTCTAGAGCTCTGGGCTGAGGCCTCTCCAACCCCTCAGACTCCAGATGTTTCCCTTCATTGCAGCGCACACCTCCTTTCATTCGCCCCTTCACCTGCAGTCTCGATTCTGGAAAAAAGCATGCCATTCTGAGCAATCTATTAATTGGAAAATGTTCAGATTAATGGGGAAAGAAATGAGATGCCAAAAAAACCAAGAGCTTAGTGAGGCATGGGGCACCAAACTGAGTCAAACGGGGGTTGAAACCAGCTGGAGTGATTAGGGTCCAATCATTTGACTTGTGGTTTTGGGGGGCGATCTGGCTCACAGAATTTTTCTAGAAATGGATGGGTCAGAGATGGAGGAATTTGATATTCAGTGACTTGCTTTGGGGGTGCCAAACAGTTCACAGTGTGTCCACTGTGCTCTCCGTGAGAGGCCATGGGGCAAAGAGAAAAGCAGCCTCTGGTCCCAACGTCCCTTCCTGCCTGTCTGCCCTCATGGGACCTTTATTGTGGTTGGGCTATGGATTTACAGGCACGGGCATGTTGGGGTGCCCCAGGACCCCGCAGTCGAGATCAGGAGAGGCACTGCCACAGGCCAGGGCACAGATCTCACCAGGAAGGCCTGAGGGATGCCCTCCGTGGGGCTCTGAAAGAACGGGGTCACAGTGTGGCCCCGCTGCCGAGGATTCTGTCTGGGGCCAGCCCAGGTCTTGGCGTTATTTACAAGCCCAGGCTGGGACCTGCTGGATGACAACTTTCAACGTTTTCTTCCCTGTTAAGGCTCCTGCTCTATCTGAAAACAGTTTTCTCTCTGCCCCTCCGTGGAAGGCTGAGGCAGGAGCTGGAAACCACATGGAATGTGACTTCATTTTGTCCTGAGCCTGTGGGCAATGGGGTCTGGGCTGGGTGCCCGCACGTGGGCTTCCCCTCGGAACCTGAGTAGGGGGCTTACGTCAAGAGGACACCTCCCAAAACTCACGGGTGTCCATTGTGTTTTTCCCTCTGAACACACAGTCCTAGTGCCAACAACTCATTATCGTACCAAGGAAAGAAAAACTGTGAGAGAGAGCAGAGGCGTCCTGGCAGTACCCATCGGGTTGTACAAACCGTGACTCACGCTCATTCTTGGCCAAGGCATCTTCGTAGCATCTCTCTGAGAAGTGCAGGGTGGAGACTCTGCAAAGGAAAGTAGGCACCGTGCTTTGCTTGGGCCTGAGGGCAACGGGACTGTCCTCCAATCTCCTGCCTTCTCTGGCTGGCTCCGCACCTCACCTCCTGGTGAACTTTCCAACACTGGAAGCGAACAGCCGGCTCCCGCGGCCCTGCCCTGGCTTGTGCCTTCTTTTACATATGAGGCAATTAAAAGATGAGCTAAGAGGCTGGTGCCTCTCCTTTAAAAGTAAAGGCCAGAAGCTTCTGTTGTGCCAGGGACAGTCTCCTGCAAAAATCGCCTGGATAAAGAGCGATGTCACCGAGCCACTGCAGCCATCTCCTTCGGCTCACGGCTCGCTCGGAGCCTGCCACTGCCCCTTCCGAGTCCTCTCTCTGATACTCAGCTGTCCAACCTGCTTGTGTAGTTCCCTCACCTGCAGGCCATGCTGCAAGACTGCGGGATGCAGGGATAAATCACTTGTACTTTTTCTTGCTGCCTGTCGAGCCGACATTTCTCCAGCTAATGGAATGTCCACAAAAAGCCGCAGGAACTCAACTTATTATTTTTTTCCCCTGGTGGGGTTGGAGTGGAGGAGGGAGGAAGGCTGATGAATTTCCCATGTCATCTTCTGCAGCAGGCTTTGTTTGTGGGGACTTTGGAATGTGCGGTGACTGCTGGGTTGTGGAGATGTGTTAACTGATTGGTTACAAAGGGCTCCTGACAAAATAGAAACAGGAAGATTTTAAAGATTGCTATTGTCATACCCTAAATAGTGAGTGTTGCAGCTTAGTATATTTTCTTCAGTCTTCCCCCAACCCCCCCCACAAACCCTCCATCCCTTTGGTACATTTCTGGTAGCTTTCTCTGTATGTGTGTGAAAATATAATATTTCGTGGGCAAGTTAACCCTTTTGGGATACCATTTTTTTTTCATCTTCACACTGGGATTTTTCATTTAGTGTTATGAGCATTAAACAAGTTAATATATATACAATGGTTAGAACACACCTACTACATAATAGCATTTAGTAAATGCTGACTGCTATTTTGTTTATTCTCGTCATGTCATTGTGCATCCCTCCCTGTTCTAGTTTGCTAGCTGCCAGAATGCATCTACCAGAAACAGAATGACTTTTAAAAGGGGGAATTTAATAAGTTGCTAGTTTACAGTCCAAAGGCCAAGAAAATGTCCAAATAAAACAAGTCTATAGAAATGTCCAATCAAAGGTATCCAGGGAAAGATACCTTGGTTCAAGAAGGCCGACGAAGTTCAGAGTTTCTTTCTCAAGTGAAAGGGCACATGGCGAGCACGGTGTCATCTGTTGGCTTTTTCTTCTGTCTTCCTGTTTCATTAAGCTCCCCAGGAGGCGTTTTCCTTCTTCATCTCCAAAGAGCTGGCTGATGGACTCTTTGCTTTGTGGTGCTGCAGCATTTTCTGCTCTCTCTGAATCTCCCATTCTCCAAAATTGTTTCCTCTTTTATAGGACTCCAGAAAATTATCAAGACCCACCCAAATGGGTGGAGACATGTCATCACCTAATCCAGCTTAATAACCACTTTTGACTAAATCACCATCCAGGGAGATGATCTGATTACAGTTTCAAACATATAGTATTGAACAGGGATTATTCTACCTTTATGAAATGGGATTTAGATTAAAACATGGCTTTTCTAGGGGACATACATCCTTTCAAACCAGCACACCCTCTTTTCTCTTAACCTACAGTGTGCATTTTTCCATGTTTGAATATACTGATCACAAATGCAATGGCTGTATCCATTCAACTGTCTTCAGATTATATTCTATTGAACAGAGTAACAGCTCTCCATATTTCATTCTTATAAAGCTGCGTGGGAAATTTCTTTTTTTCAGGCCAGATATCCTAATGAAAAGATGAAAAAAAGGCTAAGGTCCTTGTGAGTAGGTTGCTAAATAAAATATAGGATGCCCAGTCGTATTTGAACTTCATATAAATAACAAGAAAAGTAGGTCCCAAATCTTTTTTTTTTTTCATATAAATATGTTCCAAATATTGCATGGGGCATACTTAAACTAAAAAAGTATTTGCTATATAGCCAACACTCAAATTTACCTGGGCATTTAGTATTTTCATTTACCAAATCTGGCAATCCTATAAGTGAGATGAAAAAAGGTGAGGGGAAGGGGGCTCTGTTTGCCCTGCCCAACTGATACCAGATTTTTTAGAATAAGGAACATGGATGGTTTTATTATCCACATTCTACCACTTGGCAACAGCAAAGCAGGAAACTAAAAATGAGAAAGAAAAAGGGAAGAAAAGTCCCAAGATTTTTACAGCTTCAAAATGAAAAACTGGAGTAACCATCTGTGCTGGTTTGAAGGGATGTATGTCCCCTAGAAAAGCCATGTTTTAATCAAAATCCCATTTTGTAAAGGCAGAATAATCCCTATTCAATACTGTATGTTTGAAGCTATAGTCCGATCATCTCCCTGGAGATATGATTTAATCAAGAGTGATTGTTAAAGTGGATTAGGTGACGACAAGTCTCCACCCATTTGGGTGGGTCTTGATTAGTTTCTGAAGTCCTATAAAAAAGGAAACATTTTGGAGAATAGGAGATTCAGAGAGAGCGAGAGAAGAACGATATAGGCACGAGAAGCAGGGAGCCCACTAGCCAGCAGTCTTTGGAGATGAAGAAGGAAAATGCCTCCCTGGGAGCTTCATGAAACAGGAAGCCAGGAGAGAAAGCTAGCAGATGATGCCATGTTTGCCATGTGCCCTTCCAGATGAGAGAGGAACCCTGACTGCATTTGCCATGTGCCGTCTCACTTGAGAGAGAAACCCTGAACTTCACTGGCCTTCTTCAACCAAGGATGCCTTAGATTGGAAATTTTTATAGACTTGTTTTAATTGGGACTTTTTCTCAGCCTTGGAACTGTAAGTATCTGATTAAATTCCCCTTTTTAAAAGCCATTCCGTCTCTGGTATATTGCATTCCAGCAGCTAGCAAACTAGAACAACATCTTTTACCTAACCATAGTTATTTAAAAGATGTAAAACAAAAGAAGACATTTACAAGCAATTGTTCATTTTGCATTTTGAAAGCATGACAGGAAATTCACTCCAGTTTTGCAGATGATGGTTATGATGTTTTGGGGAGCTTTTGCTTTTCAGATAGAAGATGCTACCTGGCCGGTGGCCCTGAAAGACCTGGGCAATTCAGCTGGGGATTTAACTACTGAATGGCCAAACCTCCTGTTGCCAATTTTAGGCTCAAGGGCATTCCTCCCAGAGCCATGGAGACTTCTCCATGAAGCTTCTGCAGAGCTTCTCCCCACCAGGGCAGCCAGGGCCTTGTCCAGGAAAGCATTCCCTGACCCCGAAGGATTTAAGTCATTTACGGATACTCGGTGCATGCCTGAAGTGTGTGTACTGAAGGGCTTAGAGAGGCAGCCTGGCTGCAGAGCCTCCTCCTGAACTGCCTTTGGGGGAGCAAGCACAGGGTCCTTACTGTTTATAGCAGTGGAAGGAGCAGGTAAAAAAAAAAAGGAGTTGGGTGGGTGGGGCGGGGGTACGATGGTCTGAAGTCATTGGTCACCTGCCTGCCCCCAGCACTGCCACAGTGGATATGTTTGGAATGAAAGGCACCATTAAAAATTGGCAAGGGGTGTGACAGATCAGAAGAAAAAACAGGCCAGTAAAAGATGGAGTTCAGTTAAATTCTGACTTAGTCCCTTGGCTCCTGGGGTGCAGGGGCCCTCACCTGAAGGCTGGAGAAAGCGCTGCTGAGTGAATAGTGAGAGTATAGTCCATTTATCTTTCTTCTTACAAGCCATAGGATCCCTGCAGTTTTTACAACTGCCTTCCCCACCTCTCACTTTTTTCTGATGGCAGTTATCCGGCTGGTGAGAATCCTCTCCTTTGCACCCGCAGGACATCTATCTAAAACAGAAGGAAATCCCGGTGCCCCAGGGCCCCCTGCCTCCCATCACCCACCCACCTAAATCACTAAAAACACTGATCAGGGGAGTTTCAGGAGGACAAGATGCTATTTTGGGCCTCCATCACTTTGCACCTGCTGCTTTCTTTGCTTCCAAGAAAGCGCTGCTCTTCCCTCTCCCCTTTACCCCCCCCCCCAGGCTGCCTGGTCACCTATTTCACATCAGAATCGGCTTGGAGGTAGGTTTCTGCAGGACTTGTTCTTTACCACACCTCAGAGTGAGAGGTTCTTTCCTTTGAGCTGCTGCCTCATCTGTCTGCCACACTCCTTTCTATTAGGTTGCTGTCCGTTGGCTCACACTTCCTCTTTCCACCCATGAGCTCCTTGACGGAGGGACCTGTCTTCTTGTTTGTCTCTATTTCCCCAGCAACTGAACAGAGTCTCGCATGTCATAGACAGTCAATATTTGTTGGATAAATGAAAACACATTTTAGGTTTAACAGAAATTATTCCATATGTTTCAAAAATCTGAACTCCCAGCAGTATGGAATGGCAATCTTTGTAAATAGTGATGCTCTTTCTAGGTGCATAGCTTCGAGCTCCATAAAAGGGCTGTGTGTGTTTGTCTGAACCCCTGGCTGGACCTTTGGCCCTATAATTGATTTATGATTACATCTTTTGCATTTCTATTTCATTCTGATTCTAAACTTCTCAGATAGCTTTGCCACAAACTCGTCAAAAGGAACAAAGTGCATTGGCGTCCAATTTAAACCCTCTTGGATTCTTGGAACGGCTGGTCAGCTGGGGACAGGAAGACTTGGTAGGATGTGCATTTCTCACAGACAGAGGTGAGACAGCACAGTCTCACAATAAAATCCTGGATCAAAGAAAGCGTGTGCTCACACCATCCGGAGCAGCTGCCTCCGCGGTCTGCGTTGGGGTAGGGCTTTGGGTTCCTGCGAATTCTCTGATTCAAGTCTCAGTTTGATGTGAACCATATCAGTCATCCTCCCTCCTTGAAAACATCCACAAACAAATCCTTCCTTGGAAACGGAGAAGTGGCTGGCTTTCAGTACCCCTCAGAGACTTGTCCTAACCTGAGTGATTCACCCCATGTGGCTTGGTCTCTTTGAGTAATCCCTCAGACTTGACCAGTGAGTAACTAAGATGGGAAAGTTCTCTGGAGAAAGGAACTTTGTTGCTTGTAAGTTTCTGGAGTCTGACTGTGAGGAATCCTTTAGGAGCTGCCCTTTCCATTGTAATCACCCACCGGGATCCCAAAAAGGTTTATAAGTGGCCTAAAGTTTAGGTTTGCTCTTAACCAGGGGGAGTTTTTCCCCCTTTAAACAAGTCTATATATCAAGGATGTCTCCTAGTTGAAGACAGAATTATCATATGATTCAGCAATTTCACTCCTAGGCATCTACCTAAGGTAATTGAAAGTAGGGAATCAAACATATTTACACGCCAAAGTTGATAGTGGCATTATTCACAATAGTCAAAAGGAGGAAGAAATCCAAGTATTCACCAGCAGATGAATGGATGAGCAAAACATGGTATCTACATACAGTGGAATATTGCACAGCTATAAGAAGGAACGAAGTTCTGACACATGCTACAACATGGATGAAACTTGCAGACCTCATGGGTGAAATAAGCCAGATCCAAAAGGACAAATATTGTATGGTTGCATTTATATGAAAAGTCCACAAGAGGCAGATGGAAAGACAGAGAACAGATTAGCATTTGCCAGGGGCTGGGGAGAGGAGAAAATGGGGAGTGACTCCTTCATAGGTATGGGATTTCTCTTTGGGATCATGGAGGTTTTCTGAAACTGAGTGGTGATGGTTGTACGACAGTGTGAATGTACTTGATGCCCCTGAACTATTTACAATGGTTAAAGTGACAAGTTACATGTTATATATATTTCACCACATTAATAATAGTAATGACAGTAACCTAAAATTTAACAATAGTCTCAGAATTTCTGTCTCTTTTACCAGTGTGCAAATGAATTAAATGGGGTTTGCTGTAGCTGGAGCAGAGATCTGGCTGAGGATATCCTGGGACCCCAGGTCCTTCTTAGCTGTTCCTGATATTTTCTTAGCCCTGTCCTTTCTATATACTTCTACTTAGTGCAGTGCTTGGGTTAGTAAAGCCCCAAGGACCTCACCTGGGACAGCATTTCTCATAATAAGCTTCATTTGTCTTCTTCTTTAAAAAGATGGATGATATATATCTCCAAGGGCACTAAAGCCCTCCAAAAAAAGAGGGGAGATCTCAGCCATCACAGCTAAAAGTCGCCACCTGTTGATATATTACATCCATGAGTGTGTGCTGACTCCTGAATGCCAATCAATACCCCTGGGTTCATTCCGGCCACGTCCCTGGCCTCATCTGTGATGCATTTCTCCCACAGACGGACTATGAGACACCTGACTTATCCCACCCACAACAGATGTACTTTTTGTCTGGTCCTAGGATTCACATGAAATAGTTTGAGCATTGCTAACCCAGACCCTGAGAGATGCCAATTAGTTTAACCAGAGGCCACTATTTGTGTGGTTATTTCTGTCTTTGTCTTTCAATAAATAGCCACAATTCTATTTCCCAAAGTTGCACAGTTTAATTCTTTCCTTGCCCACTCTTGCAGTGTGGTTTTGTTATTCATCTGTAACGTAGGGAAGCTCCTTGGTTACTGTTTTCCATCCCCTACCCTCCACCAGGCTTCACATTAGTGGTGGGGGTGGGATGGGGGTGGGGGTGCCTGAGCAGCTGGGCCTGGCGGAAGGGTAAGTTCTAGGCCTACTGATAAAGGGAATTGACTTGCATCTGCCTCAACTCTTTTTCAATTAACCTGGCCTTGGAGGGAAGTTGCTTGATGACTAGATGCCCTCCACAGCTCCTTCAGAAATGCCTCAACCCCCACTCTCACCCATCACCGCCTCTCCCCACATTTCTTGGTCTCATTTTCATAAGAATTTTTAGTTAAGAAGAAAAGGAGTTTCAAAACCCCTCCTGAATCTTTCAGTGCAGGAGGAGATTGGAATGAATAGTCAACAGGCCAAAGGGTCAGTAGGAAGGACCAGAAGCCAGGAGCATGAATGATTTACAAAGTAAATAATAGAGGTTTCTGGGGACTGGTGATATTCAGGCTAATTTAGCAATCACATAATGCTGAAAGAGCATACCCTTCCTTATCAGGGAACATCATACCCAGAGGCCAGCAGGGGCAGCATTCTGGACAAAGCTCATTCTGGACAAAGCTTATCTGCTTATCCTCCCTGTTTCTGCCCATTCCCTGGTTGGCTCATTCATTTATTCATTTACTCTGAGACACAGACTTGATCTTTACTTGGCATGTGGGGCTTTGCAGGAGGAACACAGGAGCTGGGCCTCCTCCATGGCCTTCTGCCCCCAGGTCCACAGTCTCTATTCTTGAATGATCCGCAGTAGTTGACGCATCGCATCGACACTGAAATGTTCAGGGGCCACACACATGGAAGTCCCGGAATTTTTGCTCAGAACTCACCCTGGGGCCTCCAGTTGAGGGAGTTGTTTTGAAACTCCAATGCCAGGTCCTCACCAGTAGAGCATCAGACTTCTGGGAGAGAGAGCTGACCACCCCCAGGCCTTGCCTCTATGCTCTCCCCAAGCTGCCCCAACAGCCCAGACCTGTATTTTAATCAGTGTCAACAGGGCTCCCAAATTAGTGCTGAAAAACAGCCTTGAGTCAGTGCTAGGAAACCCAGGGGTGGTGGAGGAGGTGACTCATCAGGCCACAACAAGGCCGAATTGCCATCCAAACTGTTTGTTTGGCCCGAAAGATCTTCCCAGCATGGCAAAACAGGGCTACAAAACAATGACACCAAGTACTGCAAACAGCAATTTCAAAATCCCCCAAGGTGAAAGAGAGAGATGACCATAAACAGGCAAACCAGGGCTTTAAGATAATGTTGAAGAGCAGGATTAAATTTCAGATTTTATAACCTTGCTTTTGGTAACTTAAAGTTGTTAGTGACATAGTTCAAGAAAGAGGCTTGGCATCCTGGATGTGGGGTGCACATTATTGTTCTAAGAACAGGTTTATGGTCTTTCAGGAAGGAGCCTGCAGTTTACATGAATAATCTCCCCTCTCCTTCTCCTCCTCCCTCCCTCCCTTTCTTTTACTCTTACTCCTTTGTCTGTCCTTCTCTCTCTTTCTCTGATTCTCCTTTCCTTTCCTTCCTTCCTTCCTTCCTTCCTTCCTTCCTTCCTTCCTTCCTTCCTTCCTTCCTTCCTTCCTCTTCCTCTCTCCCTTCCTCCCTCTCTCCCTTCTTTTATCCTTCTCTCCCTCTCTCTTTCTCTTTCTTTCCATCTTACTCCATGGAAAGGAAAGAAACTCTGTCTCACCTGGGAGCCAGGGACTGATTGGAATGAACCTACCCAGTTGTGGAGGGAAGGACCAGCGAGTGTGGTAATCATTTCCCAAGGTACAAGACCTGAATATTTTCTGGTTTTACGTGGCTATCTTATATTTTTCTATCTATTTGACAACTAAAGTTAGAATTTGGGACAATAATCCCAGCAGAAATGCTACTTCCTCCAGGGCTTGAATGAAAAACAAGAATTATTACTACAGTCCCTTATTTCAACAATTGGCCGTGGGGGAGCCTTGCCTACTCAGTGGCCTCAGCAGATTAGCAGGAATGCCGATTCCACATGTTCAGATCCTATCTAGGCATCATCAGAGTTATGCAAGGCCCCACCTTTCTGCATTTAGGTCAGCTAGAAAGTTCACATAAGTTGATTGGTATTTCCTGCACCAGTTAGGCAAAAAAATATTATAATCACAGCTTTTCTGGCTGGATTCAGGTATCCTTTGCTTCAAGCTCAGGCCAGAATCAGGAAATGAAGAGGCTTGCGTGAGAAGGAAGACTACTGGGGTGGAGGTTTGGAAGTGGGGCAAGGGGGAATTTGATGGCATCCAAGTGATCAACATGGATAAGTTATTAAGAAAAATCAAAATGACCCGCTCTCGGTAGAAATCACCACTGGTCAGATTCTTCTCTCTAACTTCTGCTTGTGACGTTGTATGAAGAGACAAGTGGGAGCTTCCATCACACTGGTAATAAGGATGCTGGACTTCTTGGCAAGTGTCATGAGGGCTTGTATCATTTGGGAAGGACTTCTTTAAGAAAAATACTGACTGTGAAAACAATATTAGGTATGCAAGTGAATATATATATATGGTGATTTTCCAGAAACCTTCAGATGAGTCCCTGGATCAGATAAGTCCTGAAACCCAGGAACCCAGCCTCTCCAGAACATCAGATAGTTCCATCTCCCTACCCCATATTATTGACAGCCCCCTCCAACATGAAAAAATTAGAATCCCATAGCCCAAATACCCCTAAAGAGTGGGATAGAAAGTTTAAAAGTGGTGGTGGAGTTGTAGAGAGAAGGTGGAATTTAACAAACAAATATGATTGCTGAATCATTAAATTGATATCTCTTTTAGTCTCCAGTATCTTAGAGCAGCTAGAAGTAAAAACCTAAAATTGTGGAATGGTAACCCATACCAAACTCTGAAATCTGTTCTACAATTAATTGTTGTGCTGTGCTTTGAAATTTGTTGCTTTTTTGCATGTATGTTATTTTTCACAAAAAAGAAAAATAGTTGATTGTGATGATAAAAAAATCATCTTATAAAACGATAAGATGATAAAAAAATCATCTTAGAAAAATCTGAAAGGATGGTATGGTAGCCCATGACAAACTCTGGAATCTGTCCTGTAACTACTTGTTGAAGAGTGCTTTGAAAACTATTGCTTTTTTTCTTTCTTTGCTTTCTATATGTTATATTAAACAATTTTAAAAAGTTAAAAAAAAAAGCAAATATATAATGGAATTCACAGTGGAAAAGAAATACAAAGAATCATGAATAGTGAAAAGCTGGCAAATATTCTATAAATCACAAAATTCACAAAAATAAACACTATTTTTATTAACCAACACCTGGACACATTTCTACAATACTGTTGTTTCCACTAGTTTTGCCTGCATACTCTTCAATCAGCTGTTCAAATGACAACAATTTTGTAATATTTTCTGCAGAGAGAATAGAAAGGTAACACAGTTCCTTCCTGTGAAACCTTGTTTCTCTCCCACCACCCAAACCCTCATACTTCTGGGCCAGGATGCTGGGGGACAACCTGGAGCCCCACAATCTTTGTGTCATGAGCCAGAGGACTTAGCACATGGAAGGCGAGGAACTGGATATACATTCCTCAAAGCCAGTTGTCCTACTCCAGAAAGGCTTGCTACCAGTAATGGAACTATACACAGTGTTTTAGGCCACATAAATTGATCCTATAAAACTTAAACTCTGTTAAGTTTATATACGTCTATATTCTCAGCTCAACTTTCCCTTAGCTGGGTCCCCAGAATGCTCAAAGCCATGCTCCAAGGTCACCCAACATGAAGGGGAATCTGATGGCCTGTGATTAAAATGTCTCACTCCTAGAAATTCTATAGCTCTTATGACCTGTAAACTCATTGGTGGACTCTTCCCCTTTCTAGGATCTTAGATGGGGTCCATGTAAGAGGGGATCCTTGACATCCATTAGCTTCACAATAAATCCACTTGGGGTTCTGTGTGAATTTGAACAAGTGACAACTCACTGGCCTCAGTTTCTACATCTGCCCATTTCACTGGATTCTTGCAAGGACCAAATGATGTAAGTGCAGCTGATAGCCTAAAAAGAACAGACTCAGCTATGTTATAAGGTACTTAGTGCAAACCTCATGCTTATAGTCTATTGTCAAATGGATAGACAGTTTGAAAGTATATGAGACAGTAACAACTATTCATCTGGGAAGAGGGCGGTTCTTTAACTTTTGTCAAGTAATCATCCACTCACAGAAGTCTAGAAGCAGCCGAAAATGAAATCTGGGTGGAGCTAGTGGGTAGGAGACCTAAGTTTTGGGATTTGCCTCCAATCTCTTGGATGGTCTGTTAGCTAACGCCAAATCTGGGTAGAATTTCTACAGATGCAGGAGGCTTCCAAAGTCTGAGGGGATTCACAGAAAGGAGAGAGAATTTCATTTTAGCAGGTCTGAAGGAGTTCAGAATAGGGTCTTTACTGCTGGCTGGTTCAGTATGGAGGGAAGCGAAAGCTGGAAAGGGTGAGGGTGAATGATGAAAGGAGGTGGATACCTCCTTCGCTGTCTCTGAGACCCAGGTCTTCTGCAGAGGACAAAGCAAAAGTCACATTTAGGAAAGCAACTATGATTGCCACATATGGGATTTATTTTACTTAAACCAACATTTGAACTGACTAGTGTGCGAACACACACTCACACTCTCTTCTCCCCCCCCCCCCCCCCCACATTGGGTTCAACACAGTGAGGTTGATCTAACCTCTTAGACTTTCTTGTTCCCCAAGCATGCCCACCTGGTGCTTTACAAATCTGTCTTCATAACGTTGACCTGTTTCAGGATATTTTCTCTTCCTTCTAGATATAACTGCAACTCTGCTTCCCTGCTCCAGGACACCTATTCATGTGCATCCATCTCGATGGAGCAGGGTGGTTTCTCCCATATCCCGTGTACCCCTGCACCCTAAGAAGGAGTGGATTCTTCTTGCTCCTTGTTGTTGCTCCCAGACACTTTCATGTACCTTTTCCTTCAAAAATTCCAGCAGCTTTATTCTGTAGGGCTGACAGTTGCTCCTTTTTACCATCAGCCTTTCAGCCCTTGGTGGTTTTAGCACCCACCTCTCTCTCTAGTACTTCTTTTCATGCCATCCTTCTTAGTAACTTTAATAACCACAGAAATCCCCCTATTCTCAGAGTTCCTTAAACTCATCTCCTGTTATAACCTGTTTTTTTTTTCATTTGAGAAGATATAAGTTAAAAGAAAAATCATGCAGAAAGAGAGAATTTCATATACACCCCTTTGTTACTATTATTTTGCATTAGAGTAGTAAGTTGGCTGCAACTAATGAGAGAATACTATGATAATTGTACTATTACTTTTTTATATCCCATAGTTTATGTTAGGATTCACTGTTTGCATTGATCACCACTCCTATGAGTATGACTTTTCCTTTTCCTCCAACTGCATTAACTCTGAAATCTCAACCCTGAGCTTCAACATCTGACCACTGTCTCCTTCCATCTAACTCCCTTACTTCAGTGCTTCTAGTCAAAGAAGTCTTCTACGCCAATGAAATCTCTTCCCACTATTTCTCAGCTCTTTGGGGCCCTTTTCCTTCTACATCCTTTGCTCCTTTCTCTTCCATTTATTCACCTTGCAAATATCTCTCCTGGTTACACCCAACTCTCTTCCCACTTGTCCTTCTGTACCTGAGGAGCAGAATCTTGCAGAAAGAAAGTGTACAGCCTCGCCAGTTCCAGTAACATAAAGTCTGTGGCCACAAATCTCAAGTGGGCCCTTAGCACAGCCCAGCAAACCTAATAAATTTCCACTCTCACACTCTTCAAAGCAGCTCATTTACACCTTTCTTCTTTTCAAACTTCTAGTGTCTCTCCTTGTTCCTTTTTCTTAGCTGGTGACTTGGCCTCTTATTTCACTAAGAAAACAGTGAGTATAGAACACCATCTCCTCTTTCTTTCTTTTTTTTTTTTCTTGCATTTTTAAAAACTTTTATTAATAAAACCAACCAACAGACAAACATGAACACTCTTAACGTATGAACATTCCATACTTGGTGTGCAACCAATGGCTCACAATATCATCAGATACTTGTGTATTCATCACCATGATCATTTCTCAGAACATTTACATCACTCCAGAAAAAGAAATAAAAAGAAAAAAGGAAAAACTCATACATACCATATCCCTTACCCCTCCCTCTCACTGACCACTAGTATTTCAATTTACTCAATTTATTTTAACATTTGCTCCCCTATTATTTATTTATTTATATCTATATTTTTTACTCATCTATCAACATTATAGATAAAAGGAGCATCAAACACAAGGTTTTCACAATCACACAGTCACATTGTGAAAGCTATATCATTTTACATTTATCTTCAAGAAACACAGCTACTGGAACACAGCTCTACAGTTTCAGGCACTTCCCTCTAGCCTCTCTAATACACCTTAAACTAAAACGTATATATCTATAATATGTGTAAGAATAACCTCCAGGATAACTTCTTGATTCTGTTTAAAATCTCTCAGCCACTGACATTTCATGTTGTCTCATTTCTCTCTTCGCCTTTACAGTCAAGAAGGTTTCCCAATCCCTTTATGCTGAGTTCCAGCTCATTCTAGGATTTCTGTCCCATGTTGCCAGGGAGGTTTACACCCCTGGGAGTCATGTCCCAGGTAAAGATGGGGAGGGCACTGAATTTCCTTGCTGTGTTGTCTGAGAGAGGGATAGACCACACTGAGCAACAAAAGAGGTTCTCTGGGGTGGCTCTTAGGCCTGATTTTTGTTTTTAATTTATTTTATTTATTAAATGTACCAACATACAAACACAAACATTCTTACCATATGATCATCCCACTCTACATATATAATCAGTAATTCACAATATCATCACATAGTTGTATATTTATCATCTTGATCATTTCTTAGAACATTTGCATTAATTCAAAAAAGAAATAAAATGAAAACAGAAAAAATTTATACGTGCCATACCCCTTACTCCTCCCTTTCATTGATCACTAGCATTTCAATCTAAATGTATTTTAACACTTGTTTCCACTATTATTTGTTTATTTTTAATCCATATGTTTTACTCATCTGTCCATAAGGTAGATAAAAGAAGCATCAGACATGAGGTTTTCACAATCACACAGTCACAATGCGAAAGCTATATCATTATATAATCATCTTCAAGAAACATGGCTACTGGAACACAACTCCACATTTTCAGGCAGTTCCCTCTAGCCTTTCTGTTACACCCTGACTAAAAGGGTGATATTTATTTAATGCATAAGAATAACCTCCAGTATAACCTCTGGACTCTGTTTGGAATCTCTCAGCCATTGGCAGTTTATTTTGTCTCATTTCTCTCTTCTCCCTTTCGGTCAAGGTTTTCTCAATCCCTTGGTGCTGAGCCCCAGCTCATTCTGGGATTTCTGTCCCACGTTGTTGCCAGGAAGGTCCACACCCCTGGGAGCCATGTCCCACCTAGAGAGGGGAGGACAGTAAGTTTGCTTTTCATGTTGGCTGAGAGAGAGAGCTTAGGACTAATCTTAAATAGGCCTAGTCTATCCTTTGGAGGGATAAGTTTCATATGAACAAACCCCGAGATTGAGGGCTTGACCTATTGATTTGGTTGTCCCCACTGCTTGTGAGAATATCAGGGAGTCTCCAAATGGGGAAGCTGGATTTTCCACCTTTCTCGCCATTCCCCCAAAGGAACTTTGCAAAAACTTTATTCACTGTTCAAATCACCGTAGAATTTATTGGGGCATCACTCTGGAAAAACCTACAAAATCTCATGCCCTATTCAAGGTTCCTTATATTTATGGTGTTCAATTAAACTGTCCATATAAGTTATATTAGGAAATCACTAGTCAAAATATAAATTTTGTACCAAATAAACATTTTTTGCTTTAGTCTCACACATAAGTTAAGGTTTTAAAATATGAATTGCCACCTATTTTCAATACTCTGCAATATTGACATTCTTTTGCTCTTCCTCACGCAAAAACATTTTTTAATTTGCACATTTAGTCACTGTCATTGTACACTCTAGGCATTCCTAAATTATACCATCTCAGTCTTTATAGTCTATCTTTTCTTCTGATTTCCTCACTCTCCAGCCCTCCTCACTCTATCATTCTCACATTCAGCTTCATTCAGTGTACTAACATTGTTGTGCCACAGTTAGGTAGTATTGTGCTATCCATTTCTGAATTTTTACAATCAGTCCTGTTGCACGATTTGTATCCCCTCAGCTCCAATTACCCAAAATCTACCCTATTTCTATCTCTTGATGGTCTCTGTTCTTAATTGAAATTCTCCAAGTTCATTCATTAATGTTAGTTCATATCAGTGAGATCATACAGTATATGTCCTTTTGTTTATGGCTAATCTCACTCAGCGTAATGGCCTCGAGGTCCATCTATGTTGTTACATACTTCATGACTTTATTCTGTCTTACAGCTGCATAATATTCCATTGCATGCATATGCCACAGCTTCTTTAGCCACTTGTCTGTTAATGGACATTTGGGCTGTTTCCATCTCTTGGAAATTGTGAATAATGCTGCTATAAACATTGGTGTGCAAATGTCCTTTTGTCCTCTGAATAAATATCTAGCAATGGAATTGCCAGATCATATAGTAATTCTATGCTTAGTATCCTGAGGAACTGCAAACTGCCTTCCACAGTGGTTGCACCACTTGACATTCCCACCAACAGTGAATAAGTGTGCCTCTTTCTCCACATCCTCTCCAGCACTTGTTTTCTGTTTTATTGATAATGGCCATTCTGGTGGGTGTGAGATGATATCTCATTGTGGTTTAGATTTGCATTTTCCTAATAGCTGGGGAAGTTGAGCATCTTTTCATATGCCTTTTAGACATTTGTATTTCCTCTTCTGAGAAGTGTCTGTTCATGTGTTTTGCCCATTTTGTAATGGGTTGTTTGTCTTTTTGTTGTTGTGTTGAACAATCTCTTTATATATTCTGGATACTAGACCCTTATCCGATATACTGTTTCCAAATATTGTCTCCCACTGTGTAGGCTATCTTTTTACTGTCTTGATAAAGTTCTTTGATGCAAAAAGTGTTTAATTTTGAGGAGTCCCATTTATCTATTTCTTTCTTCAATGCTTGTGCTTTGGGTATAAGATCTAGGAAACCACCTCCTATTATAAGACTTATAAGATATTTCCCTACATTTTCTTCTAAAAGTTTTATGGTCTTAGATCTAATGTTTATGTCTTTGATCCATTTTGAGGTAATTTTTGTATGGAATGTGAGATATGGATCATCTTTCATTCTTTTGCATGTGGATATCCAGTTCTCCAGGCAGCATTTATTGAAGAGACTGTTCTGTCCCAGGTGAGTTGGCTTGACTGCCTTATCAAGGATCAACTGTCCATAGATGAAAAAGTCTATATCTGAACACTTTATTCTATTCCATTGGTCAATATATCTGTCTTTATGCCAGTACCATTATGTTTTGACCACTGTAGCTTCATAATATACCTTAAAGTCAGGTAGTGTGAGAACTCTGACTTCATTTTTCTTTCTCAGGCTATTTTTAGTTATTCGGGACATCCTGCCCTTCCAAATGAATTTGGTTATTGGTTTTTCTACTTCTGAAAAGTAAATTTTTAGAATTTTAATTGGTATGGCATTGAATCTACAAATAAATTTAGGTAGAATTGAAATCTTAACTATATTTAGTCTTCCAATCCATGAACACAATATGGCCTTCCATTTATTTAGGTCTTCTGCGATTTCTTTTAGCAATTCTTGTAGTTTTCTTTCTATGTATCTTTTGTATCCTTAGTTAAATTTATTCCTACATATTTTTTCTTTTGGTTGCAATTGTAAATGGAATTTTTTTCCTGATTTCCCTCTCAGATTGCTCATTACTAGTGTATAGAAGCACTACAGATTTTTGAGTGTTGACTTTGCAACCTGCCACTTTGCTGTACTCATTTATTAGCACTATAAGTTTTGCTATGGATTTTTCAGGGTTTTTGAAATATAGTATTGTATCATTTGCAAACACTGAGAGTTTTACTTCTTCTTTTCCAATCTGGATGCCTTGTGTTTCTTTTTCTTGTCTAATTGCTCTGGCTAGAACTTCCAACACAATGTTGAATAACAGTGGTGACAGTGGACATCTTGACTTGTTCCTGATCTTAGGAGCAAAGTTTCAGTTTTTCCCCATTGATAATGATGTTAGCTGTGGGTTTTTCATATATTCCCTTCATCATGTTGAAGAAGTTCCCTTCTATTCCTATCCTTTGAAGTATTTTCACCAAGAAAGGATGTTGAATTTTGTCAAATGCCTTTTCTGCATCAATCAAGATGATCACATGGTTTTTCTGCTTTGATTTGTTGATATTGTGTATTACATTAATTGATTTTCTTATGTTGAACCATCCTTACATACATGGGATGAATCCTACTTGGTCATGGTGTATAATTCTTTTAATGTGCTGCTGGATTTGATTTGCAAGAATTTTGTTGAGGATTTTTGCATCTATGTTCACTAGAGAGATTGGTCTGAAATTTTCTTTCCTTGTAGTATCTTTGTCTGTCTTTGGTATGAGGGTGATGTTGGGTTCATAGAATGAGCCTTTTCTCCTCTTCAATTTTATTTTTTGAAGAGTTTGAGCAGGAGTGGTACTAATTCGTTCTTGAATGCTTTGTAGAATTCACATGTGATGCCATCTAGTCTTGGATTTTTCTCTTTGGGGACCCTCTTAACGACTGATTCAATTTATTTACTTGTGATTGGGTTGTTGAGGTCATCTATTTCTTCTTGAGTCAATGTTGATTGTTCATACCTTTCTGGGAAGTTGTCCATTTCATCTACACTGTCTAGTTTATTAGTATAAAGTCGTTCGTAGTATTCTCTCATTACCTCCTTTATTTCTTTGGGGTCAATGAACAGGTCACTTCTTCCATTTTTTATTTTATTTATTTGTATCCTCTCTCTTTTTATTTTTGTCAGCCTTGCTAAGGGTCCATCAATCTTATTAATTTTCTCATAGAACCAATTTCTGGTTTTGTTGATTTTCTCGATTGTTTTCATGTCCTCAATTTCATTTATTTCTGCTCTAATCATTGTTATTTCTTTCCTGTTGCTTGCTTTGGGGTTAGTTTGCTGTAAGAATATTTGTGTTTATATGTTGGTACATTTAATAAATAAAATAAATTAAAAAAAATCAGGCCTAAGAGTCACCCCCAGAGAACCTCTTTTGTTGCTCAATGTGGTCTATCTCTCTCTCAGCCAACATGGCAAGGAAACTCAGTGCCCTCCTTATCTTTACCTGGGACATGACTCCCAGGGATGTAAACCTCCCTGGCAACATGGGACAGAAGACCTAGAATGAGCTGGAACTCAGCATCAAGGGATTGGGATAATCTTCTTGACTGAAAAGGTGAAGAAAGAAATGAGACAAAATGAAGTGTCAGTGGCTGAGAGATTTTAAACAGAATCAAGAAGTTATCCTGGAGGTTATTCTTACACATATTATAGATATATAAGTTTTAGTTTAAGGTGTATTAGAGAGGCTAGAGGGAAGTGCCTGAAACTGTAGAGCTGTGTTCCAGTAGCTGTGTTTCTTGAAGATGAATGTAAAATGATATGGCTTCTCTAGTTCTTCCAAGTGAACAGTTAATTCCTTGATTTTTGCTCTTTCTTCTTTTTTGACATAGGCATTTAGCAGCAATAAATTTCTCTCTTAGCACTGCCTTTGCTGCATCCCATAAATTTTGATATGCTGTATTTTCATTTTCATTTGCCTCAAGGTATTTACTGATTTCTCTTACAATTTCTTCCTTGACCCACTGGTTGTTTAAGAGTGCATTGCTGAGCCTACATATATTGGTGATTTTTCTTGTCCTCTGCCTATTATTGATTTCCAACTTCATTCCTTTATGATCTGAGAAAGTGTTTTGTATGATTTCAATCTTTTCAAATTTATTGAGACTTGCTTTGTGACCCAGCATTTGGTCTATCCTTGAGAATGACCCATAAGCCCTTGAGAAAAAGGTATATCCTGCTGTTGTGGGGTGTAATGTTCTATAAATGTCTGTTAAGTTTAGTTTGTTTATTGTATTATTCAAATTATCTGTTTCTTTATTGATCCTCTGTCTAGATGTTCTGTCCATTGGTGAGAACAGGGAATTGAAGTCTCCAACTATTATGGTAAATGTGCCTATTTCTCTTTTCAGTGTTTTCCGTGTTTGCTTCATGTATTTTGGAACACTCTGGCTTGGTACATAAATATTTATGATTGTTATGTCTTCTAGTTGAATTGTTCCTTTTATTAATACATAATGTCCTTTTTCTCTTTTAATTGTTTTACTTTTTCAGTCTAATTTGTTGGGTATTAGTATAGCTACTTCTGCTCTTTTATGATTGCTGTTTGCATGAAATATCTTTTCCCAACCTTTCACTTTCAACCTGTGTTTATACTTGGGTCTAAAATACATCTCCTGTAGACAACATATAGATGGGTCTTATTTTTTAATCCATTCTTCCGGTCTGTGTCTTTTGATTGGAGAGTTTAATCCGTTAACATTTAGTGTTATTATTGGATTTTATATGTCATATCCAATTTTTCTTAATTTTACCTTTATTGATAGTCTTCATTTCTACACTCTTCCCCAGGCCTCTCTTTTCTGTCTTTTCCTATCTGTCTAGGTGCTCCTTTTAGTATTTCTTGCAGAGTCAGTCTCTTGGTCACAAATTCTCTCAGTGATCTTTTGTCTGAAAATGTTTTAATTTCCCCCTCATTTTTGAAGGACAATTTTGCTGAATATAGAATTCTTGGTTGGCAGTTTTTCTCTTTTAGTATCTTAAATATATCATACTACTGTCATCTCACCTCCATGGTTTCTCCTGAGAAATCTACACATAGACTTATTGGGCTTTCCTTGTATATGATGGATTGCTTTTCTCTTGCTGCTTTCAAAATTCTCTCTTTCTATAGATGATAATTAATACTTTAAAATGTCACCTTATGTGTGAGATTAAAACAAAAAATATTTATTTGTTAAAAAATTTATATTTTTACTAGAGCATTTCCTAATATAACTCATGTAGATAGTTTGATTGAATGTCATAAGTACTTGGAATCTCAGGTAGGACATGAGATTTTGTTGGTTTGTCCAGAGTGATGCCCCGATGAATCCTAGAGTGATTTGATCAATGACTGGAAAAGTATTTGCAAGCCTCCTTTGGGGAATGGTGAGAGTGGGGAGAAATTCAACTTCCCCAAGTTGAATTCTTGATATTCTCACAAGCAGTGTGGACAACCAAATCTATAGGCTGAGCCCCCAATCTTGGGGTTTGTTCATATGAAATTTAACCCCACAAAGGATAGGTCAAGTCTACTTAAAATTTAGGCCTAAGAGTCACCCCCAAGAGAGCCTCTTTTGTTGCTCAGATGTGGCCTCTCTCTCCAGCCAACATGACGAGCTGTCTCACCACCCTCCCCATCTCTGTGTGGCACATGACTCCCAGGGGTGTAGACCTTCCTGGCAATGTGGGACAGAAATCCTGGAATGAGCTGTGACTCAGCATCAAGGGACTGAGAAAAACCCTAGAATGAGCTGAGAATTAACAACAAGGGATTGAGAGAAACTTCTTGACCAAAGGGGGAAGAGTGAAATGAGACTAAGTATCAATGGCTGAGAGATTCCAAACAGAGTCGAGAGGTTATCCCGGAGGTTATTCTTATGCATTAAATAGGTATCACCTTGTTGTTCAAGATGTAGTGGAGAGGCTGGAGGGAACTGCCTGAAAATATAGAGCTGTGTTCCAGTAGCCATGTTTCTTGATGATGATTGAACAATGACATAGCTTTCACAATGAGACTCTGTGAATGTGAAAACCTTATGTCTGATGCTCCTTTTAGCTACTATATCAACAGAAGAGTAGAACATATGGAATAAAAATAAATAATAGGGGAGAACAAATGTTAAAATAAATTCAGTTTGAAATGCTAGTGGTAAATGAAAGCGAGGGGTAAGGGGTATGGTATGTATAATCTTTTTTTCTCTATTATCATTTTATTTCTTTTTCTGTTGTCTTTTTATTTCTTTTTCTAAATCGATGCAAATGTTCTAGGAAATGATGGATATGCAACTATGTGATGATATTAAGAATTACTGATTGTATATGTAGAATGGAATGATATCTTAATGTTTTGTTTGTTAATTTTTTTAATTAATAAAAAAAGTTTAAAAAAATTCTCTCCTTCTCTTTGACATCTGACATTCTGATTAGTAAGTGTCTTGGAGTATGTTTATTTGGATCTATTCTCTTGGGGTATGTGGCACTTCTTGGATCTGTAATTTTAGGTCTTTCATAAGAGTTGGGAAATTTTCAGTGATAATTTCCTCCATTAGTGTTTCTCTTCCTTTTCTCTTCTCCTTCTGGGACACCCACAAGACATATGTTCATGCACTTCATGTTGTCATTCAATTCCCTGAGTCCCTACTCAAATTTTCCATTCTTTTCCCTATATTTTCTTTTGCTTGTTAGATTTCAGATGTCCCATCCTCCAGTTCACTAATCCTATCTTCTGCCTCTTGAAATCTAACATTGTAGGATTCCATTGTTTATTTCATCTCTTCTATGTGCCTTTCATTCTCATAAGTTCTGTGATTTGTTTTTTCAGACTTTCAATTTCTTCATTTTGTTCATCCCTTGCCTTCTTTATATCCCCCCTCCATTTATTGATTTGATTTTTGATGAGATTTTCCATGTCTGTTCAGACATCCTGAATTAATTGTTTCAACGTCTATATCTCATTTGAATTATTAGTTTGTTCCTTTGATTGGGCCATATCTTCAATTTTCCTAGTATGATTCATTATTTTTTGTTGGCATCTAGACATTTAATTTCCTTAATTAGTTTATTCTGAAGATTGTTTTTACTTTTTTACCTAGGATTTTCTTGCTGGATGACTTTGTTGTCTATCTGTTCTTTGATGTTGAGTTCAGCTTATTCTAGACCTCTAGCTTAGGTTTAGTTTAACAGATCAGCATTTTTCAGTTCTTGTTTCTTGCCCCGCCAATATGGTGCCTTTTCCCCCCCCTCAGGAGGGTCTACTTAGGAATTATAGACCTCAGTCAGATTTTCCCAGACTGGCCTACTTTCAGGAGGAAAGGGTCACTGGCATCAGTTTTCCCTGAGGATGAGACCCAGGATGTTGAAAGACTTTCCTATGAAGCCTCTAGACTCTGTATTTTCTCTCTCCTGCCCAGTATGTGGCACTTGTCTGCCTGTGGGTCCCATAAGCATAAAGTGATGCAGAACATTTAACTTCAGGCGTTTCTCCCTGCTGGGGTCATAGTTGAGACAGAGGAGAGGTTGTATTCTGCCTTTAATCACTTCAGTTTCCAGACCTTGGGGTCTGAATTCCTTGAAGCAGGGATTCCACCTGAGCTGTGCCCCACCGCTCTTTTGGGGAAGGCACAGCCTTCAGTTCATTGCTTTCTTTCACCTGAACCAGTCTCTGCCTTTCAGACAAGCTTAATTCCACCTTTGCCTGGGGCAGTTGGAGACTGAGAAGCCTTGCAGTTGTATGCAAAGAGTAGTCAGGCCATAGTAACACAGCCAGAAAAAAGAAAAGAAAAAAAATCCTTTTCAGAGCAGGACTCCCGTTTCTTTGGGTTTGCCAATCAAGAGCTTAAGTTAGCTCTATATATCTCCATGTCCTATGTGTCCCCTCCTTTCCTTCAGGGCCCAGACCTCTTCAAGTATTTTGGGCTATCCAATCCAAAAAGACCTCTGCTCTTTTTTTTGTTTTCTTTTTCCATCAGCCCTGCCCCTTCTGTGCCAGGGCAAAACCCAGCAACCTCAGCTTTTACATGAGGTTCATCTGAGCTGGGAGTCTATTTTTAGTAGTCAGAATTTGTTATTTAATTCGACAATTGGAGTTTGGTTGAGCTCAGCCCCTGCTGTTAGCATATCCTCTTTTCTTCCCCTCTTGGAAGCAGCCCATGGGGGAGGGGCGCCAGCCTCCCCAGCTTGGGGGACTCATGGTTCTGGGTGGGCTCACATCTGGTCCAGCTTGCCTGGACTGGTGTATGCTGTGTGTCCATTCACTGATGTGGCTCCAGCAGTTGTTCTCTACTGTTCCTGGCTGTTTACTAGCCGCTCTTTAGGATGAACTAAATTCCACACCTCACTAGGCCACCATCTTGAACTTCCCCATCTCCTCTTTCTACCACCAAATCTACTAATACTAGTAAATCTTCCATACATTATGCTTTCCTTTCTTTTTTGAAAGCAAAAAAAAAAAAAAAAAGCTCTTGTTTTGCACCGAATCCCCTACTTACACCTTTGCTCCTCTAAGTATCTCATGCATTCCTCCTTGTCTACTGCATTATTTCCTAAAGCATAAGAACATCCTGTCATAGTTCAAATTTCATATCAAAACAGACCTCCCCCGCCTCCCCATCCCAAGATCTCATGTTTCCTTGAGCTACTGCATTATTTTAAGCACATCACCCCCAGATGTAGTCTCCTGGTCCTCACAGCCTATTGCCTTCTAATTAGGCTTTTCTTCCTACCAGCCCATCATAACTGCCATCGAGTAACCAGGGAACTCCTTTATTGCCCCATCCAGTCCTCCTTGAATTCTGTCTATCAGTGAATTTGACATAGCTGATCATTCCCTCTTTCTTGAAAACTTATTTTTCAGGGGCTGCGGGTAGGGACTTGGTTCGAATAGTTCACACTCATGCCCCACTAGCCCCTCCTTCTCAACCTATTTTCCTGGCTCTTCTCTTTGCAATTTCTAAATGTTGAATGGCCCCACACTCACATTTTAAGCCCCTCTCTGTTCTCTTTCTAAGCTCATTGTGTAAGTAATTTCATACAATCTCATGTCTTTAATGCTACTTTTATAATATGCTACTGATATTTAAATATAGACTTTCAGATCCAACCTTTTCCTTGAGCTTCAGACTTGCATTCTCATTCCCTATTTGACATCTATAGAAACTTTCCAAATCAAACTCTTAATTCCACCATCCTGGGCCTATACCCTCTCAGGCTTCCCTGTTTCAGTAAATGTCACTGCTATCCATTTAGTTGCTCACTCTCCAAACTGAGTTGCTATCCTTGACTTGGGTCTTTCTTCCATCATTCTTATCACCATTTCATCAACAAGTCCTGACTTGATTTGGAAAATTTATCCTGACTTCCATCATGCCTCACCAAGCATATCACCCCAGTTCAAGGATCCGTTATATCTCACCCAGAATATCATAAACAACTGCAAAAGGGTCTCTTGTGGCCTGCAGTAAATTCTGTATATAGGCAGCCAGGGCAGTCTTTTCAAATCAAAAGCAAATGATGTTGTTTTCTTGTTCAAAGCCTTCTAATGTTTTCCCATCCACTCAGAATAGACTTTACACTCCTTGCCACAGTCTATGGGACCCTGCATGATCTGTGAATATCTCCAACTTTATCTCTTACCACCTCACTCAACTCAGGTCACACTGGACTTTTTCATATTCCTTAAATACACAAATCTTTCCTACCTTATTTTCTTAATTCCTTTGCCCTTGCTCTCCTCCTTGTCTAACTCTTCCGGGTTCTTGAATGTCTTACTTCCTCAGACCTCTTCTTAAATGTTTCCCCTTCAGAGAGGACTTCTTCATTAATCTATCTAAAATAGAAAAGATCCTTTCCTCATCCCCTTACCTTGATTAATTTTTCTCCCTAGCACTTATCACTCTTTGACAAGATTTATTTTATTGCATATCTGCCCCACAAGAATGTAGGATGCATATAAGTAAACATCATTTTATAATGAGCCAGCACCTAGAAGAGTACCTGGCACCTCACAGGTCCTCAATGTAATATTGTCGAAGAAAAAAAAAAGAATATAAAGGGAGAAAGAAAAAAAGAGCAAGATCTGTCTGTGAGGTACCTATTCCCTATTGCCTAACCTGGCTGCCATTCAGATTTGGAGTCTTCTCTGAAGAGACATGTAATTCTCCAAACATAGATCACCCCAGTCCCATCTCCATGTCTTTGTTTCTGTATTCTATCATATAATATATCAAAACCTGCCCCTCAACCTATCTTTATGATTTTCTCCTTTAAGGCAGTTCATGTCTGATGTATTTGTACTGGCTTGTTGAAGTCAAGTCAGCTTCTTTCTCTTGCCTCCTATTATACTTGGAGCTAATTATTTCTATACAGCACTTACCTTGGGTTTTGGCAATAATCATTCTATGAGTGTGACAAGAGTCTAGTCAATTTAATTAGGGCAAATTTGCCTTTGGGACAGAGAGCATTGCTTATTCTTTTGTATCCCCCACCACACCTAGTCCTGTGCTGAATACACGGCTATGTGAACATCTGTTGATCAATTGATTAACCAATCATCATATGGCAATCAAAAGGAAACCATTGAGCTTTTTTATTTTTAAAGATAGACTATTTCTATCTACACATACACAAATGTAATGTAATTTTATATCTAATAAAAAAAAGCATAAAGACAAGTAAGTACTGAAGTTCTCTTTATGGATACAGATATAGAAAAGTCAATAGAAGCTCAGTGAAATGTGACTCAGCTTGAGTAACATTTGAGGACAAGGGGCTTCCAGGGCATGCCTCTCTGTGTGTATGTGATGCAATCTTGGCTCTGGGGAGGGAGGCCTTGCATGTGGCTCGGACAGGCTGCCCGGACAGGCTGCCAGGAGGACACCAGCAGGAGCAGCTGTCTAACTGGCCCGGCCACAGTCAAAATCGGCTGACTTAAGGCAGCCCCATGGATTTAGAGGCACGTTCTAATACATTCACAAGTTGCATGACTTTGAAAGAAGTTCCAGTGTTTGTGGGCTGGGACATACAAGAATGAGCAGGGAGGAGACTGAACAGAAATTATGGTTTGCGTTATAGACAAATTCCTCTGTAATAGTTGGTAGTAAGGAATAGTTCATGAGGCTTTCCAGTTTGGAAGAACTGGCCATTAGAATTGTTCCTTTTATCTTGATTTCTAGGCTTAGGGGTAGGGGGAAAATGGGAATTAAAGTTTACTGCAATCTGAAATATTTTGTTGAAGAATTATCTATCTATATAAATCTATATTAAAAAACAACCTTCTAGCCTCTCCTTCTTGCATGTTGCTATTCACTTGCTGGAAGAAGAAAGGAAGAGTGACATTGGTGATGATAAAAGGAGAATGCAGGAATTCCTTACCCAGATCTGCTCACTCATTACATCCCTATACACCATGGTGCTTGGACTTTCATCTTTATGAAAAAGTATAGCACATTCACATGTTCTGATAAAACAGAAAGAAGCCAAAGTCAAATGTCAAAGAGGTAACAAAATGATTATCAATAGACATGGTCCCTAAAGCCAACTTTAAAATGTATTTTTAACATTTTTCCTTTTAAATGAGATCTCCAGAATGCTGTAGGTCCCCTGGTTGAAAAGGAGTTTGTACAATTAGATTTTCTCTAATCCATCATTTTCCTTTTCAGGGTGTTTTTCTTCATATATAATATCATCAAAGGCAAAGGTCTCCGAGCTCCCACCAAGACCCTTATCCATGGCATTGAAATGCTGGTAGAGGCTCTCCAAGCCATGTGTTACCCTTGCAAAACGTGCAGGTATCTTGGTGGGATAGATGATGCTTGGTTTTCTAGAAATAAAGGTTGAGATGCCTATCAGTGTAGCGCGATGTGCCCTCCATGTTCAAATGGCTGCTGCAGCGGGTAGTATTATTAGAATGGAAGTTCAAGTTCACTTGAGATACCTTGGCCAGTGCACATGAAAGGGAATGTCCCTTTATACACCACCCGAGTTCTACTGTGATTGAAAAGCAAGAGATGGAGGGAATTTTAGGGAGAAAAATAGTTCTCATAAGTTCTTAGGTCAATGGCTAAATTTCATACACCTTGATATCTTTCCACAATTTTTACCACCAGATGACTGTGGATCTTATAAGTATACATGGAGAGTTTGCCAGCAATCACATGCACATGTAACAAAGGATCCTTTGTTTTCTTCTTTGGATTCTGTACTTGATCAGTTACTCACCACTTATCCTTGCCCAAGGCATCGTGAATTGTCAGCATCCATCCAAATGACTCAACTAATAATGCACCTCTTGCTGGGCCCTGTGAGATGACTCAAAGATGAAGCTAAACATCATTCAAGAATGCTGTTTCTAAGGTACATGTTGGATCAGTTGCCCCAGAAAATTTATTTGCTAAGGATACTGAGGTTCACTGTAAAAGTCTTTCAACTTTGTCGATGTTTGACAATTTATAGTAAAATGTTAAGGAAAAAAATGACATGTCAACTCTAGTGGATGAGTTAATCAGAGTAAAAGAGTACATCAGATTTTGTTTGTTGTAGATAGAGAATGCTCAGAAATAGAGAGCAGGGTCAGTTTTAACCTTCTTGCAAATGTCTAGGTAGGCAAAGCAACCTCATCTCAGGTTTTGATATCTGTTCCCTCATTTTAAATTATTGGAATGTGGAAAGCAACCTATTTGTTTTATTTTCCTTTGTCTAAAACTGCCAGATCCTACTGATCTGCACATATGAAAAAAACCTAGTCTATTGCTAACTATAAATTTTCATTTATTTATGCCTTGGCTATGATTAGGTAGTTGATAACAGGTACCCAATAAATGCATATGAAATGTGCATTCCTTCTTCTGTGGATCATCTTCTTCTCAGTTCCAAAACTCAATAGGTAAGCATAAAGTTTCTGGAGTCAGATTACCCGGTTCATTAGAAGATCAACTCTGTAGGACTTTGGACAAATTGCTTAACCTCTTAAGTGTCTTATCTTAAAGCACAGATAACACTGGTTCCTGTGTCAAAAGACTGCAAATGCCAGTAGTAAGAGCTCAATAAACTTAGCTAGCTCTCTTTAGAAGCCTTATTTTACCAACCATCTTTCTCTCACTGTCCTCTCATTCAAGTCCCCACCTCTGCCTATCTATGTCTATTTCTACCTCTGTCTCTGTTTCATTCTATCCCAACCCTTACCTCTAGCATCTTTATGTCTTTATCCATCCAAACCTCTTTCCTTCTCAGACCATCTTGTCGGGGATGGGCTGAGACTGGTGCCCTTCCCCATCCTGCTAATGCCCTTACGGGTTTCCATGGACGCTGCTCCCTCTTAAAAATGCAGCCTTCTCTGTTTACAGAGTCCCCACGGCATCTTACGTCTCTCTACTTCCCAGGTAAATGCTTCCTTTATGAACATTTTCTTCACCATCATTATCTTTTCTTCACCATTTGGATTCTTTCCACAATCAGATCCTGACCTTCCGTGCCCCAGATCTACAGTGCCCTTTTGCATGCCAAGTGAAAAATGTAGCCAAATCTCTTACAGGACAAGCCATCAATCCTCAAGTATTTATAGGAGTGCTCTTAGGTTCAAGACACCAAAAAAATGCTCTCTTTTTTTCTCATAAAATCAACATTTAAACTCAACAACAAAAATAATGAAAAACTCCATTAATTTGTCAATAGCCATAACAGCCTGAATGCACATGCTCTCTATTGATCTCAGAGGGTGGTACGATGGTGGCTCAGTGGCGGCTCAGTGGCAGAGTTCTCACCTGCCATGCGGGAGACTTAAGTTCGATTCCCGGTGCCTGCCCATGCAAGGAAAAAAAAAAAAAACCCTCCATTAATTTAAACTGATTTTTGTGCAGACACAGGTTTCTAAAAAGCAAACCACAAGATGTCTGATTAATGCTTTAGCGCATAACCTGTGTAGGTTAATGAAACAATTAAAGCTCCAAACTCTAGCGCATGACATCTTACATCATTACAACGTCCACGGAGGCAGGTGAGGAACATTTCTCTCTGCGGAAAATAATGATGTTCTGTTTCCTTCAGAAACCTAAGCTAGGCTATGGTGTCTCAGAAATGCATTCCTATTATTAACATTAATAATAAAGCCCTACTAAAAGAATCCTATTCCTAGGTGGGAGAACACTTTCAGGAATACTTAATACTCTAGTTGTCTTTGTGCTCAACATGCATTTCTCAAGGGAAGTCTCAGGCTAGCTACTGCATCACAGCTACCTGCCATGCATCTGTAAAATGCAGATGCAAGTTTAACAGCTGATTCTTATGCACCCTTGAGCCAGAGAGACACTGCTTCGGGACTGCTGCCCCAAGAGAGCCGGTTCCCTGCTGACAGCACCACATTGTGATGTTCGCGTTGCTCAAGAGGATGCCATAGTAACGAGATATACCCATCCATACATCACTGATGTTACTTAACCTTCACATATCATTTCTAAAAATCAATTTTTAAAGTCCCTTAGAAATAAGCAAGATGAAACACAAATAAAACAGTGACTCCTCAGCTAAATAATGTGAACAGGATTCGGTCCTTTCTGGGAAACAGATGAAGCTTTTATTGGGACAGTCACTTGCTAGCATCAGAGGTAGCTGGCGAGTGGTGTACCCCAGTTCAAGGGATAAGTGTCCTCATTTCTGCTGGTTGACTGAGCTCTGCTAACACTGGAAGGAGTCCTGGGACAGGATACTATCTTCTTGGTATAGGAGGCCTTGCTTAGAACTTTTCTGAGCCATCTCAGAATCTAAACAAATAAAATGGTCTGTCTCTGTCTCTCTTTTCTTTTCTCCATAATGGCAATTTGGGGACCAGGACATCAGTGATTTTATGTGACATGCTTAGGACAGCTAATTATACTTTTTTCTGTTTTCCACACATAATATGTCTCAAATTTGCATTTCAGGCTACAGCTTGGTGGTTTTCAACTCTGGTTGCATTTCAGAGCCTTCTCAAGGCTTTAGAAAATTCCCATGCTCAGGCTGCACCCCCACCCCAGCGAGATTTTGGCTAATTGATCTAGGGTGGGGCTTGAGCACTGGAATTTTCAAAGTTTCTAGGTAATTCTAAGTGTATCCAAACTTCAGAACCACTGATAGCTTTATGATGAGACATTGCGCAAAAGTCAATTCTATTAAAATCAACAACAAGGGCACTGGTTTGACAGCACCCTAACAGCTGAATAGTTTATGCAGGAGCTATTCATGACTGCAGAGTTAATGTGAATTTGACTACATTTCACAGTTTAAGGGTCAGGAGTTGAAGTCCTATGATTCAGCACGAGAGAGAGAGAGAGAGAGAGAGAGAGAGAGAGAGAGAGAGAGAGAGAGAGAGAGAGAGAGAGAGAGAGAGAGAGAGAGACAGAGAGAGAGAGAGAGAGAGAGAGAGACAGAGAGAGAGAGAGAGAGAGAGACAGAGAGAGAGAGGGAGGGAGGGAGGGAGGGAGAGAGAGAGAGAGAGAGAGAGAGAGAGAGAGAGAGAGAGAAATATTTTCCTCCACACAATGTTAAAGTGCTAACAGTAATCCCCAAATTTATATTTTTATACTGTTCAGAAGCAGACTTCAGTAGGAAATCCAGTCAGCAAAATTGCCAGAGAAAGCTTGTTTTCTCAATTTGCCCGTAACATTCCTAACTTCAAAGCTTTATAGGATTAGTCAGTTCGTGTAAAATCCAGCATGCATAACAAAATCGGCCGTGATGTTTTTGCAGTTAGGTTACATTTAATTGACTTGGGGGGACTTTGGTCGGGAGAAAATGGATGTTCACAGAACCAGTGGAAGCCGCGAAACCTCCGTCTGACCACATCTGTTTATCTCCTTGAGTCAGCAGGGCTGGCAGCGCTCAAGGACGAGGCTGGCTCTGCATTAGAGGACCCGCGACTATGGCAGATAAGGATCCGCCTGGCGGGGGTGTTGGAAACCTCTCCAGCCAGCCGGGAGCAGGGCGGAGGGCCTTCGTCCCCCGTGGCCTCTGTCTTCCCTTCAGCGAACTTTGATGAGTTCTGTACGTTAGGTTGCTGGCATCTGATGTTGGTAAAAGATAAGTGCAAAGAATTTACGAGAGCGCCGCCACTATCTCCCCTTGGGAAGTCTGAGCACACGTGTACAAGCCTTCTCCGGATGGTGAGGGGCAAAGGGTGCAGGAGGGCAAAAAGCACAGAAGCAACCCAGTGCTTCTAAATGCATTCCCTTTGACATGGTCTTTGGCTAGGGAAGGCACCTCGGCCCTGTGGGTTTGAGCCCGAGGCTTGCATTTGGCCCCCAGGTCACTTAATAGCTTGATCTTGAAAGCTGTTGGTGATGGGGGCGGGGAGCAGGCTGCAGTGTGAACGCCCACAGCTATTTAAAGCCAAAGCCACGGGGACGTGATTGGACTGAATGGAAACAGAGTTTCAGAGTGAAAGTGAGTGGGATTGGGTTTACTTAATTTAATTAGATTTATATTAGAGATGATCTCATTTAAATGAACGGCGCTTTCCTTGATGCTTCTAAGGCCTGGTCCTGAGTCCATGGCTTTCCCGGAATGATGCGGTGTGTGTGTTGGGGGGACGGGCTGTCGGGGAGGGAGTCTGTTTTCCATCCCGCCTTCAGGTCCTCACTGCTGCCTCCTCGCATCAGCCGCGGCCCCGGTGGGACCCTCGTCCTTGCCTTGCCGGGCAGTCTCTGGTTGGGGGGAGGGGATGCCACCACTTGCGCTTCCTAGGGGCCCTAGAACTCTGCTGTTGCCGTCGCTATGGGAGCCTGCCTTGCACCAAGGATAGAGCTTCTCAAGGGCATCCAACCCTCCAGAGGGCAAAAGCCGTGGGGCTTTGACAACACAGCAGGAGACAACTCAACTTCCATTTCCAGAACAAAAATAAGCTCTGTAGTCAGCAACGCACCAGGTCCTTTACCCAAGTCGTAAAGCCAAGTATAATTGAAGTTAACTAGTTGGACCTCATAAATAGGGAGGCTGATCCGTGGCATGGCAGTTCCTCCTTGCCTTGGTGGTTCTCTCTGTTGAAAGTAGGAAGGGAGGCAGAGCAGTCTGTGCTGGGCCAGGAGATGCCCCTGGGCGCGGGAAGCAGTCCCAGCTGTGGCTGCGGGGAGGGCCCTGAGAGGGTGAAAGATGCAGCAGCTCCCCCCCCTCCCCTCCCGTTGCTCCTATGAGGCAGGAATTAAGGAAGTCAGGAAACAACAAATTTTGTGATAGAATAATAGGGCCGCATTTCCAGTAAGGAGGGTCGCCTGCCCCGGGGGAAGTCTGAAATTACTGTCTTCAAGCCCCCTATCCACCTCGTTCCTTTTATTCTTGAGAGATTTCCAGAATGTCTGCATTGTAGTTATTAAGAAGTAGGTGTATCGTTGCCCTTCAGTAAGAACAGTATTATTTAGGGTTATGTTTTTATCAATTCAAACATATATGTGGTATATACACAAACATACATGCATGCCTACATACACACACTATATGTACTTTGTAGGACAATGGTCTTGTTTCTCCACTTTTCTTCCCCAATAACCTTGCACTATACGAACCACTAAATGATGGTTATGTTATTCCCTCTCAATAGGACAGGACAGGCAGCAGTATGGTTTGCAATCAATTCAAAAGGCATTTCCTGGGTAACCCCCACATTGAAGGTACCAACCTCAAGAACCAAGGGCGGAACTAAAATATAGAGAATGCAGGCACCCTCTCAAGGTCTTCTGTTCTAGTAGAGTAGATGAAGCCGCAGGTACCAAAAACTAATTCAGAGAAGACACACAAAGAAAGAGGTGTGCAATTTCTGAGGATGATGAGCTAAGGCTTGGCTGGGAGACCTAGACGTCTGCACAGGAGGTACTTTCTGTGCTGTGCTCAGAAGGAAAGATGGTCAGACACATGGTGGTGGTCATGGGTCACCCAAGCAGAGGAGGTGGTAGAGCAAAGGCATGGCCCGGGAAAAGAGTTGAGCATGTTCTGGAACATAAAGCTGTTCAGGGTGTAAGCAGAGAGGTGACAAGTAAGTTCTCCTAGAGTGAGACCCTGAGAGTCCATCAGTGTCATGCCAAGAAGGTTGAACTCTACCAGCCTAAATGCCCAGGTTTGGAAAGGCATCAAGATGAGTCTTGCTAGGATAGGGTGGACCTAGTATGCCACGGTGGGCTCCTTGCACCAGACTGCCTTGAGTCACACCCTCTACGCCATGTATCCACATTTGTGCCTGGGTATCTCCCCAGGGCTCGGGACTATGTCTTTGACCTCTGCCACCAGGACACGGCCCTTATATCCCATCCAGCTGTTGGTGGGGGGAGTATTCTTGTCCCACTCTCCCCCTACCACCAGCTACTGGCTAGGACTGGTGAAGGGGAGGGAGAGGTGAGATTCAAGGCAGTGTTTCTGGCTCTTTCCATGTTACCAGTCTGCTTCCATGGCTCATTTCCCTAATGATGTGTTTGCTGTATTAATTGTGCAGGCCTCTGAGGACTAGGAAGGAGGAATTTCATCTCAGAGCTTTATAAAATTTGTTCTTTGCTTTAGAGACAATGAAATAGCCATGTTGGAAAAAATATCAATGGAACAAAACCTTTAGGCCTTGATTCATAAAGACATTCAGAACAAAAGAATATGTCAAATGCTTCCCATGACACTGTACTGAGCTCTATATCTCATTATTAAGTGTTTTCAGCTTTAAGTGTAGGTGAAACAATAGCACATTTTATATCAAAATAAAGCACAGAGCAACCAGGCAAATACAATTTGAGGACAATATGTTGAATGAAATGTTAGAAACAAAAAGACCAATATTATCATGTTTCACTCGTATGAACTAATTATAATACAACAATTTGAAGAACTGAAGTCGAGAGTATGGGTTATCAGGTTTGGGCCTATTGTAAAGGTTCCTAGATTGTAAACTCTTACAGCAATCACATTCTAGAATTGTAACTGTTACTTCTAAATTCTGAGATACTGAGCTATTTGTGTATAACCTGGTCGTTCCCTGGAACTTCAGTTATTTGTGAGATACCTGAGCCTGAGAGCTAGAGCTCTGAAGCTATGAATGTCAGCATTACCCTATACAGCAACTTTTTAAAAAGTGTCATACTTCAACTAGAGATATGAATGTAGCTGATCTGCATAGGACTAAGGTAAATCAGAATACAGGGTAAATGATGATATGGTCTATATTTTAAAACTTCAACTTCTGTGTGAGAGATATTTATTTGGTGCAAAATTTATATTTTCTGTTCCACGCTGTGTAATTTAACTTATATAGTCAGTTTATTTAAACACCATAATTACATGGAATTTTGAATAAGTTGTGAGATCTTGTTGGTTTGTTTGTACAGGTTAGTGTGATCCACTGATATATCTCAGAGTAATTTGGGCAGAGAATAAAAAAGTACTTGCAGGGCGGGCCGCGGTGGCTCAGCGGGCAGGGTGCTTGCCTGCTATGCCGGAGGACCTCGGTTCGATTCCCGGCCCCAGCCCATGTAAAAAACAGGCAGACAAACTACAATAAAAAAACAGGGGGGTGTTTGGAGATGTTTCCCTTTCTTCTTCCCTTCCTTCCTTCCATCCTTCCTTCCTTCTCTCTGTCTTTCCTTCCCTTCCTCCCTCTAAAAAAAAAAAAAAAAAAAAAAAAAAAGTACTTGCAAAGTCCCCTTGGGGGACTGGGGAGAAAGGAAGAAATATTCAACTTCCCACCTGGAGAATTCCTGATATTCTCCCAAGCAGTGGGGACAACCAATTCAATAGGCTGAGCCCTTGATCTTGGGGTTTGCCCCTGTGAAACTTATTCCTGCAAAGGAGAAGCTAAGCCTATTCACAATTATGACCAAGAGTCACTCCCAGACAACCTCTGTTCTTACTCAGATGTGGCCTCTCTCTAAGCCAACTCGGCAGGTGAACTCACTATCCTCCCCTCTATGTGGGTCATGACTCCCAGGGGGTGTAAATCTCCCTGGCAACGTGGGACCTGACTCCTCAGCATATGCTGGGCCCCAACCTCATGGGGTTGAGAAAGCTTCTTGACCAAAAGGGGAGGAGAGAAATGAGACAAGATAAATTTTAAGTGACTGAGAGATTTCAAATAGAGTTGAGAGGTCATTCTGAGGTTATTCTTATGCATTACAAGATTTTAGTTTATGGTGTATTGGAGTGGCTAAAGGGAAATATCTGAAACTGTTGAACTGTATTCCAGTAGTTTTGATTCTTTTTTTTTAGATTTTTTTTTTTAAACTCAGTGTTGATTCTTGAAGATGATTGTATAATCATATAGCTTTTGCAGTGTGACCATGTGATGGTGGGAACCTAGTGGTTGATGCTCCTTTTATCCAGGGTATGGATAGATGAGTAAAAAAATAAGGACAAAAACTAAATAAATAATTGGGGGGAGGATAAGGGGTAAAAAAATTGAGTGCTTGCAATACCAGTGGTCAGGAAGAGGGAGGAGTAAGGGGTATGAGATGTATGTTTTCTTTTTGATTTCTTTTCCTGGAGTGTTGAGAATGTTCTAAAAATGATCATGGTAATGAATATACAACTAAGTGATGATATTGTGAGCCATTGATTGTATACTTTGCATGGACTGTATGGTGTGTGAAGATATCACAATAAAAATATAAAAAAAATTAATCACAGAAGATTACCCTTTATGGTTGCAATAAAAAGGAAACCATGAACTTGTAAGTCTTAATGCACTGCACAGTGTACGCATACTTGTAGTTACCTTCTTAGTGGTATCTGCTGTCAACTCTCTGGCCCAAGAAGGTTTTAGTAGGCTAGGATGCATCTTGCCTTTTAATTACAGGTTTTAATGCTTTTGACACCTCTTTCTGGAAAAGGTCACAGGTTCTGCTTCCTCTAAGTTAAAACAATCACTGCAAAGCCTCAATGTAGACACTGTCGTTGCTAAGGCTGAAAAAAACAACTGTCATTTTTTTCTACTCTTTCTGTCACTTGGAGGGAGAAAGCTGTTTGGCTCCTGTTTGGGTTTGTGTCTGAGACATCAGAGCAACGTACTGAAAATGAATTGATCTATTCATGACACCAACCGTGTTTAACGAACTTAGGGCTGCCGTGCGTTCCCACAGCTGTCTTTCACGGTTGCTCAGGGGAACTTGGAGGCCAGCACTTGTGCTTGAGAAGCTTCCATGGGATGAGTTCACCCTGCAGAGCTCTGGAAGTTCAACTCCTCCGCAGAGGTCGTAGCATTCACCCCTCCCCTTGATTATGAGCAGAAATGAATGATGTTCGCAAGAAAGTTCATTTCCCAACACCACAAGATTTTGTGTCAATGATCTAAGGACAAAATAGCTATAAAATTAAATCTTTCAGGGAAAGCTATACATTTAACATAGAAAGTGGTCTTCTGCAAGGGTATGGAAAAACAGCAGAACCGGGCTCTGTCAACAAATGTAGAGTGCATTGCATTTCATTGTCACTGTCCCTTTAGTCTCTCTTTTTTTTAAATTGTGGTAACATGTAAACAATAAAAGTTCCCACGTCAACCACTCCTGATCATATGATAAGGCATTAATCACATTAGGAAGAATGGCCTAAAAGAAGATTATTAGGGCAACTGAAAAAATTAAAATATGGTCTGTATGCTTTATATCAATGTTAAACTCTCTGAATTTGATAGCTGTACTTGAGGTGGCTACGTAAGTGAAAGACCTTGTTCTTAGGAAATGTACATAGAAGTGTTAAATGTTAGTGGAGTATGATTTATGCAACCTACAATCAAAGTTTTAGAGAACAGAGAGACAAACATATAGATAGAATGATATAATAAATGTGGGAAAATGCTAATAGTTGGTAAATTTTGACATCTGGGTGGGAGATATATTAGAGTTGTCTCTATTGATTTTATATTATTTTTGCAATTTTCCTATTATGTTGAAGTTGTTTCAAAATAAAAAGTTTTTTAAAATGCAGAAAAAAATTAAATTCAAGCCTAAAGAGTTTCAACCTAGATTCAGAGATATCATAAAGAGGAATGGTCACCATCTCCGGGAAGATAATTTCACTAAAGAAGTGACTTCTGATCACAGGGTTTTATTTATAGGATTAACGATTTATGTACATGTTTTAGATGAAGTTATAGTGAGAGAAAAGGAGGGAAGAAATGAATTTTGAGCTTACATAGACCAATAAATAAATCAGTAGAAAAAATAGTTTTAACATCAGAATGTTCACACAATTTGTCTTTTACAATAACAACAAAAATACAAAAACATCATGTTGGGCTGTGGATGAAAGTTGCAAGAGCTAGTTATTTCCTCTTTTTTTAAAAAAGGAGAAGCAAATATATCTGGTTTACTCAATTTTTCCATAACTTCAAGTTTTCTCCTGTAAGTCAATGTGACAAGATTTGCTGACTCACAGTCAGCCCCTAGGGCAGCCGTTTCCTTCTTGATTTTTTAACAACTTAGAAGGGTGTAAATTTCCTACACTAGTTGTGCATCAGCTTAGTAGCATCGTATACATTTATGTCTACTAAATGATAAAAGTCTGCTTGCAATCATCTTTAAATGATCCCTTTAAACAAGACTTGTGTTGTAAAATACCAAACCAAATGATGTAGCCCAGCAATGGCTCTTGGTTTTGCTGGGGAGGCAGTGCTTGACTTTTCACCTCCAGCAGATTAGGTACCAAGTCTCAGTGTACCCATAAACATAGCCTTCACGTACTGTAGCTCATAGCAGAGCATTCAATATTTAGTGGTTTAAGGATCTCTTTCCCCATTCATGTGCCTGAAATCAGGATAGAGACTGCTTTGACCATCTTGGTTTCAGATGGTGAATCAAAGGCTGCATCAGCCAGCAAACAGAAGATTCTGAGCATAGGGTTCCAGGTTTTGATTTTAGCCCTTTCTATCCAGGTCAGACACCTGTACTTCCATCTTCAGAGTCAGGAGTTAAGAAGGAAGCTTCCAGCTTGGTCATCTAGTGAGGAATACAGAGGTAAGACGACAGGAAGAACAGTATAGTTATTTAAATAATGTAAAGGAAGGAAAAGCTGAAGGAGTGAAGGGGAAACACTTCCTAACTGGTCGTTCTGGTTCATTTTTATGTTGCTGCCCAGTGAGTTTTCAAAAATGCAAGTCTAATGAATGCACTTCTCTGCTTAGAATCCTTCAATGCATCCCGTAGAAAACAAAGCCCTCACCAGTTCTGCTGGGCCTTAGGGGACAGATGGACATGACTCTTCCGCTCACCTGTCCATTCCCTCTCCTTCAGTCTCTTCACCACCACCCCCACCCCATCCCCGCATTCTGCTCTTTTAGTTTTGCAAAACAACCAGCTTTTTCCTGCCTCAGGACCTTTGCTCCTGCTGCTCCTCCCACCTGAATCAATGCCAGCCCCTTCTTCTATCTCTGGCTGTAGACTTCTTTGGTTTGGCCAACCCGGAGTGGATTTAAATGGCTGAAGGCTAGTGGGATCCCTGAAGTCTGCCTTGAGCTTTCCTCTTTTTTGCAGCCCTGCCAGATGCACACATTTGTATTACCTGCCTGTCCCCTGAAGGAATCTGAGTTTGCAGCCTCTGCTGTAATTAATTCCTGCTATTCATCCAGTCATCTGCAAAACTATCTCCTCCTTAAAGAAGGCTTCCCAGCCCTGTATTCCCAATATATCCTGCACTGTCCTTTCCTAGCACTTACAATTGTAATTGCAGAAGTAATTGTGTGATGAGGTGTTTAAAGTCTCCCTTCTTGGCCAAAATGGACTTTGCCCAAGGGTGTAAACTCTTTTTTATCCACTGAATTCTCAGTGATTAAGATATAGAGGTACTCATTTATTGAGTGGATAGAAAGATGGATGGATGGATGGATGATAAAGCTAGAGCATTCCAATACTTATACCAATAATACAGCTAACTCCTCAAAAGTTTTGAATGAGAATTGTGGGGGAACATCTTTTCCTGGGTGATCTGAGCATAGTCCTTCCAGTAGTTAGGCCCCTAACCCTGAGAATGATTGAAGTATATAAAGCTCATAAGTGATTTCATACCATTGTAACATGTTCTAAGGAACAGAAGGAGTGGGGACACAGACAAGACTCTAGGCTCCTGTTCTAGTTTGCTAGCTGCCGGAATGCAATATACCAGAAACAGAATGGCTTTTAAAAAGGGAAATTTAATAAGTTGCTAGTTTACAGTTCTAAGGCTGAGAAAATGTCCCAATTAAAACAAGTCTATAGAAATGTCCAATCTAAGGCATCCAGGAAAAGATACCTTGGTTCAAGTAGGCCAATGAAGTTCAGGGTTTCTCTCTCAAGTGAGAAGGTACATGACGAACAGAGTCAGGGCTTCTCTCTCAGCTGGAAGGGCACATGGTGAACATGGCATCATCTGCTAGCTTTCTCTCTTGGCTTCCAGTTTCATGAAGCTCCCCGGGAGGTGTTTTCCTTCTTCATCTCCAAAGGTTGCTGGTTCACAGACTCTCTGCTTCGTGGTACTGCAGCATTCTCTGCTCTCTCTGTATCTCCTTCATTCTCCAAAATGTTTGCTCTTTTATGGGACTCCAGAAACTCTTGATTAAATCACATCTCCAGGGAGATGATCTGGTTACAGATTCAAACGTACAGTATTGAATAGGGATTATTCTGCTTTTATGAAATGGGATTTAGATTAAAACATGGCTTTCCTAGGGGACATACATCCTTTCAAAACAGCACAGCTCCGTACAGCTAATTACATCAGAGAATCTCCACTCTTACCTTTATTTGTCTTACATGTTTCATGTAAATACATTGGGCTTCTGCCCAAGATTCATGAACAAAGCTTTCATCACAAAAAAGCTTTGTGTGACAGAAAGCTTTGCTAGACAGACTAGCAGGGGCAATGTCTGTCTTATTGATTGTTGTATCAACAGTCCCTCTAATGGTGCCTGGGCCTAAGTATGTGATCAATAAGCATTTGTTGAATGATGTCTGTGCAACCTACTTGTGGGTGAGGGTGTTATATTGTCAAAGCTGGGGTCAGATTTCAGTTGTGTTTCAGAATCAGGAAGTAGGGAAGCTGACACATTGCAGGTGATGCTAACATTCCTTGCCTCGAATGATGATTGCTCCATCCATTCATCCACCCGTCCATCCATCCATCCCAATTGTGAAACCAAATCAAACACTCCCAAATGATGTCAGTCCTGGTTCTTCAAATGCCTTTTAAAAGTTTCTTTTGTCCATGATCCTTCCCAATAGTGCATTACACGATATTCAATGAATAATGATCTTCACAAGTATTATTCTTTACTTTCAAATATGATTAGAATGTGCCCAAAGAATGCTCCCCTGAAGTGTTTGATCAAGACGTCTGATTTATTATTATTACTAGGTCTCTTTATATCTAAGCAAACTAAAATTAAGTGGACAATTTTCCATAGTGTTGTGGTATTTATAGTGAGTGCTTTGTCCTCCATGCCCATTAGTTTTTATCTCCATTGCCCTCCAAGTGCCTTGTGTTAGCTCACTACCCAAGGTAGACTTGTGTGGGCTTTAAGAGGTTTACACAACGGGAAGCCCTGTAAAGGGAAGGGTGACAATGAGTCAGGACCTGTATCTGTGGTTCCTTCTCTGCAGGGTGGCCTTGGGCTGGGTGCATAAACTCTACCAAAGGTCATAGGTCCTTACAAGGGAACTGTGCTGGTCTGAAAGAATTATGTATCCCAGAAAAGCAATGTTTTAATCCTGAGTCAATCTAGTGGAAGCAGCCATTTCTTTTAATCCTGACTCAATATGGTAGGTTGGAAACTTTTGATCAGATTATCTCCACAGAGATGTGACACACCCAATTGTGCGTGTGGCCTTTTGATTAGATGGGAATGTGACTCCACCAGGTGGGCCTTTATTAGTATACTGGAATCCTGTAAAAGAGGAAACATTTTGGAGAGAGTTAGAAAAGTCAGAAATGACAGAAGCCTCAGAGCCAACAGAGAGAGAGCTGATAGGAACTTCAGAACAGAGCTGACACAGATACCAACACTTGGAGAACAGGGACAAAATGCTGTGAGATGTTAAACAAGCCAGAACCTGGTGAGAGCCAAGGGAAGCCAAGAGATGAAGGCCAGTCCTGGAAAAGCGCAATGAGGAACTCCCACAGGAACAGAGGCTGAAAGCAATGGAGCCCAGGAGTAAGGAACCAGGAGATGCCAGTACATGACTACCCAGCTGACAGAGGCTCCTGACCCATTAGTCTTCCTTGAATTAAGGTATTTTTCCCTGGATGCCATAGTTTGGACATTTTAATAGGCATAGAACTATAAACTTGCAACTCATTGAATTTCCCTTTTAAAAGTCATTCTAGTTCTGGCATATCATATTCTGGCAGCTTGCAAACCAGAACAGGGACCCTTTTATAGTCCTTTCAGCTGGGCTATGGGCTCCATTTTCACTTGCCCTTTCAGGCCTAAGGGTTGTAACAGCTGCTCTTCCTAGCCCATGAACACCTGGCTGTTCTTTGTAATTTCCCCCATACCTGCCTATCCCTCATAAATAGTCCTTTTACTAGTCTGCCAGTTGTTTCCTTTGGGGAGCAGTATGTGCAGGATGTGGCAGAGAATATTAAGGATTTACTTATTTGGGAGATTTCTGCAAAGTTTTGTTTTTTCCCCACTATGTTTCTTCATGATTTGTTAAGGCTATATTAATTAGAGGTCTCTAGAGAAACAGAATCAACAAGAAATATCTGTAAATACAAAATTTATGAAAGTGTCTCATGTAACCATGGAAACATAGAGTCCAAAATCCGTAGGGTAGGCTGTGATGCTGATGATTCTGATGGAGGGTCTGGATGAACTCCACAGGAGAGGCTTGCCATCCGAAGCAGGAAAAGAGAGTCTGTTTCTTCTGAATCCTCCTTAAAAGGCTTCCAGTGATTAGATTAAGCATCACTCATTGCAGAAGACACCCTCCTTGGCTGATTACAAATGGAATCAGCTGTGGATGCAGCCAATGTGATCATGATTTAATTCTATGAAATGTCCTCATAGCAACAGACAGAGCAGCACTTGCCCAACCAGACAAACAGGTACCAACATCTACCCAAGTTGACACATGAACCTGACCATGACAAGGGCTTACCATGCACCTAGCATTAGGCTGGGGTGTAGGAGTAAGGCACCAATAGGATAGGTCTGCTTATGACAGTGGTCTTCACCTTTTTTTCTAGTGAAGTAATTTTGAAAGACTCTGCCCCATTGTACATTTTTAAATTGACCTATAATTTTGAAATAAAGATGTTAACTAGTGGCAAAGGATGTCATTTCTGGCACATGTGCCTTGGTACCACATCTACTGCTCTGACGTTGAAATGGAAACTGACAAGCCTCTTCACAAAAGGGAATGTCTTTTCCTAACAGCCCCGATAAATGAATGTTTATCAGTGCTCTGAATTCTGATCAGAGAAACAAGATGATGAGATTCTCATCAGATGAAGTGGAACTGAAAGAGGGGAGTGCTGCCCACATCCTACTCACCGCCTACCTGCCTGCCACATGGGGTGCTGAGTCATTTTGCGGCACCTTTCTTCTGCTTCAGAGCCACAGGACTTGCCGGTAGGATTGTACAACCTCAGACAGGAAGCTCAGTGAGTGTCTGCTTTCTCCTTCCAGTTTCTGGAGGATTCCACTAAGACCCAGAAGGATGAGCTGGGAGACCCAGGGTCCCTGACTGTCACTTGGTAACCTTTTATTACTGTAGGGAAGGGGATGTTATGATTTTTTTATAGGCTAAGTCAAAATTAATATGGGCCCATAAATCCAACAGCAACTGCGGTTACAATCCTGTACTACATAAGTGTCCCAAACATAATCCATTCTTTTCCCCTTTCCTTTGTACTTTCACCATTTTATTTCCTCCACACTGTCTATGAAAAATTTTTGAATTAATTATTAATTTCTATTTGGGACAAACCTACCATTTTTCTCTTTGACTTGCACATTTAACTTCAATTTCCCTGAGAGAAAAATGGAAATAAATTCAGTTTCATTTTACAAAGGTAAAATGAGGATAAGTTTTTCATCACTTAATATCCTGGGTAATATAGAGTGTTTGGCAAGTGATCCACTTTCTAGAAATAAGTTTTTTGGGGGTGCATGGTCCAGGAATCAAACCCCAGACTCCCGCATGAAAAGCGGGCATTCTAACCTATTGCACCCTAGAAATATTTTTTAAATGCTTTTTTGAGTTAATCAATTCCAGTCAAATCAAGTGGTTAGAAGCAGCTTATTAGGCCCTTTATACAACCAAATAATTTAATTCTGTCTAGCTCAATTATTATCAATAACATAACCGTTTTCTGGTTTATTCAAAACTCAGTTTGAAAAATAAAATCTATAAACAACTTTTTAAATAAGCTTTCAATAAGTACTTTAAAATCTTGTCCTTAAATACCCGATAGGAATATTTTGAATTTTGCGGCAAAAGAAAGGGTGCCACAAATATTTTGAATAGTAATTCAAATCAATGAAAGAGCCATCAAAATTTTTAGCATCTGTCCCTCTTTATGACACAATTTTCTATTAAGAGGAATGAGGGAATTAACAGAAGGAACTAAATTAGGGAACTTTGAGCTGTTATTGACATTCAAACTTGCTATTTTTATGTAGATGTCTTTGCCAAGGACAGACCCTGACATAAAATACAAACAACTGTTTTGTTTTGTTCTTAATAATTTTTTTAATTAAAGAAGTTGCAGGTTTACAGAAAATCATGGAGAAAAATGCAGAGCTCCCATATACCCTCCTCCCCAGTATTAACATTTTGCATTAGCATGGTATCTTTGTTACAATTGATGAAAGTATATTATTATAATTGTATTAACTCCAGTTCATAGTTTACCTTAGGGTTCATTGTGTTACACTGTCCTCTGATATTGTTTCTCTTTCTTTCTTTTTTCCTTTTTTTTTGTGTGTGTGTGGGCAGGTACCGGGAATGGAACCTGGTGCTCTGGCATGGCAGGCGAGAATTCTGTCCCGGAGCCATGGTTGCACTGCCCTCTATTATTGTTTTATTTATTTATTTTTAAATTTTTATCCTAGCAACAAATATACAACCTAAAATTTCCCCTTTTAATCACATTGGATCTATAAAGTGGTGTTAATTACATCTGCAATGTTGTGCTACCATCACCACTATCTAGTACCAAAACTTTTCCTTTACTTCAAACAGACAATTTAGGACAACTTTAATACTATATTTTGGTGCATATTTTTTACTTTTTCAAGGACAACTGAACTTAAAATTTAGGGCTAATGTTCACTAAGAATTAAGCTAGAGTATACTAAAAGTTAGAATATGGTACTGAACTGTACTGGGAGTTCCTTATCTGAAGAAAGAAAATCTAAATGAAAACCTAAATTAACAAAGATTGTAGGGGGTGATAATTCACACTGTAAGTGTTTTTGCCCCAAAATACGAGTGCCATTATAATGTTATAAATGATTGTTGATTTTGAAAAATTATTCTGAGCATAAGGTTTGACTAAAGTGAGGGGCACCTGTATTTAATTACTTGCTATTTGTTTTTTTATTAAATTAAAAACAAAAACAAAAATCCCAGGTAGTGGGACCTCTCTCTTCCGGGTCTCTCCATGGTGTTTTCTCCCTAAATATAATCCTACTTTACTGCAAACACAATTGCAGGCTTATCTTTGCATAACCAGTATTTGATGAAAGTACTCAGAAAAACAAAAGGACAAAGGGACTGTCTGCTGTGGGTCCCTATCCCAAAATGGCAGGAGCTTTGAAATTATGACTTTTTCATTAAATCTTCCATTGGCAGGAGGACTGCTTACCCCTGACAAATCCCTAAAAATGGAAATGCAAATGGAGAAAGATGTAGCCTTTCTTAGTGCAGAGAATATTCCCCAGCAGGAGAGTGTGGGGGTGGGAGAGTTCAATTCTACTGTGAAATTTACTGCATGTGAAATTTAATGAAGCCATGTTTATAAGCTATTTTAAAATCACAGTACTATTATGAGCTGAAGTACACTTTCAAATCTACACCCATATTGCAGTTCCAAAGTCTAACTCTCTGTGTAGGAATTATATTTAAGCTTGTGCTGGGGCTGGCTTGCAAAAGCTGATTGTCAACTTTTCAGGAATTTTACAAGCTGGTTGTTAAGCACAGCCATGATTTAAAATCACATGATATAAACTTACAATTTTAAATTACATTAAAAGGAAAGGAAATATATACTCAAAACTCATAACTACACTCTACTATTACCTTGCATTTGAGGTTATTTGTGTCTAATGTATTGTATTAGGATTGCCAGAGAAAATCCAGGATGCCCCATTAAATTTGAATTTGAAATAAACAAAATTTCAGTACAGAGCAGATGCTATGCTATGGTATGTTTCAGCACATCTCTCCTTAACTCTGTGTTCAGTCACTTTATGTAGATTAAAATCAGTCACGGGGGGGGGGGGTATTTATTCCATAAACATCAGCAAATGCTCCCACTCCTCAACCAGCTGTTAAACATTTATCAGCACATTACTTAGTACAATCCATTTAAATCATTTTAACACAATTGTAGGATGCTATCCAGATACTTAGAATGGATTGATTCTTTGATTGTTTGGTCACTGCAATAAAAATATGCATGTTATTATTATTTTCTTTATGTACTCACCATTCCATGAGGAAGGCAATATAATTTGCTGAAAACCTCAAACGGACAATCTTAGCCCTTCATTATGATTTTTTTTTTGGTTGCATTTCTTAAAGATTTGCTGCCAGATTTGAATGTTAGTAATTTGCCGATTGGTGGGAGGATGATGGGTTAGAAATGCTGTGGTTTCTTTGTCTACCCTCATCAACAGTGTGCAGGAAGCTCCTCACCACCACTAATGTGTGCCTTGGGGCATCCGCAAGTTCTATACAATTGCTTACAGGTCAATACACTGAGAAGTTTACCCTTCAAATTAAGTGGGTGGAATGAAGGAAGGGACCAATTAATGATTTCAGTAGCCACTCCCTGGGGGATGAAGGTCAGTGATTCTGGAGAGCTGATGAATGGAATGAATTGGCTCCCAGGGACGGCTGTAATATCAGGTTTCCGATGGCCCTTTTGATTGTTTGTTGGACCCTCTTTTTCATAAAGAGAGATACGGCTAGCAGCTCCCATCAAGTTTCTCCTATTACACAGCAGATTTAGGTGTGCCCAGGACAGCAAAGCCAAAAAAGCACTTTTCACTAGAAAATGTGACAGTCAAGGTAATTTCCTTAAAACATACAACAGGCACAGACAATCATATTAAAATAACTGGAGCTGAAATTTTCACTCTGCTCTCATTTGCATCTTTGTATATTTTGAAACAAGAGTCTTCTCTTCTTGATATAATTAAAAAATTATAGCCCCGATCATTTAAAAGCATGGATAGTCATTTCCTTAATGCAGACTCAAGCTAAACGCTCATGCTTTTTCACACCATCTCTTTCTTTTGGATGAAAAAGTCTGAATTTGAGAAAGGCTGATGTTATTTGTCATGCTCATGTTTTCCGACTAGATGAGATACCAAATTTTGTACCCATACACCAAATATTGTGTAAAAAGAAATGTAACAAAATTGGTTATCTTGAAATTTGAATGAATAAAGAAACCAATGAACTATTTACCTGAATTGAACTAGTGCCTGAAAAAATGGATCTAGATATAACCAAACACTTACTTTCCAGTGGTCACTATAGCAGGAATTCTTCAAAACCCATAATAGCAGTGGTGAAATCCAAAGAAAGCAAATATGGAGCCTTGTTTTAGTAAATTTCCAATTCTGTATCCCTTCAACCAACATAACCATTAGCTTCCAGATTATTTGATTCTGCCCCAACTCATTTTGAAGGATGTGGCACTATCTAAACAAAGACAGGACCAACACAAATACTTAGCCCTGGGCCTTTACGGAATTTTGCTTTGGGACATGGTTTAAAAACTAAAAGCGAAGAAAAAGATGAGGGGAGTGGGTACAAAAAAGAACGTAGGTTGAGCTAGAGAGGTATATACTATCACAGCCAAAGGAGAATTTCTCTCTGGGCCTCCAAACATGTGCTGATCCTGAAAGCCTGAATGTGAAGTGCTTGGAATGATTCTCTTCTTTTGGCTGAACTCAGCTCTAACAGTATTTTGATTTAATTAGTATTTTGTTTATATCCAGCATTTTATACTTCATAAAAGTATATTATATAAATTATATATATATTATATAAAAGTGATCTATAGCACTTTTACATGATAAATAAAATATTTTGACTATTGAATGTGTCACTATTTCATTTAGTATTCACAGCAATTGTATGACACGGTGTTTTAGTTCATTAAATTGCCAGGATGCAATATATCAGAAACAAAATAGCTTTGAAAAAGGGAATTTATTAAGTTGTAAGTTTACAGTTCTAAGGCTATCAAAATGTCCAAACTAAGGCATCCAGAGAAAGACACCTTGGTTTAAGAAAGGCCAATGGGTCCAAACCCCTCTGTCAGCTGGAAGGGCACATGGCGATGTCAGCTAGCTTTCTCTACCAGCTTCTTGTTTCATAACGTTTCCCTCAGGGTCGTCTTCTTTCTGCATCTCCAAAGGTCTCTGGCTGTGCGGACTCTGTTGGCACCAAAGCTTTTCCCAAAACGGTTCCCTTTTAAAGGGCTCCAGTAAATTATTTCGCCTTGAACGGGTAGAGAGACGTCTCCATGGAAACCACCTAATCAAAATGTACCACCCATAATTGGGTGGGTCATATCTCCATGGAAAGAATGATTGAAAATGATCCCACCTAACAATACTGAATTAGAATTTAAGCACATGACTTTTCTGGGGTACACAATAGCTTCAAAGTGGCACACATGAATTCTTCTATTCTAATTTTACAAACAAAGCCACTGAAGCATAGAGATGAATGTGTCTTACTTTTTTGCTACCCTTCCATCCTGCACTAATATAGCATCCCACTAGTTTTCATGACACACCTGCAAGGTAGGTACTAGCATGCTTATTCCATAGGACATCAACTGTTGGTCAGAGATATTGAGGAGTCTACTCAAGGTCACACAGCAAGTGAGTGGTAGCGCTGGAGCATACAGTATGCCTAGCACATAGCATGTGCTAGATATCACAGTAAATGTTTTGTGCATAAATGAATGCAAAAAATGATTTAAGTCCACAACAACAGAACACGGGGCATCATCACCTGGCCAAGCTGACACCTGAACCTAGCTATCACAGATAGGAATTCCTAACTCCCCATATCTGTTAGTGTGACCTTATTTGGAAATATAGGCATGCTTCCTTTTACGGAACTTCATGTTATCACACTTAGCAGATTTTGCATTTTTTGCAAATTAAAGGTTTGTGGCAACTTTGCCTTGAGCAAGTCTGTCAGTGCCATTTTTCCAACAGCATGTGCTCACCTCCTGTCTCTGTGTCACATTTTAATAAGGGTAAGTATGCTGTCTTTTCAGGCATAACGCTATTGCACACTTAATAGACTACAGCTTAATGCAAACATAACTTTTATACAAGCTGGGAAACCAAAAAATTCATGTGACTCGCTTTATTGCAACATTTGCTTCATTGTGGTGGTCTGGAACCAAACCTGCACCATCTCTGAGGTATGGCTATAGGTCACTGCAGATGGAATTAGTTAAAATACGCTATACTAGGGGGAGGTGAGCCCCTGATCCAGCATGGCCAGTGTCCTTAGAAGAAGAGGACATGAGGCCAAGGCTCAGAAAGTAGAAGCCATGTGAGGATGGAGGCAGAGGTTGGCATGGTGCAGCCACAGGTCACAGAACCCTCCGGCCACTGCAAGAAGCTGGAAGAGGTGAGGAAGGATTCTTCCCCACAGGTTTCAGAGGGAACACGGCCCTGCCAATACCTCGATTCTGGGCTTACAGCCTCCAGAACTGTGAGACAATACATTTCTGTCATTTTGAGCGTCCCAATTTGCGGTGCTTTGTTCCAGCAGCCCCAGGAAGGTAAGGCACATATAGCATCTACAGTGCCACAGGAAGGTAAGGCACATATAGCATCTACAGTGCCAGGGCGGCTTCTCTCTGCGAGGCAGGAGTGAAGTTTCAGGCTGTCCTTGGGTGTAGGCAGGAAGGGCAATGCATCAGGGGACCACTGTCTGCTGGTTCCCCTGCCGTGCTGCCTTCTGTGTGGCTTGTGGAACAGAGAGCACGCCACGAGAAGCAGGGTGGCTGCGCAGCCGGGCTCAGGGGTAACAGCTTGCTGGCAGGTAAATTTCAGCTGCTTCTATTTTGCCCATTCCATCTCCCCAAAAATTAGAATCACAAAGTACATAGAGCTCAGGGGCTCAGCCTCAGGCACACATGGATGTTGTGACAGGCGAGTGGCAGAGTGCCTGGACTGATGGACAGGAAGCCTGGCTGACTCCTAGGACCACTCCCTCCCTGGGGTGGTTTTGAGCCCTTCCCTTCACCTTCACCACATATTTTTCTTATCAAGAAGAAAATGAGTCTTCTAGCCCTTAAGTTCTATAGCATAAGGCCTGTGGGTATGACAAATCCCCCCAAAACATCATCTTAGCTACACCTTGGGAAACTGGATGCTTCAAACAAGAGCCCCTGCAATTTCTTACTTTACCAGGGGGCGACAGTCACAAAATATAATGAAATGTGGTCCCTAATGGCAGGTGGGCCAACTAAGCACTTAGCATGTATTCCAGTTACTAAACAAGCAAACAAAACCATTGACAGCTGTCGTGACCTTGAGGGCTGGCAAAAGTATTGGATTCAGGAAAGACTGGCAGGATCAGATTTCTGGCTGCCTGGCTTTAATCATCTATGTGTGCCTGCAGGCAACTGTATATATAAATGTATTTTTGGTGGGGGTGGTGCATGGTCTGGGAATTGAACCCAGGTCTCTTGCATGGAAAGCGAGCATTCTACCACTGAACCATCCGTGCACCCTATATTAGTATTTTTAAGAGTCATGTAGATAAGGAATGGATGGGATGGAGGAACCAAATTGTTTAATAGAATATGTGTTTGTTTTGTTTTCCCCTAAACCAATTTAACCGTCATCAGGCCATTACTAGGAAAATGACACTTAAGTACAGAAATGCCAGGTCAGACCTTTGAATTTATGTCAGTGTCTGGGTCGCTGGGGTAGAACAGAAAATTGAATTTAGCAATGGATTTTTTGTACACTGCTCAGGTTCTGCCGTCAGATCTCTGGACTTTCTTTTCTCTCTTTTTACATGGATTGGGGAATCAACTTTCACTAAATGTAGTTGCTGGCTGTCACTGAATAAATTTCTCAGGTTTTCTGGTTGCTAAGGGCTCACCTTCTAAAATGCGACACTGGTCCTAATACACGTAAGAACAGGGGAGAATAAATTGAGGTAATGCTTAGATTAGCTATGAATGAAAACCACCTGGGAACTCCGCTTTCGGACTGCCATTGAGGAACAGGACTAGGGGTTCATTGATGAGCCAGTGCTTTTCAAACTTTGTTGGCTGTGATCCCCAATAAGAAATAAAGATTTCTCATCATGAGCCAGTATATGTGTCTGTCTGTCTGAAGAAAAATGTCACTAAATAATATTGTTCTAGTCTAAAAAAAAGTTCTATTCTAGGTTATTAAAAAAAAAAAAGAATGGTTGCAATTTGCCAAATGATTCATGACCCTACTAGCTAGGAAGTAGCCTGCATTTTGAAAAGTAGTGTTAGAAGCCAATCCTATATTAGCCAAGCCTTCATATATATATATATATATATATACATATACATATACATATATGCATATATGCAGTTGTTTGGCTCTCAGAAGAGGTGCATCCAAGTATCAATGATAGAGCATCTCTACTGCAAATAGTTGTTTTTAAAAATTCATAGCAATTTCGATCACTTTTTATGATAGTCAATGGACGCCTACTCCAAGAGCTGCTGTTGCCTCCTGCGAAAATCCTCCCCTACTCTCTGACATGAGTGACATCCACAGGGCCCAGCCTGTCTGCTGAGAGCAGGTTGAACTGGAGGGAGGCAGGGCCTGGCATTACCAGCAGTGTGTCCTTACCCCACAGGGCTTTGGGAATTGAAGTGAAGCAGGGAGGGGGTTGGAACGCTGCTCACAAGCTCCACTGTGATTGACTGGTTGGCCGGAGACACGCCTCCGGGCTGGGAGGCTGAAACGTCCGCATCAGGTACTTTGCTGAGTCTCCCACGAGGAGTCACTGAAAGAGTCTCATGAACCCCGTTTCTTATTTTCATATAGTGGTTAGATCTTTGTGTCAGAGATGGCTATGCCGTCAGGGTTCTCTAGATTTTTGTATGGATTGGCTCAGGTGATTACAGGAATGGGAAAGTTCAAATTGCACAGAGGAAGCCGCAATCTGGGAACTTCGATGAAGATGTTTGATGAATTCCCCAGAAGCAGCTGACTGGCTGGGGTAAAAATGGAAATTCTCACTTCTGACTACTGAAATCAGCACTTCTGCTTTTCAAGCTTTTAACTGATTGCATGAGACTCCTCTCATTGTTGAAGGCAATTTCCTCAGTTGATTATAGATGCAATCAGCCATAGAATCAACTGATTGATGAAGTATCTTCACGGTAACCGTCAGACCAGGGCTTCCTTGACCAAACAAGTGGACACCATAACCTGACCAAGTTGACACATGAATTTGACCATCACACCCATCCATACCCCGGTTTTCCTCTCCTTCCTGGGTCCATGACTAGACAACACATCCCAGCTCCCTGGTAGGTGTGCTCATGGGACTCAGTTTTGGCCGAGGATGTAGGAGGAAGTAATGAGTGGCCCTTCCAGACCTGGCCCATATAAACCCCCACCATGACCCTGACCTCTTCCTTCATTGGCTGAATGGAGAGGACTCCGATGGTCCAGGCACAGGAGAGTCACCACCAACCTATACTGTCCTGTGACATGAGCAGGGAACTTGCATTTACTCTGGTGTGTCACTGACATGTAGGGATTTGATAGCAGTTGCCCCCACACCACCCCATCAATGCACAGGTATCCTCTAGAAGTTTCTTAAGTGGTATTTTTCATACATTTTGCCTTCCTTCAATCCATGCTTCACAGAGTGGCTTCAGTGGTTTCTCCATGTGAACTAATCATGGCGTTGTGCCACCTCCCTCCTATTTGCATCTTGCTTAAAAGAGCCCATGTGGGATAAACTCTACCCATGTGGCTTACAAGGTGCATGGGCCTGTTTACCTCTCTACTTTCATCTCTACCCATCCCTCACCTTCTCTCACACCTTGTTTCTTCAGGCCTCCTCTCAGCTGCTCCTAGTCTGTGTGCTATCTTTGGCAGCAGAGATTTTGCACAACCCTTTTCCTTCTACCTAGAGCTGAAGTTGCTAAACTTTTAATGTTAAGGTTCCAATAGTAAATATTTTAGACATTGGGAACCATATGGTCTGTGCAACACCTGGAATCTGTGATTGTAGGGCAAAAGCAGTAAAAAATGGTATGTAAATGAGTGCATGTGACAGTGTTCCAATAAAGCTTTATTTATAAAACATGTGCCAGACTGGGTTTGGCCCACAGGTCTACTAACCCCTGGTCAAGAATATGCTTCCTACTCTTCTTTCATAGTGAGCAGTTCTTTAACTCAGCTGAAATATCCATTCTCCAAGGAAGTCTTCATTGAAAGTCCAGTGTGGTAGTTTGAAGCTGTATGTACCCCTGAAAAGGCCATGTTCTTTTAATCCATTCCTGTGGGTATAAGACCTGTTGTAGGACATTTTTATTAGGTTATTTCTATTGAGGTGTTAGCCAGCTCACTGTAAGTGGGCCTTAGTCTTCATACTGGATCCTTTATAAGAGGATAAAATACATACAGAAGCTAAAAGATGAAATTAAGAGAAACTCACAGAAAAAGCCCCAAAGAAGCCACTGAAGCCAGAAGCTGTATGCAACAAGACCCAGGAAAGAAGGACCATCAGACATCTCCACGTGCCTTGCCATCTGACAGAGACACCTAAGCTTGCTGGAAACCAGTCTTCAGAGAAGGTATAGTCCTCTTCGTGCCTTAATTTGGACATTTTCACAACTTTAGAATTGTGAACTTGCAAGCTAATAGGTCTTCATTGCTAAAGGCCGGTTCATTTCTGGTATATTGCATTTTGTAAGCTTTAGCAAAGCAAACTCCCTGCTAAGTCAAATCCTCCTATTATACATCCTCATAATCCCATGTATTAACACCTTTGTGGCAGTTGTCACAGTGGATATTTTACATTGCTCACTAGTGATTTGAAGGAACTTGAAAGCCTCTTGCTCATTCATTGTTTATGTGTAATAAAAGGAATCCCTGATTTGTTAGATAGTACATGTGATAAGCCTCTATGATTTAAAATAATATATTTATCCATTTGTACAATTGACAAATATTTATGGAAGTTCTACTGAATTGCAAGGAGGATTCCAAGGGATGTAAAACATAAAGCCATTACTTCTGTTATCTTGGTGTCCTCCCCACATCTGAAAAATAAATACAAAAATGAATGAAGTACAAAAATGAAAGCAATGAAAATAGTGCTTTGGGCTCTCTGGATATAATATTGTGGTAGCTATAGTCATTTGATTTGCAGGACACTGTCAGAGATAATATGGAATGTATTGCTGACATTTACATATCCCTTCCTTCCCACATGCTGTTCGACCTGGGCAAGTTTCACTCGTTTATTTTGGGGATTCAAAGCTTCAATATCTAGAGCCTTTTACATCACCTGCCAGACTTGAGAAGTTTCTGCACCATTAAATTGAGACAGTGGCGCCTGAATTGGAAGCAGATGCTGCACTACCCAAAGAGAGCTCAGTCAGAACCAGATGTGACCTCACCCCCCAGCCTTCTTGAATCCTCATGTTACATGGCAGCTATTTTCTGGAAAGAAGGCAGGGGAAAACAAGACTCTAAGAGGTAATGCAGACATAGGAACCAGACTTTCCAGATGCTTCTGAGTGTTTTTGGCCCCACATGCAAGTTTATACAGTCCATTTTCATTACTGGTGGATTCTGTACATGTGAATTTGCCTACTTGTTAAAATTTATTTGTAACCCTAAAATCAATACTCGTGGGGCTTTTTTGGTCAGTCACAGATATGTGCAGAGTGGTGAAAATTAGAGTCGCCCAATGTACATGTTCCCAGTTGGGGTCAACCAGGTGATGTCCTGCCTTCAAGTTTCACCTCTCAAACTGCAAACAAGTGCCCTTTTCACAGCATTTTTAGTGCCATGTTCTTCGCTCTTTGTGCTTTTTGTTGGTGACTTCACAGGTTTAAATGGCCCCTAAGAGCATGCTGAAGTACACTCTAGTTTTATAAGCACAAGAAGGCTGTGATGTGCTGTGCAGAGAAAATACATGTGTTACATAAGCTTCATTCAGATATGAGTTATAGTACTGCTGGCTGTGAGTTCAATATTAATGAATCAGCCGTATATACTAACTCAGGTGTCTTTAAACTGAAACATACAAACAAGGTTATGTATTGATCAATTGATGAGAATACTGTGACCAGAGGTTGGCCGGAACCTCACTGTGTATTACTCTAGGAGTGAAGTTTCAGTATTTGCTACTTCAGTGTTCAAGGCAATTTTACAACATAGCTACCATGAATAATAAGAATTGACTAGACACGTGGGGGCTAAGAATACCCTGAGAAGGATTCGATACTATTGCCCACACCTTGGCTTAGGGATGTAGCTATTGCCAAGCATATTCTATGTCAGGCCCTCATAAGTTTTACATTTGACTCTGATTGGTTTCAACAATCTAACAGTAAAAATTATTTTAAAAACAAAGTCACTTCAAATCAAAGGTAAACATCATGTGTTCCTCCTTGTCCTTGGCCAATCACCATCCCCTGGCCCATAGCTCTGTTTTGTCTGGCTTTTGTAGTGTTTAAATCATAACAACCAAAAGATTGGATTTGTCGATGTGGGAGATTTCACATAAAAATCTGGCTTTCTGGCATCTAGGATGTCTGGCAGCCTGGGCAGCATTCTCCAGTGTGTGGACGGCTGGGGGCGGCCCTGCTCAGATGGACTGTGGGTTCGCCAAGATGCTGTCGCAGCTGACTACCTTCACTCGTGGATCTTACCTTCCTGGTCATTGGGTGCCTTAGAGTTTGTCTTTGCTAAATAGAAAGGAGATATAGGGGCATAGAAATACTTTTTTCCGTTTTAAAGAAAACAGCTCTTATTAACATTGCTGTGCTATTTGTATATCACTTTATATTTGTACAGATTTCTCCCCTCAAGGAACTCAGAAGACTAGACTAAAGTTGAAGGGTAAAAGCAACTTGATCCCACTTGCCTGGGTGGACCACAGCGTTCTGAAGAATTGTAGTCTGGGGAAACACCTGAAAAGGAAGAAAATGCCCAAAAGTGCACTCTGCCCAGCCCAAGAGGCTCTTTGTGGGTCCTTAATGGACATTCAACACGTGAGTCTAATGAGGAGAGCAGAGGAGGCAGTGGGAGCCGAATCTTCCTCATCAGCCTACAAGGATTTGTTAGGTACCTGGTTTCAGGCCGTATACTGGTGGGTCTTTCCAAGAAGACACAGCTTTTGAGATTAACCTTAAAGTGTAAGTAGCAATCTCCCGGATGGAGGTAGATTTTAGAGAGCAAGTCAGCAAGAACAAAATGAGCAAAAGCTTAGAAGCACTGAAGAAAACAGCATTATGGGGGAACCAAAAATCATGAGACGCTTTCATTTGAAATTGATGTCAACTTGTGGTGTAGGAACATTGAGACTAAATGCACTGAGACTACAATGGCCCTTTTGGAGCCTCAGTTTACAAGGAATGGTCCATGGACTAACAGCATTGGCATCACTCAGAAGCTTGTTAGAAACGCAGAATCACAGACCCTACCCCAGACCTGCTGAAATCGACGTCCAGGGGACCCATATAAACGTTAGAATTTGAGAAGCACAGTTTCGAAGGGTAATGAGATTTGGTACTAGGTGAAGATGGAGTGACTTTTTCTTCCTCTTTTTTTCTTCCTATTTGGATGTCATTTGACCATGAGACTAAATAGGCATGAAGCATGAGAATAATGGATACAACTCTCGATAGGTCAAGGTGGGTGGATTCAGTCCTTGGATGAACAATGGCAGGAAAGCAGAAGCCATGTTTTCAGGGATCTTTGATAGGTGACTGACTGTTTACCTTGCAAGTCCCAGAGGTTATTTCAGGAGACCTGTATGTCAGAGGGCCAATTTTATTGTATAAGGGGCTGGATAGTGTCTGCTTTGCAAGTTGATGCCCCAGATACTCTATAGCCGAGGAGACTGGATTGGTATCTCCCCCACCATGATGTCTGCATTTTGTGATAGACTTTACTCTGAGCACAAAGAACTGGTCTTGAAAGAGGCAGCAAAGTGGCCTCAAAGTATGGATAGGGATGATTCCCTTTTAAAAGAGTTGGCCAAAAAGAACATTGCAGATACCAGAGATGAGCATTATTGGTGGATTCATGAAAATACATGTACACATAAAGCAAACAAACAAGAAAGGAAGGTGTTATTATTTTTGGTGGCTAGGTCTGGATGAAATTCAGCTCTCTATACTTCGAATCGCATTTAATTCTGAAAATGGGTGGACAGCTACTTATCAGAATGAATATTGTCAGGAGACAGAGAATAGGAGATCTCTGAGGAAAACCTACTTGGAATCCTGAAACGGTTAAAGTATATTTAAATTCCTCATAGCATAATCAGACTTTTATCATGAAAATTGCCAATAGGTCAAAACTTATTTCCTGTACACCAGCTTGATTGAGAGACGTCAGTACTGTGCCACCCACTGTATGAAGGCCCTAACTAAATAATATGATTACTTCATTTTTTCAAAGCTAAATCATTTCTAAATAAATAGAAATTTGTTGGTTCAGCATTAATTTTTGTAAACATATAAATAGTAGTTATAATAAAGACCAGCTAGAAATAAGTGACTCCATAAAAAAAAAATCCTAGTCCTGCTTTTTGGACTTAAACTCTAATAAAAAGAATAAGGACTTTTGAGTTATTTATTACATTCATTAGCTTACTTAAACCCAGTTTATGGCAGGAAGCTATATAAAAATATTCTTATTTTTCCATTTAATGAGGAATGAGATGATAAACTGACTGCTTTGTAAGATGGAGATGGCATTGTTGAATGTATAGTGTGTGCCGACCTCTTTATTCCCCACAGCAGGTCTTGTCCAGCTTCAATTTACAAATAAGGAACCGAAAGTCATAGATGTTAAGTCATTTGTATAAGGACTTACAATTATTGTTTTGCAGACATAAGGTTCACACTCGTATTTGCCTCTGAGTCCCACATTATTTTCCTTTCCCTGGTGTAAGCCTCAAGCTGTTTTGCTCGTCTGTGATCTGACCAGCGTTTCTTTGATCTTGATCATCAAAATGGACAGACCTATTTCTTCTTGATTTCATCTTTCCTTCTTGAAAAGAACCATTTTTTTCCAAAACACTCATTGTTTTTATAGTGTATATTGACTTTCTTTCTCATTATAAAATCATCAAGGTTTATTTGGGGAATTTTGGTAAATATGGAGGATCACCTTAAATAAAGTGCTCACTCATAGCCCATCACCCAAAGATAATGCCACCACTCAGTGGGATACCACAATTGATATTATGTTGTGTATGCTTCCTTTGTTCATGAATATATACAAAAATTAAAAAGTAAAATTAGATTCATGCACAGTATACTATTTTATATTTCTATAGTATAATATTCACAGCTCTATAATATTCTAGTCAGATATAATAACATAAATCCCAAGCACCATTCTAAGTGCTTTAGAAGTATTATCTCACAAAAGGACTGTGTAGTAGGTGGTTTTATTATCCCGTTTTACACATGAGGAAACTGAGGCCCACAGGTTTCCATTGGAGCAATATCATGGTACTTTTTTTCCCCTTTTATCCTTATTTCCCTCACAAACTTACTTTTTTTTTTTTTAGCAGTAACAGTTTTTGCCATCAATTGAGACTTGTGTAGACACATACCCTATACCATGGCCTTGCAAGCTCAGTAAATGGGCATTATTAATGTGAATTAAGAATAATGCTTAATAATAAGAATTATTTTCCTTTTTTCCCTCCCTCCCTCCTTTCCTTCCCTCCTCCTCCTCCCTCTCTCCTTCCCTCTCCCTCTCTCTTACTCTCTCTCGACTAAAACACATTTAATATTTAAAGGAAAAAAAAAAGGAGTAAAAGCATCAGATGAAAGCCTTCAGGCATTTCAAAATAATATACCTGAGAGCTTCAAAGAGTAAAGGTATTGAATGGTGAGAATTTGAAAATATTAAAAGAGACTTTCAGGTGGCTTCTTTACAGTTTGAAACATGTCTTTAACTTAACAAGCATGAGTTTATGACCTAATTCATCTCTTTTATACAATCATAAAATCCATGGAAAAATAAATCTACTTCAAAAAGAAACTGTGAAATTTAAAAACATAAGTTGATATTATGTTTCCCAGAGCCAATATGAATGAGTAAGCTATGGGTGAAACTGCTTGGGGATATTGAGACTAGCAATAATGTTAATTTTCCAACGTCAGCCCTGCTAGAAACAGGAAGCACACACTTCTGCAGCTGGGCTGGGAACCCAGACAACTCAACGGTCTCAGCCTTGGTTGATTAGATCAGCCTGGCTGCTCAGGGAGCTTCCCAACCAGTGGGCCATGGCACCATGTAACCCAGCAGACAGGACATGAAAAGCATCAGCAAGACCTGCCATTGGACGCCCAAAACGCCTTTCCATGGGTATAATGTCATGATTTAATCTGAACATGGCAGTACAATAATTATTACCTATTTTCTCTCATCATTCTCAACTGGGATTCAATATTTGACTAATGAGGGATTGAAAAAAGTAATAGGAAAATGGTTGAGACAAAGGATTTTGGAATGGTTTAGGGTTTAAATCCCAGATCTTGTGGACATTTGTGCTTTTGTCAGCCCAGCATCTGCTCCTCCTTACGGTAACAGCGCCTTCCCATTCCCTTAGGAAGCCACCCCTTCTCTATTTTGTGCTGATCATCAAAATCCCTGCTCTCCCCCAAAGCAGAAAGGTGTGCAGCCGGAACGAGACCCATCGCGTTCAACCTGCAGCTGTGACCACGAGAACAGGAAGTGACTAATGCTGATAACCCTGTGGTGTTTTCCAGAAGAAATGGATTGATTAGTTCCTTTTGCTGACATGCTGGGAATTGTTCTCTTTCTTGTTCTTTCAATGAATCGCTGTTTACCTTTGATTCTGGAAGTGACACCATGCCCTTCCAATGTGTTTCAGTTTCACCGAAGTTACCAGAATCTGTTTCTCTTGCTTGTAGCCCAAAACTCTAATAGTCTCCACAAACCAATATGAATCATAGCTCTAGTCTCCCATGGACTTCAGAAAATAATAAGTTCAAAGTAACACTTTTATATTAATGACTTTGAGATACCTAGCAATTAAAAAATATTATTTTGGTAACTGTGGAACATTTACTCATATGTTCCTAAGAAGTTAACTCATATGTAACATTTAGAAAGTGAGGCCTTTTCCCCAGACGCGTGAAAGATTAAATTGGAGCATAGCTTGAAAACGGCTGGTACAGTGCCCCCTAAAGTAGGCGTCAATATCTGCTTGTTATAACCACTATATAATGTCTGTAAGCAACAACATCTCATTCTAAGGCAAATTCAATCGCTAAATGATAAAGTCCGCCAAACTGTTACTTCTTTGAGATTTCTGCTATGCAGGGTTGTCTGTCAAATAGTTATATGGAGAGTAGAGAATTTAGCTGATAATTTGAACATTTTAGTAGAAAGCAGAGCAAGTTGATTTTTTTTTTAGGAAGTTCTTTTTTTTTAAACATTTTTATTGAGAACTCTTCACACACATAGAGTCCAACCATATTATATGATCAATGGCTCCTAATACCATCACATAGTTGTGTATTCATCACCAAGATCATTTTTAAAACATTTGCGTTACTCCAGAAAAAGAAATAAAAAGAAAAAAGAAAAACTCATACATCCCACACCCCTTGCCCCTCGCTGTCATTGACCACCAGTATTTCAGTCTTCCCAGATTTTTACCCTTTATCCCTCCCTACTATTTTTTAAATTTTTATCCTTATTGTTATTATTTGTTTTACTCATCTGTCCATACCCTGGACAGTCACATTGAAAAGCTATATAGTTACACAATTGTCTTCAAGAATCAAGGCTTCTGGAACACAATTCGATAGTTTCAGTTACTTCCCTCTAGGCACTATTCCTATATAGATAGGGATATCTATATAATATGTGAGAATAACCTCCAGGATAACTTTTCGACTCTGTTTGAAATCTCTCAGCCACTGACACTTTATTCTGTCTCATTTCTCTCTTCCCCATTTGGTCAAGAAGACTTGCTCATTCCCATGATGCCAAGTCCCGGCTCATACCTGGGATTCAGGTCCCACTTTGCGAGGGAGATTTACAGCCTTGGGAGTCATGTCCCAGGTAAGGGGCAGTGACTTCACCTGCTGAGTTGATTTAGAGAGAGAGGCCACATCTGAGCAACAAAAGATGTTCTCTGGAGGTGACTGTGAAGCATAATTATTAGTAATCTTATCTTCTCCTTTGCCAGAATAAGTTTCATAAAGGTAAACCCCAAGACTGACGGTTCAGCCTATTGAATTGGTTCTTCCGACTGCTTGCAAGAATACCAGGAATTCCCCAGATGGGGAATTTGAATATTTTCTCATCTCTCTCCAATCTCCCAAGGGGACTTTGCAAATACATTTTTATTCTCTGTCCAAATTACTCTGGGATATATGAGGCCCCACACTAACTTGTATAAACCAACATGATCTCATGCCCTATTCAAGATTCCATGTAATTATAGGGTTCAAATAAACTGACCATACAAGTTAAATTAGATAGTGTGCTACAGAAAATATAAATTTTGCACTAAATAAACCTCTCTCCCTTTGATCTCACACACATATTTCAAACTTCAGAGTTGAAGTTTGAAATATGAGCTGTATCATCCTTTACCCAGTATTCTGATTTACCTTCATCCTATCGAGATCATTTTCATTCATATCTTTAGTTGAAGTCAGGTCATTTTTTCAGGTTTCTTAAGAGTTGTTGAATAGGGTAATGCTGACTTTCATAGCTTCTGTGCTCTAACTCTGAGTCTCATGTGTCACATAAATACCTGAAGTTTCAGGGAATGACCAGGTTATGTGCAAATAGCTCAGTATCTCCGAATTTAGAAATAATAGTTACAACTCCTGAATGTATGTGATTGCTGTAAGAGCTTACAATCTAGGGCCCTTTACAATAGACCCCTATCTGATAACCCATGTGCTTGACGTCAGTCCTCAGAGTTTGTGTATTATAGTTAGTTCATAGGAATGAGGCATGATAATATTTGTCTTTTTGTTTCTGACATTTCATTCAACATACTGTCCTTAAAGCACATTCACCCACTCTCAGTTTCTCCAGGTATATACCTAGCAACAAGGTTTCAGGGCTAGGCAACCCCATGCCTAGCCTCCTCTGGAACCACCACTCTGCCCTCCAATAAGTTGCACCTTTCAGCTTCCCTACGTACACTGAATAGCTACATCTCTTTCTCCACATTTTCCTTAGCATTTGTTTCTCTCTGTTCATTTTGGTATTCAGTTTTAATAAAATAAATTTGATCTACCAAAACAAATAAACAAATCTAGTTTTGATGAGTATCACCAAAGTTAGATTTTCACCTTTGCAAGGGGGCAGATATTTATTTCCCTAGGAATTGATGGCTATTTCTTCCTGAATAAAGAAGTAATCTCATGGGGACGTATGTTCACATAAATGTCAACCAAGCAGGTAGCTAGTCTAGTCCTCATTCATAGATATTTTAATATGGATGCACCCACAGACACATAATAGGATCACTTGCATTGCTCTTAGCTTTTTCTTAGGTTGTTATTAGTTTAATGTCCTCAAGATTCATCCACATTCTTACCATTTTTTTTTTGAATATAGATATACAGAGAATTAACACAGAATCTGATATGTCATTCTGAGCGGTTTGTTTTGACCGACTGGTGAACCTGACTATTTGGAGATATGGACATCATTTATCTCACTCTAGTAGGCATTTGGCTTTAAAAAGTCTTTAATTAAAGCTACTCCTTCTAAAGCAAAGGTTTAAGGGTGTCAGATCACTGGTCTCAGCTGCGTCCGCTTTTTCTTTTACTCAGTATGGGGAAAGTACACTGGTGACCTACTTCCCCTACAGCCTCTGTAATGAGATGATTTTACAAGTCATTCAGTCTGCTCTGAGGAAGCAGTCTGGTTCCACGGGCAGGATGAGAGAAAGACGGCCCTGTGAAAGGCGCTTCTTGTTTCCTAACCAACAGCCATTTCCTCCTTGCATACCCACCAGAACCCTGATTTTGTTCCAATTCCTGGGTCTCAAGGCAGGCAGTAATCTCCAGGGAATGAAGTTTAGAGGTCTTACCCAGTCATCGTAATTCTGTCCGCCTTTGCCAGTCTTTGGTCTCATGTTTGGCATGAGATCAACTTCTGCTGAAAAGATATAAGGGAAAATCTGTTGAAGAGACTTCTGGAAAAACTTTCTTTCTGGTTAAAAATATAGAGACTTGTAAAAAGCCGTTTGGCCCCCAAATCTTTTTCCTTGTCTCGAAAGCAGCTAAGTCGCTTGTAGCTGTATCGATCATTCTGTAACCACAAAGTGACAAGATGACTGGATAAAAAGACAATGTACTAACAGTGGCAGAGCCTGAATGCTTGATGTCATTTTGAACTACTGCCTCCAAAATGAAACCAAAATTGCCCACCTTTGGAACAACTTGGTAGCTGATAATTAAATGTCTTACTTTTCTCTTACTTGCAACTATAAGCATTCCTAAGGTCATGGGCACTTATCTACCTTCTCTAATCCTCTAAATTTTAAAAACTTTGGGTCCTCAGGTAATAAGGATTATTGTCTGACAGTAAGGTAGAGAGAGACTAGAAAATCCCTACAATATAATCTTGCAAAGGTGAGCTCAAAACTCTACTTAGTGTTTTATTAAAAGACATCAGGAGGCTGTTTATATTGACTATAACTCTCAGATTAGGCAGCTACTAGTACCTACTGGTATAGCAACCTTGGCTGGTTAGAGATGTTTTATGATAAGGACCTATAAATGGGTCCTGAAATGAAATACTCAGTCATCCCCTTTGTGCTGGTTTGAAACTGTTATGTACCCAGAAAAACCATGTTTTAATTCTGATTTTGTCTTGTGGGAGCAGCTGTTTCTTTTAATCTTGATTCAATATCATGGGGTAGAAACCGTTTTGATTAGATTATATCAATGGAGTTGTGACTCTCCCAGCTGTGTGTCCTCTTGATTAGATTATCTCCCCAATGATGTGGCATGCCCATTCAAGGTGGATCTTAATTAGTTTACTAGAGTTCTTTGAAAGGGGAAACATTTTGGAGAAACCTCAGATGCAGACTCTTGGAAAACAGTTGCTTCAGAGCTGACAGAGATAGGGATATTTGGAGATGTTTAGCGTGCTGACAGAGAGCAGATGTCTAGATACAGACAGAACCCAGCAGACATCACCATGTACCTTCGTATGAGATACTAAGCAAGACAGAACCCAGAGTCATGTCTTGGAGGAGCTACATCAAAGCCCACAGAGGCTTAGAAAGGAAACCACTGGCATCAGAAGCTAGAAGCAATGGAGCCAAGAGCAAGGACCAGCAGATATCAGCCACGTGCCTTTCCAGATTGATCTTCCTTGAGCTAAGGTATCTTCCTTTGGATGACTTACTTTGGACATCATTATAGCCTTATAAAATTGCAGCCTAATAATTAAAAAATTTTTAAAACCTATTCCATCTCTGGTATGTTGTATTACCGAGCATTAACAAACTCATACACTCTTCGAAAGGACTTCAGAATCAGGATAAAGGAAATAAATTACTATTAACATAAGGTTTGGAACCCAAATACTTCTTCAGAATCTGCAGAAAGTAGGATGGGATATTTATTTGCTTAGGAAGTGGCTCAATTTTCAAAGCATACTAGATATTAAAAAATCATAGAGGAATAGTTTATTACTATAGAGAGAACTGCAGCTTCTTGAACTATGTGGCCCATTTTTAACAGAGAGTTAAGGAATGAGGGCCATACAGAGAGCTGCTCTCTTGAAGGTGCTAGGAATTCCTGAATGCATAAGATGGCCAACAGGAAATCTATGGGGGACGCATTCTTCGTCAGTTGGCAGAATGACTTTCAACCATTTTTTTTTTTTTTTCATTTTACCATGACCCACAGTTAGAATTAGATTTTACATGTCTGGTATATGTATGCGTATCTGCACACACAAAACTGGAACACAGATTTCGTGAAAAGATACTTGTTCTTTTATGTGTGATATTGTGTGTGCCCTCTCATATGTATTTTATTCTGCTGTTTCTATTCTCTTCCATTCCACTTTATTTAAAGTGCTAGTTTTAGCCTATGAAACTGATTTTACCACTCACTAATGGGTTATGACTTGTAGTTTGAAAGTGTTGAGTTGAGAGTTCCTGCTGTTGGTTACAGATTCTCTGCATTAAACTGTTTTAAACAATAAGGATGTTTACTATCCCACAAAGGAGAGACTTAGGGTTTGTTGTCAGCAATCACTAGGTACTTGTCTCTGCCCTGTTTTTTACAGTGGCAGCTTCATCATAAGGTTAGGGTTGGTTTCCTTGCAGTCATGAGGGGTTGGTGTGTTGCACACCAGACTCACTCCCTGCTCTATCTCCTCTGCACCTTCAAAGGCTGACCCTCACCTTCTGGCTTCTGCTCGGATTCAGCCCATGGGGATCTCCTGCAGAAAATGAGCAGAGAGAAGAGAATGAAATGGGAGCATTTATGCATCTGGCTTCCTCTCTGCAAAGTGTCTCTGTGCTGACCACATGCCTTCACAGAAGTTCAGAGCTCTTCTCAAGGTGGCCCTCTCCGTGTACTTGCTCCTCCCAGGTTCCAGTTGTCTGATGTGCCTTTGGGCCCTAGTGTCATCACAGCTCTGCTGTTCCTCGCCCTGGTCTGATGCACTCTCCCTGTGCATCCCCTTCATTCTGCCCACATCTTTGTAAATGCTCTCTTTTTGTGGAATCATTTTTGAATGATTCCAGTTTGAGTGCAGCAACCATATCTTGTTGGTATCCTGAATAATACCAGCTGCCAAAAGCAAAGGGAGTGGCATGCTTCTGTGCTCACTGTCACCAGAGGAGGGAGAGGTTGGCTTCCTTTCCCAGAAACCCAGAGTAAGCCTCTCTGCATTTTGCAAAAGCTCAGAAAGGATGAGCACCAGAAATAAAAAAATCTAAAATTGTGGGATTGTAACCCATACCAAACTCTGAAATCTATCCTACAACTAATTGCTGTGCTATGCTTTGAAATGCATTGCTTTTTTGCATATATATTATTTTTCACACACACAAAAAAGTTGAATGTGATGATGGAAAAAATATTTATGGTTTCTAGCCTCCTGTATTCTGGAGCAGATAGAAAGAAAAATCTGAGATGATGGTACGGTAGCCCATAACAAAATCTGGAATCTGTCCTTCGACTACTTGTTGAAGAGTGCTTTGAAAACTATTGATTTTTTATTTCTTTGCTTTGCTTATATGTTATATTATGCAATAAAAAAGTTGGAAAAGAAAAAGGGCTGAGCATGCCCATTTCTGAGCCAGTCTGTGGAAGAGAATGCATCATCCTGATCAGCTCGAATTCAACATCTGGGGTGGATTGGATGTGAACCCACCACATCGTTCACTCTGATACTTAACCCTAAACACCCAAATAGAAAAGCAACTCCACTATGTACCTAGAAGACAATGATGTTGTATTATGAGATTTAGCCCAGCGTGGTGGCAATGAGTAAGCAAAGGTAATTATTTCCGTGGCAAGTTAAATTATTAATTATACAAACCCCAGCACATTGGATGACCAAACCAAACGCCAGTATGATGATTTTGTCTTGAAAATCTGTCTTTCATGTGATACATTTCCTTTTGCTAGAATGCTGTCAGGATATATTGCAAAGGCCATGTAAGACTTTATGTGTATTATATTAAAAAGAATGTAAACATTTAAAAGTTGCTTCCTGAACTCATTGGTTAAAAATTATTTTATCCCTAAATCAGATTTCATAGGATCATGAGACATACTGTTGGTTTCAGAAGCTGATCCCAAATTATGAGAGGGTGGGTTTAGTGACAGTTTCCTTACTTTCTCTTTAGGTTACTCCAGAAATGTTCTCGGGTCAGGGTAGGACTGTGTCATACCTAGAGAAGGCTTCTGTCCTCTCTTTTTTTTCTCTACTTCAAGTGACAAGACATAAGATGTTAGTGGAGAAGAATTGTATCAGCACTGAACGCATCTATAAAAATTTAAATAAGGACAGACTTTTCTCTCCAGTGCTAGTAATGAAAACACCCTGGAAAGTTACAGCATTGGCTTCATTATAAGGCTGGCTTTCATCCCAGTCAGAAGAAGCCTGGAATGTTGAATGCGTTTTCCAATGTTTTTCTCTATACCTGCTCTCTTGCCTTCTCCATCCTGCTCTGGGCCCTGCTTGGGCAAATAGCATGGCAGGAGCACTTCCCACCTTCTTCTTCCTTTGTTGGTTAATTTCCTGTGTCAAACACACATGTTTGGTCAACACTGGACTAGCTGTTACTGAGGACATTCACCCTCCTTCATGTGGGTGGGCCTCATCTGATCAGTTGAAGGCCTTCAGAGAGAACTGAGGGTTCCACAGATCAGAAGGATTTCTGCTTGAAGACTATACCCTCCACTCCTTCCTGGGTTTATATCTCAAGTAATTCACACTCAAGAGTTCAACTTAACTCTTACTAAAATTTCTGTCCCCTGTCCTGCTCAATAAAAGTCAGACTTGCCAAGCTCCCACAGTTGGGTGAGCCAATTCTTTATTATAAATATTTTTTACATACATGTGTAAAAATAAGTATTTTGCATGTATATATGTAAAAACATTTTCCATATGTGTCTTCATCCTGTTGGTTCTGTTTCTCCAGAGAACCCTGATGGATATACTGCCCTCCCATCTCTGCTCCTCACAGCTCATTCAGAGAGAACAGATTTATGGATTCTTTCCATCAACCTTTCCTGATTTTCCTTCGGCTGCTCTCTAATTGGAGGGCCCCAAATAGGCTGGAGGGTAGAAAAGAGCAAGAGATTCTCCTCTTCCCTTCTAGTTATATTGGATTTGGACCTGCTCTCATCCAGTTTGATCTCATCTTAACTAATCACATTTTCATAGCTCCTTTTCCAAAAATGTCATAGTCACAGGACTGGGGTTAGGAGTTGATGGTGACATTATGGGGACACAATTAAACTCCTAACACCCCTTCCTTCAAATGCTTTCACTTCTCATCTGATTTGATTGACAATAACTTCTAAGACTTACTCAGTCTCCAGGCTTCTTGTCACTTACTGGAGTAGTGAAGATTGATAGCAGTGGTTCATGTTCTCAGACATGGAAGTCCATTTCTGCAGCACCTGAGGTTGGTGCAGGCAAGGGTGGAATGTTTCAGGCCTGCAGGGTGCATTGGAACAACTGTGGAATTAGGATGTATTTGCGAAAACGGTTGAATTCCATAAAAGACAGACATTAAATATCTGCCCAGGTTGTATCTAGTTAGTGTTTTATAAGATCTATTGGGCAACTGTGGCTTTTGCTTTCAAGTGGAGAGCATATATTTTTTTTTTAAAAAAAAGCTCTAAAATTACATGCCAAGACGCTTATTTTAGGGGGTGTACTGTTACCTGTAGAACCCGCAGTGGACCTTGTTCACTGGTTATGCCATGGGTGGTGACTTCTCTAGAACGTTATTTCATAATCTGCCTGCACATTGTTTTGGATGCAAAGGTTGCCACAAATTAAGATATTAGATCTTATTTTACTGGCCCATCTAGGAGACATTGCAGAAAAGATATTTTTTAAAGAGGGTAATTTACATCAGGAATGGGCTAGGTTTGGTAAGACCTTAAGGTTACATAATTCTGGAGATTGTCTTTAAAAATAAAAAGTACACAAGATTGATTATGAAGGCAAAAAGGAGTCTCAAAAATTATAATTTTAATAGCTTTTATGAACTAGAATAAACAAGTTCATTGAGTCAGAAACTAGAAAATAGGATACCAGGGGACAAGGTGTGGGTCGAGAATGGGGAGTTATTGCTTAAACTGTTCAGAGTTTCTGTCTGAGCTAACAGACGTTTTGGTAATGGTTGGTGGTGATGGTAGCACATCATTGTGGATGTAATTAACATCACTCCATTATATATTTGAATGTGGTTAAAAGTGGAAATTTTGCCAATGAATGGAGGTGGCCCAAGGGTCCATTGATTGATGGGTGGAAGGGTCAACTGTGGTGCATACATTTGATGCGATATTGTGCAGCTGCAGAAAGGAATGTTGTCTTGAGGCATGTAATGAAGTGCATGAAAGTTAAGAACACTATGGTGAGCAAAATAAGCTAGAATCAAAAGGACAAATATTGTAAGGTCCCACTACTATAGACTAATTATAATGAACAAACTGAGAATTAAATTCAAGAACATAGTTTACCTGGAGATACAAAATGGGTAGAATTGAGTAATTGCTGATTAAGGAGTATAGAATGTTCAGTAAGGTACATTGTAAAGATTCAGAAATGGATAGCACAGTACTGTGTGTTGGTAGCACAATACTGTGTGGTAATTAACAAAGTGGAGTTTGAGTTTGGTTGAAAGAAGAAGGCTAGTGTCATGTATGGCACCAGAAGGAAAGCTAGAGGCTAAAAACTGGGTCTGTATAACTTAATGAAACCCAGGGTGGATACTGATGGTGATTAATTGTATAAATATAATGGAGTTCTTACATGAACTGGGACAAACATATATCACTATTACAAGGTGTTAAAAATAAGGTGTGATATGAGAAAAATACAATTAAGGTAAATTAAGGTCTATAGTTAACAGTAATATTGTAATATTTTTTCATTAATTGGAACAAAGGCACGATGCCAAAGCTAAATGTCAATAAGAAATGGGATTTTTTTTCTTTGGAAGAAATGAGAATGTTCTCATATTTATTGTAGTTACAAATGCATAACCAAGAGCAATTGATGGTACATTTAGGATGGATTGTATGGTTAATGAATAAAACACAAAAAAGTAGAAATTTTAGATTGTATATATGTTACTAGAATAAAAATCCCAACAACATAAGACTTCACAACACATATAGAGAACTCTAATGTAAACTATAGACTACAGTAATGGCCCAATTATAAGATTCTTTCATCAGTTGTGACAAATGTACCACACTAAGGCAAGGCCTTAATAATAAGGGAGATTTATGGCAACTCTTTTTCTGCATGATTTTTCTGTAAACCTATAACTTCTCTAATTAGAAAAGGATGGCGAATACCACAAACATAGAATCCAGAAAAACAATATGCCATTTGTTATTGATTAACTGCTTGATATGCCTCTATAAGGCATTTTTTCCTACATATATTGGCTCCATACTCTGATTTTTCCCTTCCCATAATAATGATTTTAAAAAATCATTTTCTATGAAGAAAATGGAAAGATATTCAGTCTTCTAATATGAATAATTGGAATTTGCTTCTTCTTTTTGATTATTGTGATGAATAAAACATTTAACTTCCCATAGAGATTTATTCCTTGTAGTATCACTAATGGTTTGTGCTCTGTAAAAGATAAGAGTCTGATCAATTCTATGTCACACGATAACCATGCAGAAATGAAAAAGAAAGAAGTATGTGCCATTTATTTTTACATGTTCTTTCTAGTTTGACTAGCCATCATGAGAATTGCATCTTCCCTTCATCTGATGACTGGAAGAATTATCCACAGTCTAGCTTCTGGCTCCATATATGTCAAGCATCGTGTCTCCTCCATCGCCTGCAAGCCCATAGGGTCAAGTGCTATAGGGACACTCATGCAATGATAACCTCACACCGTGATGCTGGCTGAGTTGGCCCAGTGGACAGTTGGTGGACTTCCAGAAGTCACTTCTCCTCCAGAACAGGTAGCCTTACCTTCACATGGAAGTGACTGCGAACCACATGGACACATAGTGTAAAGCCAAACTAAATCTATCCCCAGCTCAACTTCCCATTACCTGGATCCCAAAAATGCTTGTGACCACTTAACTCTACTGGACAGAAGCCACAGTAATCATTTTTTTGTTGTTGTTATTGCTATTTTCACTACTACCATTTATCATCATATTTCCTACCATTATTTATTTATTTTTAACCCATATTTTTTACTCATCTGTCCATACCATAGATAAAAGGAGCATCAAACACAAGGTTTTCGCAATCACACAGTCACATTGTGAAAGCTATATCATTATACAATCATCTTCAAGACCATGGCTATTGGAACACAGCTCTGCAGTTTCAGGCACTTCCCTCTAGCCTCTCTAATACACCTTAAACTAAAAAGAGGGTATCTATAATGCATAAGAATAACCTCCAGGATAACCTCTCAACTCTGTTTGAAATCTCCAACCACTGACACTTTATTTTGTCTCATTTCTTCTCTCTTTCCCTTTTTGGTCGAGAAGGTTTTCTTAATCCCTTGAGGCTGAGTCTCAGCTCATTCTAGGATTTCTGTCCCATGTTGCCAGGAAGGTTTACAGCCCTGGGAGTTATATCCCAGATAGAGAGGAAGAAGGCAGGGAGTTTGCTTGTTGTGTTGGCTGAGAGAGTGATAGGCCGTATTTGAGCAATAAAAGAGGTTCTCTGGAGGGGCTCATAGGTTAAATGTAGGCTTAGCCTATCGTGTGTGGAGATGTTTCATATGAACAACCCCCACTGCTTGCGAGAATATCAGGAATTCTCCTAATGAGGGAGTTGAATTTCCCCCCTTTCTCACCATTCCCTCAAAGGGAGTTTGCAAATACTTCTTTATTCACTGTTCAAATTACTCTAGGATTTGTTGGGGCATTATACTGGACAATCTTACAAAATCCAATGCCTTATTCAAGGTCCTATGTAACTGTAGTGTTCAATGAACCTGTCCATATAAGTTATATTAGGAAATGTGTTAGTGAAAATACAAATTTTGTACCAAGTTAACATTAGATGCTGTAATCTTGATGAGGGAGAGTCTGGGTGGGAAGATATAGGAGTCCTAATAAATTTCAGTGAAAGCATATTCCTTTTGCAAATTTTACAACAGAGCATGCCATGTGAACACATTGTTGGCGTTTTCTACCAAGGCCTCGGAAGGGACCTGTGTAAGGGAGGGGACCAGAAGTCTAAGCTCTGGTGTCCATAGCTCTTTTGCCTCGCCCAGAGCTGCATGAACCCAGAAATCATTCAAGTACTTGCCCCTGAGGCATAAGCAACATTTTCTTCACTTTTAGAGAGGGGGGAAGCAAGTCTAAAATGCTACTTTTCCATACTGCAGCCCTTATCCAACTCTGATCCGAGTCCAATTATTGCTTTGTACTCTGGGATGATTAACTGGGAAAGTAACAGCAGGATAATTCTCATGAAAATTGGAGATGGCACTTTTCCTCGCCTCCTAATACCCACATTTGTCCAAGAAGAATGTTTTTTATGCTTCCTTTGGAAAAGCAATAACAATGATATAAGAATAACCTCCATGCAATAAGGGCTTATTGTGTGAGGCAGATTTTCTAAGTTAACACATTCCACCCCCACTCTGCTGCTGAGGCTGCTGGTTTTGCAGCTTTTATTGAAGGCAGTGATCGCTGGCTGAGAGGTTAAATGGCCTGCCTTACATCCCCAACTTGCCAATGAGAAAGTTGGTTTTGGAATCTGGGTCTGTTTAAACCCCAAACTCATGTTATGTCCACTTGCCTACCCTGCCTTTTGGGGCCACACAAACATTCACAGTCACAGTCTTCTGATGAGTCTTCAGTTCCTCCTCTCTAAGGAACTGGAGATGACCCACAGGTGAAGCTGAAAGCTGTAGTTCCAGCCCCAGTTTGATCCTCTTCTTTAGTGTCTCCTACCATTCCTGACCCTGGAAGTCTGGTCTGGGATGGAAAGTCCATTTCTTTCATCATGGTCCTTATTTCTGATATAGAAATTCTCTGTCTTAGCTTATTATCTCCCTAATGTTGAAGTTCTCTGCCTCCCTAAGTGGGGCCCTGGTTCTATTGTCTTCCTGGTGGACTTAATCTTTTCTGCAATGAGGTGGGTGGGAAGCAGCAGGGACATCAGGGTGTGGGTGCCATATGTGACAGACTTCTCAGCTCTAGGTCCCTGGTTCCCAAACTGTGCCTGGGAGCACCCTGGGGGTACTGCGGTAAATTCATAAGGACACCATTAGCTATTTCTAAATTTCTGAGGGAAACAGCCATACTCCACATCTTTCGGGCGAAACACACACCACTAGCTCAAGGAAGCTGACAGCTTCAACATTAGATCATGTTACCTTTCTTTTGATGATGTCCTATTTTTGTGAAGCTGCTTTTTGTTGTTGTTTTTGTCGATTGCTGTGATAAGAGGTAAGAACCTCATGAAAGTCATTGTGGAACTGAAAATGAGGTGGTGGTACCAGCCCAATCTTATTCTAAGGTTTCATAAACTATGCAGGAACCAACCAGCACACATATCCTATTGGCAAGTAGCTGTGGCTATTTAAAAATGAAATGATTAATATTTTTTCTTTCAAATGATGTGTACTTTTTTTTTCTCCAAATAGCTAGTAAATCATTAGGCCCTAACCACTTAATAAACAGAATTATTAGGTATTATGGGCATAGGGGCACCATGAAGACTTTTCAGAGACACTAAGGGGGTGTGAACCAAGAAAGTTTGGGAAATTTCTTCTGCTTTATTACTGATATACCTGGGAAATATGGTTTGACACCCGTGGCCATGTGGATTTGCTAATTCTCAGAACTGAGTTGGACAGATTGATCCTCTCAATCATAAGATGCACCTAAGGCCACTGCCCCTGCCTCCCAGGGGCAGCTCTCTTGCAATAGAGCAGAGAGGAGACTGGAGCACATGTGTTTTTCAGATAGGCTGGTTTTAAAAGAAACTTTTTAAAAATTTAAAAAGCAAGGCAAAAAGGGATTGAAATGGAAAAGGTCAGTTTCATTTCCCAATTTCCTCAATCACTTGCTCATTGTCCTTTCTTGGGGAGGAGAGGGAGGCAATTCTGGTGGAAGTCTCTCCATGGGGAAATCTAATGCAAAAGAATGGAAGTCCCATCTGTCTTTAGGTAGGGAAAGTGGATTTGGTTACAAACAGGGTAAAGGAAGGCTGGGCATATAAAAATACATCTCCTTTGTAAGAAATAAAACAAAACTAACTGTATAATAGAAAATGCATTTTAATTTATTTGCTAGTGAGGTTGAAGCATTTGTTTGCTTAAAAATGTGTTATTGCTTCTATGTGAATTGGCTTTCCCTGACAAGTACATTTTTTTTAGGCCATTAACAATTGGCCGAAGTGAAAGAACTCTGGGGGAATGGGCTGGCCGAATGGGGACAGGGCTATCAAAAAAGCTATAGGTAAGGAGTGAGAAATAGTCATCATCTCCTTTCATCCTTCCCCACCATGAACATCCTTCCTCTGAAAGTTCTCTGCATTCTTGAGAGAGTCTGAATTTTTCCTCCTGCAAAATGCCTTGTCACCCTTGCCCCTCTCTCTTCCTGAAAAAACCTGCCCCATGGACAAACCACCCAACCTACATTGTCTTGCCCTCACTGAGCTCATGAGCCCACAGAAAAGTCTATGACCAGCCAAGCTGGAATCATGGCACCTTCATGACATTACCCTCAGCGCAGTCCTGCAAACTCGCATTCTTCTAGAAAGTTTACTCTCGTCCTCTGTAGTGCTGTGCCTCCTCCATTCTCCTTTAATGAACCACACACGCCCCCACAACCCACCACCCACTCTCAGCCATGAGTCATCTTATAGGCAGAGAGAAAGCTGAAGGCTTCAGTCAAGAAAAACCTCTCCATGGTGTGATGGTGGCTCAGCAGCAGAATTCTCGCCTGCTACAGCAGAGACCCAGAATTAATTCCCAGCTCCTGCCCATGCAAAAAAAAAAAAAAAAAAAAGAAAGAAGAAACGCCTCTTCATCCACCATCAGATCCATAAACTGCCTGCCTTTGCACCTATGCTCCCCCCATAAAAAGGGCAACCAGAGGTCCTTTTGTCAAAGCTAATAGCAGTTACACTGAATGCTCTGCTTCCCCTCCCCTCCCCTTATCTACCCTCCCTCAATTTCCCTCCCCTCTCTCCTTCCTTCCTTCCTTCCTTCCTTCCTTCCTCCCTCCCTCCCTCCCTCCTTCCTTCCTTCCTTCCTTCCTTCCTTCCTTCCTTCCTTCCTTCCTTCCTCCCTCCCTCCCTCCCTCCCTCCCTCCCTCCTTCCTTCCTTCCTTCCTTCCTTCCTTCCTTCCTTCCCAGACTGATGCCCCCTGTACCCTATCCTGTCCCATCCATGGGGATGCATCCTCTCCAAGGGGCCTCTTTACTTCTTAGTCACCCTGTGAGGCTGAAGCTATGGATTAGGGGCAAAGAAAGCCCCTCAGGTCATGGAAAGGTCTGTAAAAATGGCCTTGAGGCTGATCTTCCAGGATGTATGGGAATCTTGGGCAGGGGCCGGGGACCTCATGTTTTTCAAGTGCTCCAGGCTACCACGACTGCCCCCAAAGAAGCAGGATCCTTTCTCTTCTTTGGTGTGAGCAGCTTTCAAACCATCAAATCTTGGAGTTATCAGGGGTTGGGGAGAGGAGGTCACTGCTCCTTAGGTACTGACTTGTTTTCTGGGGTGATGAAAATATTTTGGAACTGGATGGAGGAGGTGGTCCTACAACATTGTGAAAGCACTAAATTCCCCTGAACTGCAACCTCTAAAATGCATTTTTATTTACTTTCATTTGATACCTTTGCCTGGTGTCATCTGTGTTATTCATCTGTATTGATTCCCAAGGACAGAAGAGATTATTTTTTGAGATATATGAAGAAGTATATTTTTATTATATTCTCACTCACTAATTTGGAAAACTGTTGTTTTGCATGAGACACTAAATATTGGAAATTTTATGTAAATAAATTACACAAAAGAAGGAAAGCAAGGAAAAAGAAGACTGTCACTATTCAGCAATTTCTAGAATATCTCAGCTTCAGTTTCATGTCACCTGGTCTTAAGGTGGAAGAGAGCAGCACTCAAGGGACTAATTTGCATTGGCAACATGCTGTGCATTAATGGACCATTTGCTAAAGCCCAGACCCTGGATGTGTTCGATAGTGCATATTCTTTACTAAGGTTTTTTAATGCAGTTAACCACAATTGGGTATTAGTCTTAATAAGCTTTCCAAGTTTTGACTATTATTGTTCCTTAGAGCATTAGCATGAAATAGAGAATTGCATATTGTATTTCCATTAAGCATGCAAATTCACATTAGAAATCATTATAAAAGCTATTATTTAGGGAAAAGAAAGCCATTCTACCGATTGGGAAATACCACCAGTATAGTATTGGAAAATATCCTTCATTGCCAGAGCATCTTTCCCAGTACAATGTCTGACAGTTTGTCCCCAAACCAACTTCCTTCTTTTGCTTCTTTGCAGGAAGTTGGGAGGAACCCCCTACTGCATGAACTTGATCTTTCTAGATTGGATGCCTTCCCAAGGCCTGCGGTGGGTAGGCTGCTATGGGGTTGGACTCTCCACAGCTACCCCGCAGCTACCATCGATTGTCTCCCAGGCACCAGGAACATGACATCTGTTCTCCCATTCATTCCTTACACGCAACAATTCTCATCTCACAAACAAGAAAATGGTCGACACATAGAGAAAGTTGCAGAGCTCAATTTCAAATCCAGGTCAGTGAAATGAAATCTGCCATTTTTTTCTGGAGGACAAATCCCTCTCAGCTCGGATATCACCCTTGCTGGCTCTAAACAGGCATCAGTGAGGGTGGCAGGGAGGTCCCTATTTGGCTGGATCTAAACCCAAGGACCAAAAAAGACCAGGGTAAAAGACTTTGCGTTAGTCTCTTCCCTTAGAAGAGTGCGGTCTTTGAACTTGAAAAGAGAATTAGAGTCATTAAGTTGGCTCCTTTTTCAAACCTTCTTGGAAAAGGTAAATACCACAGTAGTTCTCTGCTGAGAGAAATACCAGTGCATAAGTGTTAAGAAGTGTCGTCCATTGGCAGGGCATGGGGAACACGTGGGAAGCTGGATTTGAATTGTGGTCTCTGATTTCTTACTCTACCTGAATGGTTACTCTATATTTTCACTATTTTTCTCTGTTAAAAAGTGTTCAAGTTTTTTGCAAAAAGTTTTAAAGCCTCAAAATAAAATTGCCTGCCAATTAACAGAAATTTAATTTAAGAGTACCGAAATGAGTTCTCTGATTTTTAAAGTACTCATGGGCTCAGAAATCAGATGCCATAATTCAGCCCAAGGGTACATTTTATCAGCATGCTATAACTTTCCTAGTAGGTTTCAAACCACAGTGATTTTTCCTTGCGGGAATAACTATAATGAGGTTTGATCTTTTGCTTGGGTTTATTCTCTACCTGGACTTGGAACTATAATGAATCATTGGCTGGAACCTATTTCCATCTCAAGAGGACAGCTGGGCAAAAAGTTCAGGGAAAATTGGTGTTTGCTTAAAGAGGCCCCCACAAAAATATCTCATTTCAAATCCACTCTAAGTTAGCCTTTCCCTTTCTTCGTCATACCAGTGCTTGCACTCTAATGAGCAAAGAAGAGAGGAGTACAATTTTGTTAATATAATTGGCATCAGGATATAAGAAGCCGCAGAAAACCAAGAGATGATATATTAAACTTAGAATATTAGATTTTATGTCAGATACTGTGGACATGTTTTAGAACTCATTTATAGCTGAGGGACATCAATTAGGAAGGCTAATGAGTCACATTCAAGTTCAAGGTATATGTATTTCCACAACTAAGCTGTGCTAAACCCAGTTTGATAGAGGCAGAGTCAATGTGTTAATCAGCATTCCTTTTGCAGATAACAGAATCTTCTACAAGAAATCAGATGCTTCTCACAATCAAACAAGCAGGATTCAGGGCTCCTAAGAAGAGACCACCCAAAATATTTACTACCAAACAATGCTTTTCAACTTTCCTATGTCCTGTAGTGATTGGAGAGATGAAACTACCACATTTAAATGGAGCTTCTAGCTCAGTGTTCTGAGTGTAGCAGAGACGATATGTTTATTGAATGAATGCATAGATATATGAATGAATGAATGATAAAGTGACAGAATTAATCAGGTTCCTGCTGAGTCACACTAGCTTTTAGAAGAGTGCTCTAAGTTGAGTGCAAAAGCTCTCTACACGTGAACATGATTGTACAAGAAGAAACAATCTTTGGCAAGATATGTTTTCTCTGAAAGAATTCCTGCCTGGAAAATAATGGTTGGCATCCTTGGAAGTTGGTTGGCACAAACATTAAGTATTTCTCAGGGTAAAGACAACCTGCCTCTTAACCTCATAGGTGGGTGGGTCCCTCTCCAGGAGTGACTATGGCAACCCCTTCCCCTATGGATGATTACTGTCATTCACAGAGGCAGCCAAATGTCAGGAATCCCTTTGAAGCATTTTCCTATGGACGGAGGAAGGCATGGAATAAGTTTTGGGTTTCCTACTGACTATAAGGGATCCGGAGTTGTAGGTAAGTTACTGGATGGCTAAAATTGAATATGTAGGGTGTAATAGGGACATCATCTTGGGCTGTGAACTCAGTCTTTGAATTTGAAACAATTCAGCCAATAGCTGTGATCCTTAGTCATTTGACATCCTCCAGACTCAATTTCTTCATCTTTAAAATGAATATAAAGAAGTCTACTGTGCTGGTTTGAAAAGATTTATGTACCTTAGAAAAGCCATGTTTTAATCCTAATCAATCTTGTGGGAGCAATGGTTTCTTCTAATCCCTATTCAGTTCTATAGGGTAAACTTGATTATGTTATCTCCATGGAGATGTGACTCAAACAGTCGTGGGTATTAAACTTGATTAGATGGAGACATGTCTCCAACTATTCTACGTGGGTCTTTATTAGTTTGCTGGAATCCTATAAAAGAGGAGACATTTTGGAGAGAGTTCCTTTTGAGAATGGGGAGAGAGCCACAGAACCACAGCAGAATGATGAGAGAACCTCAGAGTCCACCAGCCAGTGACCTTTGGAGATGAAGAAGGAGAGTGCCCCCAGGGAGCTTCATGAAGCAAGAGGCCTGGAGAGGAACCTAGAAGATGTTGCCATGTTCGCCATGTGCCTTTCCAGTTGAGAGAGAAATCCTGAACTTCATCAGCTTTCTTGAACCAAGGTATCTTTCTCTGGATGCCTTAGACTAGACATTTTTATAGACTTGCTTTAATTGGTACATTTTCTTGGCCTTAGAACTATAAACTAGCAACTTATTAAATTCCCCTTTTTAAAGCCATTCTGTTTTGAGTATATCACATTCCAGCAGCTAGCAAACTAGAACACCTACTATATAAAGTAGTGATAAAGATGAAATGAGGTGATATATATAGAATATCTAATACATACTGTTCTTTTTGTATTTGCTTGATAGATGGTGTCTTAGTTTCCTAGGATTGCTGTAACTAAATACCACAAACTGGGTGGCTTAAATCAACAGAAATGTATTGCCTCAGAGTTCTGAAGGTGGGAAGTCTGAAATCAATGTGTTGGTAAGGCCATGCTCCTTCCTTTGAAACCTTCCCTCCCTCTTCTAGCTTCTGGTGGTTTGCAGCAGTCCATGACATTTCTTGAGTACAGCATTTCAATTTCTGCCTCAATGGTCACTGGCATTCTTTTCTCTATCTGTGTGTGTCCAATCCTCCCCTTCTGAAAAGAACAACAGTCAGATTTGGGCCCAAGCTATTCCAATTTGGCCTCATCTTTAATAGCATCTTCAAATGTCCTATTTCCAAATAGGGTCATGTTCATGGGACCAAGGATTAGGACTTGAACCTATCTTTCTTGGGACATAATTCAACCTGTCAGAAATGATAACTGTTGTCATTAATGAGCAGATACACAGCCTATCCTGCCATGTTCATTACCTGCCTCTTCCTTTTAGACAGCCCCACCTTTTTCCTGGGCATCTACCACAAGCCAGACAGTATGGAAGGTGGCACACTTAGGGTGTTGGCCAAACAACTTGACCCCTGTTCTCTGTTTGCTTATAGGTTAGGAGGGAAGGGAGACATGAAACCAATAACACTCAGGTAGAAAATTCAAAAGATGTGAAATGGCCATCAGGGATCCAACAACACTAGGTGTATCATTTTCAGCCATCTTCAATATTTGTTTTTCCTTGTTCTCCTTTTCTTATGGACTGTTGGAGATTTCAGAAGAATGTAGCACTATCCACTTCTCTCATTATAATAGTTTGAAGTGACAGGCTTTGAGAAAGCTTGAAATGTGCTGATCCGATGTATTAATCAGCCTCCTCATTGCAGATAAGAGAGTCTTTTCTGGTTAGTATATGCAGAAAGGGATATCTGAAGGAGTAAATATAAGGCCCACACTGTTGGGAGATCTGGTAAAAAGATCTAGGCTTAGTTTCCTGGAGTGAGTCCTGGGCCCCACAGTAGAACCAGTCCGCGAAGGGGGACTTCTCCTCTGAAAGGATCAGGGACTGTAGAATCAAGGAGTTGCCATCTTGGCTGCTGGGTAGCAAGTTGCTGGCCCCACCTGTGCTGCATTTGGTGCCTGCCCAGTGGATGCCCTGCTCCCTGCCTTTCTCCTCAGGAGGACTCATTTCTGACTCAGTCTTGTGTGAGTGCCGCCAATTGGTGGTGCCCAAAGCTGGAAACCCTCTGTAAAGAAGACCAGCAAGTGTGGTTTTAGCTGCAGACCATCCCCAAATCCATCACAAAAAATGACTGGGCAGGTGGACCATCGATGGAATGCATGTCTATCTAAATGAGTATTTTTTTGGCTCCATTGCAGTGGGGCAGCGATTCAGCTCAAACTGTAAGAGATTAAGAACAGGTGAGGAATCCTCTTGTAGTTTTTTTTTCTGTGTGTGGATGCCTGGCCTAGGATAGGCAATTTATTAAGAAAATACTGTCTGCTATCATTTCTTGATGTTGTCATAGAATTTTATTGTTTTTGCTATTTGAGAGTAAATGTGACTTGTAGCTGATGACAAGGATCTGGAAATGGGATATGACATCAGTGGCTAGTCCAAATCTTTCAACCTCTTGACCTATTTATTAGAAACCCAAATTGCTAAATACAAAGGAAAAAGGAAGGAAAAAATCATCTAAGTTTGAAAGAATCAGCTTATGTGTGTGCGTGTGCTCATGCATGCATGCATGTGTGGGTAGACAAAAATTTAAAATAATATATTAGATTCAGGTGGATGTGGATTGAAGGTGACCAACCTTCCCGGTTTGCCAGGGCCTGGGGAAGTTTCCCAAGACATGGGGCTTTCAGTGCTGAAATTAGGACAGTTCTGGGTGAGTCGGGACAGCTGGCCACTCTAATTGGCCCTTGGACACAGTGATTTGGGAGTCAGTGGTCTGATACTTGGTATTACCAAACCTCATGAGGAGTTGCAAACTGGTGCTTCATGATTCAGTCAGTACAATGTTTAACTTTTTAAAAAAAAAGTTGCAATTACCATTTGTAGATAGGGAGGTTTTACCAAAATGGACATGCTCTGGATGATACTACATAACCTAGATACACTCGAGATTCTGACATGGCATCAGTGCCTTTTAGACGGTATAAATTGTACTCCAATTTGTCACAACCTCCCACTTTCTCTGTTGTCTTTCTGTTCCTACACTTAATGGTCTTTTGCCATGTATTATCTCAGTTAGGATTTGCTTCTCCCATAATTGAGAAAAGTGAATTTTTATTTATATACCTCTATAGAAAGCAAGAAAATGAAATGCAGACTTTCAAGAGAGTGTAATAGAATTTATTTTTTTTTGAGCTGATTTCCTTCTCATCTTTGCATTACCTGCTTAAGCTCTGCAGGGAGATAGTGTAAAGGTTGTCTTGCGGGTCTCTTCTCCAGGGAAGAGACTTCCAGGGGACAAGATTATTTTTCTGATCTGTCTTTCACAGATATTATTTACATAATAGTGACCTTAAAAGGCTCCTTCTCTTAGCATAAAGTCCTTTTAAAATGTATTCAAAGAATTTTTATTGTTATGAAAAACAGTCATAATGATTAAGTGGTTAAAAGGTAACAAAATCACACATATAGCATATGGATAATATCCCCACATTTAGAGTATGATACCAATTAGGTAAGAACTATAAGTACATAGTTACATGGGGACAAAACCAGAACGAAACCCACCAAATGTTAAATGGGAGAGATTCTCCCTAAAAAAAGTATTTGCACATTGGTTTCCCAGGCACAAACTGCCTGCTCACTATAAATAAAAGGCCAGTCTCCCTAAGATCTTTATTAGAAACTTCCCATTGTTACCTTGTACTCATTCAGAAACTTTAACAGATAAAAATTTTTTCAAATGTATAGTCTGGGGTTGGCAAATGTTTTTCTGTAGAGGTCCATAAAGTAAATATTTTCAAGCTTTGCAGGCCACATGTTCTCTTTTGCAACTACTGCTCCATCGTGCTGTCATAGTCTGAAAGCAGCCACAGACAAAGACACGGATGAATAAGGGTGTGTGTTATGTATGAATAAGTATGTGGGCACATCAACAACACTTTATGGATGCTGACATTTTAATTTTATATAAATTTTATGTTCACAAAGTATTATCTTTCTCTGGCTCTCCTCCCTGACAATTAAAAATGGTACCAACCATTCCTAGCTCTTGTGCTAGTTTGAAGCTGTTATGTACCCCAGAAAAGGCCATGTTCTTTTAATCTATGCCTGAGGGTGCACATCTGTTGTGGGTGGGACCTTTTGATTAGGTTGTTTCACTTGAGATGTCCCCACCCAATTCATGGTGGGTTTTAATCTTTTACTGGAGTCTATTATGAGAGGATAAAGGCAGAAAAAAACCAGAGAGCTCAGAGAGTAACACTCAGAGAAGTCTGGAGAGAGCTTAGAGAGAGAAACACTGAGAGAGACCTTAAAGAATAGAGCCCTGGAGATACTGAGAGGACCCCCATAAGCTCAGAAAGCAGGCCACTGGAACTAGGAGCTGAAAACAATGAAACATGGGAGCAAAGACATAGCAGACGCTGGCCATGTGCCTTGCTATCTGATAAAGGAACTCCAGATGCCAACAGCCTTTCTCCAGAGAAGGTATCTTTCTCTTGATGCCTTAGAAGTGTAAATTTGTAAGCTAAATAATCCCCATTGTTAAAAGTTGTTCAAGTTCACATATATTGCATTTCAGCAGCTTTAGCAAACCAAAGCAGCTCTATACCAAAACAGCCAGTGGGCCGGATAAGGACCTCTGACTGTAGTTTGCCGACTCTTCGTATAGAACATCAGTATTTGGAGTCCTTGAAGCTGAAGGCTCATGGACCTTGATGACCCTGTAGAAGTGACCTTTCCCAGGTTACAGTGTGCTATTAGGTCATCTTCTATGAGGACAGATATTAGGTAATGATGGTACTGCTGCAAAGTTGGGTGGTGACTGTACTTAGTCCTTGGTGGGAATGAGGTGTGGATGCACATCTGGGAAGCCAAGTGGCACGTGTACACCTGACTCATTCAAATGCTGTCCCATTTAGTAATTACCTATTGAAGTAATTACCAATAGAAACTCACTTTGGGGAACAATTTGTGATGCAAACAGAGGATGTGATGTCAAGACCAATGTTCAATAGGCTGTAAAATTTATGAGACTGCTTTAATTTTCACCAGCTATATATATTTTTTCAAAATAAGGGTTAGAGAGAGAGATGATGGGTTCTGAGAGGTGATAGAAGAAAATTTCTCAGTTTTGCTTTAGGGAGGTACGTTGCTGGGGCCTTAAATATGCCAAGAACTAGCATCACTTACCTGGAGGAAGATGGCATCCATCATGCTTATTTGTAAGGAAAAGACCTTCCTACAGGTAGAGTATAAAGCAGATTTTGCTTCATCTCCTCTGGTGTTTCTTGGTGGAGTCCTAGAAACCACCTGCCTCAGAAGAAAATGTTATAGTGCAGATCCCTGAGTAACCCCCCACCCACAGACTACTGAATTTGAAGTCTTGGTGGACCCTAGAATTAGACATTGTTTGGATTTTTGAAAACGCAATTTTATTGAGATATAGTCACATACCATATCATCATCTAAAGTGTATAATCAGTGGTTCACAGTATCATCACATAGTTGTGCATTCATCATCACAATTGATCTTTGAACATTTTAATTACTCCTAAAACAATAAAAATAAGAATAAAAATAAAAGTATAAAAGAACACCCAAAACATCTCATACCCCATTATTCCTCCTATTATTATTTATTCTTTGTCTTTATATTCTTACTCCTCTGTCCATATACCGGATAAAGGGAGTGTCAGTCACAAAGTTTTCATAATCACATGGTCACACCATAAAAGTTATAAAGTTATACATTCATCTTCAATCATCAAGGCTATGGATTACAATTCAACAGTTTCAGGTATTTCCTTCTACCTACTCGAATACACCAAAAACTGAAAAGGGATAGCTGTGTAATGCCTAAGAATAACTTCCAGAATGGCCTCTCGACTCTATTTGAAATATCTCAGCTACTGAAACTTTATTTTGTTTTATTTCTCTTCATCCTTTGGGTCAATAGGTCTTTCTCATTTCCATGATACTAAGGCCAGGCTCATCCCCAGGAGTCAGGTTCCATGTTTCTAGGGAGATTTACACTTCTGGGAATCATGTTCCATGTATATATGTGTGTAGGGGGGAGGAGGACAGTGAGTTTACCTGCAGATGTAGGTTAAAAAGAGAGGCCACATCTGAGCAACAAAAGATGTTCTCTAGGGTGACTCTTAGGCATGATTTTAAGTAATCTTAGCTTTTCTTTTGCAGGAATCAGTTTCATGAGGGCAAGCCCCAAGATTGAGGGCTTGGCCTATTAAACTGGCAGACACCAATGCTTGTAAGAAAACCAGGTCTTCCCCAGTGGGGAAGTTTAATATTTCCACATTTTTCCCCAGTCCCTCAAGGGGACTTTGCAAATACTTTTTTAACTTCTGCACAGATTACTTTGGTATACATCAGGGCATCATACTATCCTGTCCAAACCAACAAGATCTCACTCACTATTCAAGGTTCCTTGTAATTACGATGTTTAAATAAATTGATCATCCAAGTTAAATTAGATAGTGCATTGCAGAAAATATAAATCTTGCACTAAACAAACATCTCTCCCTTTGGTCTCACAGAAGTTGAAGTTTTAAAATATGGACCATATTATCCTTTATCCTGTATTCTGATTTACCTCAGTCCTAACTCTATCAGCTTCATTCATATCTCTAATTCAAGTCTGATCTCTTTTTCACCTTTTAAAACAATTGCTGTAAGAAGTAATGCTGACTTTCATAGCCACAGAACTATAGTTCTGAGTCACAGAGATAGCCAAAGTTCCAGGGATCAACCAGGCTATACAAAAAAACCTTTCAGCATCTCAGAATTTAAAAATAGCCATTACAACTGAGGACTAGATGTGACTGCTGTAAGAGTTTACAATCTAGGGATCTTACAATATGTCTTCCTCTGTTAATCTATGCTCTTTAATTCAATTTTTCAAATTTGCACACTATAGTTAGTCCATATTACTGAGACATTATAATATCTGTCTTTTCATTTCTGGCTTATTTCACTCAACATACTGTCCTCAAGTTTCATTAACCTAGTCGCATGTCTCACAACTTTGTTCTTTCTTTCAGACCCTCGATATTCTATTGTATGTATTACCACAGTTCACCCTTCCGTTCATCAGTCAATGTACTCTTAGACCACCTCCATCCATTATGAATACTGCCACCATAAATACTAGTTTGAAAATGTTCATTCATGTCCTTGCTTTCAGTTCTTGCAAATATATGCCTAATAATGGGGTTGCAGGATCTTTTGGCAACCCTATACTCAGTCTCCTGTGGAAACACCACATCGCCCTCCAGAGGGGCTGCTCCGTTCCATTTCCCTACAAAGAGTGGTTAGGTATATCTCTCTCTCCACATTTTCTCCAGCACTTGTATCTTTCTTTTTGTTTTTAAATAGTTTTATTCACACACCATACAATCCACCCTAATTAGACAATCTGTGGTTCCTGATATAATCACATCATTATGCATTCACCACCACATTCTTTACAAGGACATTTACATTTCTTATGCAAAGAGAGAAGAGGAAAAAAAGAATAAAATAAAATAAAATGAAAAAAAAAAATAAAAAGAGAAACCACAACAACAGCACCAAGAATTTCATACCCCTTCCTTATATTCCCCTCTTATTGACATTCAGCTTTGGCATATTACCTTTGTTACATTTAATAGAAGCATATTGCAATGTTACTGATAACTATAAACACTAGGTTGCACTGATTCTTTTTCTATTTACCAACCCATTTTCAACATCTTGCATTGTTGACATTCATTCAGGCTCTGTCATATAGAAACATTCCTATATTTTGTACATTTAATTACCATCATTGTCCATTCTAGATTTTGCTAAGTTCTATGGTCCCCGTCTTTATCTTCCATCTTGCCTTCTGGTGTCATACATACCCCTAGCTTTCCTCTTTCAACCATATGCACACTCAGTTTTGTTCAGTGTACTTACAGTATTGTGCTACTATCAGATAGTATTGGGCTATCTATTTCTGAATCATTATAATCAATCCTGCTGGACATTCTGTACTCCTTCAGCATGAAATGTCCAATCTCTATCATCTTTCATGTATTATCTGTGTTCTAGATGTTAACTCTCAAAGTTCACTCATTATTATTAGTTCATACTAGTGAGCCTATACAGTATTTGTCCTTTTGTTACTGGTTAATTTCAATCAACATGATGCCCTCAAGATTCATCCATGTTGTTGCCTGTGTCATATTTTTGTTCTGATATATCATATCTTACTTTATCTCTCTTTTTACCCTGACTGATAGTCTTCATTTCTACACATTACTCCAAACCTCTCTCTACTGTTTTTTTCCTATTTGCCTGTAGTGCTCCCTTTCGTATTTCTTGTAGAGTAGATCACTTGTTCACAAACTCTATCAGTATCTGTCTGAAAATATTTTAAACTCTCCCTCATTTTTGAAGGACAGTTTTTTCAGATACAGATTCTTCCTTGGCAGTTTTTCTCTTTCAACGTCTTAACATATCATGGAGGCCTTCTCACCTCTATGGTTTCTGTGGAGAAATCTACACATAGACTTACTGAGCTTGCCTTGTGTGTGATTGATCACTTTTCTCTAGCTGCTTTCAGAGTTCTTTCTTTGTCTTTGACATTTGACAATTTGATTAGTAAGTGTCTTGGAGTAGGTCTATTCTGTGTGGGGTATGCTGCACTTCCTGGATCTGTAATTTTATGTCTTTATAAGAGAAGGGTAATTTTCAGTGATTACTTTTCCATTATTCTTTCTGCCCTTTTTCTCTTTTCTTCTTCTGGGACACCCACAACTTGTACGTTGATGCACTTATTGTTGTCATTCAATTCTGTGAAACCTGGCTCATATTTTTCCATGTTTTTCTTATCTGTTCTTTTGTTTATAAGATTTCAGATGTCCTTTTCCTCTAGTTTACTAGTCCTTCCTTCTGCTTCTTCAGATCTGCTGTTCTAAGTCTCTGTTGTGTTTTTCATCTCTTTTATTGTGCCTTTCATTCCCATAAGTTCTGCTACTTGTTTTTTCAAGCTTTTGAATTCTTTAAGGTAACCCAATGTCTTCTTTATGTTCTTCATCTCTTTTGCCATAGCTTCCCTCAATGTATTGAGTTGATTTTCAAATTGATTTAGTATCCTTATTCGAAAATCTTTAATTAGTTGTTCAATTCCTGTATCTCATTTAAAATACTAGTTTGTTCCTTTGGGTCATATCTTCATTTTAACTAGTATGGTTCATAATTTTTTTCCTGGTGTCTAGGCATCTAATTTCCTTGATTAGTTTTTTCTGGAAGTCATTTTCAGTCTTTTACGTAAGGTTTTCTTGTTGGTTGGTTTTGTTCTCTATCTGTTCTTTGAAATTCAGTTCAACTATTCTAGACTTCTGGCATAGTTTCTGTTTAACTGATCCAAATTTTCCAGCTCTTGTTTTTCTTGTTTTTTCCCTGCCTATGTGGAAACTTTTTTTTGAGGAGAGTCTCCCAAGATGTGATCAACCCCAATCATATTTTCCCAGACAAGGCAGGCCTTAGGTCTCAGGAAGAGGGAGTAATCAGTATCAAGCTTCCCTAAGAATTAGATGCAATAAGTTGCTAGACTTTCCTGTGGGGACTCTAGGCTCTGTTTTTTCCTATCTTGCCCAGCAGATGGCATTTATCAGGCCACAGCTCCTCATTGGCATAAAGTGGTGTGGTGCCTTTAACTCTCAGCAGCCCCCGCCTCCCCCTGCCAGGGGCATGGTTGAGACAGTGGCTGAAGTGGAAGGCAGGCTTAAGCGTTTCTGATTCCAAGCCCCTGGGGTCTGAATTCTCTGAAGGAGGGGCACCACTTGAGCTGGGTCCTGCATCTTCTTGGGAAAGATATGTCCTTTAGGGAATTATCTTCTTCACTTGACTTGTTATTTTGTCTCTCAGACCTACCTTGACTGCCCCCTTGCCTGGGTCAGCACTGACAATTGAAAAAATGCCCGAGTCTTTCTCTGATGAGCTACTTAGACTACTTTAATATATAAAAAGAGAGAGAGGAAAATTCCATTTTCAGAGCCAGTCTCCCCAGCCCCCCAAAACCAGTCAAGAGCCAGATTTGACACCTGGCTCTACATGCCCCCTTTTTTTGGCCCAGATCGTTCAAGTATTCTGACTTTGGCCAACTCCAAAAGCCTCCATTTTATTTTTATTTTTATTTTTTCATCAGCTCCTTCTCTTCTCTGCTGGAAAAAACCTCAGAGTTACTTTCCTGCTTTCTCTGGGTTTATCTGTGCCCAGAGCTTGTATTCAACAGTCCAAATTTGTTAATTAAAACTGCAATTGAAGCTTGGTTGAGCTGCCTTCCCTTGCTCTTAGTAAAGGCTGCTCCTTTTTCCCATAAGGAAGTGTCTCCAACAGTCTGCTGTGCCAATGGGGAAGGGGCACCAGCTACCACAGTTTGGGAACTTTATTTACAGTTCTGCACTGTGATCTCTGCCCTTCCATCTGTTCCAGACTGATATATGATGTGTGTCCAGTCCTGGGTGTCCCCTAAAAAGTAGTTCCAGACAGTTTCTGGCTATTTACTAGCTACTCTAGAGGACTACCTAAGTTCCACATTCCCCTGCACCACCATCTTGCCAAGCTTCTCTCCAGAATTGGACTTTTGAACAGGTGATTATTATGCTGCTGAAGGGTATGGTATTCTGAGGTGCCTGTCACCCAAATTGAGGGGTCCTGGCCTCTGTTGTTTCCTGGTCATATTTGGGGTTGCAGGACTCTCTCAAGAGATCAAGAGCCCAGAATCTGAAGGTCAGAGATCAGTGAGTATGCCTCAGACCTACCCCCAGGATCCTTCTACTGCCTTGGCACTGCCTGGAGTAGCACTACTGTGGGTTCCTCCACTCACTCTGTCCCTTTCTCAGCCTATGGGCATCTTTCCCCTTCCCTTCTTGTTGCTGTTTTTTATGAGTTAAAATTTAAATATTCAGGGCACGCAATGGTGGCTCAGTGACAGTTCTCACCTGTCATGCTGGAGGCGCGCATTAGTTAGATTCCTGATGCCTGCCCATGTAAAAATAAATAAATAAATAAATAAATAACTATTCAGTTTAAATACCAATATACTTATATTTTGCTAGTAAATGTTCATAATAATTGTCTTCAGTTAAATACTTAACATCTTGTTACACTATGGCTTTATATTTCAGAATATTAAAACCTTTAATGATGATCATTATTGTATATACTTTTAATAAAACATACAGCATTCTATTTTTTAAAAATGAAGGAAGAATTAGGACATTTACAGATAAAAGTTGAAAGAGCTCACTATCAGAAGACATGGCCCTTATGAAATGCTAAAGGGAGCTCTTCAGGCTGAAATAAAAGGACATCACACAGTAACTCAAAGCCATATGAAATAAAGAACATTGATAAAGGTAATTATATAGGTAAATATAAAATCTTATATTATCATACATTTGGTTAGTAACTGCTTTCTTCCTCCTTATATGATTTGACAGGAAAATGTGTAAAATAACATTTAAACATCTATGAAGATGAGCATATCAAATGTACATAATCTGAGGAAATTACAATATAGATGGAGGGACTGATACATAGGGGTAAAGAGTTTGTAAACTACTGAAATTAGGTTGGTACTAGTCATAATAGGTTGTCATTGGTTTAAGATGTTAATTGGAATTATAAAGGTAACCACTAAGAAAATAACTAAAAAATACAGAAAAAATAACTAGAGAAAATAAAAGGAGAAGGGTATCAAAATGTTATACTACAAAAAGGAAATTAAATACAAAGAAAAGATGCAGTAATAGAGTAATTGAGGAAAGAAAAAACTGCAAGACATACAGGAAACAAATATCTTAATGGAAGAAGTAAATTCTTCCTTCTTAGTTATTACTTTAAATGTCAACGGATTAAACTCACCCTATTAAAAGGCAGGGATTGGCAGGTTGTATAAAAAAGCATGAACAACCTATAAACAATCTACAAGAGATTAAATTTAGGTAAAAAGACCCAAAGAAGTTGAGGGAAGGAGTGGAAAAAGATATTCCATGCAAACAGTAATCAAAACAGCTGGAGTGCCTATATTATTGTCAGACAAAAGAAACTTTAAGGCAAAAAAGATTATAAGAAAAAAATAAAGATATTATATATTGGATAAAAGACTCCAGAAAGAAGATGTAATGATCATAAACTTAAATGCACCTCAAAACAGAGCCCCCAAATATATGAAACACAAATGGACAGAATGAAGGGAGAAATAAATAGTTCTACTATAATAGTTGGAGATTTAGATCATCTAAAAAGAAGCTCAATAAGGAAATAGAGAACTTGAACAATACTGTTAACCAATTATACCTAATGGACATCTATAGGACACTCCACCCAACAACAGCAGGATGCACATTCTCCCATGTACATGAAACATTTTCCAGGATAGTCACCACATGTTAGGCCACAAATAAAATCTTAGTAAATTTAAAACTATTGAAATATGCAAAGTGTATTTATAGACCACAATGTAATAAAAGTTGAAACTAATAACAGAAGGAAAACTGAAAAAATTCAACAAATGTGGAAATTAAACAACACACTATTAAACAACCAGTGGACCAAAGAAAAAATAGCAGGGAAATTGGGAAATACCTTGAAATGAATGAAAATGAAACACAACATACCCAAACTTATGGGATGCAGCAAAGGCAGTGCTCAGGGGAAATTCGTAACTTTAAATACCTACATTTAAAAAAGAAGCAAGATCACAATCAATAACCTAATTTCTCACCAAAGGAAACTATAGTAAGTAGAGCAAACTCAACCCAAAGTTAGCAGAAGGAAAGAAATAGTAAAGATTAGAGCAGAAATATATGAAATAGAGAATAGAAAAAGGATAGAGAGAATTAAGAAAACCAAAAATTGTTTTTTTTTTTTAGAGATAAATAAAACTGACAAACCTTTAGCTAGATGGGCAAAGCAAAAGAATGTGGAAGGACATGAAAACTGAAATCACTAATGACAGTGGGGACATTACTACCGAACTCACAAAAATCAAAAGGTTTGTAAATGAGTACTATGATCTTGGTGACATTAAGTGGTATAAAATAAGCCAGAAACTAGTGAACAAATATTGTCTGGTCTCTTTTAGAAAATAGTATAAGACAAATGGGGCCTAGATTGTAAGCTGTTACAGCATTCATTCACATCTGGTCTGGAGCTGTGAATGTTCTTTCTAGGTTTTGAGGTGCTGCGCTATATATGTAAAACCTGGTATCTCCCTGCAACTTCGGCTACCCTTGTGACCTCTGAGACTCAGAAGTGAAGTTCTGCAGCTTTGAAAGTGGCATTGTTACATACAACAAATGTTAACAAAACTGAAAAGGAAATCAGCCTCCAATTAGAGACGAGAATGAAGCTGATTGCATCAAGGCCAAGATGAATCAGAACACATGGGTAAGGTTGACATTGTCTGTATTTTAGAATTTCACTTACTGTATGAGACCAAAGGAAGAGAGGTTCATTTTATTCAAACCCTAAATTTTCTATAGCACCTCATCTAAATCTACCTGTCTGGACAGCTCATTTAGATAACCCAAACACATGGAGCCCAGAATGGGAATGAGGGCTTGTAACTCTGTGTAGCTTAATGGAATACCTGACTAGATCCCAGACTATGTTGGACAGTTAATTTAAAAGTATTGGCAAAGTCCTTTAAGGGATGGGAGAAAAGATATGGAACTATTAAGATTTATCACCAGGGAAAACCCTGATACAGTCTCAAATATTAGGGACTCTCAAGTCAATAGGCCGAGTCCTTGAACTTGAGGTTTGCTTTTGTGAAGCTTATTTTTGCAGCAGACAACCTAAGCCTACCTATAGTTACTTAAGAGTTACTTTCAGTAAACCTCCTTTGTTGTTCAGATGTGGTTTCTCTCTCTCTCTAAGCCCAACCCTGCAAATAAAATTATTACCCACCCCCTTACATGGCACATGACATCCAGAGACAATCTCCCTGGCGATGCTGGACATGACGCCCAGGGACAAGCCTGGCCTGGCACCGTGGGATTGACAACACCTTCCTGACCAAAATGGGAAAAGAAATGTAATAAAATAAAGTGTCAGTGGCTAAAAGAGTTCAATTAGAGTTGAGAGGCTAATCTGGAGGCTACTCTTAAGCAAGCTCTAGACAGATACTGCTAATTATGAGAGTTTGCCAACTCCCAACCAAAACCATTCCTCTTAGCCCTAAAGAACACCAGGGCTCTATCTGAGATTATACAAAATTTTATGTGCTAAATTACTTTCTAGAAACCTACAACCTTAAGATGGGTTTCAAAGCCAGATAAGTCTGAAACCCAGAGAGACCAGCCTTTCCAAGAATATCAACTATTTGCATCCCCTTATCCCCTATTATTGACACTCTTTTCCAACATGAAAATGCTAGAAAGGATGGACCCCAAATACCTCTAAAGGTTGGGAGAAGGATCAAAAGAGAAGGGGGACTATGTGGGACATGACATCCAAGGGTGAAGGTCTCCCTGATGACATGGGAGATGACTCCCAGGGATGAATCCAGACCTGGCACCATGGGATCAACAACTCCATTCTGACCAAAAGAGGGGAAAAGAAGTATAATTAATAAAGTATCAGTGGCAGAGAGAGTTCAAATAGAGTCAAGAGGCTACTCTGGAGGTTGCTCTTATGCAAGCTTCAGGTAGACCTTGCTACCTATCATAAACTGCCGACCCCCAACCAGGACCATTCCAGCCAATCCAAGAAGGACACTTAGGGCAATATATAAAGGTTCCACAAGGGTTCCAGGCACTAGAGTAACTTTCCAGAAACCTACAACTTCCAGATTGGTTCCTGGTCCAGAGAAGTTCTAAAACTTATCCCAGCCTCTCCAGAACATCAGATAGTTCCATCTCCCTACCCCATATTAGTGACAGACCCTTCTAATATAAAAAATTTAGAATTGCCATAGCCCAAACAACCTTAAAGAAAGGTATGGAAAGATCAAAGGTGAGAGTGAAAATATACATAGAAGACAGGACTTAAATGAATATGAATGCTAAATCATTAAATTGATATCTCTTTTAGTCTTCAGTATTTTAGAGTAGCTAGAAGTAAAAACCTAAAACTGTGAAATTATAATCCATGTCAAAGTCTGAAATATGTTCTACAATTAATTGTGGTGCTGTGCTTTGAAATTTATAGCTTTTTTTGCATATGTTATTTTTCACAAAAAAAAAGAAGGAAAAAAAGTTGATTGTGATGATAAAAGTATTTAAGCCCTCTAACCTCCTATATTCTGGAACAGCTGGAAGGAAAAATATGAGAGGAACATATGGTAGCCCATGATAAACTTTGGGATCTGTCCTATAACTGCTTGTGGAAGAGTGCTTTGAAAACTATTGCATTTTTATTTCTTTGCTTTGTGTACATGCTGTACTACACAATAAAAAAGTTAAAAAAATTAATAATAAAATATCAAACTTGATCCATCAGACTGAACACATGTCAAAATTATGTCACCATAAATTTTAGGTTGTCTACATGTAACCAGAGTAAAAGTTTTAAGACACCCATAGACCTGTACAACATAAAGAGTAAACCTTACTGTAAACTATGGGCTATACTTAATAAGATAGTAATAACATAATTTCACCAGTTTTAAAAAAGGTACCACACTAATGCAAAATGTTGATAGGTAAAACTGTATGAAGGGGGGAGGTATCAGGAACTCTGTACTTTCTGCATGATTTTTCTGTAAACCTACAACTGCTCTAATAAAAAAAATTATTAAAAAAAAGAGAAGGGGGAGTTAGAGAAGATAGGATTTAACTATGAGTATAACTGCTAAATTGTGGGGTAGCTGATGGCTGGTTAGCTGATGGCTGGGGGTAAACTGCCATACTGAGCCAGTCACACAGACACAGAGCACACAGCACGGGACTCAGGAGACAACCCTCAGGGGAAAATGGAAGGCGTCTGCTTTATTCAGGAAGTGCACAGGCTTATATAGGCTGGGAAGCATGCAGGGACACGTGTTGGGCTGGGATTGGTGGTCGTTGTTGCTGGGCTGGAGGGCAGATTTCTGGGATTTGTCACCATTGTTGTTAGGGTGGAGGGCAGATTTCCGGGATTGGTCACCGTTGTTGCTAGGGCGGAGGGCAGATTTCCGGGATTGGTCACCGTTGTTGCTAGGGTGGAGGGCAGAGTTCAGGTTAGCCATTTTGTGTTGCCTTGCATCAGCCATGGCAGCCATGTTAGCAATATTTTATGACTTCTCCAACAATAGCGATATTTTATGGCTTCTCCAACACTAAATTATTATATTGATATTTCTTGTAGTCTCCAGTGTCTTGGAGAAGCTAGATGGAAAAAACCTAAAACTGTGGAACAGTAAACCACACTGAACTCTGAAATTTTTTCTATGACTAGTTGTTACAATCTACTTTGAAATTTGTTGCTTTTTTGTATATGTTATATTTCATAATAAAAAATATTTTAAAAAGGGTACTATGAATATCAGTATGCCAATAAATTAGAAAACCTCAATGAAATTCCTAGAAATACAAATGACCTATTCTGACAGAAGAGGAAATAGAAAGCCTTAACAGACATATAACAAATAGAGAGGTTGAATCAGTAATTAAAAACTTCCCAACAAATAAAAGTCCAGGACCAGAGGGTATCATTGCTGAATTCTAACAAACATTTAAAGATTTAACACCAAATTCTTCCAAGAAATAGAAAGGGAGGTAACTCATTCTATGAGGCCAGAATTATCCTTATACCAAAGCCAAACAAATACAGTACAAGAAAAGAAAACTATAGACCAATGCACTTATGACTATAGATGCAAAAGTTCTCAACAAAATACTGGCAAACAGAATCCAACAGTATATTAAACGAATGCACCAAGACCAAATGGGATTTATTCCAGGAAGGCAAGGATGGTTCAGTATTAGAAAATCAATAAACGTAATGCATCATATTAAGAAAACAAAGGAGGGGACTTCCGGAGAAGATGGCGGCTTAGTAAGACGCGCGGATCTTAGTTTCTTCTCCAGGTCAGCTACTAGGGGAGTAGAAACGATACAGAACAGCGCCCAAAGCCACAACAGAGATAAAAAAGACAGCGTACCCCATCCTGGAACGGCTGGCTGGCTGAGAGAAGCCGCTCGGGTGAGATCGCCGAGGCGCGCGGGCTTCACCGGGCGGGGCGGCAAGCGGCCGGAGTCACTCCCTTCCCCCTTCCGGGCCAGCTGGGAGAATTGGAGAGGCAGTCCCCTGAAACCTCAGCGGCTGGCGCCCACACCACACGCGGCCCCCCGGACCAACTGAGAGAATTGGATCGGAAATCCCCAGGCCGCGGAGAACGGTGATGGGTGGGGGAGGCCCCTTCCAAACCCGTGACTCCCCGGGAACGTGCACTCTCCCGGGCGGGCCGCTGCCGCTGGCGCCCTCACGCCACACTTGTCGCCCGGGCGACTAGGAAATTCGGACGGATGCTATCCCGGGCTGTGGTGGCCAGCAACCCTCCCCGCGTTCAGACCCCGGGCCGGCTCGAACTCTTCCAAGCCGCTTCGGCTAGCGAACCTCCTGGACGGCGAGAGTTTTCCAAAGTTAAAGGTCCCACAGCACCTTTTACTGGTGGGACCCGCAGACAAACGTGTGCCACGAGCGCCACCTACTGGGCAGGATAAGAAAAACAGAACCCAGAGATTTCACAGAAAAATCTTCCAAACTTTTGGATCCAATACCCAGGGAAATCTGTCTAAATGCGCAGACGCCAACAGAAGATAACAGATCATGCTCAAATAATTGAAAATATGGCCCAGTCAAAGGAACAAACCAATAGTTCAAATGAGATACAGGAGCTGAGACAATTAATGCTGAATATACGAACAGAAATGGAAAACCTCTTCAAAAACGAAATCGATAAATTGAGGGAGGACATGAAGAAGACATGGGCTGAACATAAAGAAGAAATAGAAAAACTGAAAAAACAAATCACAGAACTTATGGAAGTGAAGGACAAAGTAGAAAAGATAGAAAAAACAATGGATACCTACAATGATAGATTCAAAGAGACAGAAGATAGAATTAGTGATTTGGAGGATGGAACATCTGAATTCCAAAAACAAACAGAAACTGTCGGGAAAAGAATGGAAAAATTTGAACAGGGTATCAGGGAACTCAAGGACAATATGAACCACACAAATATACGTGTTGTGGGTGTCCCAGAAGGAGAAGAGAAGGGAAAAGGAGGAGAAAACCTAATGGAAGAAATTTTCACTGAAAATTTCCCAACTCTTATGAAAGACCTAAAATTACAGATCCAAGAAGTGCAGCGCACCCCAAAGAGATTAGACCCAAATAGGCGTTCTCCAAGACACTTACTAGTTAGAATGTCAGAGGTCAAAGAGAAAGTGAGGATCTTGAAAGCAGCAAGAGAAAAACAATCCATCACATACAAGGGAAACCCAATAAGACTATGTGTAGATTTCTCAGCAGAAACCATGGAAGCTAGAAGACAGTGGGATGATATATTTAAATTACTAAAAGAGAAAAACTGCCAACCAAGACTCCTATATCCAGCAAAATTGTCCTTCAAAAATGAGGGAGAAATTAAAACATTCTCAGACAAAAAGTCACTGAGAGAATTTGTGACCAAGAGACCAGCTCTGTAAGAAATACTAAAGGGAGCACTAGAGTCAGAACCGAAAAGACAGAAGAGAGAGGTATGGAGAAGAGTGTAGAAAGAAGGAAAGTCAGATATGATATATATAATACAAAAGGCAAAATGGTAGAGGAAAATATTATCCAAACAATAATAACACTAAATGTTAATGGACTGAATTCCCCAATCAAAAGACATAGAATGGCAGAATGGATTAAAAAACAGGATCCTTCTATATGCTGTCTACAGGAAACACATCTTAGACCCAAAGATAAGCATAGGTTGAAAGTGAAAGGTTGGGAAAAGATATTTCATGCAAATAACAACCAGAAAATAGCAGGAGTGGCTATACTAATATCCAACAAGTTAGACTTCAAATGTAAAACAGTTAAAAGAGACAAAGAAGGACACTATATACTAATAAAAGGAACAATTAAATAAGAAGACATAACAATCATAAATATTTACGCACTGAACCAGAATGCCCCCAAATACATGAGGAATACACTGCAAACACTGAAAAGGGAAATAGACACAAATACCATAATAGTTGGAGACTTCAATTCCCCACTCTCATCAATGGACAGAACATCTAGACCGAGGATCAATAAAGAAATAGAGAATCTGAATATTACTATAAAGGAGCTAGACTTAACAGACATTTATAGGACATTAAATCCCACAACAGCAGGATACACCTTTTTCTCAAGTGCTCATGGATCATTCTCAAAGATAGACCATATGCTGGGTCACAAAGCAAGTCTTAACAAATTTAAAAAGATTGAAATCATACATAACACTTTCTCGGATCATAAAGGAATGAAGTTGGAAATCAATAATAGGCGGAGTGCCAGAAAATTCACAAATACGTGGAGGCTCAACAACACACTCTTAAACAACGAGTGGGTCAAAGAAGAAATTGCAAGAGAAATTAGTAAATACCTCGAGGCAAATGAAAATGAAAACACAACATATAAAAACTTATGGGATGCAGCAAAGGCAGTGCTAAGAGGGAAATTTATTGCCCTAAATGCCTATATCAGAAAAGAAGAAAAGGCAAAAATGCAGGAATTAACTGTTCAATTGGAAGAACTGGAGAAAGAACAGCAAACTAATCCCAAAGCAAGCAAAAGGAAAGAAATAACAAAGATCAGAGCAGAAATAAATGAAATTGAAAACATGAAAACAATAGAGAAAATCAATAAGACCAGAAGTTGGTTCTATAAGAAAATCAATAAGATTGATGGGCCCTTAGCAAGATTGACAAAAAGAAGAAGAGAGAGGATGCAAATAAATAAGATCAGAAATGGAAGAGGAGACATAACTACTGACCTCACAGAAGTAAAGGAGGTAATAACAGGATACTACGAACAACTTTACGCTAATAAATACAACAATTTAGATGAAATGGACGGGTTCCTGGAAAGACATGAACAACCAACTTTGACTCAAGAAGACATAGATGACCTCAACAAACCAATCACAAGTAAAGAAATTGAATTAGTCATTCAAAAGCTTCCTAAAAAGAAAAGTCCAGGACCAGATGGCTTCACATGTGATTCTACCAAACGTTCCAGAAAGAATTAGTACCAACTCTCCTCAAACTCTTCAAAAAAATCGAAGCGGAGGGAAAACTACCTAATTCATTCTATGAAGCCAACATCACCCTCATACCAAAACCAGGCAAAGATATTACAAAAAAAGAAAACTACAGGCCAATCTCTCTAATGAATATAGATGCAAAAATCCTCAATGAAATTCTAGCAAATCGTATCCAACAACACATTAAAAGAATTATACATCATGACCAAGTAGGATTCATCCCAGGTATGCAAGGATGGTTCAACATAAGAAAATCAATTAATGTAATACACCATATCAACAAATCAAAGCAGAAAAATCACATGATCATCTCAATTGATGCAGAGAAGGCATTTGACAAGATTCATCATCCTTTCCTGTTGAAAACACTTCAAAAGATAGGAATACAAGGGAACTTCCTTAAAATGATAGAAGGAATATATGAAAAACCCACAGCTAATATCATCCTCAATGGGGAAAAATTAAAAACTTTCCCCCTAAGATCAGGAACAAGACAAGGATGTCCACTATCACCACTATTATTCAACATTGTGTTGGAGGTTCTAGCCAGAGCAATTAGGCAAGAAAAAGAAATACAAGGCATCAAAATTGGAAAGGAAGAAGTAAAACTATCACTGTTTGCAGATGATATGATACTATACGTCGAAAACCCGGAAAAATCCACAACAAAGCTACTAGAGCTAATAAATGAGTACAGCAAAGTAGCAGGTTACAAGATCAACATTCAAAAATGTGTAGCATTTCTATACACTAGTAATGAACAAGCTGAGGGGGATATCAAGAAACGAATCCCATTTACAATTGCAACTAAAAGAATAAAATACCTAGGAATAAATTTAACTAAAGAGACAAAAAACCTATACAAAGAAAACTACAAAAAACTGCTAAAAGAAATCACAGAAGACCTAAATAGATGGAAGGGCATACCGTGTTCATGGATTGGAAGACTAAATATAGTTAAGATGTCAATCCTACCTAAATTGATTTACAGATTCAATGCAATACCAATCAAAATCCCAACAACTTATTTTTCAGAAATAGAAAAACCAATAAGCAAATTTATCTGGAAGGGCAGGGTGCCCCGAATTGCTGAAAACATCTTGAGGAAAAAAAACGAAGCTGGAGGTCTAGCGATGCCTGACTTTAAGGCATCTTATGAAGCCACAGTGGTCAAAACAGCATGGTATTGGCATAAAGATAGATATATCGACCAATGGAATCGAATAGAGTGCTCAGATATAGACCCTCTCATCTATGGACATTTGATCTTTGATAAAGCAGTCAAGCCAAGTCACCTGGGACAGAACAGTCTCTTCAATAAATGGTGCCTAGAGAACTGGATATCCATATGCAAAAGAATGAAAAAAGACCCATCTCTCACACCCTATACAAAAGTTAACTCAAAATGGATCAAAGATCTAAACATTAGGTCTAAGACCATAAAACAGTTAGAGGAAAATGTTGGGAGATATCTTATGGATCTTACAACTGGAGGCGGTTTTATGGACCTTAAACCTAAAGCAAGAACACTGAAGAAGGAAATAAATAAATGGGAGCTCCTCAAAATTAAACACTTTTGTGCATCAAAGAACTTCATCAAGAAAGTAGAAAGGCAGCCTACACAATGGGAGACAATATTTGGAAACGACATATCAGATAAAGGTCTAGTATCCAGAATTTATAAAAAGATTGTTCATCTCAACAACAAAAAGACAGCCAACCCAATTACAAAATGGGAAAAAGACTTGAACAGACACCTATCAGAAGAGGAAATACAAATGGCCAAAATGCACATGAAGAGATGCTCAATGTCCCTGGCCATTAGAGAAATGCAAATCAAAACCACAATGAGATATCACCTCGCACCCACCAGAATGGCCATTATCAACAAAACAGAAAATGACAAGTGCTGGAGAGGATGCGGAGAAAGAGGCACACTTATCCACTGTTGGTGGGAATGTCAAATGGTGCAACCACTGTGGAAGGCAGTTTGGCGGTTCCTCAAAAAGCTGAATATAGAATTGCCATATGACCCAGCAATACCATTGCTGGGAATCTACTCAAAGGACTTAAGGGCAAAGACACAAACGGACATTTGCACACCAATGTTTATAGCAGCATTATTTACAATTGCAAAGAGATGGAAACAGCCGAAATCTCCATCAACAGAAGAGTGGCTAAACAAACTGTGGTATATACATATGATGGAATACTATGCAGCTTTAAGACAGGATAAACTTATGAAGCATGTAATAACATGGATGGACCTAGAGAACATTATGCTGAGTGAGTCTAGCCAAAAACTAAAGGACAAATACTGTATGGTCCCACTGATGTGAACAGACATTCGAGAATAAATTTGGAATATGTCATTGGTAACAGAGTCCAGCAGGAGGTAGAAACAGGGTAAGATAATGGGCAATTGGAGTTGAAGGGATACAGACTGTGCAACAGGACTAGATACAAAAACTCAAAAATGGACAGCACAATAATACCTAATTGTAAAGTAATCTTGTTAAAACACTGAATGAAGCTGCATTTGAGCTATAGGTTTTGTTTTGCTTTGCTTTGTTTTGTTTTGACTTTACTATTATTACTTTTATTTTTGTCTCTATATTAACATTCTATATCTTTTTCTGTTGTGTTGCTAGTTCTTCTAAACCGATGCAAATGTACTAAGAAATGATGATCATGCATCTATGTGATGACGTTAAGAATTACTGATTGCATATGTAGAATGGTATGATTTCTAAATGTTGGGTTAATTTCTTTTTTTCCGTTAATTAAAAAAAAAAAAGAGAAGGGGTAATTGGAGCTGAAGGGATACAGACTGTACAACGGGACTGGATATAAAAACTCAGAAATGGACAGCACAATACTACCCAATTGTAATGCAATTATGTTAAAACACTGAATGAAGCTGCATGTGAGGTATAGTTTTTTTTTTTTCTTTCTATTAATGTTTTAATTCTTATTCTGTTGTCTTTTTATTTCTTTTTCTAAATCGATGCAAATGTACTAAGAAATGATGAATATGCAACTATGTGATGTTATTAAGAATTACTGATTGTACATGTAGAATGGAATGATTTCTAATTGTTTTGTTAATTCTTTTTTTAATTAATATAAAAAAGAAAACAAAGGAAAAAAATTGATCATCTCAATTGATGCAGAAAATGCATTTGACAAAATCTAACATCCTTTCACAATATAAACATTCAGAAAAGCAGGAATAGGAGAGAACTTTCTCAACATGATAAAGGGTATTTATGAAGAGCCCACAGCAAATATCATGCTCATTGATGAAAGATTGAACACTTTTCCCCTAAGATCAGGAACAAAAATACGGACTGTCAGTCCTATTATTCAACGTTCACCTGGAAGTTCTAGCTAGAGCGGCCAGGCAAGCAGAAGAAATAAACAGTATCCAAACAGGAAAGACAGAGGTGAAATTGTCCTTATTTGCAGATGACATGATCCTACATATAGAAAATCCCTACTAATTCACAAGAAAACTGCTAGACCTAATGTGGTAGTTTGAATCTGTATGTAGCCCAGAAAAGCTTGTTCTTAAAGTTAAATGGCTGTAGTCCCATTGTAAGCAGGATTGTTTGATTTAGAATGGGACTTAATCCTCTTACTAGAGTCCTTTATAAGATAATGAAATTCAGACAAAGGAAATAAGAAGACAAAAGCAACAAAACCCAGAAAAGAAAGGAGAGACCAGCAGATGCTGCCATGTCCATTGCCTTGTGGCAGAGGAATCTAGGATTGCTGGTAGCGAGTCTTCAAGAAGAAAGCATTGCCTTGATGATGTCATAATTTGGACCTTTTTCTCAGCCTCAAAACCTCATTAGCCAGATGCTGGTTTGAATCTTCTCAGTGTCCAACTTCTTTCTGCACAGTTCTTGCTGACTCCTCCCCTGGCCTGCCGATGCTGTGATGGACTTGGAGTGTAACGCATGCTGAGCATGGATCAAGTCCTTCATTTTTTCTTCCTTGTGGCTGCCAGCTTCTTGTGCTAGAGAACAGATGGCTGCTTTTCTGTGCTGGTCACTGCCATGGAAAATCAGCCAGAGTCTCAGACTTATGGATTATGGACTGAATCCCAGGGTTCTTGGGTCTGTAAGGAAGTGGGGCTGGGAAAGAACTTCAACATCATATCCAGCCTATGGGGCAGCAAACAGCAAACTTGAAACAGGTGAGGAGGAGTCTCAAATCTGAAACCATAGTTTACCAAGAATAAGAGCTGGACAAGGGCTTCTTGCTGCTATTGAAGGCCTGGCCCATTGTCCCCATCCCCACCCCACCTGTCCCCTCTGCCCTCTCTCTCTGCTCTTCAATGAATTTCAGCTTTCACGGGTACCAGCCAGAGACACATTAAGCAGCTTCTGCCTTTAGGCCTACTATAGCCACGGAGGCAGGAACAGGCCAGAGGCCTTGCTGACACCTAGGAACATGGCAAAGAACAAACAGAACAAAACATAAAGCAGTATCTCCATACATTATCCAGCCATACAGTCAAGACTGCAGACCATATGTTATCTGAAGAATATTGAGCTGACTCAGGAAGCCAGAGGCCCACAGGCGCAGGTAGGGACGGGGGTGACCAGGCCACCCTGACAGTAGGGCCATTGCACCTCACCCCTCTCTGGGCAAAACCTTTAGTTTGCCAGGAGAAACAACTGCATTGTGGCTTTTTGGGTGAATTCTAATTTAAGGCATGATGGACTTAGAATGCTCTGGTGAAACATACAAGCCTCAAACACTCAAAATGCTTCTGAATCACTCAAAATGCTTCTCCAGGTCTGCTCGTTAGTCCTACTTCTGCCAACTGGGATCCTGGCTATTTCAGTCACCCAGCTGCACGAAAGGCCTTGTTCTCCTTAGTTACCTACATTTCTTTATCCCGATGCACAAAGCCCTGCTTCCAATATACCTAGTCCTCAGCCCCTCTGATATTGGGGCACTTTTTCAACTGCACCTACTTTTCATTTCCCTATAGGACCTGGAGTCCTGTTTTGAACCATAGCTAGGAGTTGAGGTTCCTACTTGCTACTGACAGAGCCCCCCTCAAAGTAAAGCCCTGACTTCTGAATTCCTCTGCTCCTGAGGTCTTCACTGCTTGTTAGGTCATCTGATGCCAGGGGCTCACCTAGACCCCCGAATAGTGGCTGTGCTTTTCTCTTCATTCTGCTCCAGAATCACCAGGAGGCTCATTAATGCACAGTCAGCTGGGATCTGTCCCAACAGTTTGTGATTCTGCAGGCTTGGGTGGGGCAGAAGTTACAGTTCTCACCAAAGTGGACCCACACTTTGGCACCACAGCAAGCCCATCTACTGACTGCTAGAGTACATTTTCTTCTTCCAGCTATACCCCCTTCAGGAAGCATAACTTATTCATGATCCCAGGGCCTCAGAGCTTTCCAGATTGCTTCTTCAGTTTATGGGGTCATATCTAGCCAGATAAATTGTTTTTATGTAGTTAGTACTTTACTAAATTCATTCATACATTCCACTTTCAAACCGCTTTGCATATATAGATGCAGTCCCACATTTTGCAGAATATTTCCTTTCCCAAACAGGAAACAGGTCTGCCCAAAACATAAGATTAGAAAGCTAAACATAATTAAAGTCAATATCATCACCATTTACTGAGCCCCAAGTACGCAGCCAGGGGTTTCCCTTGCACATCAGTCAATCCTGATAGAAAACAGAGGTCCATTCATGCTTGGGATTTTGAGGAAAATTCAATGAAGTATGATGTAACAAGTGTGGGCAAGGATTTAGGAAAGCACAGAGGATGGTACAGTTCCCTGGTGCTAAGAAGAGTGGGACCTGGTGCTGCCACCTGGAGAGGAGAGCTGTTTGAAGAAAACTGTCTGGTAGGAGCTTCTGCTGTGAGAAGTGCCAGCCCAGGGCAACCTGCCATTTGGGGGATAAATAAATGTCCCTGATCCTCCCACCCCTGATTTGGCTGATGCCTCCATGGACACAACCTCAGGAGGTGAGAGCAGAGGTACGTACGGGTCAGTGTCCTGGGGGATTTAGGGCCATAGGTGGTGGTGGGGGTGTTCCAGGGGCACAAGCCCTCCTGTAGGGCAGCTTCTTTCAACTGCTTTGGATGTGGGTTCAAAGCTGCCAGAAAAAAAAAAATCACTGTTAAATTGTCTGATTTTTTTTTCAATGTTGACCATTCAAAACAAAACAAACTCTGTAGACTACCCTTAAAATAAAAATAATAATAAAGTGAAATTTAAAAAAAGAACATTAGCAAGAATAACTACACAAAACAGATCAAATATCGTCTTTCCCTAAAAATTTAGGTCAAGGAATGCAAGAATGGAAACCCATAACTCTAAAACTGAGACTAGAAGGAATGTTTGTAGTCTTAAAATGTAAAACATACCTTCCAGACCTGAAACTGATTGGGTTACGTATCTGGCTAACTATCAAGCACATCATTCATCCCAAACTAACTTGACTCAGAGATATTTGCTCGGATTCGGCTTCTGTTCTTCCGCTTTTATTTATGAACAGTCCAGGTTCCACTTGCACACTTGCTTTTAATGCATTTTAAGAATTCAGACTGGAAAGGAAAGGCTCCTACACTCCCATTTGCTTAAGTTTCTTAAAAAAAGATAGGCCTCCTTTTCATCACCACATGCACAAAGTATTTTATTAATAATTTATCACAATGTTCCACTGAGAGATAAAGCAGATTCCTGCGCAATCAGTATGTCTTCGGGGCACTGCACTACCTTTAATTCTCTGGCATCTGCTGTCACCTGCTGTTCTTCCTTCCCCCTAAGGTTTGTAATTTCAGTTTGCTTCCTGTGTAACCTTTACCTTGGCATTGCCAGCCCCTTGGGTCAGTTGGGCCATGGTATTATTCCTGAATAGGGAAAGCAGATTGAACAGATAGAGATGACCCCATTTTCACACTGCCCTTCTGCTTTGATGGGGCCTGGGACCATGGTGCAGAGGGGTGAGGTCATGGGACCATATTTGAATCAGGAACCTTTTTTGTTGGTCTTGATTCAGCCACTCACTGGGTTGGAAGATGATGCATTCTAGGGCTGAGTCTCCTTATCTTCTAAATGAGGGCATTTGACTCAATTTTAGGTACCCTTTTCCAGTTCTGAAAGCAAAGTAGTTCCTCAACTAGACAAATGCTTCTGGATCAAGTCCTTAAAGCGGTTGTTCTCTACTCAAGAGCTAGACAGCATCTGATGTGGGGGAGCCTAAGGCTGCTTGTTGGGATAACTCTCTCCCCTTTCTCCTCTGCCTCTTGTCTTCTGCAGCCAAGACCCAGCTGTAGCTCCTGGCTTAGCCTCTCCTCCTTTGAGCAAATTGGTGTTTCTAGGAATGCCATGTGTTAAACACTCACCTATGCTATTCATTTAATGCAAGTTAATGAACTTGGAATTATTGTATCTATTTGAGAGTGCAGACTCAGAGGCTAAAATAGATTACTTGGTAATGGATGGAACCAGGATTCAAACATAAGAGTATTATCTACCATGATAAGCGATGTCAAAAATGGCCCCTTTTACTTACTGTAATGGATTGAATTGGGGACCCCAGTTTGGACACGTTCTTGGTCTTGATCCAGATTCTGGTAGGTGTGCACCATGGTGAGTAAGATCTCTTCAAAGTGTTGCTTAAGTTAAAGGATGGCCCAATGGAATCAGGTTGGGCTTTAATCTGGATTACTGGAGACCTTTATAAACAGAGTGAAAGTCAGATGGAGAGAAAAGCCATGGAGAACAACCAGAGACTAAAAATCCGTAATGGAACATGGAAGAGAAAAGAGGAGATGCTGCCATATGCATTGCTATGTGATGGGAAAAGCCAAGGACCAAGGATCGCCAGCAGCCAGGCCCAGAATGTCATGATCTTCAGGGAGAAAGTACGGCTTGGCTGATAACTCAGTCTTGGACTTCTCCTATCCTTGAGACCAATAAACTCCAGTTTATGACTCATCATATAGTATTTGTTTTAGCAACTGGGAAGCTAAAACACAAACCTCTCTCTTACTTAGATTCTATACAGAAAAGAGTTCTTTATCAATGCATCTTTGGTCACACAGAGGACTGCAGTAAAATGAGCTTGTCTCTGAGGCTTGTGACTCTCATGGCCATGTGAATCCTCAAGGATGAGAAGGAGAAGGAACTGGATGAGGATTTGGTGGCATTGGGAATTCCAAGTAGTAGTGGAGCCTGCAGTGGAAAGAGGGGAAAGAGAAATGTCCAAAAGCAGAAGCCAAGAAATAAAGGATATACTTATTCCATGAAGGTCTCCCTTTTCTTGGGTACGAATCAGATGTAATTTATCAGTATAAGTTGTTTGAAGTATATCTGCTTTTTTCATGTGATCACACTCTAGTTCTTGTTTGGGTATCAGTCTTATAGTATTTGGTCTTTGGCATTTTTGGAGAACAAACTAGGGGGACGACAAATTACCACACAGAAGGTGAGTTTGTAATGGTACAAATTTAGGCATCAGCACTAGAAATAAATTTAAGATGATTTGGGCAAGGAATCATTTTCCTTGATGCTACCTACATCATGTAAGGCCAACACCTTAGTTTGCCAGGCTGCTGTGACACATACCACACAATGGCTTGATTTAAGCAACTGGCATTTATTAGCTCATAGTTTCAGAGGCTAGAAGTCTAAGATCAAGGTGTTGGCAAGACCATGCCTTCCCTCTGGGGTCTGTTGCATTCTGGTACTGGCTTGCCACAATTCTTGGTATTCCTCTCTTGCATCTCTTCCTCCTGTCTCATGGGGATCCCCCTCTCCTTTGTCTGCTCTTCTGGTTTCTACTGACTTTTGGTTTCTTGCTCCTGTGGCCTCTGACTCTTCTTTATTAAGTATCTGAAGATACGGATTAATTCCCACCCTGATTCAGTTGGAACACAACTTAACTAAAAAGAGTAGATGCATGTATTTACTCCCTCAGGGATACAGATTCAGATTAAGAGCATGTCTTTTATTGGGGCACATAATTCAATCCACTACAGCCAACTAGGCCAGGCCAGACCAATTGGATGTCACTCATATCATCATATGATTCTGATGGCTGCTACATGGTCCTGAGTCAGACTTGATGTGATTTGTTAACTAGGACTTAGAAAACACATTGTCGATGGTCTGATATTTGTTACCAAAGGGCTTCTGGGAAGTGATTGTAAATTGGTTAATAAAAAACTGAGGGCTCATCAATACAAGATTCTTTTTGTGCTTACAGTTTGGTGTTAAAATGAATTTCTGAAGGCACATAAGTACCCTGAGCTCTCAACATTCTGCTTGCCATTGCTTGTAGGAAATATTTTACAGTGGAGTCATGAATCTGCCCAATTGCCATTTTGCAGACAATTCCCACCCCCGCAACTTGCCAGAACTTGCCATTTGCTTTCTTTCTAGCTCAATTTACCAATCCATAACTAATGGAAGTTTATATCTCCTTACAACTGAGCTGAACTGTGAGATTTCAAACACGTAAGATGATCCATTTCAACAGTCTTCAGAAAATATTGTAATTTTTGAGAACCTGAACAAGATTAGCATGGAAAGGGTGAGGGCACATTGGAAAATTAACACCTATTAATGTTCCTGTTATCTGAGTCAGTCCCTCAATTAAAAGGGACTTGTTTTGAAAAACTAGAGGCCAAATAAATATAGCTAAGGCCTATCGATCTGCAGAGGCTTATGGGGAAGAAGTTGACTGCACCTCTTTTGTACTCAAGCAGATCTGAGACATACCTCTAATTCTGCTCCTTGCCAGCTGCCTGTCCCTGGGAACATCCACTAATTTTCTGAGCTTCAGTGTTCTCATCCCTCTACTTACTAAATTGGACAACAGTGTACATGCAGGGCTTACCATGGTGCTTGGTGCAGGATCAATCCATGTTCAGTATCTCAAAAGGAAGGAGGGCACCATGCTAATTTCCCCATTTGAAGATGACACATGGCAATGGGTCTAGGTAAGGCAGACTTTAGGGTGACATTTTCCATTGACCTCTTGTTCTCTTCAGCAACAAGGCAATGCTCTTTGTTCTTTTCAATACTTTCAAAGATCTTGAGCTTTTTTTTAATTGTAAACTAGAGTCCAGAAGCTCATGACCCGATATGTAGTAGATCCTTATTTTATGAACCAGTTGTTTCTCAACAATTTGTTTGCCCACTGTTTGGAATGAGAAGCATGTTTTCAATGGAAACAATATTGCAAATGGGAAGGACGACTGCAGGCCAGGCCAGGCCCCAACCCTGATGGGAGACCTACCATAGAGGAATCGGTGCAGAACTCCTGGGCAGCTGTGATGCTGCTCTTATAAATGCATTTCCAGGTTCACAGAGCACTGCTCTTTCCTGTTTATAGGCCTGCAGCTCTCCTTCACCTCTGGAATGAGTCAGATCCTTGGCCTGGCATGGGTATCTGGATTTGACTTCCTTCTCCCCTGCTCAAGCTCAGGGATTTCCCACCTCTCTGTCTTTGCAAATCTTTGCAGCTGGGAAAGTCTTCTTGCTGCTCCTATTCCCCCTTCCTCCTGCTTCACCTGAAAGAGTGCCTATTTCAACTTTTAAGCACATAGTCACCCCTGCTTCTGTACTTCCTTAGGTTAATACTCCCCTTCACTGTAGCATTTGTCACACGCATGGGTTGACTGGCAGCCCATCTCCCCTACTAGTCTGGGAGCCTCCCCAGCTAGGGACTGTATTTGCTTTGTTCTGCTATGCCCACTACTGAGACTAGGTAACGAGCATGTAATGATAACAAAACAAAATCATCATCTTTTAAATGCCAGCCTCCGTTCTAAATGCTACATGTAGATTTACATATCTAATTTCTCCAAAAAAACTAAAGAGTGAGGATATGCATTTTTTAAAAAAGTTTTTTGGAATTTATTTATTTATATTTAAAGGGAATAGTTGACAAAGATTCACCAGAAATAACCCAAACAAGTGCAGAAATTCAGTTAATACTACTGAAACACTACCAAAGAAATTCCAGGACACACAGCCTTAGGCACAATAAAATCTCTGTCATTGATATGAAAACTGTTTGCTTTTTACTTTTCTAAATACATGGTGGTATAAATTAACAACATTCGATCACTTCTATTTTTTTATGAATATATAAAAATTAAAATATCATTTAAAAAACTAATATATATTCTCTTTAAATATTTCTTACAGATGCATTTTCAATAATTTCATTGAATAATGGTGTGGTTTAAGAGATTTTTCCATTCACAAATGAAATGACAATCCATCCAAAAAGAACTGATAGTCTATATGGGCTCATAGTGCAAATAAAGAGTTCAGTCTGCAGCAAATGGCATTTCCAACATACAAAACAGATAAAATTCTTACATGCACAAGCTCTATTAAGCAGATGGTTACACAACTAGAACATTTAATAATTTTACTGCTGATGTTAATGGGACTCCGAATATTTTCAAACTCTATCACTTGACTTGAACTTTCATCTTAAGCTTTGTATTTTACTTTTCCAGTTTTGCTAATGACACAAACACGATTCAAATCTTTGAAATATTCTTTATAGCCAAGAGCATAACCTACAACAAACTTGTTTGGAATTTCAAACCCAACAAAGTCTAGCTTATATCCAGTACTTTGAAGGGTCCTTTTCACCAGTAAGCTTGTGAGCTTGACTATCTTTGGACTATACTGCTTGACCAGGGAAAGCAAGGTTTGCATTGTTTTGCCACTGACAATTACATCTTCAACAATCAAGACATGCTTTCCAGTTGAAGTTGAAAGATCACCTCCACCAATTACTTTTTGTCATTACAGTAGCTCTTTAGTCTGATAAAATCTACATTCGTAGGAATGAACCTATCACTATTTCTGTTTAATGCTTTGATGTGATTCAATAGGTCAGCAAAGAATTTATAGGCCCCCTTGAGCACACTGAGGGCTATAATGTGATGTTCTCCATCTCCTTCATCACATCTAGAGCAAGCCATTCAGTACTGCCCATAATTAGTCCAAGAGGAATAAATACCCTTTCCAAATCTTCAGCATAATGATTAGGTGTACAAAATAAACTTAGGTCATAACCTGGTTCATCATCATTAATCACAATACTGGGGCTGCAGGTTGTGACGGAGCATGGTGGAGAAGGAAGAAGCTGGAGCTGAAAAAGAGGAGCAATATGCATTTTATGAATGATTCGGCTAAGGCACAGTGTGGCTAAGCTACCTGCCCAAGTTCCCACAGCTAGAAAGTTGAAGTACTAAGAAGTAAATCCAAGCAGTCTGGCTCCAAAGCCAAAGGTCTTATTTGTGAGTGAGTGAATGTACTCATGATTAGATTTCAACAGGGCTCCTAAAGAGAAAAAGAAGAGGTATGGCGTGCCCCCTTCTGTCTTGTGGGCATGAGCCGGCGGAAAATGAATTTGGAGAGACAGAGGCCTCCTCGTAGAAATAGTCCTGAGAAATGGCATCACGACTTTGGCCCATGGGAAAGGGCATCGGAGGTGCAGGCCTCATGCTCAGAGCAATGAAGGGGCCTTGGGAAGCTCTGAGGGGTTGTGCCAGACTCAGCCACTGGTGGTCAGGGAGGCCCAGCCCTTGGAGAAGGAGGTCTAGAGATGCCTGCAGATGGGCTGGTGACAATGCTGCACCCAGCTCAGGTCCTAAGAAACTGGGCTTCCTTTAACTCCATCATGTGCCCGTCTGGGTTTCTGGGGTGAACTCTCCCCTTTGCTCTACTATAAACCGGTTCTTCCACCCCCTTCAGGTCTCAGCTTACCCTTCCTGTCACTCATCACTTGCTGTGAGAGCCAGAGGGTGAACAGCGCTGATGGCATTTAAAGTAGGCCGCCCCACCCCCATTGCTCCCTCTCTCGGCTCCCTGGTTCCTTATTTGATTGTTTGACTTCTTGGTCTAGCTTCCCCATGAGATTGTAAACTCCCTGAGGGTGGCAAGGATACTTCTTATTTTCATTGTGTCTTCTGTACTCAGCATCTGTCTGACTCTCAATGTAAGCTTTTGTTTATTAAATGGATGGACAAATGACTCAGCCTTGGGAAGTCACCCCCAAATCTCACAGACTTTTTCTACCTGATTCTAACTTCCCCCTCCCTCAACTTCTCTATAAATACTTATTGAGAGGATGTTGGTGTCTCATATTTTCTTCTTCTGATGTACATGTGCTTCTTAGCTGGCTAGGCCTGGATTCAAATCCTTTCCCGCCATGTGGAGATTAGACATGTAATCTTTGGTTATTTTTCTTAATTCATCGGGTCCTTTGTTTTCTCATTTGCACAGTGGGTTCCTAGCAGGGTTCTCCCAGCCTTGTTCTGAACGTTGAGTGAGATGGTGTCTGTCCAGGTACTTATAGGGTGCCTACTAACATGTATTTTGTCATGGCTGCTCTTATTATTATGGTTGTTATTACCTTGTGATGCCTCTGAATTGGGTTTCAGATGCTCTTTCTTCTGAATTTTTTCCCTTTGGCAGGATAGGCTGCAAGAAGTGTTTAGAAAAAAAGATTCAAAATCAAAACAAAACAAGAAAAAAAAAAAAGAAAGAAGGATTCAATCCTCAAAAGAAAACTGGCTTTTGACTTCTTGGGTCTGACCATTATATATTGGGATGGTCACAAACATATTATGATATCTTTTTTTTTTTTTTTTTAACTTTTTAAAATGTATAGTATAACATATATACAAAGCAAAGAAATAAAAAACAATAGTTTTCAAAGCACTCTTCAACAAGTGGTTACAGGACAGATCCCAGAGTTTGTTATGGGCTACCATATGATTCTCTCATATTTTTCCTTCTAGCTGCTCCAGAATATAGGAGTCTAGAGGGCTTAAATACTTTACTATTATCACAATTGACTTTTTTTCCTTCTTTTTTTTGTGAAAAATAACATATATACAAAAAAGCTATAAATTTCAAAGCACAAGCACCACAATCAGTTGCAGAACATATTTCAGACTTTGACATAGGTTACAATTTCACAATTTCATGTTTTTACTTCTAGCTTCTCTATAATACTGGAGACTAAAAGAGATATCAATTTAATGATTCAGGACTCATATTCATTTGTTAAATCCTGTCTTCTCTGTATAACTTCACCATCACCTTTGATCTTTCCATCCCTCTCTTTAGGATTGTTTGAGCTATGGCAATTTTAAATTTTTGCTGTTGGAAGGGTTTGTCACTAATATGGGGTAGGGAGATGGAAATATCTGATGTTCTGGAGAGGCCGGGCACAACAGAAAATTTCAGTTCCAGATCAAATAAACCTTTCTTCCATTGGTCTCAAGGAGTATGTATGGTTCTTAAATATAGACACTGTTTTCCTTACCCCTATGTTCTGAATTACTTTTAACTTAACCCCACCCTGTTCAGCTTCATTCTTATTTCTGAATATCAGGTTATATATATAAAAGAGTCTCTCAAGTTCCCGAAATAATAATCACCACTCTGGACTTAATGCGTCTGCTCTAAAAGCTTACAATATATATGTTTTCTTATTGATACTATTTTTTTAACTGCAAATTTTATTGAGATATATTCACATACCATATAATGTATCAAAGTATGCAATCAGTGTCTCACATTATTACTGTGCAATCTCTTCACACTCAATTTTAGACTATTTTTGTTACTCCAAAAAGAAAAATAATAAACAGGCATTAAAAAAAAAAAGAAAGAAAACCTAAAACACCCCATAACCCTTACCCCCCATTACTGGCCTCTGGTATTGGTGTGTATATTTCTTACTGTCGATGAAATAATATTAAGATACTACTGTCAACTATAGTTTGTAGCTTGCAATACATACTATTTTGCCATTTCACTCTATTATTAACTCTTTGTACAAGTGTTGTACATTTGTTCTAGCTCATGAAATAACTTGTTTATGTTTGTAGTGTTAATCTTAAAAACCTCCACCACAAGGTTCACTGTATTATACAATTGTGACCGTATCTGAATTCATCTTTTGTCAAATCCATACATAAGTTGGGGGCTGAGAATGGGTATCAGGAATTCAGCCTTCACGTTGCCTATATCATCTCTCCCAAGAAGATGGATGGGTCCCAGGGATGCAGAGCATCCTCTCTTTGTTTTACATTTATTTGTTTGTGCATCTCTTCTACCTCTGACACTAACTTGTAATGTCCCAAAAGGTAGGATTTTGTACCTCCCACTTCAACTAGTTTGGTGCTTGGCCAAAGGAGGGACAGGACAGATGTTCAGTAGGTATATTTTTCATGGTTGTATTTCAGATCCTTGTGTGAGCTTTCAAGTTACTTGTTCTAAATAAAAATAACCAGGAAAGACAAAGAAAAATAATGGCTTTAGTTCAGATATCTTATCTGTTCTATCCAATAATTAATCTAAGAGATCCAAGGGCTCAACTCAAAGCAAATCAAAGCAGTTGTTTTGTTAGAGTGGTGGGATGTGGTTTTGCTCCTCATTGAAAAAAAAATGGAATTGTTACAATAGCGTTTGACCAGTATCATAGTGACTAAAAAATGCTTAAAGCTACTATTAATGTGGGTTGGTTAGTGAATTTGTCCTAGCACAAATAACTATTACTTAAGCTTTATTCATCATTACCTTAAGTTCTCACATGATAGAAGCTCCCTCAGTTGCAGTTGAAAGTTCTCAGCAACAAAGGCTTCACATTCCATCTAAAATGAAAGGGATGGGGTGTTTGTCTTTGTGAAAAAATAGTATTAGTCACTCTCTGACAGTGGACAGAATGTTCCATGGTCTATAAATTAGATTCTGGACATGATCATGAGTGGGTGAGTACTCTGTGAAGTGAGTCAACTTGGAGTCATGGTCCAGATGATCCAATAAAAATGGGGTTGGTATGCTCTGGCAGAGCATCTACTTTTAGGGTTGGGAGGTTTCAGTATAAGGGAACTGAAAAGAAGTGGTTGGACAAGCCAGGTCTGGGGTGGTGCTAGTGTGTGGGGAAGGCATGGAGCTGGCTGGCCACTCTAGTTCCTCCATGGACAATTTCTCTTTTAAATTGACTATAAAATGCAAATGAAAGTGGAGGTGAAACGTGTCAGCAAAAGTTATGAAAGATGGCTATTTGGGGTTGAATATCCCCAAAGGAACAGAAAGGAGATGTAGAAGACAACCTTTACAGTTAGGAATGACTATTTTTTATTAAACCCTAAAGCAGAACCTTAGGAAAAAGTTAATTGCTATGGGGACCAGTTTTTAATTTGTTTGAAGAATCTGCCCAGTGAAACTTTGAGGAAACACAGTTTCATGTAGGAAGGCACTCATAATCCTAAGAGGCAAAATGATTTAGGTACTGATGAATTTGAGGAAAGTTGATCTGTGATGCTTGATTTGGGAAGTATTGTTTACTAAGTAGGAATACAGTCTCTAACTGACAAAATGATGATGCTCTATAAAGTTCTGTTCAAGTGAACGATTTAGAACTTGGAATGTACTTTATTTATTAACATTTATCCATTCGTTTGAAAAGGTTCCTTAAGGCCTGTATGTGTTAGAATTCTGAGCTTCTCAGATTTCAGTTAACTTGAAGTCTAGGAGGGGAGTTAAGAGTGTATAAAAATAACTCTAATATTTGGTAAAAACTGTGCAGTGTCAAAAGAAAGATACAGGAGGAGATAAAAGACTGAAGAAGTTCAGAGATTGAGGGCCTATGGGCCACAGACATAATAAGGTACCTGAGATGGCAGGCAGGGGGCATTTGGAGCATGGACCTGGGAGGTCAATCTCCTGGATTTGTATCCAAGCCCCACCTTTTCCTAACCATGGGACTTCTCTGGACCTCTGTCTTCTCATCTTTGCAATGGAATATGTAGAAACGCTTGTGTTTCATAGGATTATTTTAAGGATTAGACAAGATGTATGAGAAATTCTTAGGTAGTTCATGGAATATAATAAATATTCAATAAAAGTTGATTAGTTGTAAGGCATGCTTTCTCATGCACATTAAATAAATGAAGCATTTCAATAATAGCACAATGGAACCAACTATTTGTTTAAGATGAAAGTGACAACTTCAGGTGTTAAAACATCTGCCGAGCTGGAGTTGTAGAAGGAAAATCCGGGGCTCTTCTTCTACATCTCAGTCCAGATCTCCAAATTCCTTAAAACTCTATTTATCATCTGTAGAAATGAGGATGATGATAGCTGTTCTTCATTGTCCCATGAAGATTAAATTGTGTTTTATATGTAATGTGTTTAGCCCAACATTGAATGACTGCATAGTGTATTTTCTCTACCTTTGGAGATTTGGGGTAGGGATGGTTGGGTGCTTCAAAGACCACTGCTGGAGAGGAGAGAAATTCTGCACTGAGACACTGAGATGGAATAAGGAATGAAGAAGAGAGAGCACTTGGCTGGGCTGTCCTCACTCACTGCCTTGGGTGTCTGGGAGAGGGAGACTTCTCAGGAGCACTGAACTGTGGGTGTTTGAAGGTGGTGGACATTGAGGAGAGGAGGGAAGCAGGAGGACCTTGGGCCCTGAACAACTGTGGGCATACTGCAAATTTCATTTTCATTTATGTATCTTCTAGAGGCTGCTCACAGCTACCTGGGGCAGTGAGAGAAGGCACACAATCAGCAAGCAGGGACCATTCTCAGAGAGTCTGAGGACTTCCCGTCTCTGGGAGAAGCCACTTCCCCATCACCAACTCCTTTTCTCTTTATTATTTCTGGGCACAGACCACCTTTTTTTCCAAAGGTACATATGTGGCTATATTGACATTAGACTCCATTCTCAGTTGAAAAACTTACTGATAATGTTTCCAGTTGAAAAACTTCAAGAATCCATTCAAATATTTATTGAACAACAACCATATGCCAGGCTAGTCATGACGTGGGCTTAGATAGGTAACCAGAAAGACCCCTGCTGTCGGGGATGAGTGGCACATCTGCAGGCAGCTAAAATGCAACACCATGATTTCTGTATCAATGTGATTCACAAGTTGCACAGAAAGATCAATGTTTAGGCTTGTTCTTCATCCTGCAAGTGAAAGTCTTCTCAGCATCATTTGTCAAATAAAACACTTTTTTCATCTTAAAATGCTTTGCCCCCTTGGTTTCTGTAAGACTAGGGTTTTTACTCTTGCCTCACTGTATCTGCTCCTTTTCAGTCAGAGCAACTCTTTTTCTCTTCCCGTTGTCCAGATCTGAAGTGACCTCTCCACGCATTGATGAGTCCCCACATTTAGAGATTATTATTATTATTATTATTATTATTACATCTCTTTGTGTTCACAAAAGTCCTGTACTTATGTGCCTGGGAGACAGGTCTACTTAGACCCTAACAGGTACCTCAAACCTAATATGTTCAAAACAGCATTCCTCATTCCACCTCCTGCCCAAATCCTCTGCTCTGCTAGTCTTTTCCATCATAATAGATGGTACACTATTCACTTGTTCAGGCCCAAACATCTTGCAGTGGTCTTTGATTCCTCTTTCTCTAATACCACAGTTGTAACCCATCACCAAGCTCTGTTGTCTTGGAACTTCTAAATATTCTCTGACTCTAATTATGTCCTTTGATATCACTCTTGTCCAAACCACAATCATTTCCCATCTTCAGTGCTGCAACAACCTCCTAACATGTCTCTTGGCTTCTATTCTGATCCTTCTGCCATGAATTTTCCACACAACAGAAAGAATTATATTTTTTGAACTTACATTGGAAGCTACCACTGCCTTAATGAATACCTTAGCACCAAATTCCATTTAGAATCAAATCCGTACAAGGTACTGCCAGGCCCCATGTGTGCTGAACCCTGCCGCCATCTTGGATTTAATCTCCTGTCACTTTGCCCAGCTCCAGCTCTACCAGCCTCTTTGCTGTCCTCAGTGTCCTGACCATCCTGTATGCTTCTGCTTCTTCAGATTTGCTCTGTCCTCTGCCCAAACACTATTCTTACAGATCCTCTCCTGAGTTGTTCTCTCACTTCGTTCAGGCTCTGTTAGAGGATTTCCAGCAACACTCATCTAAAATAGCTGCCTCTTTCCTGGTGCCTGCCCATGTAAAAAAATTTAAAAAATGATGAAAAAATAAAATAAAATAGCTGCCTCTGACCCTGATTATTCACAACCCCTGATCCTCCTGTATCATTCTTTATAACATTATCGCCATATGAAATTATATTGCAACTCTATATCTGTGTGCTTCTATATTTCATGTCTCCTTCCTTAGGAAGATATGGTGATTATCATATTTCTTATTGTATCTCCAGCACCTAACCCATGCCTTACCTGGCAAATGGTAGATGCATAGGGAACCTTGGTTCAATAAATTAATGAATTTTAGGGCCAGAACCATAGTATGTACAAAGACACGCAGAGGTCTGACGTCAGTGTGTGGAGATGTGCAGGGCAAGGAGATCTGCCTTATCAGAGGTTGAAGTTCTGGGTCAAGGTGGGGAAGGGGCAGAGATGGGGCTGTATGAGAATTAGGGGTTGCATCGTGAAGGACCTTATTTCAAGGAGCTCCTTTGATTCCCTTTAGGATCCAAAGGAGATTTTATATTTGAGTTGATGTAACTATATGTTTTCATCTCAAACATGCCCATCTACTGTGATACCAAGTCCCTCTGAGATGAAAAAATATCATCTATTTTATTTTCTGATGTCTATGTTAAATAACTAGATAAAAGTGAAAATGTTAGCATTTGAAGATGTTATGTTATTAAATTAAGAGGTGTTATTTTCTGACTTTCTAGTTTTTCATTTAATTGTAACTAGTCAGTATGCATGTACTTACATTGAAACTACTCAATTTCCACCATTGTTTTCCCCTCTGTATGTTACATGTTACCACCTCCCACAAATGATTGACTTTAGACATGAATCTTGGAATTATAGTGCAAAAATTCCTTTCCCCCAGTAAAAAATCAACATGAACGTTAGATTCCTTTATAGAGGAGCAAACAGTGCTGCTCACTCATCAGATGCAATTTGCAATTAAGAAACTTTGTCTTTACTAAAGAGCTAAGGTTTGACCATGTCTGTGAACAAAGACAGTTGTTTCCAGTATGATTGAGTGAAGTGCTGAATTTGAGATCAAACATTTAGTGGTAATGGTTAAGATTGCCTTCCACAAAATGAGAGTCTTTGCTTATCTTAAAAATACCCTGAAGAAACCATGAGATTCTATTTCATGCTCATAAGAATGGCTGCTATTGAAAAAATGGAAAATAACAAGTGTTGGAGAGAATGCAGAGAAATAAAAACACTCATTCATTGCTGGTGGCAATGTAAGATGATGCAGCCACTCTAAAGATAGTTTGGCAGTTCTTCAGGAAGCTACCATATGACCTGGCAATCCTCTTTCTGGGTATATATACAAAGTGATTGAAAGTAGGGGCTTAAAACATATATTTGCACACTTACATTCATAGTGGCATTATTCACAATTGTCAAAAGATGGAGGCAGCCCAAGGGTCCATTAACCTATGAATAAACGAAATGTAGTATATAAATACAATGGGATACTATATAACTTTAAAAAGGAACGAAGTCCTGATACTTACGACTATATGGATGAACCTTGAAAACATCACGTTGAGTGAGATAAGCCAGACCCAAAAGGACAAATATTGTATGATCTCCCTGATTTGAAACATGTAGAATAAGCAAACTCACAGAATCAGAATCTAGAATATAGGTTACTAGGGGATGGGGTGGGGATAGGGAATGGGAAGTTAAGACTTAAAATGTACAGGGGTCCTATTTGGAATGATGGAAATGTTTCGGTAATGGATAGTAGTGATGGTAACACAACGTTGTAAATGTAATTAACAGCACTAAGAAATTTTATATATATATATTTATTAATTAAAAATAAAGAAACAAAATAAAACAACATACATAATCAGTAATTCACAGTATCATCACTTGGTTGCATATTCATCATTTCTTAGAACATTTGCATTAATTCAGAAAAAGAAATAAAAAGACAATAGAAAAAGAAATAAAACGAACACAGGAAAGGAAAAAAAAAGATTATACCTACCATACCCCTTACCCCTCGCTTTGATTGATTACTAGCATTTCAAACTAAATTTATTTTAGCATTTGTTCCCCCTATTATTTATTTTTATTCCATATGTTCTACTCCTTTGTTGACAAGGTAGATAAAAGGAGCATCAGACACAAGGTTTGCACAATCACACAGTCACATTGTGACAGCTGTATCATTATTCAATCATCCTCAAGAAACATGGCTACTGGAACACAGCTCTACATTTTCAGGCAGTTCCCTCCAGCCTCTCCATTACATCTTGAATAACAAGATGATATCTACTTGATGCATAAAAATAACCTCCAGGATAACCTCTCGACTCTGTTTGGAATCTCTTAGTCATTGACACTTCGACAGCACTAATATTTTTATCGTAATAGATTGAAAGGGGAAATTTTAGATAGTATATATGGCAACAGAATAAAAATTAAAAAGAAGTCCACAGAATTACATTACAGAATTATTGAGCCCTAAGTTAAACCATGGACTTTAATTAGTGATATAATTGTAAAAATGTGTTATCATCAATTGTACTGTTACCTATTGTCCGTGGTTTCACCCATTTCAGGGTGTTGGTGTTGGGATGGTGGATGGGTGCCCTATATTTTATACATGATTTTTCTGGAAACCCACAACTTCTTTAACAAAAGGTGTTCTGGATAATTCATTCAATATTGTCCTAACAATAAAATAAAACTTGGCTCTGTAAGGTTTCTTATTCATGCTTTATAATGCACTGATCTCTGATAACTTTTTTCCTATACTATATTGTTAAAAATTATTTCTTTCCTGATTTTTTTTTAAAGGAATTAACCATGACCCAAATAAATTGGAGCCCTTGATATAACCTTTTAAAAATTGATAATGGTAAAATGGATATATAACATAAAATCTGCATTTAAGACATTTCAAGTGTATAATTCAATGATCTTAACTACATTCACAGTGTCAGACAAGCATCACAACTGTTTTCCAAAATTTTTCATCACCCCAAATAGAAAGCTCTGTATCCATTAGGGAGTAATTCCCCATTAACCCCTGCCTCCAACCCTTGGTAACCTCTAATTTATTTTCTGTCTGTATGCATTTGCCTATTCTAGAGATTCTTTCTATGTGGAATCCTACAATATTTGTCTTCTGTGCTTCACTTAAATTACTGAGCATAATATTTTCAAGGTTCATTCACATTGTAGTATGAGACCAACATTTTGGGGGCTTTTGTTCAAATATTATTTATTGAGTGATTACTATATGCCCATATTTTTGTAGGCTCTGAGAATATAGCAGTGAACAAAACAGCATGGTCTCTGCTTCAAAGGAGTTGTTAGTTTAATAAAGGAATTAGCCAATAAATTCATATGCAAGTATGTCATCAGAATAATCTCAGATGGTGCTGCTATAAATGCTATGAAAAGGCTTAAATGCCTTTCCTGGGGTGGGGGTTAGACCATGCACCCCTCTTTAAGGTTGTGCGGCCGTGATTCTCCATGATTGGGTCATAAACTCATTAATTTCTGCCCACCTGGGCAGAGGCAGGGAAAGCCTCTGTAGCCAATTAACAAAACTGTTACTCTTCTACTTTTGCTTCTCTTTTCCCTGTTAACTCACACTCTTTACTTTTTCTATTCCTTTTCAGCTCATTTCTAAGACTATGTCAATGATGGGCGAAAGAAGAAAGTTCAGAAAAATTTAAATGAAGTTAATCTCTTTGTTCAGCTTGTTTAATCCCTTGAGATGACTGTCATTTAATGCAAAGAATGTAAAATATGAAGTCAGAAAACCTGGATTTAAGTCCCTTTTTTTCCTACTTATTAGCTCTTATTTAATCTGAGTCATTGTCTTCTTGCCTCCAAATATTGTAGAAAAAATCTTTATGACCAAACGTTGCAAGATTTTACATTAGAAGAAATACTTAACAGCAGCCAGCTCAGAGCAGGGGACATACTGCTTCATTCACTTTACATCAGCAACCAAGATCTGATGTTGCCATCCCAGTAACTAAAAAACAACAAACAAACAATAAAATTCCCATTAATACAAGCATTCAGATTCTACAGACAGCACAAAGGTCATGTTTGGATGAAGCAATAGCTCAGGGATAAAATGTAATCGTTTAGTTGGGTGGAGTATGTTCATACTCTGTTGATGAGAAAGTACACAAAAAACAAATCCTTACATAGGAAAAAGTCAAAACACCTTGACTCACTGGAATCTAGGAGTCATCCTTGACCATCTCCCTCCCTTAGCGCCCACAGCCTATGGATCACCAAATCCCATGGATTCTGCCTCCTTGGGGACTCTACTCTTCTTGAAGGCCGTTCTTGCTCACACTGAAACCACCGGATCTGGGCAACTAAGCAATCTCTTCTCGGCATCCTTCTGCTCTTTAATCCCCACATCCTCTTCCTCTTGCCAACACCAAACAAGCAGACATCTTAACCCTATCCCAAGATCGAGTTTGCTTAATGCAAGCCTGAATATGTTATGTTGCTGCCTAAAGCCACATAAAGCTTTTAATGGTAAAATCCATTCTTCAGTGGGACTTACAGGAACCCTTACTTATTTCCACTGCCACTGTACATCTTGGGATGCAGCCAGGATGAGCTGCCGGCTGTTGGCTCTCGTACTTCTGAGCCTTCAGGCATGCACCTCCTTTTGCCTCGATCAGTGCCCTTTTCCCCCTGTTCACTCTCCTAGCCCCTCCTCATTTAGGCAGCTCTAAAGATGATGGTCTTATTGACCCTCTTCTCCTACTTGCCCACACCCCACACAGGTTGGGTGCAGGACTGACTACATAATTTGTAGGGTCCAAGGCAAAATGAATATGGGCTCATTCAGGAGGGTAACATGAGCTTAAACCAAGTGTTTGGCCCTTCTAAGTGCTGAGTCTGGTGCGACTGCATGGTTGCTTGTCTGGAAACCAGCCCCCATTGGGTTCTGTGCTAGCAGTTGCCATAGACTGCTCAGCGCCCTTTACAATACATTTTTTTAATTATCATTTTTTAATGGTTCACCATATCATCATACAGTTGTGCGTTTATCATCAGAATCATTTGTTTTCTTTTGTGTCAAAAATAACATATATACCAAAAAGCAACAAATTTCAAGTTAAATTGCAACAAATAATTGTAGAACAGATTTCAGAGTTTTGTATGGGTTACAATTCCATAATTTTAGATTTTTACTTCTAGCTGTTCTAAGATATCAGAGACTAAAAGAAATAGCAATATAATGATTCAGCAATCATACTCATTTGTTAAGCCTGACCCTCTCTGTATAAATCCTTCACCACCTTTGACCTTTCTCCCATTCTTTAGGGATATCTGGACCATGCCCATTCCAACTTCCTCATGTTGAAAAGGGCTGTTGACAACATGGGATAAGAAGATGGAACTAACTGATGCTCTGCAGAGGCTGGGCCCTCTGCATTTCAGGACCTATGTGGTCAAGGGACCCATCTTGGAGGTTGTAGGCCCCTGGAAAGTCACCTTAGCACATGGAACCTTTGTAGAATCTTATATAATGCCCTGGGTGTTCCTCAGGATTGGTAGGAATGGTTTTGGTTGGGGTTTGGCAAGCCATTTACCACACATTTTAACTATTGGTTTACATTTTTGTCTCCTCTTCTCAGCTGCCCTCCTTTAGGAAAGGAGCTATGCCTGATTAATTCATTCATTCATCTACTAAAACATTTACCAAGGCACTGATTTGTCAAGCACTGTCAGAGGGACTAGAGACACTTGTGAGTGCAGGTTGGAGGTTTACCACAGGAAATGACAGGTGCACGGAGGAAGCTCCAGTAACTGGGCCAAGGAGTAGGTGTGCCAGGATTTCAGGTTAGGCTTCCTGTATGCGCAATTGATATTTGACACCTAAAGCCTGGAGAGGAGTTAAACAATGTCATCCCAGAGTTTGGAATGAGCAAAAGAACGGAGGTATCAAGGCATTTGGTGCTGCTGGCGGTGGTTGGTAGGGTCAGGGAGGGGTGTTTTCCACAGTTTGGAGAGATGAGGGCCTGTGCCTGTCTGGGCTACGATAGCGTAGTACCACAAACTGAGGGGCTTAAAACAATAGAAATTTATTCTTTCATAGCTCTGGGGGTTAGAAGTCTGAAATCAAGATGTCTGCAGGGCTGTGCTTCCTCCCAAGTTTCCAGGGGAGCATCCTTCTTGGCCTCTTCCAGCTACTGGTGGCCCCTGGTGTTCCTTGGCTTGTGGTCACATCGCTTCAATCTCTGACTCTGCCTTCACATGGCCTTCTCCTCTGTGCATGTCTGTCTCTTATTGTAAGGACATTTGCCATACTGGTTTAGGGGCCCACTGTACTCGAGTATGACCTCATCTTACTTAACTAATTCCATCCATAGCAACCTTATTTCCAAATAAGGTTACATTGTTAGGTAAAGGGGTGTGGTGGTTTGCAACTGTATGTACCCCAGAAATACATTTTCTGAAATTTAATCCATTTCTGTTGTTATTAGCCCATTGAAAGTAAGATCTTTTGATGAGGCTACTTTGTTAAGGTGTGGCCCACCTCAATCAAAATGGGTCTTAATGCTTTTACTGGAGTCCTTTATAAGCCCAAAGAAATTCAGACAAAGAGAGGAAAGGCCACAGGAAGCAGGAAGCTGAAACAGAATCTGGAAGAGAATGGGAGCGAAGAGGTGACACCACCATGTGCATTTCATGGAGTTAAGGATCACCAATAGCCAGCCCCAGAATACCGGTCTTTAAGAAGAAGGAATTGCCTTGATGATGCCTTGACTGTGACATTTTCTTGGCCTCAAAACTGTGAGTGAATAAACTCCCGTCATTTAAGCCAAACCATTTCATGGTATTTGCTTGAGCCACCTATGAAACTAAAACAAGAAGGTTAGGACCTCAACATATCTTTCAACCTCTAATAGTCTACAACCCTTAAAATGAGATGGCGACACTGTTTGAAGGATTTCAGAGAAGGGATGTAGAGAAGTATTTCCTTGGGGTCTGAATAATGTTAGTGATGCGATGGATGTTTAGGGTTTTGAATTGTCTGTACCAGTGCTAAGCACTGTATCCTAAGGGAACAGAGGCCCTATGGAGCCCTCAACAATTGTGTGTGTGTGTGTGTGAGATATGCAGATTCCTCCATAGCACAGGACCCAGGAGAAAGGCCTCTCTTTCCAAATCTCCAGGCAGCACTGCAGGGGTGATGAAGTTTTCCTGGTTGTGGAGCAGAAATAGGGGAAGGGGGAGGAGAGGATGCTTTGAACAATATTTACAGAAGGCAAACTCTGTAGAATATGTACTTAGGAGTGAGAAAGAAAAAAGACTCAAGAATGATTTCCTGGGGTCTCTCTTGAGTTATTAAGTGAATGGTAATATCACCAACAAATAGAGAGACTCTAGAGGAATTCTAGCTCTTTTAAGAGAAAAGATGAGCTGCATTTTGGGTATTGGAATTCTACAAACAATTTCTATCAGCTACAATTCCTCAAGCTCACATTTTAGCCATATTCACAGCCTGGTCAATTATGCCAGCTGTCAGAACTTGGTTTATAAACTATGGTGGTAGTTGGTATGCTAATTAATAATCAGCATAAATCAACTGAAATGTGAATTAGAGTTTATTAACAAGAACAAAACCATGATTAAAAGTACAGAGGAAAAAAGGAATGAGACAAGGGCATAACATTTAAAAGAGTTATACAAAAACAAAAACAAACATAAATAAACTAACAACAGAAACAAGCATTCCTGGAAGAATGCTGCCTGTTCAGCTGTGACTTGGCCTTCAAAGCTCCTTCTGATGATGTCATTGACACAAAATTGACTGATTCATTTCTGGCATCTTTACTTCATCCGTGTCAAATAATAGGCACCATGCTAATTATAATTAAGCCAGGGTTTGTATCCCAGGGACGTTCACACACTTCTGTTTTTCTTTTTTTAAAGAATTTACACCGTGCAATTTTGAGCATACAATAGGGATGCATAATCCATAGTTTTCCCTCTTAAGGAACATGGTCTAGTGCACTGAAAACAATTGAACCCAAATAAAAGTAGAAGTGAACTTATGCCTCAATTACTCATTATGGGATTCAACAGGATTCCCAAGTATAACAATTTTCAGTTTAATAAATACTATCACTTGAAATAAGGTTTTTGGGTCATCAGCTCATTCGTGAGGTAAGAAATCTGAGCAACTTTGGAGATAAGCTCCTCTGGGTCATTCTCACTTGTCAGATTCATAGGGAGTGCCCTACTTTTAAATTTTAGAAGACATTAAAAAAAACCTACAAGATTTCTTATTAGAAAAAATGTTTTATACCCTGAATGAAGCAAAATTCTCAATAATCTCTTTTCCTCATGTTGGCAAAGCATTTTTTTCCTTAAAGTATAAGATCTATTTTCCCCTACTTCATTTATTTCACTTTTAAAAATAAACTTTTAGCTTAGAATAATTTTGAGTTTACTGAAACGTGAAGAAAACAGTTTCCACGTACCTCACTCTCTATTTTCCCTGTTGTTCATAATAGTGTGGTGCATTTTCACAATTAATGAGCCAATATTAATACAGTATTATTAGCTAAAGGTCATCCATTATTCAGATGTCCTTGAAGTTTACCTAATGTCTGTCTTCTGCTCCAGGATCCCATCCAGAATACAATATTGCATTTAGTCATCATGTCTCCTTAGATTCCTCTAGCTGTGCCACTTTTCTTATTTGTGATGACCTTGACAATCCTCAAGAGTGCTGGCTAGGTGCTTTGTTGAGGTTCTCTCAACTGGACGTGTCTGTTTTTCTCATGATCAGACTCGGGTATGGGTTTTTGGGAAGAAGACCACAGAGGTGAAATGCTATTCCCATCCCATCACATCAAGAGTACATACTATCCACAAGAATTATCACTGGGGATATTCACCATACTCACCTGGCTGAGGAGTGTTTGTCTGGTTGAGTAAAGTTACTCAACCTCTTCTCTAGGATTCTCTAGAGAAACAGAATCAACAGGGAACACTTGCAAATATAAAATTTATGGAAGTGTCTCATGTGACCGCGGGAATGCAGAGTCCAAAATCCACAGGGCAGGCTGTGAAGCTGATGATTCCGATGGAAGGTCTGGACGAACTCCACAGGAGAGGCTCACCAACCGAAGCAGAAAGAGAGCCTGTCTTTTCTGAATCCTCCTTAAGAGGCTTCCAGTGATTAGATTAAGCATCATTCATTGCAGAAGACGCTCCCCTTTGGCTGATTACCAATGGAATCAGCTGTGGACGCTGCTGACATGATCATGATTTAATTCTATGAAATGTCCTCCTCGCAACAGACAGTCCAGCACTTGCCCAACCAGACAAACAGGTACCACCACTTGGCCAAGTTGACACATGAATCTGACCATGGCACCTTCTTTCCATACTGTTCTCTTTGGAAATAAGTCACTGGGCAGCTCACACTTAATGTGGGGAATTATGTTTCACCTCCTTGAGGGGAGAGTAGAAATTCACAGCTCAAAAAGTGAACCTGAATACATGCAAAGTTTACATTCCAGGATGGAATGTAGATTGTGATGAAAGAATCTAATGGTATTCCAAATGTATGGTATAATCTTACTGAATGAAATGGTGGGAAGTTGCTGACTGAAGTAAGACCTATATATAAGCACTGTACTTTGGTTGATAACGTTGTTTACCATATGGGTACAGGGTAACAATTCTGAAACCACTATGCATGAATACTGGAATTTGAACAATTAAGTAAATGGATGGCAGATAGTGAGAGCCAGCTTCCTCACTGTTTGAAGGAAAGGTTACGGACAAGCAAGGAAAAAAGCCGAGAATGACCCATGTGGTACTGGGTCAGATTTGAAAACATTAGTATCTTTAGCTTAATAGAGATACAGATGGGCACATATAGAAATTCATATATATCACCAAGGACCTCTTGGTTACTGATACCATTTTCCAATAAAAGGAGCCAAGGCTTTATTTCACAGTAAGTTACTGTGTTTCTCAGAAATAGGCACCACACGGTGGCTTATTTTGAAAAACTAAACAAATACCATGAGAGCAACTGCTGAAAAACATGCTTAATTTTTTTGGCTAGGAAAATTTTGTCAGCCTGAGGTGATTGCAATGGTAGCAATGCATTGTTCAATCTCATTATTTTTCCTGGCATGTTCCGTGTCGCAGCACATGTGTCCTGCTTCAGCCCTCCCAGGTGGTGTGAATGACAGCCCTCCCCAGAGGACCTTGTAGGAATGAGAAGGGCATTTCACACCAGCTCCTTTCTTCAAAGAAATGGCAGGTCACTGGGAGCACTTCTATCTGCTGAAGTAACAATCTCTTTTTTTTCCCTTCTTTTACGGATGTAGCAAATGTTAGGATAAATATGAGCCTGAAATAAGGGTAATTCATAAGGAACCCAAATGAGCTTAAATTATATATAACAGCTGTGCCTTTAAAAATAACTAATCCCTTTTTAAAAAGCCAGATAGGGCAGATATGGATTGTCACATAAGATCCACAAAGTGTAGGCATACATAAACAGATCACAGCTGGGTGAGAATGCTCCTTTTCCAAATCTTACTGCCTCTTGGAAGTCAACACTGAACCGATGTGCCTGGAAAGGACCAATGACAAAGATTTTTCAGTGGGTTTAATTAAATAAAAGACCAAAAAATGTTCACATATAAGATTAATTAACCCCTGTCCCTAACCAACATTTTACAATGGTTCTGAAATTGGTAACTATGACAAAATGGTGCAATATTGGAATTAATTACTCTGGAGAGTTTGGATGTGCCACTTTTGTAATTTCCTTTATGTAATGGAAATATTTCCTTTTCCAGGGCCGTACAAACACCTGAAGAAAGGACAAGGTCAGGGTGACAGATTGTAGAATTTAGACTCTAAGCTATCTGGAGTGGCACTCATGGTAACCTTGAATATTTGCACCTGCTCTGGTGTAAACCTACGTCCTTGGGTGCCTTACGAGTTTCAGCTTATGCACAAGTTGGAAAGAAGGAGGCAGGGAGAGTTACTCCCTTCCCAATCCACTCCTCCCTTTCTCCATCTCCTTCAAGGCACCCTGCCCACCATGGCATTTTATTTACATCAATAGCAAAGACATGAGTTATCTTCTATGTCTTATCTGTGAATGACCCCTGACCCACAGCTGTGACTAGCGTTTAAATGCCGACATAATCTTCCCTGTTGTTGGGGTCCACTTCCACATTTTATACTGCTGTGGATGATGGGAATTTGGGGATATTCTTCTCTGCTGGCCGTGAGAATATCCACTGGCTTCTGTTTCTCTCTGTAGAAATATATGTGGTGATTGTTAACTCTATTAGAAATTCTGCTGTTGCAAATTCCAGAAATTAAGTTCTGTATTATTATTATTTTTTTTTGGCACAAGCAGGCACCAGGAAGTGAACCCATGTCTCTGGCATGGCAGGGGAGCATTCTGCCACTGAGCCACCGTTTGCACTGCCCAAGTTATATATTTTTTAAAAATTATTCTTTATAAAAATAATTTTCTTTCTATACTAGATACCTTATAATAAGGGTAACCAGATCTCCAAAATGTGGGTGGAGAGGAAGGGAGAGGTGGAGGGAGGACAAAAAGTGCCAGAAAGGCAATATTCACAAACAAAGGATACAGGTGAAAAATAGTACAAACCAGGATTAACCTCCCCTGCCCCCCGCCCCCCCAAAAGCGTTCTTCTCACCTTGCAAGGATCTATGAAAATTAGAAGTTACCTGGATAGGAACTGGAAATTTAGAGAGAGAACTGATCTTACAATACCACTTTCTGGCCTCATGTAGCCACTGTTTTGCATTTGAGGCAAAATGAAAGTACTCATTGTTTCTGTCCATGTTTATAAAAAGAGAATAACTCCTGCTCCCCAAGGTAACTAAAACAATGATATTTTTTTTTAAAAAAAGTAAAAGAGAAATGCTATATCTGATCATCTTACTCTTTATTTCATACCTTCTTATGACTGAAATTCCAGGGTGAAAAATCAGGAGGCTTGTTTTGTACTGTAATCAGCAATCTGGTAAAACCTTTTTTTACTTATTTCCTCTGTATCATTGCTTCCTTATTGGGATAAAAATGATCACCTACTTTCTAATTTCTAACATAAGACTTAGAAATCTCTTTCAATTCTTCTGGAAAAAATCTGTACTGAAGCATAAAATGCACTTGTATTTTAGAATGAACCCATTTGTGGGTGCCAGTAAAGAATTAATAAAGGATAGTAATGAATGCATCCACAAATATTCAGGGCATTAGTCTTGTACATTTATTTCATCATATGCTAGCAGATCACATGTAAGATTTGGCCAAGAGAGGAAAGAACAGTGAAGAAGAGGTGAATGGGGGTAGAGGATCAAATTAGTAAGATAGCAGAGCATACCAGGACCCCTGTCGATTTCTACCCCTCAAAAATACTCAAAAGTTCTGAAATTTCATGAAGGAATGTCTCAGATTTTTCAGATATAAAATTGTTGAGTATTAGTAGAGAAAAATGGAGGAAAACAGAATAAGGTCTATGGAGTCATTCAAATGTATCCATTTGAATTACAAAGCTCAAGGTATTTAGAAAATTACATTAAATTTATCAAGTTAAAAGTATATCTTGTAGTGCATGATACTAAACTAAGTACATGAAATTATGGGGATCTGAAAGATTTTTGAAGGACTCACTGATTTTTCTTTGGATCAATAACAATGCAGTGAATTGTAGGATTAAGGAAGGAAGCCAGAGAACTGAACCTGGCATTTGGGGATCACTTTTCCCCTTGAGATGATTGTCAATTCCAACAATAGACAAGCCCTCAAAGAGATGGAAGTTATTTTGAATCATCTTAATCCATAATTGGGTTAATACCAATTTCAGATAGCTAGTGACTCAAGGCTAGCTACTTGCGATGAGCAAAAGGAAATCATTTTTGGAAAAAGATGATGTCATTAAGAGCTTAAAACAATTTCCATAATTCTTTGTAGATAATGTCCAGCACTCAGTCAAAAATAACCAAGCACAAAAAGAGACAATACCATATAACCACATACCTAAAAGAAATGGATCATAGACACAAACCCATAAAGATCCAGATAATACACCTATCAGACTTTTTTTTAACAGTTTTATTCACACACCTTACAATCCATGCAAAGTGTACAATCAATGGCTCTCAGTGTAATCACAGAGTTGTACATTCATCACCACAATCCAGACATTTATTTCCAAATGCTATATTTATATGCTTAAGGAATTAAAAGAAAGGACTGAAAATATTGACAAAGAACTATAGAAAAGAACTGAATGGAAATTCTAGAACTGAGAAAATACAATACTTAAAATTAGACATCATAGGAAGGGTTTCTAGATTTGATTAACAGAGGAACTTAGAGGCTGGACCCAAAATTTTACTGTGATTACGAGACTCCATATGTTGTAAATAATCTAGAATATATGTGCATAGAGGAATATTTGGCTTTGGTTTCTTTATAGACAAATGGATAAACAATGCATACATTCAAACAAAAAAATACATAGATATTTCAAGACAAATATAGAAGCCCTCTATTGTGACTTGTGTTTCTCATTCAAGGGCCATTCTAAGTCAACAAGTGATTCACATTATTTTTATCCAACCCAACTGTTAGATAATATAACTTTTTTTTTTACCCTCTGAAGCCAAATCTAAGGAGATCTCAAAACTTGGATTTATTTCTTTCCCTTGGGTCAAATGCTCTAGAGAAAATGCTTGATTAAGAGTTAGGAATCTGTCCAGGACCAGACGGCTTCACATGTGAATTCTACCAAACATTCCAGAAAGAATTAGTACCAATCCTGCTCAAACTCTTCAAAAAAATTGAAGTGGAGGGAAAGCTACCTAATTCATTCTATGAAGCCAACATCACCCTCATACCAAAACCAGGCAAAGATATTGCAAAAAAAGAAAACTACAGCCCAATCTCTCTAATGAATATAGATGCAAAAATCCTCAACAAAATTCTAACAAATCGAATCCAGCAACACATTAAAAGAATTATACATCATGACCAAGTAGGATTCATCCCAGGTATGCAAGGATGATTCAACATAAGAAAATCAATTAATGTAATGTACCATATCAACAAATCAAAGCAGAAAAATCACATGATCATCTCAATTGATGTAGAGAAGGCATTTGACAAAATTCAACATCCTTTCGTGTTGAAAACACTTCAGAGGATAGGAATACAAGGGAATTTCCTTAAAATGATAAAGGGAATATATGAAAAACCCACAGCTAATATCGTCCTCAATGGGGAAAAACTGAAAACTTTCCCCCAAGATCAGGAACAAGACAACGATGTCCACTATCACCACTGTTATTCAACATTGTGTTGGAAGTTCTAGCCAGAGAAATTAGACAAGAAAAAGAAATACAAGGCATCAAAATTGGAAAGGAAGAAGTAAAACTATCACTGTTTGCAGATGATATGACACTATATGTCGAAAACCCTGAAAAATCCACAGCAAGACTACTAGAGCTAATAAACGAGTACAGCAAAGTGGCAGGTTACAAGATCAACATTCAAAAATCTGTAGTGTTTCTATACACTAGTAATGAACAATCTGAGGGGGAAATCAAGAAACGAATTCCATTTACAATTGCAACTAAAAGAATAAAATACTTAGGAATAAATTTAACTAAAGAGACAAAAGACCTATACAAAGAAAACTACAAGAAACTGTTAAAAGAAATCACAGAAGACCTAAATAGATGGAAGGGCATACCGTGTTCATGGATTGGAAGACTAGATATAGTTAAGATGTCAATTCTACCTAAATTGATTTACAGATTCAATGCAATACCAATCAAAATCCCAACAACTTACTTTTCAGAAATAGAAAAACCAATAAGCAAATTTATCTGGAAGGGAAAGGTGCCCCAAATTGCTAAAAGTATCTTAAGGAAAAAAAATGAACCTGGAGGTCTCACGCTGCCTGACTTTAAGGCATATTATGAAGCCACAGTGGTCAAAACAGCATGGTACTGGCATAAAGATAGATATATTGACCAATGGAATTGAATAGAGTGCTCAAATATAGACCCTCTCATCTATGGACATTTGATCTTTGATAAGGCAGTCAAGCCAACTCACCTGGGACAGAACAGTCTCTTCAATAAATGGTGCCTAGAGAACTGGATATCCATATGCAAAAGAATGAAAGAGGACCCGTATCTCACACCCTATACACAAGTTAACTCAAAATCGATCAAAGATCTAAACATCAGGTCTAAGACCATAAAACAGTTAGAGGAAAATGTAGGGAAATATCTTATAAATCTTATAATTGGAGGAAGTTTTATAGACCTTGCACCTAAAGCAAGAGCACTGAAGAAAGAAATAAATAAATGGGAATGCCACAAAATTAAACACTTTTGTGCATCAAAGAACTTCATCAAGAAAGTAAAAAGGCAGCCTACACAATGGGAGACAATATTTGGAAACAACATATCAATTAAAGGTCTAGTATCCAGAATTTATAAAGAGATTGTTCAACTCAACAACAAAAAGACAGCCAATCCAATTACAAAATGGGAAAAAGACTTGAACAGACACTTCTTGGAAGAGGAAATACAAATGGCCAAAAGGCACATGAAGAGATGCTCAACGTCCCTGGCCATTAGAGAAATGCAAATCAAAACCACAATGAGATATCACCTCGCACCAACCAGAATGGCCATTATCAACAAAACAGAAAATGACAAGTGCTGGAGAGGATGTGGAGAAAGAGACACACTTATTCACTGTTGGTGGGACTGTCAAATGGTGCAACCACTGTGGAAGGCAGTTTGGCGGTTCCTCAAAAAGCTGAATATAGAATTGCCATATGACCCAGCAATACCATTGCTAGGTATCTACTCAGAAGACATAAGGGTAAAGACACAAACAGACATTTGCACACCAATGTTTATAGCAGCATTATTTACAATTGCAAGGAGATGGAAACAGCCAAAATGTCCATCAACAGACGAGTGGCTAAACAAACTGTGGTATATACATACGATGGAATATTATGCAGCTTTAAGACAGAATAAACTTATGAAGTATGTAACAACATGGATGGACCTTGTGAACATTATGCTGAGTAAGACTAGCCAAAAACTAAAGGACAAATACTGTATGATCTCATTGATATGAACTGACATTAGTGAATAAACTTGGAATATTTTGTTCGTAACAGAGACCATCAGGAGATAGAAATAGGGTAAGATATTGGGTAATTGGAGCTGAAGGGATACAGACTGTGCAACAGGACTGGATACAAAAACTCAGAAATGGGCAGCACAATACTACCTAACTATAATATAATTATGTTAAAACACTGAATGAAGCTACATGTGAGAATGATAGAGGGAGGAGGGTTGGGGACCTATTGAAATCAGAAAGGAAGATAGATGTTAAAGATTGAGATGGTATAATCTAGGAATGCCTAGAGTGTATAACAATAGTGAAATGTACAAATTTTAAAAATGTTTTTGCATGAGGAAGAACAAAGGAATGTCATTATTGCAGGGTACTGAAAATAGATGGTAATTAATATTTTAAAATGTCACCTTCTGCGTGAGAGTAAAGCAAAAAATGTTTATTTGTTACAAAATTTATATTCTGACTATGCATTTCCTAATACAACTTATGTAGATAGTTTGATTGAATGCCATAAGTACTTGGAATCTCAGGTAGGACATGAGATTTTGTTGGTTTGTCCAGAGTAAAAAAAAAAAAAAAAAGAAAGAATTAGGAATCTGGGTTTTAGCCTTCTTTACCACTGTCTCTGACTGGCATTACCTTGTAGGACCTCAGTTTCTCCATTTGTGACATGAAGGGATGGTTGGATGAGCTCAAGGCTCTATCCCTTTCAGCCATAAAAGACAAGATAAAAATCATGGTAATGGTTATCGAGTTTTCTGTGGAAGGGAGAGCACTTAAGAAAAGAAAGAGAGGAAAAGAGAGAGAGAGAGAGAGAGGTAAAGCAAAAAGATTCTGAAAAGTAAAGGCAAAATATAATCCTTACCATGGAGAGAAGGTGCAAATCACTCAAACTAACTGTGGAAAATAAATAGCCAGATACTGAACCAATTTTAATGTTTTCTGGAAGGAGAGAAACACCTTTTCATATTATGAGCTGCTCAGAAGTTAACCCTGTAGATTTCTGTGTAACTTGTCATAATTACCCTTTTCTGCTATATGGTGCTTTGAATTCACAAAGTGCTCCATATGTTCCATCTACTCTGATACTCATCACCCACCCATTAAATTTGGATCTGGAAGAGTCTGAGGCTGACAAAAATGTTCTGCCCTTTGTCCAGGACCTGAGCTCTAGCTGTGATCCATATTTTGAGGATGGGATGCTGTTGGATTCACATTCTCTCACCTATCTCTATCGTAGTCAAAATAGTTAAGGATTTCTTAATTGTCAGGGGTGTATATTAGGGGCAATATTGGAGCCATTTTCTAAGTCAACTGAATTAACCTGTTGTAGGGTAAAAGTTAGATCATGGCTCAAATTAATTCTTAACACAGTCCTGATATTCAAAATGAGCAGAAATTCCTTCTGCATCCCCAGTATCACGTGTGCTTGTATCTGCAACGCCTTGCCCAACACCTTGCACTCAGTAAGTGCTCAATGAATATTTATTGAAATAGACCCATGAATTAAATTGGCATTCCATACGCATCACATTAAACCTCTGGGAGTTACCAGGAAGGCTGAAGACAAACCTTCAAGGAGTTTACAATGTAATGTCCAGATGCTAAATGAAGAGATTTGGAATCATTCATTTTAGGTTCTGCTTACATGTTTTGTAGAAACATGGTCACTTTAAAATGGCCTTCTATTGCTAACCTATAGGCTTAGATTTTGCTAAATGTAGCTTAAAAAAAGATTTCTCCTTGGATTCTCTTCCGCTTTTCAGCTTGTCACACTGAACTACAGGGATTGATAACAAAAGAAAAGCCATCACCCTTATCTCCGGTGTCCTGTTCCCTTGTAGCATGTACTAAATATAGGTGCTGAGAAAAAATCAAACTTTTCCCCAAGAGCGCGGTGCTAACATTTAGCTGAAGAGTGGGGACAATTTTTTTTTTAGCTGGTAAATAGAATTTTTATTAGGGAGAGAGACTAATTTTTATTAGGGTGAGAATGGGAATTTAAGAGAAAGACAACAAGGTCATTTCTGTTAGAAATAAACATATCTGAACGTCCTCCATGTTGAAAGACCACATTTTTGTTCCTTTTCTCTCTTTTACTTACTCGCATTGTTTTGCTAATTATGAGGGAAAATAATACTTCTAATGTAACTTTTCACCATTCGTAATGCAACGTGATTTAAGTGCTTTATGACGTAATAATGTTCTGTTTGTCCTGCTTTGTATGACTTACGTCTGAGCACCGCAAACCTTCTGGCGGAAGGACGTCAATCACTGTTCCACACAATGTCATCTGCCGTGCCCCGCCATGTGGCGTGTCTCTAGAATGGTATACACTGCTTAATAATAGTGATTCTCATTCAACAGAGAACTTTTAATTCTTAAAATGCCCATAAACTGTTTGTGGCCAGTGACATGCAGCCGACCCCGGCGCTGGCACAGGGGACTGTTTCTCTCGTGTTCCCTAGTGGTTCCCCCTGCAGAATGGACTTATACTAGAAAAAAGGGGGGGGGGGGGGAATTACAAGAGCATATAAAAATAAAATCCAGCCGCCAAGACCTATTTGAGTGTCCTGAACACAGGAGGCCCTCACTCTACAGTATTTACTTGAACCGAAAATTGATCCAGAGGGTTTTTTGGGTGATATTTTGATTAAATGAAAGCATCCATCTATGCACATGTCCACTTTTGGATTAATCAGTTTAAAATAAACTTTTATTTTTTGTTTTTCGTCTCTTTGGCTCTTTTATAAGCAGACCTTTTTTTTTTTTTTTTCTCTATTATCTCTCCTCTCTTCTTTTTCATTTTCATTGCTAATACACAAGCAATACATCTTTCCAGTAGCACCAGAGGCTGACTCTCTCAAAAAGCAATTGTACGGGGGTAGGCGGTGGTTCAGCGGTGGAATGCTCCCCCCGCCACACGGTCCGTACATCTCCCCCTCCACCCCCAAAACGAAGTAAAAAGTACTGTTCCTGTTTCTTCTCTTAGGCCCTTTGCGGTCGGCTGCAGCAGTGACACCCGGCGGGCTTCAGTGGGGTGGGAGCTGGCCGCCGCGGTGCGCCCGCGGTTGTGCGCAGCTCTTCCACCTCCGCCATCAGCAGCCTGCGCTTGGAAGCTTCATATTGGCCACGCTGGGAGTATTCACACCATGGAAACTAGCAACCTCCACAAATGGGGGATTTTTTTTTCTTCTTCTTCCCTTCAGAGAGCCAGTGGTGAAATATTTACCACCACCTTGCAGGCCAGCTATGGAGGCGGGGAGAGGTGGAGAATGGGATGGCAACCCATTTAAAGCATCCATAATAAAAACGAAAGTATAGCCTCATGCCCTCCAGGCCTCAATGCTAACAGACCTCACATTCCTGGGACAGATTCCGGCTCCCCTCAGCCAGGGCTTTCCTTACTGGGGAGGGCTCTGGCCTGGGAAGGGAAGGACGGAGGCAAACGGGTCCTTTCCTGCCCCACTTGCACCTGCACCTCTCCCAGGCTCGTTTTCTCCGCCACAGCACACCCTGGAGGTGGCATGTGACTCAGAGCTCTGCTACTGAAGCAGGAGCATGGGCTTCACCCCGCAGGACTTACTGAAACCAAATCTGCATTTCAGCGACACCCCCAGGTGATTTGTGTGCGCATTTGGAGAGACACTGGTTAGTGGTTCCTAAGCGTGGAGGAGTTTTTGGAAGGATTAGAAAAGAAGGTATTTTTGACCTTCACTCCTAACTTATTGGATCCGGATTTCCGGGGGTGGGGTGAATCTCAGAAATTCTGTTTTTTTAAAAAACAAACAACAAACACAGAAGAGTTCGAGGGTCACCCCATGATAGGCTCTGCTAGCCTAGGTGGCTCCTTCCAGTTCTCATCATCTGGCTGTTATGACAAAAGCTGCAGCCTGTGAGATATGGTATCTTGGAACCCCTTGGCTCTGCTCCCAGTTATTAGAATAGCTGAAAAAATAGTTTTTGAAGGGTTTAGGGGCTACAGACTTTTAAGCCACCTTTATTTCATGAAATATGAGAAGATACTGTAAAAGGATTAGATTTTGGAGTAGATAAAGAACCCTCTAAATATGAAGAAAAAAAAAAAGCCAGGAGAGAGAAATTATTTCAAGGAGTTAGAAGAGAAACCAAGGGGAAAGAAATGACACAGCAAATTTATCTGTCCCTTGAAATCCTAGCTGACTTATTATATTCATGGACACGAAGAGGATTTTCGATGTGCTTGTCTGAGATACTGAAGCTTAATGGACTAAATGTGGCCAAAGGCTCGGATAATCTATATTTAGCTATAAATTATAAAATGGATATAGGTAATTACGTACATTCTATTCTCCAAATTGATCAACTTGAAAGTGATAAAGCACTCACTACCTTGTGAAATAATCCTATGATCGGGTGCATTTTATTTTAAAATTAGCCTTCACGGATGTAACTGTAATATGGGCATCTTGTCGCTCATCCAAGATCCACCTAGAATATCAATCAGGCTGCAAATAATAGAAAATGCGACCTATAGTCAACAGAGGGTTTTTTTTTTGTCACATTGAGGAAGAGACACTGAGATGTCAGGGCCAGCATCTCAGGATCCTCTGGCCTCTCCTTCAGGGGCGAAGATGCTGTCACAGCGGCAAATCTCATGACCGTGTTTTTCCAAGCCTGAAGGATGGGTGAAGACAGTTGGAGCTGGCTGTGTCTACCTCTTTCCACAGGGACAGCAAAGCTTTTGCATTTACCTCACAGGGATCTGCTGACTTGTGGGCCAGAACGAAGCCAACCAAAGGGCTTTCTGAAATAGATGAGTTTTAAGTTTCACACTACACAGCCAGGGCTTTTGCTTTCTCTTCTTTTACTTTTGCTCTTTCTCTACCACTCAGACGGCATTCTTTCTATTTTGCCAAACGACATCTCATAGCTCCTGCAATGGTCTGCCTTGTAATTAGATGCATAGTTAGGTCTTCTGAGAATATGTCCGTTTAATAGTTCCCTCCTTTTCTAAGCATTTGTGCGCCCATTTTATGCCACCGCAGCATGTATTTGTGTGTCTACTATTCGATCGTGGGTCCAGGTTTTTTCCCATTGCTTATCAAGAATACCGCTGTGACTGTCACGCCTACTAAGCTGAAAAATGCAAGCTGTGTATTTCTCCTTCTTGGCTGTGCAGAGGAGCATGTGCTGAGCTCTGCCTGCCACACAAACCCAAAATACCATTGGTGCCTTTGTGTGCACAGTGAACTCTTTCTGACACTTTGCAAGCTTATCCTTAATACAAATCACAAGGACCACAAATATAAATCAGGTCCTGTTACATTTGGTTATCCTTAGTGAAGCGCTGGATTTGAGCAGTTTGTCCAGCACCCCTGAGATTTTCCCAAGGATCTTTGTGATTTCAATGAACCTACACCATTCCTTTTCTAAGAAGACATGTCAGGAAATGTGCATGGGCTGCCACTGATGAGCGTGAATCCTGAGAGTCACAGCCTGGGACTCACAGGGGGCTTCTGAAGGGCAGACACTGGGTAAACCCTATGGCAGGTTGTCACATGTGGGTTCAGGTATGAGGGAAAGAATCAACAAACTAATTATGTTTATTTCCTCTCCTCCCACACCTCAACCTTCTGTTTCAAGTTATTTTTTGCACTCATCTCACATTTTCTGTATTTTTCAGACATGTATTTAACAAATTAGAGAGATGATTCTCACAGGCACTTGCATACTTTTCTCCTGCTGGATGTATCTCTGGAATGTACGTGTGAAGTACATTAGTTTGAAAACAATTCCAAAGGGTGAAATGGTGATTTAGGACTTAAAGGAGAGGAAAACAAGGAAGGAGCCGAGAGAGAACTGAACACCCTACAGGAATAAGACTAAGACAGCATACATGGAGAGTGACAAAAGCAAATTACAACAGTTAAGTTGAAAAGTGAAACATATACCTTCCAGGGGGTGCAAGGATACTTCAGTGGTAGAATTCTTGGGTGCCATGAGGGAGACCCGGGTTTGATTTCTGGTCCATGTACTTCCCCCAAAACAAAAACAAACAAGCAAAATGAACGAAAAATAAGCAAACAAAAATTCAACGAATGGTGCTGCAGTAACAGGATACTCACATGGAAAAATAACGAAATGTGACCCTGCCATACAGCATACAGATATAGATACCTTCCCACTTTCTGCATGGCATAATGATTTCAGAGTACACATTCTGTCCTTCAAAAAATATCCATGTCGACAAAATACGTTTGAGAGGGGATATGCTACCAAAAATAACTCTAGGTAATTATTTTTAAATGCCCTGATGCTCAATTCTGCATGTGATTGAATTTTTCGCTTTCAGCTAGGTGGTGTATAGTCAGGTTCAGCTGTTTAAATGGAAAGAAGCAAAATGGACATCTTCTTACCTATTATCATGCCTCATGTATGCCTCTATTCTTTTATTATTTTTGTTAAATTGTGGAAAATAACTGTATACAAAAAGCAATAAATTTCAAAACACAACCATAACAATTAGTTGTAGAACAAATTTCAGAGTTTGATGTGGGTTACAATTCTACAATTTTAGGTTTTCCTTTCTAGCTGCTCCAAGACACTGGAGACTAAAAGAAATAGCAATATTAATGATTGAGCAGTCATTCTTTTGTTAAATCCTATGTTCTCTACTATAACTCCACCTTCTTCTTTGATCTTTCTCTCTTTAGGGGTATTTGGGCTATGGGCATTCTAACTTTTTCATGTTGGAGGGTTATGCCTCCATTCTTGATCCTCATTGAGAAGAGGTGAAGATGGCTCCCACACGTGGTAAGAGGCGGTACCTATTTTGCAAGTTATGGTGTTAATTTGATCTTCAGGGCCCTAGAGC